>NC_133899.1:91938009-92538009 GCF_964199755.1 Larus michahellis | reverse complement strand
ATGGGAGGGGTGCAACCTACTGGTCTGGGCCATACTGGGATGGGAGGGGTGTAACCAACAAGTTCTGTTGCTCCGACTGGACCATACTGGGATGGGAGGGGTGCAATGCACAGGCCCTCCCTGCTCCAACTGGGCCATACTGGGATGGGAGGGGTGCAACCCACAGGTCCCCGTGCTACAACTGGACCATACTGGGACAGGGGTGGTGCAATGCACGGGTCCTCCTGCACGGACTGGGACATACTGGGATGGGAGCAGTGTCAGGCACAGGTCCCCCTGCTCTAACTGGGCCATACTGGGATGGCAGCAGTGCAACCCACAGGTCCCCCTGCTCTAACTGGACCATACTGGGATGGCAGCAGTGCGACCCACAGGCCCCCCTAGTCCAAACTGGGATGGGAGTGCTGCAACTCACAGGTCCCCCTGCTCCAACTGCGCCATACTGGGATGGGAGTGGTGTAACCAACAAGTTCTCTTGCTCCGACTGGATGATACTGGGACAGGGGTCGTATGACCCTCGCGTCCCCCCACTCTTAACTGGACCATACTGGGATGGGGGCAGTGCAACGCACAGGTCCCCCTGCTCTAACTGGGCCATACTGGAATGGGAGGGGTGCAATGCACAGGTCCCCCTGCTACAACTGGACCATACTGGGACAGGGGTGGTGCAATGCACAGGTCCTCCTGCACAGACTGGGCCATACTGGGATAGGAGTAGTACAACCCACAGGTCCCCCTGCTCTAACTGGGCCATACTGGGATGGGAACAGTGCAACCTACTGGTCTGGGCCATACTGGGATGGGAGCAGTGCAACCCCACAGGTCCCCCTGCTCTAACTGGGCCATACTGGGATGGGAGCGGTGCAACCCACAGGTCCCCCTAGTCCAAACTGGGATGGGAGCGGTGCAACCCACAGGTCCCCCTGCTCTAACTGGGCCATACTGGGATGGCAGCAGTGCAATGCACAGGTCCCCTTAGTCCAAACTGGGATGGGAGCAGTGCAACCCACAGGTCCCCCTGCTCTAACTGGGCCATACTGGGATGGGAGCGGTGCAACCCACAGGTCCCCCTAGTCCAAACTGGGATGGGAGCGGTGCAACCCACAGGTCCCCCTGCTCTAACTGGGCCATACTGGGATGGGAACAGTGCAACCTACTGGTCTGGGCCATACTGGGATGGGAGCAGTGCAACCCCACAGGTCCCCCTGCTCTAACTGGGCCATACTGGGATGGCAGCAGTGCAACCCACAGGTCCCCCTGCTCCAACTGGGCCATACTGGGATGGGAGGGGTGTAACCAACAAGTTCTGTTGCTCCGACTGGACCATACTGGGATGGGAGGGGTGCAATGCACAGGCCCTCCCTGCTCCAACTGGGCCATACTGGGATGGGAGGGGTGCAACCCACAGGTCCCCGTGCTACAACTGGACCATACTGGGACAGGGGTGGTGCAATGCACGGGTCCTCCTGCACGGACTGGGACATACTGGGATGGGAGCAGTGTCAGGCACAGGTCCCCCTGCTCTAACTGGGCCATACTGGGATGGCAGCAGTGCAACCCACAGGTCCCCCTGCTCTAACTGGACCATACTGGGATGGCAGCAGTGCGACCCACAGGCCCCCCTAGTCCAAACTGGGATGGGAGTGCTGCAACTCACAGGTCCCCCTGCTCCAACTGCGCCATACTGGGATGGGAGTGGTGTAACCAACAAGTTCTCTTGCTCCGACTGGATGATACTGGGACAGGGGTCGTATGACCCTCGCGTCCCCCCACTCTTAACTGGACCATACTGGGATGGGGGCAGTGCAACGCACAGGTCCCCCTGCTCTAACTGGGCCATACTGGAATGGGAGGGGTGCAATGCACAGGTCCCCCTGCTACAACTGGACCATACTGGGACAGGGGTGGTGCAATGCACAGGTCCTCCTGCACGGACTGGGCCATACTGGGATAGGAGTAGTACAACCCACAGGTCCCCCTGCTCTAACTGGGCCATACTGGGATGGGAACAGTGCAACCTACTGGTCTGGGCCATACTGGGATGGGAGCAGTGCAACCCCACAGGTCCCCCTGCTCTAACTGGGCCATACTGGGATGGCAGCAGTGCAATGCACAGGTCCCCCTAGTCCAAACTGGGATGGGAGCGGTGCAACCCACAGGTCCCCCTGCTCTAACTGGGCCATACTGGGATGGCAGCAGTGCAATGCACAGGTCCCCTTAGTCCAAACTGGGATGGGAGCAGTGCAACCCACAGGTCCCCCTGCTCTAACTGGGCCATACTGGGATGGGAGCGGTGCAACCCACAGGTCCCCCTGCTCCAACTGGGCCATACTGGGATGGGAACAGTGCAACCTACTGGTCTGGGCCATACTGGGATGGGAGCAGTGCAACCCCACAGGTCCCCCTGCTCTAACTGGGCCGTACTGGGATGGCAGCAGTGCAATGCACAGGTCCCCCTAGTCCAAACTGGGATGGGAGCGGTGCAACCCACAGGTCCCCCTGCTCTAACTGGACCATACTGGGATGGCAGCAGTGCCATGCACAGCTCCCCCATGCAGAAGCCCCCTCCCGTCCCGGGGTCCCTGGGGGTGCCCGCGCTGCTCCCTACCTCCCCCCGCCGGGGTTGTCCCCGCTGCGCCGGCAGGTCACCACGGCCGTGGAGTGCTTGGGCCCCCGGGTGCGCTCCAGCTGGGCGCTCCATGCGCCGGGGGACGCGGGGCGGGCGGCCACCACCTGCAGCCCCTTCTTCGCCTTGATCCTGCCAGCAGAACCCCCCTCGTCACCCAACGTCCCCGTCACCCAACGTCCCCATCACCCGATGTCCCCTTCCCGGCGCTCCGCCACCCTCCGGAGGGGTCTCTGGGCCACCCGGGGTGGGGTGCGGGGGGCAGGGGGGGGGGGGGGGGTCTCACCGGAGCGTCAGCTGGTCGGCGGTGAAGTTGTGCCGTAGGGCGAGGGTGGCGGTGAAGCGCTGGCCCGGGCGCAGGGTGGCATCGGGGACGCGCAGCAGCACCTTGTCATCGAGCCGGACCTCCTGCCACCGCGCCGGCTCGGCCGCCCGCAGCTCCAGCGTGCCCAGGTACCGGGTTGCCTCCCCGCCGCGATTCCGGCTTCCCAACCCCCCGGTACGGCCGCAATCCCCCGGTGCCACCACGCCGTAGTGCAGCTCGGCCGGCTCGGGGGGGTCGGGGGGGTCGGCTGCCCGGCGGCGGCTGCGTGGGGTGGGGGAGAACCAACGCGGGGGGATCTCCAGCTCCACCACGCAGGCGCCCAGGGGTGCCTGGAAGGGGAAAAGCGGGGGTCCGACTCATGGCGGGGCAGGGGGGAAGCGGGGTGACACCCCCCCGCCCCGGCCCTGAGCTCCGCTGGGTGGCACTGACCTGCAGGCGACACGTCCCACGGGCCACCCGGCCGCCGTGGTGCGCGTGGAGGGTGACGCAGGGCAGGTCCCGCTTGCCGGGGGGGTGCCGTTGCCCGGGGGGGGCCCGATCCCCGAGGGGATCCCGCTCCCCGGGAGGGTCCCGCTGCCCCGGCAGCCAGTCGGGACCCTGCAGATGGAAAAGGACACGGGCGACGGGCTCGGCGGGTGACACGGCGCTCTCGAGGGACACGGCGCGGACGGCCCAGGCTGCCGAGCCCTCCCTCCCCGGGGGGGTCTCCGTGGGCATCTCCTGCCAAGAGACAAGGGCTGGTGGCACCGGGCTGGCCCGGGGCTGGGGGGGGATGGTTGGGGGGGGGAAAAAGGGAGGAGGAGGGGGGGGTATTTTACCTGGCGGGTGCTGAAGGGGGGGTAGGTGGCCTGGAGGAGGGGCCGCGTGGCCGAGCCGTGGGGCAGCAGCAGGTAGGTCTCGGTGCGGGCACGCAGGGAGGCGTTGGCGGGCAGGTCCCCGTCCGCCCGCTGCAGCCGGTAATATTCGGGGACCCCCAGCACCTCCAGACGCGCCGGCAGGTAGACGGGGTCGGGGGGGTCCCCGTCACCCCTCGCTGCCAGGAGAAGGGCTGCGTCACCAGCCCCGGGGGGAAGGGGGGCTACGGGCTGGCAAATGGCAGGGGAGGGGGGGGGGGGTCTCCTCCGTGCCCACCTCCATGTTCGCCGCTCGGCGCTGCCTTGGCACGGCACAGCCCCCCCCCCCCCCCTCCCCGGTGCCCCCCAGGAGTGGGTGAGGGGGGGCGGCGTGGCACCCCACTGGTGTCGGGGGCAGCGTGGGGCGGGGGTGAGGGGGGGGAAGCACGGTCGTCCCCCCCCCCTTTCCCAGGCCTGGCTGCTCCCCGCTAACGAAGCGCCGCTCGTCAGGCTGCCAGCGGCGGGGGGGGACCCGACATGCTCCCCCCGCAGGGAGAGGGACGGTGACGGGTCCCCCGGGGTGGGATCAGGGTCAGGGGATCCAGCTCACCGGGATCACCCTGAGCACGGAACAGATCCCACCGGGATACCCTGTAGCCACGGATCCAGGGACAGATCCCACTCGATCCCCAGCTCCCAGTGGCCATGGGAGAGGGCAGATCCCACTGGGACGCCCAGTAGCCACAGATCCAGGGCCGGATCCAGGGACAGATCCCACTCGATCCCCAGCTCCCCGTGGCCGCGGGAGGGGGCAGATCCCATCGGGATACCCTGTAGCCACGGATCCAGGGACAGATCCCACTTGATCCCTAGCTCCTCGTGGCCATGGGAGAGAGCAGATCCTGCCGGGACAACCAGTAGCCACTGGTCCCGGGTCTGATCCCGGGACGGATCCAGGGATGGATCCAGGGACAGATCCCACTCGATCCCCAGCTCCCTGTGGCCATGGGAGAGGGCAGATCCCGCCGGGACGCCCGGTAGACACGGATCCAGGGCCGGATCCAGGGACAGATCCCACTCGATCCCCAGCTCCCCGTGGCCGCGGGAGGGGGCAGATCCCATCGGGATACCCTGTAGCCACGGATCCAGGGACAGATCCCACTTGATCCCTAGCTCCTCGTGGCCATGGGAGAGAGCAGATCCTGCCGGGACAACCAGTAGCCACTGGTCCCGGGTCTGATCCAGGGACGGATCCAGGGACAGATCCCACTCGATCCCCAGCTCCCTGTGGCCATGGGAAAGGGCAGATCCCGCCGGGACGCCCGGTAGCCACGGATCCAGGGATGGATCCAGGGACAGATCCCACTCGATCCCCAGCTCCCCGTGGCCCTGGGAAGGGGCAGATCGCGGGGGATCCGGTGAGCGGGGACCGGGGGGGAGAGAACCGAGGCACATCCCGGGTTCCCGTGGGTCGGGGCCGGGGGGGGTGGGGGGGGTGGGGAGCGGATCCCCCCGGGCTGCGGGGATCCCGTGTGGACGGAGGGGGCGGGGGGGTGGGTAAGATTCACACACACACACACACACACCCCCGGGATCCCAGCGGATCCCACCTTCCCCGGGGCACCCCCTCGGGATCCCGAATGCGGGTTAGAGCCCGGATCCCGGCACCGCGGCGGGAGGGGGGGATCCAGGCGGGATGATCCCCCCCGCCACCCATTGGCGATGCCGCCGGTGCCGGTGCCGGTGCCGGTGCCGGTGCCGGTGCGGCCGCACTCACCTGAGGCGCAGAGCAGGACGGCGGCCAGCAGCGCCAGCCGGGTCGCCGGTGGCGGTGCCGGTGGCGGTGGCGGTGCGGGGGCCATGGCCGGGAGGGCTCCGCTCCGCGTCCGTGCTGCCGGCGCCGCCGCTGCCGTCCCTCCGCCTCCGCGCCCAGACAATGGGGCCGGGGCGGGACCGGCACCGGCGCCGCCTCGTCCCGCCGGGTCCTAAACACCGGCCCTGCCCAGCGCCGGGCACGGCTCCAGCCCCGGCCCCGCTCCGCACCCCTGAGCCCAGCCCCGTTCCCAGCCCCGCTCCTCATCCCCACCCCGTCCCCATCCCTGCTCCCCATCCACGTCCCCATCCCGCTCCTCATCCCCATCCCTGCTCCCCATCCATGTCCCCATCCCGCTCCTCATCCCCATCCCTGCTCCCCGTCCATGTCCCCATCCCGCTCCTCAGCCCCAGCCCCGTTCCCCAGCCCTGTCCCTCATCCCTGTCTCCGTCTCCGTTCCCTATCCCCATTCCCCATTCCCCATCCCTGTCCCCATCCCCATTCCTCGTCCCCGTCCCCATCCCTGTCTCCATCTACGTTCCCTGTCCCCGTCCCCCATTCCTGTCCCCATCCCTGCTCCCCACTCCTGTTCCCCATCCCATTCCCCATCTCCATCCCACTCCTCATCACCACTCCATTCCCCATCCCTGTTCTCCATCCCCATCCCCATTCCCCATCCCTGTCCCCATCCCTGTCCCCATCCCCCTTCCCCATCCTCGTCACTAGCCCCATCCCCATCCCCGTTCCCCACCCGTCCCTATCCCCATTCCGATCTCCATTCCCCATCCCCGTCCCCATTCCCATTCCCCATTCTTGTCCCCATCCCTGTCCCCCACCTCCATCCCCATTCCTGTCCCCACCCCCATTCCCATTCCTGTCTCCATCCCCATCCATCCCCATCCCTATCCCCATCCCCGTTCTCCATTCCCGTCCCCATCCCTGTCCCCATCCCCATTCCCATTCCTGTCCCCATCCCCATCCGTCACCATCCCTATCCCCATCCCCGTTCCCCATTCCCGTCTCCATCCCCGTTCCCCATTCCCATCTCTGTTCCTGTCCCCATCCCTATCCCATCCCCATCCCCGTTCCCATTCCCATTCCCATCCCCATTCTCCATCCCCCATCTCCGTTCTCCATCCCCATCCCTGTTCCCCATTCCCGTCCCCATCCCCATTCCCTATCTCCTTTTTCCCATCCCTATCCCATCCCCGTCCCCATCCCCGTTCCCCATTGTGTCCCCATCCCCATCCCTGTCCCCGTTCCTGTCCCCATCCCTGTTCCCTCTCCTCATCCCCATCCCATCCCCATTCCTGTCCTTGTCCCATCCTCTCCCATTCCCATCCCATCCCCATCCCCATCCCCATCTCCATCCTCTCCCATCCCATCCCATCCCATCCCCGCTCCCTCTCCCCATCCCCATCCATGTGGAAAGACCCCGGAGCAGGGAGGGGGCTCCCACACCACCTGCCCTCCATCATCCCCCGTCCCACCCCCATCAGGGCGACTGGGAGGCACTGGGAGGGACTGGGAGCGACTGGAGGGAAGGCTGGGGAGGGGGGGGGGCCAGCAACCAGGACGGCTGGAGGACGACGGGGACACGGAGAAGGGGACGGATCCTGGCACGGATCAACCCACCCCCCCCCCCCCCGCCGTGGTGCTCAGCACTGGGCAAACAGAGGGGGAGGGACACGCGCAGGGCACCCCCCCGGCACCCTAAAAACCAGCCCCCCCCCCCCTTCCCCCCCCCAGCTTCCGTACCCCTTTCCCGCGGGAAGCAGCCGAGCCGGGGGGGGCATAAAACCGTGTTTATTCCGACCCACATATCAAAACAGTTCAAAAAGCAGCTTTGAACCCCAAAACCGACAGCGGGGGGGTGGCCCCCCCCGGGAGGGGGGGGGGACACACACGACTGTGTGCGTGTCGTCCCCCCCCCGCACAAAAAGACCCCCCCCCCCCAACTTTGGGCTGGGGGCGATGGCCGGGGTGGGGGCTCCCCCCAGCGTGGGTTCCCCAAGGTGGGGGGCTCAGGGTGGGCTCCCCCCTCCGCAGTGGGGCTGGATTTGGGGCTGGGGGGGGGGGGGCACATACGAGCGCCCCCCCCCCCTCCCCCCGCCAGGGGAAGGCACTCTTGGCTTGCGTGAAGGCACTGTGAGCAGGTCCCAAGCTTTGGGGGTGCCCCATTGGTGGGGGGGGGACACACATCTCTGTGACCCCCAAGACGGGGGGGGGGGCTCCAGGACTGGTATCCCCCCCCCCCGAGGTGGTGGTGGTGGGGGGGGCTAATGACAGCAGGGTCCCCAGGGAGAACCGCGGGGGGGGGCGCTCAGCAGGGAGGACACATGCTTGGCGGTGGGGGGGGGATACAACAGAGCCAAGGCGAGGGGGGGGCGCTGGGGACGGTGCTGTCCCCCCCCTCCCCCGCAGGGACAAAAAAGGGGGGGGGGTCACTCCTCCCGATTTGGGCGGGGGGGGGGGGCCACTCCTCCCGGTTTTAAGGGGGGGGGGGTGTCACTCCTCCCGGTTTCGGGGCCCCCCCCACCTCTGCCGCCGCCGCAGCTCCTCCACTTTCCACTCCAGGCTGCGCAAGGCGGCTTCCAGCTGGGGGCTAGGGCCGGGGGGGGCCACTAGCCCCCCCCCCAGCAAGCCGTAGAGCACCCAGAGCCCCAGCAGCAGCCCCGCCTGGGTGGTGGGGCTCTCGCGACATGTCGCGACGTGGAGGAAAGCGGCCAGGAAACAGCAGAGCTTCGCCCAGCGCAGCAGAGGCAGCAGTAGCCCCCGCAGGCGGGCTAGTAGCCAAGAGGCCGCGGCAGCCGCCAGCCCCCACAGCAGGACCCGCTGAACCTCGGCGGGAGCCAAGGCCACCGTGCGAAGAAGCAGCCGGTCACCTGGGAGGGAGGCGGGTGTCACCCACCGCGGTGGTGGCACCGGGGACGGGTGCCAAAAACGGGTTGCCCCCCGCCCCCCCCCCCCCCCGGCAAAAACCAGAGCTCACCGCTGTGGCCAGTGGTAGCCAGGAGGTCCCCCAGGATCCTGCAGAACGTGGTCAGGGCTACCGAGATCCCCGAGGAGACCACCCAGAGGGTGGCGGAGAGACTCTGTGGGGACAAACGGGGCCGAGGTGACACGGCGGGAGGGGGACACATTTGGTTGGGGGGCGGGGGGGGGGGACGGAGACACAGAGGGGCTGGGAATTTACCTCGGCCACTAGCCGCAGGGGCTGGGGGCCCAGCCAGCTCTCGGTGGCCGCCCAGGCGGCTTGTCCCAGGCGTGACAGCGGGTCGTCGCCGGCGGTGGCACCCCGGAAGCCATCGTCCCTCTCGTCCTCCGCCCGGTCCCCCCCCCCAGCCGCCGCCGCCACCACCCCCAGGAGGGGGACCCACAGCAGCAGGGCCAGCAGGGCCCGGCGCCCCCCCCGCACGCCCTCCATCTCGGGGCCTGGCTCTGCGGGGACAGCGGGGTGACACCGGGACTTTGGGGGGGGGTCAGGGGACAGTGGGGTGCGTGTGTGTGTCCCCCCCCCCCTTCCTCCGCCGCTGGGCTCCGGGAGGGCCGCGGGCCTGTGTGTCGTCTGTGTCCCCCCCACACACACACCGTGGCCCCCCCCGGCTATATTTAGGACGGGCGTCAGCGGGACGCGGCGCCTGCCCTGCCCAAGGGCACGGGGCGGAGGGGGGGGGGGGGGGGGGGGCGGCCTCGGTTCCCCCGGGACCCCCCCACCCCGGTTCTCTCCCCCCCCCTCCCCGGTACCCCCAATCCCCCCGGGCCTCCCCCCCCCTGCCCCGTGAGTCCTCCTACACCCGGAACCCCCACCCTGTCTGTTACCCACCCCCGGCTCACCCCGGGACACCCCCCCCCCCAGACTCGGTTCCCCCCCCCCCCCGATACCCCCAATCCCCCCGCGACATCCCCCCCCCACTCCCCCCGGTCTATCCCCCGCTACCGCCCCCCCATCTGTCACCACCCCGGGTGACTTCGGGACCTCCCACCCCCGTTACCCCCCGTTACCCTCCCGGTCCCCCCACCCCTGGGACCCCCATCCTGTCCGTGTCCCCCCACCCGGTCACCCCGGGACCTCCCACCCCCGGGACCTCCCCCGCCAGTACCCCCAAATCCCCCCGGTACCACCCCCGGTACCCCCATCCCGTATATCCCCTCCCCGAGGGTCCCCCCTCGGCCCCCCCACCCTGTCCGTTCCCCCACCCCGGGTCACTCCGGGACCTCCCACCCCCGGGACCCCCCCCCCGGTACCCCCAACCCCTCCGGTACCACCCCCGATACTCCCACCCCCGCGCCCCCCCACCCCGTCTCTCCCCCCCGTAGGCACCACCACCACCGGGACCCCGCCCCCCGGTCCCTCAGGGTCCCCCCGGTTCCCCCCCCCCCCCCCCCCCGCCACGCTCGGTGCCCCGCAGGGGTGGGGTGGCGCTCACCGCTGCCGCACGGGGGCGCTGCGGAGCCGGGCGGGCGGGAGAGCGCGCTCTGCACTCCCGCCGCCGCGGGGCACGACGGGAGCTGTAGTCCGGGCGGCGCCGTGAGCCCCCCGGTGCATGCCGGGACGCGGTCGCTATGGTAACGTGTGTGTGTCGTCGTCGCCTCGCCCCACCCCCGTGGCGGCGCGCGGGGCATGCCGGGAGGCGCCGTTCCCCGGGGGGGGGGGGGGGTGTGTGTGAGAGAGAGTGTCGCGCGCTGGCGCGGTGCAGGCCGGGAGCGCTTCCGTTTCCGGCGGCGCCCGCGTGAGCCGTTGGGGACGTCGCGGCCGCCGCGCGCGCCCGCCGGAACCGGAACCAGACCCAGAACCAGACCCAGAACCGGAGCCGCCACCGGAACCGGAGGGGGCCGCAGTCGGAGAGCGGTGGCTGCCCGGCGTCCGCCATGGCCCTCATCTGCTCCAGTGAGTGAGGAGGCCGCGGGGAAGGCCCCGAGGGGCGAGGGGTTGAGCGGGAGGGGGTTACCGGGGCGGGAGGGTGACCGGGAGGGGGTTACCGGGAGGAGGATACTGGGCTGTGGGATTACCGGGCGGGCGATTACCAGGCTGCGGGGTTACGGGGGCTGGGGAGGTTACCGGGGCAGGGGATTACGGGCCTGTGGTATCCCGGGTTACCGGGAGGGGGATACAGGCCTGTAGGATTACCGTTTAGGGGTTACCAGGAGAGGGATACCGGGCTGTAGGGTTACCATTTAGGGATTTACCGAGCTGTGGGTGACCGTTAGAGGCTTACCGGGTTGTGAGGTTGCTCTTAGGGGCTTACTGGGCTCTAAGGCTGCTGCTTAGGGGTTTACCAGGAACGGTGCCGTAACCCCCGTTCTCATCCCTCCCTCCCCCAGTTTCCAACGAGGTGCCCGAGCACCCCTGCGTCTCCCCGGTCTCCAACCACGTCTACGAGCGGCGGCTGATCGAGAAATACATCGCCGAGAACGGCACCGACCCCGTCAACAACCAGCCACTCTCCGAGGAGCAGCTCATTGACATCAAAGGTGGCGGGACGGGACGGGGGGATGGTGGTGGTTCCCCCAGGGGAAGGCCCTGGCCACCGTGGCCGGTCTGGGGGGAGCTGGGAGTCCCTGTTGGGGGGTGGCACCCTGAGAAAGGATTTCCCGAGGGACATCCATGATGTTCTCCCTAGCGGAGTTCTTCAGGGGTTGGTGTTGGGATTGGTATCTTTGTCGGTGTTATGGACTGCGGGCTCAACTCAGCACGTTTGCTGACAACACCTAGCTGTGTGGTGCCGTTGGCACGCTGGAGGGAAGGGATGGCATCCAGAGGGAGCTGGACAGGCTTCAGAGGTGGGACCGTGCCAATCTCATGGAGTTCAACAAGGTGAAAGGTCCTGCACGTGGGCAGGGGCAATCCCAAGCGCAAATCCAGGCTGGGCGGAGAATGGCTGGAGAGCAGCCCTGCAGAGAAGGACTTGGGGGTGTTGGTGGACGAGAAGCTCAACACAAGCCGGCAACGTGCGTTGGCAGCCAGAAAGCCCCCCGCAGCCTGGGCTGCATCCCCAGCAGCGTGGGCAGCAGGGCGAGGGGGGGGATTCTGCCCCTCTGCTCCACTCTGTGAGACCCCCCTGCAGTGCTGCCTCCAGCGCTGGGGCACCAACAGCAGAAGGACACGGAGGTGTTGGAGCGGGGCCAGAGGAGGCCCCGGAGATGCTGGGAGGGCTGGAGCCCCTCTGCTGGGAGGACAGGCTGAGAGAGCTGGGGGGGTTCAGCCTGGAGAAGAGAAGGCTCCGGGGAGACCTTCCAGCCCCTTCCAGGCCCTCAAGGGGCTCCAGGAAAGCTGGGGAGGGACTCTGGATCAGGGAGGGGAGCCGTGGGACGAGGGGGAAGGGTTTTCCACTGAAAGAGGGGAGATTTGGATGAGATATTGGGAAGAAATTGTTGGCTGTGAGGGTGGTGAGCCCCTGGCCCAGGTTGCCCAGAGAAGCTGTGGCTGCCCCATCCCTGGAGGGGTTCAAGGCCAGGTTGGCCGGGGCTTGGAGCAACCTGGGCTGGTGGGAGGTGTCCCTGCCTAGGGCAGGGGACTGGAATGAGGTGATCTTTAAGGTCCCTTCCAACCCAAACCATTCTGTGATTCTATGATAAACCCACGATGCTCTCCCTGGTAGCCGGGGGAGGCAAACCGTCAGCCTGATGTGGTCAGAAAGCTGAGCTGCGGGGGTCAGGATGCTGGGGGACATACAGACAGCGGTGTCTAAAGCGATCGACAGGGGCGTTGAGGACACGATTAATGTGTTCATGCTCTCTCGTTGGCAGTTGCCCACCCCATCCGGCCCAAGCCTCCATCTGCCACGAGCATCCCAGCCATCCTGAAAGCTCTGCAGGATGAGTGGGTAAGTGCTGGGTCGTGGCTGGGAGCGGAGCTGAGCGCCGGCAGCTGCCTGCACTGGGGCTGACGCCTTTCCCTGCCTGACTCGGCCTCCATCCCTGCTAGGATGCCGTCATGCTGCACAGCTTCACCCTCCGCCAGCAGCTGCAGACTACGCGCCAGGAGTTGTCCCACGCGCTCTACCAGCACGATGCCGCCTGCCGTGTCATTGCTCGGCTCACCAAGGAGGTCACCGCCGCCAGAGAAGGTGACGTGGGGTGGGGTGAGGGTTGTGGGTCTCGGGGAGAGGGAGCTGGGGAGGAGCGAGCAGCGTGTGGCCCAGCAGCAAGTAGTCTTGGTAGCGATCGCTGTGCTGGATGCGGTCTCCTTTCCCCTTCAATGTATGTTAAACTCACAGCTTTTCTCTGCCTCCGCAGCTCTGGCGACTCTGAAGCCACAGGCTGGTCTCATCGTGCCCCAGACGGTGCCATCCGCCCAGCCAAACGTGGCGGTGAGTCCCCACTGTCCCTCTTGGCACTTTTCCCCTCGGTCCTCCTGCTCGTTTTCCCTGCCTTCCCCCTCTGGGTGTAACCAGCCCCTTTTTCTGTCCCCTGCAGGGAGCTGGGGAGTCCATGGATCTGGGAGAACTTGCAGGCATGACCCCCGAGATCATCCAGAAGGTAAGAGGTCTTCTACTTGCGCTGCTACGGCCTTCGGCGGTGGCTTTTCTCCAGCCACCCTCCGTGGGAGCCCCAGGCAGTCTGTGACGACCCTCCTCTTGTTTTGCAGCTTCAAGACAAGGCTACGGTGCTGACCACGGAGCGTAAGAAGGTAAGTGGCCCCGTTTCGCTCCGAAGATGCTGCAGCAGCCAGGATGTGCCGTGCCCTGGGATGCTGATGTTTATCTTCTCACTGTTTTCCTTTTCCAGAGAGGCAAGACTGTTCCAGAGGAGCTGGTGAAGCCGGAGGAACTCAGCAAATACCGGCAGGTCGCCTCGCATGTGGTGAGTGCCGGGATGTGGGCAGCGGCTCGTAAACTCCCCCATGCAGCTGGGCATCCGGGCCTCTCCTCTGCCGCTTCGAAGCATCGATAAGCGACAGATGTGCTGCTGGGCAGAGCAAGGAGGAGGCTCCTGACTCTCCGTGCCATGGCCAGCAGGGACCTGTGCTGGATTAGACGTGGCACAGCCTCCCGCTGTTGGAATGAAACGCCCTGGGCTCCCTCCAGGGCCTCTCATTTCTCTTTGGGGGCATTTTCTTGCTTGTGGCGTTAATCTGGCATCCTCCTACCTCGCGCAGGGGCTGCACAGCGCCAGCATCCCAGGGATCCTTGCCTTGGACCTCTGTCCTTCCGACACCAACAAGATCCTCACCGGTAAGGGAGCCTCCTCCGCTTGCTGGGGACTGTGTGGTGTCAGTTAAGAGCCTGCGGCTGCTTGGGAGCAGATCCCTTTCTTTGTGCTTTTGGGGTATAGAGGTGGGGCGAGGGGCGTGAGGGATTCTCTCACTTCGTGGCAAAGCTTCTCAGGATGGTGATCCCCAAGAAAAGTGGATGGACTTGGACTTGGTTGGCCACAGACTCCCGTCTCTCACCGCACCCTGCTTTGTTTTTCCAGGCGGGGCTGATAAAAACGTCATCGTCTTTGACAAGAGCTCGGAGCAGATCCTGGCGACACTCAAGGGGCACTCCAAGAAGGTTACCAGTGTTGTCTTCCACCCCTCTCAGGTGCGCTCAGGCCCGCGTTCGGCCTCTTCCCTCACAGCCGGGCTGCCCCGGATCGGGCTTTCTGGGCCCTTTTCTGGTGCTCTGTTCGGTCTCCGCCTCACGCGGACTGGGGATGGGCCAGTTCTTGCTCATAGGGGGCTCTCCCAGATGGCGAGGTGAAAGTCTTTTGATTTTTTTTTTTTTTCCTTAACTTTCCTGCCTCATCTTTGTCTAGGATTTGGTGTTCTCAGCTTCTCCCGATGCTACTATTCGCATCTGGTCTGTGCCCAACGCCTCGTGCGTGCAGGTTGTCCGTGCCCACGAGGGCTCTGTGACGGGGCTGAGCCTCCACGCGACAGGTGACTACCTCCTCAGCTCTTCCGATGACCAGGTGAGACCCGTCCCTGCACCACAGACCACCCCCCCTCACTCCTGCTTCTCCTCCATCTGTACTCATCGCACTGGTCCTTTCTTCCAGTACTGGGCTTTCTCGGATATCCAGACAGGCCGTGTCCTCACCAAGGTGACGGATGAGAGCTCTGGCTGTGGTAAGCCTTGTAGATGAGTATTCCCACCCTGGGGGGGCTGTTGCGAGCCTGCGGAGAAGGGATTTTTCTCCCTGTGGGTTCCTGGAGATCACAAGGACTCGTGGGGGGGGATTGGGTGTCAGAAAATGTCCCCAACCCTCTGAATTTCCCTCTCCCTGTGTCTCCGCAGCTCTCACCTGCGCCCAGTTCCACCCGGACGGGCTCATTTTTGGGACAGGGACGATGGACTCTCAGATCAAGATCTGGGATCTGAAGGTAGGGCTGCCCCTGGGGGTGTGGGGGTGCAGCGTGTTGGGGGGGAAGCTCGGTTTGGTGCCCAGCAGAGTGTTTAATCCAAGGCGTGGTGCCTTTTTTTGCTGGAGCGGGACTTTGAGGAACCTCTTCTGAATTTGTCCCCAAAAATACAGCCTGTCCCTAACTGCCTTGTCCTCAGGAACGCACCAACGTGGCCAACTTCCCGGGACATTCCGGCCCCATCACCAGCATCGCCTTCTCCGAGAACGGCTACTACCTGGCCACGGCGGCGGACGATTCTTCTGTCAAGCTCTGGGATTTGCGTAAGCTCAAGAACTTCAAGACGTTGCAGCTGGACAATAACTTTGAGGTGTGTGACCGTCCCCTTTTCCCCCCTGATGGCCTGGCTGGGCTGGCAAGCTCCTCTCCCAGTGCCCACCATTCCGACTGTGCTCCTCCGCTTCGGGGGACGCTGACACGGAGGTGCTGCCTCCCCCCGAGAGTTTCCTGGCCTTGTTCTGAAGCTTCGTTCTCCTTCTCCTCCGCAGGTGAAGTCTCTCATCTTTGACCAGAGCGGCACCTACCTGGCCCTGGGCGGGACGGACGTCCAGATCTACATCTGCAAGCAGTGGACGGAAATCCTCCACTTCACAGGTGAGGAGTGGGGGGGCTGTAGTGGGGCGCAGGAGGCGTGTAGGTCCCCTCCTGCGGAGAGGAAACGCTCTCCTGGGTCTGCGGGGAGTGGACGGGGTTTAACTCCGCTCGGCGTCGTAACCACGGGCTGTTTTCCTTCCCCAGAGCACAGCGGTCTCACCACGGGAGTGGCTTTCGGCCACCACGCCAAGTTCATTGCCTCCACGGGCATGGACCGGAGCCTCAAGTTCTACAGCCTGTAGCCCCAGAGGTTGGGCCGGGGTTTCGCTGTCGTGCTGGGCTTTGGGGTGGGGGGGGCTGGGGGGGCGGGGGGATATATCGGGGTGGGGAGGGAGGGAGGGAAGCAAATGATTCAGTACTTCTCCGCACTCCCCTGCTGTAGCTGTTGGCAGAGGGAGGTGGGGGGGGGGGGGGGAAAGTTGGATGTCGCCTTCCCCGTGCTTCATGGAGTTGTTGGTTTAGTTTTTTTTCTTTTCCAGTTTCGTGTGCGCGTCTCCTTGTCTCCTCTCTATTTTTTTTTTTTTTTTTTTTTTTCTTTCTGGCTTTAGATTCTGTTTTGTGCTTGTAATTTGATGCAACAAAAGGCTCCGACCGCCCCCCCCGCCCCAACCCCGGCGCGCTTGGTGGATGCTTGCGGCCGCCGGGATTGCGGCGGGGATGGATGTGTGGAAGGGAGGGAGGGGGGGGGAGGGAAGGGGGAGGGCAGGGCTGCGCAGGTTTTGTAAGCAGTGGTCTAGTTTCGTTATGGAAATAAAGAACTATTCACCCTGGCGGTGCGTGCCAGCCCCTGGTGTCCCGGGAGTAAGGAAGGCTCCTGGGAAGGTGTAGCACAGAGGAGAGGAGGCTGTGACAGAGCCGGGGCCACCAGCTCTGGGCCAGGGAACCCTCCTCTTTCCTCCCGTCCCCCACGGACAAACCACCCCCGCCGCCTCTGGGTTTGTTTTTCCAGCGTGGATTTATTTTGCCAGCTTGCCCCGAGATGTCAGGCTGGAGGCAGGAGCTGCGCGTGGGAGGAAGATGAGGAAGAGGAGAGTTTAGTTAGAGCTGGGATGAAGGCGAAATTTAGGAATTCGGAGGGGCGCTCACCCGGCGCCTTCGGGCTCAGCCTCGCCGCAGCTTGGGGACCTTCGGCAAGGCGATGCGTCCCTGGGAGGTCACCGTGCCCACGGCTTCAGCTCTCCTCCTGTCCCCCAGAGACCGACGGGCACCTGCGGAGGAGCAGGGGGTTGGCGTAGAAAGCCTGGGGGGCTGGCAGAGCAGAGATCCTCCCCCCGTGGCTACCTGCCGAGGGGGCAGGCAAGGAGCTGGTGGCACCCAGACTTACGTGAGGGCACTCCCAGCTGGCAGGAGGGACGGCAGGGCTCGGGCTGCGCCAAGTGGCACACCGAGGCGCTGCATGAGATGTACACCTGGAAGCCAGGGGTGGGCCAGCGTCAGTGGCTGATGGTTCTGGGGGCCCCGGAGGTTCTGTGGACCCCCGAGGAAGGTGCTCCAAGCCCCCAGGAACCCCCCCTCAAGCAGCGTGTGGCATTGCGGGTCCAGGGCACGGAGCAACATGGGGCAGTGATGCTGCGCCAGCACCGTGGGCAGCCGGGGGTTTGCTCAGGAGAGGTGCTGGGGGGGGGTTGGGGGTGTGGGAACGGGGGCTTGCCAACACTGGGGGGCTCAGGGGGACCCTCACCTCTCCCTCCAGCACCGCCATGGTTGGGGGCTCCACGAAGGTGAAGGTGGAGATGACGAAGCGCTGGTAGTGGCTCGGGAAGGGCAGCTGCGGCGAGGCCGGTCCCACGGGAACAAGTTGGGTCCTGTAGTTGTCCCCGGCGTAGGGGCAGCTGGGCGTACGAGAGGGACCTCCAGTTGGTGCGGGTGCCCCCCCCCCCCGCCTCCTCTCCGTCCTCCGCTTCCCCCCTGCTCACCCGTCCACCAGGATGGGCCACTGGGGCTCGGCCGCGGCGTCGGGGCTGGGGGCCGCCCAGCAGTGGTGCAGGACCAGCACCAGGTTGGGGTCCGTCTTCTGCAGGAGGCGAACCTCCACGTAGATGGGGTCCCGGAGCACCCTCACCAAGGGGTAGTCGCCGTCGGGGTGGTAGGAGCTGTAGCTCTCGTCTGGGGGAAGGGCGAGAGGCTGAGCGGGATGGGGGGGCGGTGACGGAGAGGAGGCGGCCGCGGGGGGGGTGACAATGGATGGGTTGCTCACCGGTGGCGATGCGCAGCTGGAGCCCGAGCGGCCCCGCCATGGCCACGGGGGTGGCCGTGGGGGGCACGGCCACCTCCATGCGGAGCGGCAGGAGGTCGCTGGCGTTGTAGATGCAGCGAGCTTGGAGGCTGGTGGGGGCAGAGAAGACCTGGATGCCCCCCGCTGTGTCCCCCAGTCCCCCCCATACACACCCCATGGCACCATCTCCCCCAGCCCAAGGAGGGGTGGGTGCCGCAGGGGTCCCCATTCCCACCAGCAAGCCACCGGTGGCCAAGGAGGGCGGGGAACTGGTCCGGAGGGTGCTGCAGGCAGAGGGGGAGCAGGACGGGCTTTGCCGAGGCGGGGGCGGGGGGTGTCCCATCTTTCTGCCCGGCTTTGCCCACCCTCCCCTTACATGTAGATGCTGTCGCGTGTGATGGAGCCGCGGGGGGAGCCCTGGACGTCGATGGTGGAGATCAGCTGGTTCTCATAGATCAGCTGGTCCTCGATCACCTGGGGCGGACACGCGGAGGGGGTCAGGGTCCCCCGCCATCGCTCTGAGCGGCTGCCGGGGGCGGGGGGAGAGGGGGGAGCGGGCCGGGGGGGGGTGTCACATCCCTACCTGGACGGTGGTGCCGCATTGGGTGACGGGGAAGCGGAACATGACGAAGGTCTCGGTCACCCTGAGGGGCTCGCAGCCCGGCTGACCGCTGGCCAGGCGCACGCTGTCCAGGTTGTAGGGTTGGGTGGCGAGTCCCCGCGGCACCACCAGGACGAAGTGCCCGTCCAGCAGGCACCGCACGGTGGCTGCGGCACACGAGGGACCGTCCCCATCAGCCTGCGGGCGGCTGCCGGCCCAAGGCGGTGGGGTGATGGGAACGGCCCCGGGGACCCGGCTCGGAGTCCTACCCGTGTTGCCGTAATAGCAGGGCGCCGCGCGGTCCATGTCTTCGTAGCAGCAGCCCGCCTGCAGGCAGCCCTCCCGGCCCTGGGGGGCCAAGCAGGGCATCCTCCCCACCGTCACCTGGCACTGCTCCCGCGTCAGCTGGGTGCCTGGGGTGGCAGAGAGGGGAACGCTGCCCTCGGCGTCCCCTTGAGCATCCCACCCGAGCGTCCCTCTGCCAAAGCATCCTCACAGCCGTGACCTGCCGCTTCGGGGATGCGGAGGAGGACCCAGCCCCGGCCGCCCCCCTCCGTCCCCCCACCTTGGCTTACCTGCCCCTGGCGAGGGGTAGAAAAGAGCCGTGGATTGCAGCAGACTGGCCTGGGATTGAAGCCCGGGACGCAACAAGCCGGGCTGGGCTTGGGGCTGCAGTCCCGGACGCACCAAACCCGGTTGGAGCTGAGCCTGAAGTCCCGGACGTACCAAACCCGGGCGAGACTGGAGTCCCGGATGCGCTAAACCCGGCCGCGGATGGTTGGCATGGACCAGTCCGGTTTGGCTCTGGAGAGCTGGGCCCACCAAGCCGGATTGGGACTGGGAACCGGCGCGAGGCAGCCCAGTTTGGCTCTGGAGCCCGGGGCGGAGGAGACCAGTTTGGGAATGTGTGTGGTGGCTGGGGCGAGTTAAACCCGGCTGGTTTTGGGGGTGAGCTCCAGAGCGTACGAAGCCTGCTTGAGTCTGGGCACCAGCGTGCATCAGCCCAGGCTGGTTTTGGGGCTGGAGCCCTGGATGAAGAAGACCTGGTTGGTTTTGAGCTCCAGGGTGCACCAGCCTGGGCTGGTTTTGGGGCTGGAGCCCTGGATGAAGAAGACCTGGTTGGTTTTGAGCTCCAGGGTGCACCAACCCGGGCCGGTTTGGGGTATGACCCCCTGGTAGAAGACGACCTGGTTGGTTTTGAGCTCCAGGGTGGATCAACCCGGGATGGTTTTGGGGCTGGAGCCCTGGATGAAGAAGACCTGGTTGGTTTTGAGCTCCAGGGTGCACCAAGCCAGGCTGGTTTGCGGTCTGAACTCCCAGGCGATGGAGCCCTGGTTGGTTTTGAGCTCCAGGATGCACCAACCCAGGCTGGTTTTGGGTCTGAACCCCTGGTAGAAGATGACGTGGTTGGTTTTGAGCCCCAGGATGCACCAGCCTGGGCTGGTTTGGGGTCTGAAGCCCCGGGTGAAGGAGCCCAGGCTGGTTTGGGGTCTGAACCCCGAGGCGATGGAGCCCTGGTTGGTTTTGAGCCCCAGGATGCACCGACCCAGGCTGGTTTTGGGTCTGAATCCCTGGTAGAAGATGACCTGGTTGGTTTTGAGCCCCAGGATGCACCAACCCAGGCTGGTTTTGAGTCTGAAGCCCTGGGTGAAGGAGCCCAGGCTGGGCTGGGGGCTGCATCCCCGGGCGTATTAAACCCCTCTGGGGTTGGGTGCCGGGATGAACCATGCCTGGCTGGGGCTGAAGGCCCTGGAGAACGTGGCCAGGCTGGGGCTGAAGCCCTGGACGAACCCCGCTGGGCTGGGGCTGCAGCCCGGGGTGCGCCAGGACGGGCTGGGTCTGAGCCACGGGGTGAACCTGCTCCGAGGGGACTTGGGGTGCCGGGACGGTGAGGGCGGACTGGGACACTTGCTGCGGGCCACCAGGCTGGGCCTTGGGGATAAGGACATCGGCCTGGCTTTGGTGGACGCTGTTGCCCCGGCCGTCTCGCTGCTCGGTGCCCACGTTGCCACCCGTGAGCATCTCGTAGTCCCCCAGCTGCGGGCAGGTCACGTTGACTTGGTAGGAGGCAGCCAGGACCCCGTTGAGCAGCAGCTCCTCCAGCTGCACCCTCAGGACGTAGCGGTCCTCCTGCGGCATGGTGGGGGGGGGGACGGGGACGGTCACCCCCAGCCCTCCAGCACCACGCTGGGGGGGGACCGTGGGAGGGACAGGAACCTCACCTTGACCAGGACATGGCAGC
The DNA here is from genome assembly GCF_964199755.1 of Larus michahellis. NCBI lineage: Eukaryota > Metazoa > Chordata > Aves > Charadriiformes > Laridae > Larus > Larus michahellis. The sequence continues at coordinate 92,517,411 of NC_133899.1, read as the reverse complement.
CCTCGTAGCCGGAGGAGAAGATGACGGCGCCGTCCGCCCCGGTGTTGAGCCAGTGGAGGCAGATGGAGCAGTTGGCCACGTCAAAGTGGGTGCCGAACTCATCTATGGGGGGGGGGGGACGACACCATGGGCACGGGTGGGGGTGGTGTGTGAGGTGGCACAACCGGGTGCCGTGATGCTCAGAACCCCGCCCCGTACCAAAAACTCATCCAAACCATTGGGCTTATCCCACCCGGGCACCCGCACCCCGGTTTTGGGGTAAGCCCAGGGAGATTCGGCACGCGTCACCCCAAGGAGGTCCTGGCGGGGGCCGGTGGGGGGGGGGGGGTGTCTCACACCCACCCACCCCCGACTCACCCATGACTTTGAAGCGGACGGTGCGGCCGCGGGAGGGGTAGGCCAGCAGCTGCATGCCGTAGTCCCCGCAGTCGTAGCGGTACCGCAGGAGCGAGACGGCGGCTCCCGGCCCCGGGTGCAAGAGGAGGAGCAGGAAGAAGGAGAAACTCCGTCCCATGGCGGCGGCGGCGGGCGATGCCGGAGCACGGGGCTCTGCGGGGGGCAGCGGATTTATACCCGACCGGCTGGGACGTGGCAGGGGGGTGGGGGATCAGATGACCCGTGGGGGCCATGCCGGGACGGTGCCTCCTGCCCCGTGGCGAGGGGACGAGCTCTGCCCAGGGCTCCTCGCTCCCTTGCCGCCGGTGACCTCGCTGCCCTCGGCCCCGCCGTCACCTCCCGTGGCCGTGCCGGGGTGACCGGGGCGGGAACCGAGAGCTTTTCGAAGAAACGCTTTGTCCCGTGGTGGGAGACCCTGGAGATGCCGAGCCATCGGAGCGAGAGGATGCCCACCTCCCTCCTTGCCGGTGGGGGACAGCGGTGGCATCTGGCTCCCCCATGGACCGCCCCGGGGCAGCGGTGGGACTGGGAACCTGTGGAGGGAGCGTGGTGGCACGGCTCCAGCGAGGTCTGGGGAGCTGGGAATTGGGTCGTCGTTCCCCCAAATCCCCGCTCCCGGTGGCTGCACGATGGCACGGGGGGCGGGGGGGGGAACCGAAAGCCCTTCGAAGACAAACGCTTTGTCCCACGGGAGACGAGGAGCGGGGAGAAACTCTTCCTGCCAACGGGGAACGGGGGGCCCCAGGGCCACCCCTCGTCCCAGCTGTCACCCCCCGCGGCACCCCACTCTCCTGCCTGGCGGGCTGGCTGCTGCCCTCGCCCCACAGCAAGGCCGGGGGGGGGGGGGGGGTGTGGGGGGTGTGGGTCCCACCAGCTGTGCCATGGAAGGGGGGCAGAGGTCCCCGCCGGAAGGCCAACGGGGGGCCGGCGGCGGTGGCCAAACGGTGCCTGGATGGGCAACAAAAAGCCGGAGCTGAGTTTTGCTGACGACCTGGGCTGGGGAAGAAGGACTTTGGGCTCCCGGGGAGCGTGGGGGGGGGGTGGGGGGGTGGGGGGAAGGTGCTGCTGAGCGCGGCGGGTTTGCGGGTTCCCGCTGCCTCCCTCCCCTCCCCCCCCCCCCCCAGGAGTTTCCCTTCTGGGGCTTATCTTTATTGCAGGCTACAACTGAGTCACCCCCGTCCCGTCCCCCCCCCTTCCCGCGGGTCACGGCCGGCTCCTGCACCCTGTACCGGGTGGGAACGTGCCCCTTTGCCACCCTCCACCCCAGCCCGAGTGCCAGCCTCAGCCCTTTTTTTCTTTTTTCTTTTATTTTTTTTTTTTTTGGTGGGGGGGGGGGTGGTTAAAACCCTCCCATCCTCGGCCTTCCCAGGGGAAAACCCACCCCCAGCTGCCAGCACCGAAGCCGGGCTCATGGTGAAAGGGTGCGTGGAGATGTGGGGGGACGGGTGGTGGAGATGCGGGGCGGGGGGGGGGTTGTTGTCTGTAGCCTCCCCCTCTAAAACCTTAATGACCTCACTAAAGAGTGGTATCAGCTACAGCGACACCCCCAAAACCCCCATATATATATATATAAGGGTCCTCGACAGGACCTGGTGTCCCCCCCGCCATGAGACCAGGCAGTGGCAGCTGTCAGGGTGCGTTTTATTAAGTGGGGTGACAACCCCGGGGGGGGGGGGGGGGGAGACGGGGACAGCCCCATCCCCTTTTCCCTTCCCCGCGGCCATCACAGCTTCATGGTGGCGGCGGGACCCAAGTGGAGCTCCAAGAACTGGACGATCTCCTGCCACGAGTGCTCCTGGGCTTTGGCGTGGGCTTGGGCTTCACCCCCCCACACCACCGGCCGGGGGGTTCCTCGGATGCTGGAGATGCTACAGAGCGGGGAACCGGGGGGCTCGATCAAATGGCCGGCTCCGGGGTAGGAGAGGACGCGACCGCTCTCCGGTGGCATCCGGGCCATGGCCAACTCGGCGAAGAGCTTGCTGTTGAAGCTGCGGTCGGCCTCCCCCACCACAAAGAGGACTTTCCCTCGGATCTTCTCCACCGGGATGGCCGAGGCACTGTAGGCGGGGTCCCGGGGGTCAGCGAAGATGGCCGAGTTGTCCAAGGCCCCCATCTCGGTGAAGATCATGCGCTCAGTGAAGTAGGGGATGGGGGGGATGCGGATGTCCTTGTAGACCAGCGGGTTGCCGTGCAGGAAGGCCGTGCCGTTGATCCACACCGTGGCCACCACCTGGGGGAGGAAGGTGGCCATGGCCAGGGCCACCTCGGCTCCTTTGGAGACGCCGACGACACCCAGGCCGGGGCCTCGCACCTGCAGAGGGGGGAAATGGAGACAGCTGGCAGCACTGCTCGCTGGGACGTCACCGGGATGTCCCCAGTCACCAGGACAACCCACATGCTGGGACGTCCCTGGTCACCAGGACATCCCACCCACTGGGACGTCCCCAGGCACCAGGACATCCCTTGATTGCCAGGACAACCCCAGTCACGAGGGCAACCCGCTTACTGGGACATCCCTGGTCACCAGGACATCCCACCCACTGGGACGTCCCTTGTCACCTGTATATCCTGCTCACTGGGATGTCCCCAGTCACCAGGACATCCCTGCTTGCGCCCAGGACATCCCCAGATCACCAGGACATCCCTGGTCCCCAGGACATCCCGCTCACTGGGACGTCACCAGGACATCCCGCTCACTGGGACGTCACCAGGACATCCCACTCGCTGGGACATCTGTGGTCACTGGGGCATCTTGCTCATTGGGATGTCCCCAGTCACTAGGATATCCCACTCACTGGGATGTCCCCAGTCACCAGGACATCCCTGCTTGCCAGGACATCCCCAGATCACCAGGACATCCATGGTCACCAGGACATCCCACTCACTGGGACGTCCCTGCTCATCAGGACATCCTGCTTAGGTCCCCAGTCACTAGGATATCCTACTCACTGGGATGTCACCAGGACATTCCTGGTTGCCAGGACGTCCCCAGATCACCAGGAGATCCTGGTCACCAGGACATCCTGCTCACTGGGACATCCCTTGTCACCAGGACATACCACTCATTGGGACGTCCATGGTCACCAGGACATCCTGCTCACTGGGATGTCCTCAGTCACCATTACATTCCTGCTTGCAAGGACATCCCCAGATCATCGGGACATCCTGCTCCCAGGACATCCCTGGGCACCAGGACATCCTGCTCACTGGGACATCACCAGGACATCCCACTCATTGGAACATCCCTGGTCGCTGGGACATCCCACTCACCAGGACATCCCTGGTCGCCAGGACGTCCCGCTCACTGGGTCGTCCTCATTCACCAGAACATCTTGCTTATCAGGATGACCCCCGTTCCCCGGGACACCCCTCCTCACCAGGACGTCCCTGCTCGCAGGGGCCACCCGTTGCTCCGCAAAGGCTCACCTTGGGGTGCCGGAGGAGCAGCTCGGCCGCCTCCTCGAAATACTCCAGATCCAGCTGGGTCAGGGTGCGGGGCAGGTCGTCGTAGGCGAAGAAGGCCAGTGCCAGCACCGCGAAACCCCGGCTGGCCAGTAACCCCGCCCGGAACTCAATGAGGCCACCCGCGCCCCCAAACAGGTCGATCACCCCCGGGAAGGGTCCCGGTCCTGCGGGCAACCGGAGAAACCGTCACCGATGAAGGAGAGGAGCCACCGGTGCCATCCCACGTGCCAGGATGTCCCCGGTGGGACAAAGCCGGGCTACCCCGGAGCCGGGGGGGGGTTCCCCCGCATCCCGTTTCTCACCGGGTGGCAAGAAGAGGGCCCCGCGGACCCTGCCCTCCCGGATGGGCACCCGCTGGACGCCGGGACCCACGTACCACCGCTGGGCTTCGCAGGAGGCCAGCGGCTGGTCCTGGGGCCCGGTGACCAGGCGGAGGCCATCGAAGACCTCCAGCCGGACGAGGAAAGGGCTGCCGGCCACGTCCCGTTTGACCAGGCGTCGGAAGAGGGTGTCGGGCTGGAGGAACCAGAAGAGCCCCATGGGCCAGACGCCGGCGTAGCTGCCCCCCGTGGCGGCGTGGCGGCCGGGGTCCACCTCGCCCGTCCCGTCAGCGTGGAAGAAGGCCCGGGACTGGAAACACTGGCCGTGCTCGTCCGTCAGCGAGGCCCGCAGGGTGACGAGCTGGGAAGGGGACAGTCCCCGCACCTGCACCTGCACCGGCCGGTCGGCCAGCGAGGACTGCGGCGTCACCGTCACCTCCACCATGGCGTACCTGGGGAGGGAGATGAGCGTCCCACCGTCACCCTGCCCCCGGGGAGGGGGCTGCTTGGTGGCCCACCGCGGGCTGGCAGCAGGGGACTGTCCCCAGAGATGGCACTTGGGGACAACGCGATGGCGTTTGCAGCCCACCTGGTCCCGCTGGCACCCCTCCTTCCCCGCTCCCCCCTTCCCTGAGGACATGCAGCACCCACAAACCCCTCCAAACCCCTCCAGCAGCCCCCAGGCCCCTCCATCAGACCCCCAAACGCTTCCAGCAGCTCCCAAGCCCCTCCCACAGTCCCCCAAACCTCTCCAGCAGCCCCCCAAAACCCTTCCAGCAGCCCCCCCAAGCCTCTCCACCAGCCCCCAAGCCCTTCCAGGAGCCCCCCAAAACCCTTCCACGAGCCCCTCAAGCCCACCCAGCAGCCCCCAAGCCTCTCCACCAGTCCCCAAGCCCTTCCAGAAGCCCCCCAGACCCCTCCAGCAGCCCCCAAGCCCCTCCTGCAGCCCCCCAAACCCCTCCAGCAGCCTCCCAGACCCCTCCCGCAGCCCCCCAGACCCGTCCCACAGCTCCCCAGACCCGTCCCGCAGCCCCCCAGACCCCTCCAGCAGCTCCCAAGCCCCTCCAGCAGCCCCCCAAAACCCTTCCAGCAGCCCCCAAGCCCGCCCAGCGGCCCCCCAAGCCTCTCCACCAGCCCCCAAGCCTTTCCAGGAGCCCCCCAAACCCTTCTAGCAGCACCCAAGCCCCTCCAGCAGCCCCCCAAGCCTCTCCACCAGCCCCCAAGCCCTTCCAGGAGCCCCCCAAACCCTTCCAGGAGCCCCCAAGCCCCTCTAGCCACTGCCCAAACTCTTCCATCAGGCCCCCCAAACCCTTCCATCAGCCCCCAAACCCCTCCAGCACCCCCCCAAGACCTTCCATCAGCCCCCAAACCCTTCCAGCAGCCCCCCACACCCCTCCAGCAGCTCCCCCAAACCTGCCCAGCAGCAGGGACAGCCGCAGAGACCCCCCTTTTCCTTCTGTCCCCCAGCACCCACCGTCCCCTCTCTCTGTCCTCCTCCTCTGCACCCCGGGGCCGGAGCAGGGTTGGGGAGCAGGGCCAAGCTGGGGGCAGGGGCTACGAGCCCCCCCCAGTCGCTGTTTGCCCCCCCCCACCCCGGCCCTGTTGCACGGCGGGGAAGCCGGGCAGGCCGCGGCAAGCGGGCAGGGAGCCCGGCAAAGTTCTGGCTATGGCCCAGCTTTGGGAGGAGACACCGACTTCGCTCACGTACCAGTTCGCCCATGGACGCCCCGCCAGGAAAACGGCCCCCCACACCCCCCCCCGCCTCTTCCCCCTGCCAATAAATAAAGCCCTGGGTACCCTGCAAAGCCCCGAAGCCACGGGGATGGGCTCCAAGGCCCCCCTCTTACCCGGCCGCGAGCGGCGGTGCGGCTGTGGGGAGGGAGTGGGTGGGAGAGGCAGGGCTCTACACGCCTCGCACCCGCTTCTATCGCCCGGGCAATCATTAACCCGGGGAAGTTGGCGGGGCAGAGCCCTCCTGCCCCATGACCCCGAGCCAGGCTGGCAACCGCCCCACGGCTCCGCTGCACCCCACAGCTCCTGCCAGGTCATTCACCCCCGGGATTGGGGCGGGGGAACCTCCCCCCCCACCCCACTTCCCACTCAGGGGGAAACAACAGGGAGCTTTGCCCCCGCCTCCCCCCCACCCCCCGGTTTGGATGCTCTGAGATGCCCCCAGCCCGTGATTAACCCACCCCCGTGCTTCGCTCTGCCTCGGGGGGCATCAGGGCCAGCTCCCCCCATGGCCACTGCCCATCCTGGGGTCACCTCACCCCCCTCCCGCCACCCCCAGCTACCACCATGGTGCCCCCCCACTGCAAGCAAGGGCTTATCCTCCTGCCAGCCTTGTATTTGCCCACCCAGCGACACCCTTGCCCCCCCACCCCCGGCCCCACTGGCCTGGCTCACAGCAGGCCGAAGACAGAGCCCTCAAGAGGGATGGAGAAAAGGGGGGGTTTATACAGCAAGAAAAACCGGGAAGGTGAAGAGATCCATGTGGGTTTCCCCAACTTAAGCTCCTTCCTTCCCCCCGCCTCCCCAAACCCACCCTGGCCCCCAGCACCCCCGGAGAAGGGCAACAGCTTCACCGTGCATCCCCCCCCTCCCATCTCCGCAACACAAGGGAGTGGGCCCCCTCCCTTTGTGACAGGCTCCAGGGCTCATTCCCAGGGGGATGAGGCCCCTCTCGAAGGAAGGGCAGCCTCGGGGGGCGAGGGAACACGGTGCTCTGCGACCCCAGGAAGGCTGAGGGGGATCTGCCTCGGCAGAGGGAAGGCCCTGAGCGGGAGCCATCAGGCCCCCCCCCGCCACGCCGTTGGAGAAGAGCTCTGGGTCAGTTCCTATTCATTTTTATAAAGACAAAGCAGATTTGGGCAGGTGAAGCAGTTCTTCCAGCCCCCCTAATTCACAGGGCAGGGGGGGCGGCGATCCAGCAGCTGGTTCCCGAGGGTCACGGCGCAGCTCTGTCCTTCTGGCTGTCCAACACCGAGGGCCCGGGCGGCGACTCCTGCCCACCGAGCCGAGGAAGCGTCCCTGGAGAGGAGCAGGACCGGCAGAAATCCCGTCTCCCCGTCTCACTCCGTGGCTGCTTTGTGCCGCACGGGCGCCTTCTGGAGCAGGGCCAGCGTGTCCCGCTTCTCCACCCGCCGCAGCTGCTTCTTCTTCGCCCGCTTGAGCTTCAGCGGGTTCCGGATCTGTGGGCAGAGGGAAGAGGGTGGGTTTCAGGCACAGAGACGGTGCCGGGGGGAGCCAGGCGGGACGGGCACAGCAGGGCTCCCAGCTTCCCATCCCCGGGCACAACCAGAGCCAGGCCCCTCCACACGGAGCTGCGGGATGGGATCTTCTTCCTCCCGCTGCCGAAGCAGCGGATGTACCAATGACCAAAGTCTGTACACGGAGCCATCTGTTTCCTGATCAGGTTTATCCTAAAACTGCCCCCTGGGAACGTCTCCGTGTTGCCCCAGGCTCCTGCGTCGGAGGGGACAGGTGACAACCCCATCCTCGCCACCACCACGTGGCTGTGCAGGTCTTCACCACACCCACCCTGAGCTCCCGGGTCCTTTCCAGATGGAAAAGCCAGGATTTCCACACATGAAAGCCCCGTTGATGCCGAATTTCCCTTGCTCTATCACCCCGCGTGCCAGCGGTCCCCAGGGCGACCCCCTCCCGGCTTTTCTCAAGCTTGAAAGGGTTGTGCCCCCCGTCCCCACCCTGCAGGACACCATCCGCCTGCTCAGCAGGGGAGACACCCTCCTGGTGCAGCCAGGCTGGATCTCCCCAGTCCTCCCAGCGCTGCCCGCAGCACCCTTCAAAGGAGGAGCCGGGGAGAGGAACTGGAGCAAACTGGAGCCCAGCGCCCAGGGTGCGGAGGTCATCGCGGTGCCCCCAGCCAGGAGCGGGGCCAAGACTCACCACTTGGACAATCTCCGCCTTCCGCTCGTTTTCCAGGCGCCGCTTCAGGTTCTCCTCCCGCCGCCGCTTCTTCTCCTGCAGGAGCAGCACCAAAATGTTCCCTCTGGGTCCCTCCCTCCGGGCTCAAACCCAAACCAGTACTGACCCGTGGCTGATGCAGATGCCGGTCAGGAAGATGCACGGCCACGGCAGCATGAGCAACACCTGCCCAAGCATGAAACCTGCTGCACAAAGCCAAGCCAGTGGCGCTTTTCCCCCCCCCGGCACGAGGCCTGAACTGACTGAATGAGTTTATTCCGAGTCAGTGACTTGCAGCACGTGACCGTCGCAGATTTGGCAGGACGACAGGGAATTCACTGTCCCAGCTGGCCAGGAGAAGGGCAGCCGGTGGGGTTTGGGCTCGCTGCGAGGAATGCAGGGCTCTGCCACAATAATGCCACGATCCCGGGGCCCAGGACGGGGGAAGAGACACAGAGTTGTGTATGGAGAGAGGTAGAAAGTCTCCAGTCAAGGTCTGACTCTGCAACGCAGCCCCGAGTTCGCCCTGGGAAAGGGAGCAGGCAGCTCCAGCCGAGGGCCGGGACAGCAGAGCCCCCATCTGGAGCAGGAAACCTGCCCCACGGAGACAGCAGGCACAGAGGGGCTGGGCGACGCTGCCTGCGGGGTCCTGAGCCCAAGGCCCAGCTCCAGAGCCCCGTTACCTCTCGCTCTCTCTGCTTCCCCTCCTGCAGCTGCCGCGCCAGATCCCGGACGAGCTTCCTCTCCTGCCGCTCCTTCATTTTCCGTGCCCAGGAGGTGCGAAGGGCCTTATCCTGGATCATGTGTGAGAACCTAAGCAGGCAGATGGGCCGTGTCAGCAGCCGGAGGGAGCAGAGCTGAGCTCCCCATGGCTCACAGAAACCCTAGGCGGCCTTCCCCAGCTCTGGGCCCTCTCCAGAAGCTCTTCGGGTCAGAACTCTGTGAAACTCCCCCAGCTCAGAGCCTCCCACAGCAGCCTCAGCCCTTCGACATCCCCTTCAAACCTTCCCCCCAGCTCAGGGCTCCCATAAAGCAGCCCTGGCCCCTCAATATCCCCTCCTAACCATCCCTCCCAGCTCAGGACTCGCCCAAAGCAGCCCTGACCCCTTGACATCCCCTTCAAATCATCCCCCCCAGCTCAGGGCTCCCATAAAGCAGCCCTGGGTCCTCAATATCCCCTCGAAACCTTCCCCCCAGCTCAGGACTCCTCCAGAGCAGCTCTGTCCTCTCCAGGTCCTCCCTAAAGTCTATGGATAGCCCCACAGTCCTCCTACGAACCGGCCCCAAGGCCCCACGTCCCTCCCGGGCCCACCCACCCCCACAACGACCCTGACCCCCCCCACCAGTCTCCCCCCAAAGCACCCGCAGAGCCTCCCCCCGAGCTCAAGAACTACCCCCAACAGCCCTGCCTCCACCACAACCTCCCCCGACCCCGGAGACCCCTCCCAGAGGCCTGACAACTCCCCCTCCACGGCGTCCACCTCTTTTTGCCGGGGTCCTTCCACACCCGCCCCGACTTGGGCCTGCCCCGCGGGATGGCCGCCACCGCCTCCTTTCGCTTCTTGGCGGCTTTCCGACGCCGCCGGGCCGGGGCCGGGGCCGGGGCCGGGGCCGGGGCCGGGGCCGGGGCCTCCCCGCTGGGCTCCTCAGGGCCCGGGCCCGCCCCGCGCTCCCCCTCCATTCTCCACGCGGCGCCTTTCCTGCCGGCGCCGGGTGATGGCGTCAGCGAGGCGCCGCCGCCGCGCGCATGCGCAGAGCGGAAGCGCCGCGACGCCGAGCTCCACCCCCCCCGACACCTCCGGCCGCCATTTTAGTGTCGGGCAGCGCTTCCCGCCTCCTCCTTCCTCCCCGACGGCGTCGGGTGGAGGCCGCCATGTTTGTGCCGGGCAGGCCTGTAGCGGTGCCCATCACCGCGGCGACCCCTTCTCCCTGCCTTCCACCCCCGCCCCAGTCCCACCCGGTACGAGACACCCCCCCCCAACCTCTGAGGGAGCCCCGGAGAGATCCGTGGCCTGGGAAGGGGGGAAAGGCCTTTATTGGGGGGGCAAACCCACGGAGGAGAGCAGCCTCATCAGGGACAGGCCCAGGCCCAGGGCACGGAGGGATCTCGGGCTCCGATGGGCTCCACCATCAGGCCCCAGGGAGGCCCTACCGGGCTCCGGCACCTCGTCTGCAGCGGGGCTGGAGCGTGCGGTGCTTCTTAATGGGATGGCTGCGGGCTCGGCCGTGGCTACAGCGCCTGGGAGAGGAAAAAAGGGGGGAAATCCCGCTTTTTGGGGTAACGCAGAGAGACCTCCATGGGGCAGCCCCTCGGAGGAAGGGTAACGCTGCCCCGCTCCCACCAAAACACCGGAGCCGGCACCCCTGGTCTCCCTCACCATGCGCGTGTAGTTGTGCTGCTTGATGGCGTCGTAGCCAAAGGCCAGGGCCACCACCGCCGCGCAGAACTCCAGGAGGCAGAAGATGACGAACATGGAGTCCAGCCCGTTGCTCAGCATCTGCGAGGAGGAGAGTGGAAGGACCCAGCGGGTCCTTTTTCCCCTCCTTCCCTGGGTGGCGACCGCCCCGTTTGCTCGTCCCGCGCAGTGGCAGGAGGCTCGGACCCGCCGCCTGAGCAGGACCAGGAGGCTTTACCTTGTTCTCAGCTTCGAAGCACCATTCGGCTTTTAGCTGGTACGGCATGTTGTTCTCGCAGCCGGGGATGTCGTGAGCGATGGCCGTGGTGTGGACGAGGGTGGCCACCAGCGTGCTCAGGATGACCCCGATGTTGACGACGCAGCAGATCTTCACCTGTGTGGGTCACCTCGCCATCAGCAGCTCTGTCCCTTCCGCTCCCACCAAGAGCGCAGGAGCTGTGCGGGTGGCAGCAGGACACCCACCCTGCCAGAGACCCCCATGAGGTGCCGCAGAGCCAAGGGAAACGCTGCCCGGGGTTTCTGTTTGAGCTGTCTGAGCAAGGGGCAGCTCCGACCTGGATTATTCAACTCAGGACAATTATATTCCTGGAGAAGCCACCCAGGGCAGCCACCCTCCATGACACCTTTTGTCCCCATCGTCTGAGAGTGACTCCACCAGGCCCCAAGGGTCTCGTGGAGGCCCTGAAGCGTGAAGGATTGCCCACCCTCCGGGTGATGAGGAGAGAGCTGGGCACCTCCTGAGGGTGAGACACCGAGGGTGCCTCTCTGTAGACCCTGCGGGGTGAATCCAGGCTGTGGAGGGGTCCCGCCAGCCACTGGAAGGGGCAGAAGTCACAGAAGCAACAGGGGGGACGCTTTATCCCTCCCGGCCTGGCCGCATAGGACCCTCTTACCAGCAAGATGTTATCTCTTTTCTCGCTTTCCACCAGCAGAGAGCCTGAGACCAGGAGCTGCTCCGAAAACAGGAGGAGGAGGGCGTCAGCAGCAAGGCACCCTTTCCCGTCACCCATCCCGCATGTCCTGGCACCCCTCTGGCTGCGAATCGGTGTTCAGGGCTTCACGCACACCCCCTCCATTCCCAGAGGGGACAGAGGAGGCCCTGGTGACGAGGGGATCTGGTCCCCAATCCACTGAGATCCCCCTGTCCTCGTCGGACGGCAAGGAGGTGAAGGCCAGGTATGTCCCTGCTTACCAGGAGCCCAAGCCAGAAGAGGACCCCGCTGGCGACAGGGAGGGAAAGGGTCCCATGCTCTGACACCGTCAGGATGATCCCGAAGCAGATGTGGATGATCCCGGTGAAGATGTGGATGGTCTGGGGAAGGACGGGGAAGAGGGATCCCCCCGGTCACTCTTGGCCCAAAGCGCTGCCTGTCTGCCAGCACCGGCAAAGGATGGACATCACCGTTGCTGTTAGCTGTGTCCCACCCCATCCCACTGTCACACCGTGTCCTGGCACAGCGGCGTGAGCCGGCAAAGGGAGCCCCAGCCGAGGAGGACCTCAAGCAGGACAATCCCTGGGGATATTCGGTCCCTGCTTTGCCCCCGAGGTGCCCCGTCCCCCCGGGACGCCGCATCTCACCCCCAGCGCCTTGGGCTGAGCCCGTCTGAAGCCTCTGACTTGAAACGACGACACGGCAGGCGTGGACGGGCTGGAGGCGGAGGTCAGCTGGGCCGCTCGGGGGTCTGTGGCCGGGATGACCTCTGTGATGATCCTCATGCCCCCGGAGTCGGTCACCGTGGTGGTGGCCGCCATCGCCTGTGGGCAGAGCGGGGCTGGGGAAGCTGAAGGACCAGGTGGGCTCACAGCCTGCCCAGGGAGCAGAACGTGGGACGTGTCCACGTGAGCGATGACACAAGAAGCACTGACATCCTCTTACAAGGACGTCCCACACCCCATCCTGCCCCCTACACCTCTCCCCCCACCCAGGTACCTCCTTCAGCCTGGGCTTGCCTTCCTCCTCCTCCCCACGGCCACTGTTAGCCGTCCCTTTGCTGTCCGAATCTCCTCGGGAAGTGGTGGTCGGGCAGGGACGGGATCCCGCTGCCCTTTGCTCCCCACGGGAAGTTTGTTCATGGAAATCTCGTCAGGCCCCTCTTGCTCAACGAGGCGGCTTTGCCAACGGAGGGGAGAGAGGCTGGTAAAAACCCCGCAGGCACCCTCCCGTGTGCCCGGGGTGGAGGGAGGGGGAGACAGGGAGAGAGGGGCTTCGCAAGCCCGAGGTGGGCACCCGCTCCGAGGGCTTCGCTGCAGCCTGGGGACGGGGTTGGAGACTTGTCCCTTGGGATGCTCCGAGGAGGAGACACCCCCCCCTGCCCACTCTTGGGCGAGTTCACTCCATCCCCAGTTGCGGACGCTTTGCTCGGGCATCATCTGCGCAATTAGCCACATGCCAGGGTCCTAACGAGGTGCTTGGCGATTCGTTTGGCTGCCCTCGTTAGACAGCCAGCCCTGGCAGTTTCCCTTACAGGAAAAGGAAGGAGCGAAACAGGACATGGCACAAACATTATAAACCCCGTTAGCCTATAAAGGGAAGCTCCTTTATTGCCTTTTTATTTTCTTTGGGGTTCTCCTTCCGTCACGAGTGCCTCGACCCTGTGGGTCTGTCCCCCGCTGAGGACAGGCCACCTGCAGGAGCGAGCCAGAGGCGGGGGGACACGGCAGCACGGCGTGCGGTACCGGCCGGCTCCGGCGTGGGCCCGGCGGGAGCCGAAGGGAAAGGAGATGCGGTTGTTTCCGATAGGAAATGAGAGCTCAGCCTGGGAACGGAGCCACCGCACATGGCGAGGGGCTCCCGAGGGGCAAGCTCGGAGGCCCCTTCCTCCCTCCGCCGGCCACCGGTCTCCAGGTTTGCCAGAAAACAGCTATTTCCTTCGTGGCCGCCGTCCCCATCTGCTCGCCAGGAGGGCTGGGGGTCCTCCCCGCCGGCCCGCGAGGACCCCCCAGGTTTCCTGGATGTTGGAGGGGTGCGGGGTAGGATGCTGTGGGGTAGGATGCTGGGTGCCGGTCCCCTCCCCTCTTGTCCTGATTGTCCCCTGCGCTCAGTAAAGCCCCCAGCTCTGGGTGCAGCGGAGAGATCCAGCTCTGGGAATGGAGCCCCTCATTCCCGGCAGGAACGTGCAGGAGAAGGGGCCGAGGGACAAACAGGACACGGTCTGGTTCGGTTCGTGGAGCGGGCGGGAGGGCGCAGGGACTGGCAGATGTGGCTCTGGGATCCCCCCCTCTGGGCTTTTTCCTCCCTTGGAGGCTGCAAATATCCGACCACCGCCCGAGGCTTTATCCCAGCTCTTCCCTGGCGGAGCAGGAATGTTTAAGCACAGGGTTCTGGCACCTCTGAGCTTGGCTGCAGGCAACTAGGGCTGGCTTCCCACCGCGTTGGTAGCCACGGGCACCCCAAACACCCATCTCTGCCTGAGCCTCTCACCTCAGAACCGGGGGGGGGGGGGGGGGGGGCAGAACCCTCCGCAGCCCGATTTTAGGATTTTAGGAGCAGGTGGAGCAACTTTTGGAAGTGCCTTTTCCTCTTCTTTGGCCCTAGAGGGAGCTGAGACGCCTGGTTTGGAGGCACATGGCTTCCAGAGCTCGGCAGAGGCTTCCAGAGCTGGGGCCAGCAGTGGGGTGCGATTTCCCATCCCGGGAAATCGGGGGCAAAGCGGGGGATCGGTGATGCCAAAGCTGGGCACAGGGTCACGGAGAGCAGCCACGGCTCGGTGTGTCCCGGGAGAGCGGAGCGACCAGCAGCAATCCCATGTTCCGCCTCGTCTCTTGAGTTTGCAGAGACGCTGGAGCAAAGTTGTCCGGCCACGTTTCCCTGCAGAATTTATGGTTTTTAGGCCACTTTTCTGAAGGTTTTTCTCTCCGTCTCTCCCGCACGGGCTGTGTCATGGTTTGGGCAGGGAAACCAAGGGACTGACCGGCGGCTAGCTGGGGCGATGGCCACGAGCCTGGGAGCGGGATGGTGCTGCAGAGGAAGGAGCAGGACGCCAGGCAAGTCTCAGCTCTTCCCTTCTCCCATTTTGGGTCTTTATACCAAGAGCGTTTCCCAAGCTCCGTGGCCGGTGGCTAACGAGAGGCAGCACGGTTGGTCCGTGCCCTCCCCGTGCTCCCACGCACCGGGGGAACGGGAGGATTTTCGGCACAAGAACAGGAGTTGTTTAGCTGGTAAACCCAGAGCACTGACCCCAGAAGATCTGCCCGTAGCTGGAAGCCAGGGGGGCAACGACACCAAAATCGGGTCTCGGAAAAAGAGCCGGGAGGACAGACCTGGCCAGCAAGGAACGGCCAGCGACTCAAATCTCCCGGGCAGGCAGCGGGATGAGAGGGCGGGGGGCTCGCCGGGCACCGCAGCCCACCTGCATCCCCCGTCCCACGGTGGGAAACACCAGGCGGAGGAGAAAAACTGCCGCCGACAGCGCCTGCGGCCCCTCTGCGTGCTGGGGAGGAGCTGCCGGTGGCTTTCCTCCATCCCACCGGTGGCTTTCCTCCATCCCACCGGTGGTTTTCCTCCATCCCGCAGCGCCGGCGGGGGAGCGAGCGAGCACTTGGCCTTGTAAAGGGCTGCAACTGGCGGCAGCGGCTTTCCAGGAAAAACACGGCCATGGATCAGATTCAACCCAGCCTGTTCGTCGCCCTGCCAATGCCTCTTGGCCTTTAATTGCTGCTGGTAACTCGTCAGCGCGTGTCTCCGGAGGGAGAACCTCTCTCAACACCCCGATGCTAACGAGTCCCGGCGTCTCGTTCCAGCACCCGAGGGGTGAGGAACACTTTAGCACCCGTGGAAATGCTGGGATCCCCTCTTTAGCCTTTTACACAGGCAGGGTGTCCTCCAGCTTGTGTTCCCAGCCGAAAACCGCCCGCTACGGTGGATTTCCTCCCAAATCCGCCTTTTCAGATTCCTAAAGCATTCCTGAAGTTTCAGCCTTTCGGCCAAAACCAGCCGTGACTGCCCTCGGCCCGGCGGCCGGGCTTAGCGAAGTGGCAGAGCAAAACCCCTTTCCCGAGCGAGGTAGCCGTGGAGAAAGCGCTTTTCCCTTTCTAAATAAAGCCAGATTCCAGCTGGGGATGGCAGGAGCCCAAGGTAGGATGTTACGATTTATTTTGGAAACAGATGCCAGAGGAGGTGAAGCTTTTAAGCGTCTGGCCGAGCAGATGCAGGGAAGTGGCAAGCCCGGCCGGTGGAGCCTTCCAACCTTTTATTTGCAGGAATTTCTGGCTTTGCTGATATATACAATGCGTTCCTTGGATTTGAATCTTTTTTTTTTTTTTTTTTAATTTAATTTTTTCTCTGCCGACAGCTGGAAATCTTTTCATCGCTTCTTTTTTTCTTCCTTTTTTCCAGGAGCGGCTCACGCACGGGCCTGCGCGTCGGCGCCGGGCGAGACGGCTGCCCCGCGAGCACCCGTGGCTTTCGGCGCGGCTGGAGGAATGGAAACACCCGGCTCTGGCGGCTGGGGACACCCGTGGGGACATCGATGGCTTCAGCACAACGGTCTGGTGTCCCTTAGGATGTCACGGGACGGGTGGGAGAAGCCTGGCTGGGTGCTCAGGCTTGGCGTGGGGGGGGGGTATTTCTCACCGAACATCCCCTCCCACCAGCACAGGACAAGTTTAACGAGCCTGGCGGAACCAAAAAAAAACCCTTTTCCAACCCCAAAAGCCCTGGTTTTTTCCAAAGAAAATAGATCGCGACGGAGAAACGCTTTTTCACAGAGAGTTGCTGCTTCCTGTGAAAAACTTTATATCCCCCATAAAAATACCAAGAGTCAACATTTTGCTTTGCCTCCAAGAGTTTCTGTTTCTCACAGGGCTGTTACGGTACTGGCTCCAGAATGAGAAAGCCGCATTTTCTGGGACAGGTTTCAGGTTTTTTCTTTTTTTTTTTCTTTTTTTTTAAAAAAAAAAAAAAAAAAAAAAAAGCAGCTGTTTTTTATCGGTGCCGTGTTCCCTGGGAGGCACGGCAGCCCCTGGGTGGTGATGGTGCCAACCGTTTTATTTTCCCGCTGGGCCGTAATCCCAGGATCCGCTTTGTCTCCCAAACACAAACCCATGGAGGGAACCTCCTGGGAGAGCGTTAAACCCCGAGGTTTCCGTCCTGGCTTAGGCAACGTGGAGGCAGGAGCAGGCAGAGGCAGGCAGGGGGGCTGGGGGAGCGTCGCTGCCCGCTGGGGTGGTCCTCACCCTTCTGGGGGCCCGGGACTGGTCGAGGTGGCTTCTCCAGCGCTGGTGGGAATAGCCATGGTGGGCTCTTTGGCGCTTTAGGGAGTTCAGTTGCCCCGAGGAGAAGCGACGGGGAGGAAAGGGCAGAGAATCGTAGAATTGGGGAGGTTGGACGGGACCTTTCAGATCATCGAGTCCAACCATCAACCCAACGCTGCCAAACCCACGACTAACCCATATCTCCACGCACCGCGTCTGCCCGGCTTTTAAATCCCTCCAGGGATGGCGACTCCACCACGTCCCTGGGCAGCCTGTTCCAAGGCTTGACAACCCTTTCCATGGAGGAATTTTTCCTAATATCCATCCTAAACCTCCCCTGGCGCAACTTGAGGCCGTTTCTTCTTGTCCCATCGGCTGTTCCTTGGGAGAAGAGACCGACACCCCCCTCCCCTGGCTCCCCCCTCCTTTCAGGGAGCTGTAGAGAGCGAGAAGGTCTCCCCTCAGCCTCCTCTCCTCCAGGCTGAACACCCCCAGCTCCCTCAGCTGCTCCTCACAAGACTCCTGCTCCAGACCCCTTGCCAGCTCCTCTGCCCTTCTCTGGACCCGCTCCAGCCCCTCAGTGCGAGAAGGGAGCTCAAACCACACCCGGAGACGGGCTTTTGGAGCAGGGAATCCCCCACCGAAGCACCTTTAAAGGCTTTTGGGCAGTTTATCCGGAGGGGAGATGTGGTTTGCGCTGTCATTTGGGGCGCAGCGGCGTCGCTCCTAAAGCCCGTCCCAGATGCGTCCATCAGCACGTTTCCAGCCTTTTGATCAGTTCGCTCCCGGTAAAACTCCTGACGCCGCAGAAAAGCTCCAGCGCGTCTCCAAGGCTTCACCGACACGTCGCGGGGTTTCTCAGGGCAAAGAAGCTCTGCCCTGGGAAGGTCCCTGCCCCGTGCTGGTGGGGCGAGCGCACGGAAGAGACGCAGGAGCGATGCCGTGGGCAGGGGAGCTCCGTCCCCATCTGAGCCAGATCTGGGTCCTGCGTCTTGGAAGGATGCTGGAGGAGCCCACCTGGAGTCCCGTGTCCAGCTCTGGAGTCCTCAACACAAGAAGGACACGGAGCTGTTGGAGCGGGGCCAGAGGAAGCCCTGGAGGTGCTGGGAGGGCTGGAGCCCCTCTGCTGGGAGGACAGGCTGAGAGAGCTGGGGGGGTTCAGCCTGGAGAAGAGAAGGCTCCGGGGAGACCTTCCAGCCCCTTCCAGGCCCTCAAGGGGCTCCAGGAAAGCTGGGGAGGGACTCTGGAGCAGGGAGGGGAGCCGTGGGACGAGGGGGAAGGGTTTTCCACTGCAAGAGGGAAGATTTGGATGAGATCTGAGGGAGAAATTCTTGGCTGTGAGGGTGGTGAGCCCCTGGCCCAGGTTGCCCAGAGAAGCTGTGGCTGCCCCATCCCTGGAGGGGTTCAAGGCCAGGTTGGACGGGGCTTGGAGCAACCTGGGCTGGTGGGAGGTGTCCCTGCCCAGGGCAGGGGGTGGCACTGCATGGTCTTCAAGGTCCCTTCCCACCCAAACCATTCCGTGATTCTGTAATGCCCAATTTCACGGGAGGGGACATTTTTCCAGTTGGCCGCGGTGGCAGGAGGCTGGCCGGGACCCAGCGGTGGCTCCGCATACGGCAGTGGGATGCTCCAGGGGCAGGGGGGGGGGGAGGAAAAAAAAATGGTGCTGGTGGAGGATGAGCAAAGAGGGGACCCACCACGCTGGGCAAAGCCAGAAGGACCTGCCAGCCTGGCTGGGGCTGGGTGGCGGGGGGGTGACAGGGCTTTTTAGTGCCCCCCCGCCGGGGCTGGAAAGAGGAGACAGGGAAGGCTCCGGAGCCACAGGTGAGGAGCTGGAGCCGAAACGGGCTGTGAAAAGGGGATGAGCGGAAGCATCTTGTTCATCCCGCTCCCCCCCACCCCCCCCCACCCCCATCTCTGGGGCTTTTCCTACCGAACCGGCTCATTATTTTTTCAGAGCCGGGAACAGAAATAACCGACAGCGAGTGAATAATCCATGAGACTTTGGCTGCGCAGCGTGAGCATTGTCAGGGCAGGTGCTGGGGGCGGGGGGGGAGGGGGGGCACGGGTGGGAAACGCTGCTGGAAGAAGCAAAAAAACCCATTTAACTCAACCCCAAACTCCTTTAGAACGGCCCAAACAGGCTCTCCCTGCTCCTCCGGGGGGGCTGGAGGTGAGGTTTGTCCCCAAAAACCGGGGGGGGTGTCCCCTCCACCCCCCACCGTAGGGCACCGACAGCTCACCAGGGTGCTCCCGCCTCTCCGAAAATCAGCGCCGAGGGCTCCTTCCTCACACCCCCCCCCGCCATTCCCAAATTTCCATGAGCTCGGGCTGCTCCTTAAATAACCTGCCTCCTCCTGCCCCCTCGCTCCCGTAACGTTAGGAGCCGACGAACCTCTCCGCAGGTGAAAAAAATGGGCCGAGAGCCCTTTTTTCTCCATTTTTAAACCACCCCCCCCACCCCGAGACGAGCGATTTTTGAGGGACTCGAGGCCGGGGCGCTCCCATCGGCTCCCTCTTTCCCATCCCACGGGATGGACAGGCGGCCCGTGACACCGGTGTCCCCGTGTCACACCAAGGAGCAGCTCCGGTCCCCCCCGCCACCGTGAGGTTGTTGGGGGGGGGGGGGGGGCAGCTTCTGGGCTGGTGTAAGAACCGGGAGCTGCTGCCGTCACCGGCATCGCCGCCGGCCGACCAGCTGCTCCGGCGGCGCTAAATATAGCGAAAAATATAAAGGAAGGTGGGATTTCGGGTGGCAGATTTCCTTAGCGGGGGGAGGCAGGGGGACGGTGGCGCTGGGCTGATGAGGGTGATGGGCACCCGGAGACCCCCAGGATGAAACCCCCCCCACCACCACCCCCACCCACCCCCCAGCGACTCCGCAAGGGGGAATTTGTAGCTCCCACCCTGAGAAAGCCCCAAAAACGAGGAGACGCCAGCCTGGCCGGAGCGTTTATTTCCAAGATAAAATAAAGCCGGGGGGGTTACGAGCCGAGGGCCGGCTACCGGCGCGGCTCCTGGCATGCCTCGGGTTGCGGGGGGGGGGGCTCTATGAGCTCCCTGCTCCGTGGCCACCAGACCTCCAGGAGGTCCCCGACACCCCGACCTCAACCCACCCCAGCAGCCAACGGGGGTAATTTAGGGGCGGAAAAAACCCCGCGGAGCCCCAAAATGCAGCCCCTGCCCCCCACCCCCGGAGAAGCCCCTTTTCCAAAGCAGCCAGCAGGCAAAAAGCCCCAATTCCAGCGCGGGGGGGGGGGCAAGGAGAGGGCAAATTGGGAAGGAGCGGGGATGGCGGGGGGGGGAACTTGTTGCCTTTCAGGTTGTGGGGGACGAGGGGGGGGGTGGGGGGTACCAGCGCGTCCCATCCATGCGCGGCGAGAGGAGGATGCCGCAGGCCTGGGCGCGGGGAGCCGGCTTGGGGGCGAGGGGGTGGGGGGGGCACATTTTTGGGATGGCGGATGTCCTTGGGGTGGGGGGCGGGGGGGGCAGCACCTCGTTAGACTTCGGGGGCGGCCAGCTGTAAAGAAAACCCAGAGCTGCTGCTTGCTTTTTGCCCGGGGCGAGGAGGGGATGGGGGGGGGCGGGACGAGACACACAGGGCTCAGGGTGGCCACCCAGCACCCTGTGGGGTCTCTGGCTTCTCCTCCATCCCCCCCCCACCCCCACAACCCCCTGTGCCCCCCCGCCCCAACCCCCCGTGCCCACCCATGCCCGGAGGCGGAGGTGCCGGGGCGCTCCCATGGGGATGGGGGTGACATGCTTTCCGCGGGGAGGGGGACGGGGGCAGGGGGGCACCCGGAGGAGGTCTGTCATGCAGCTGGGGGGGGGGAGGGGTGTGGGGGAAGGGGGGGGGTCGTTTCTAGCTGGTCCGGGCTTCTAGGTGGGCTGCTCTTTGGGGTGGTAGATCACCTCGGTGTAGCTGGGCGGCTGCGGCAAGTCAGCCGGTGGCACCGCCAGGTCCACCCGGGTGGCGCTGGGGACGATGAGCATGGCCTGGGGGAGAGAGAGGAGGAATACGACGATGACACACAGTGCTGGGGGTCCGGCTTGGTGGGGGGGGGGGAGCTCTGCCCCGCTGCCTTTCTCCTCCCGCTCCTCGCCCTACCTCGTTAGAGCTGAGGCGAGTGGCTCGGCACCAGAAATTGGCGGTGGCCACGGCGATGCAGAACTCCAGGATGGTGAAGATGAGCAGCACGATGGAGATCCCGTTCCCTGCGAGCTCCAGGACGGGGAGAAAGGGGAGGTGGGGTGGGGGGGGGGGGGGTGGGGGGAGAACCCCATCAGCAACCCCCCCAGGAGGAGGAAAATCAGTCTCCCCCCACCCCCCCACCTCGGCCCCCGCCAAAGGGCTCCCCTCCTCCGTCTCCCACCAGCCAAGCGCTGCAGCCTCCGCGGGCGCCGAGGTCTCGCTCGGAGCCCTCCGTCTCGCCGCTTTTAGGGCTTTTACGGAGAAAAACCGGCGCTTCCAGGGCGTGAGTCATCACCCGAGGTATCGACCTAAAATAGGTCAGGCGCGCGGGCGCCGCGCCGGCAGACGGCCCCCGCTGTCGGGGTGCTGCCGGCCATGGGGTCCCCAACAACGGCAACGGGGCCGAACCCCACGGAGGAACCCGGCAAAGCCCCCCTTCAACCGAGGAAGGGCTCGGGGAGCATCCAGGGGGGAGGCACGACAGCCCCCGGGGAGGATGGAGGGATGGAGAAGGGGACAGGGGAGCTTCCCAAAAGGTTTAGCCCCGTCCGGGCAAGCTCAGCCAGCCCTGGGCAACCTCCGAAAGCGGAGGCTAGTTGTTGGCGGGGGTGGGGGGCAGCGGTGCCCCCGCTTACCAGGACGAGATAGCCCTCGTAGTCGAAGGTGGAGCGGTAGAGCCCGTTGAGGTTGAGGTCTACGATGAAGGCGACGATGCCCAGCAGAGCGAAGATGGCGCTGATGACGTTCATGGTCTGGCTGCCCTTCACCTGCGGGCACGCAGAGGCTTTGGGGACAGCTTTGGGGACGGCGTCGCACCCCAAAGCCCGTGGGGACCCCCGCCCCCAGGGGAGCGGCCGCGGGTAACAGCTCGGGCTGCCTTTAGGGGCGATTTTTTCTTTCCCCGTTGTTCGTTTCCAGAAATAAGCCCCGGCGCGAGCTTCAAAGGTGGCTTTGCCCCGATGGCTTTCACCCGGGGTCGAGCTGCCGCCACCCGCCCCGCAGTGGGGACCCCCGGGGACACTCACCGCGCACTCCGTGGGGCTCTTCTCCGCCCCGATGGAGAGGCAGCCCGAGATGATGAACTGCGCCGGGAGAGAGGGGGACAGTCAGCCGCCGCCGAGGTCACCCTGAGCCCCCCCGGGGCACTAAACGCCCACCCAGCATTAACAAGTTGCCCACGGGGGCGGCCCCATGGCTTGCGTGGGCACGGTGGTTCCCCCCCTTCTGCATTGTTAGTCCTGGGGTCTTACAGCCGCTGGACTAGGAGTCCCTGTCCCCAGTCCCTGGGATGCTGGTGGGCATCTCTGCCCGGTGGGCATCCTTCCCTGGTGGGCGTCTCTCTCCATGGGCATCCCTCATGGTGGGCATCTCGCCCTGGTGGGCATCCCTCCTCAGTGGGCATCTCTCCCCCGTGGGCAACTGTCCCTGTGGGCATCTCTCCTAGTGGCCATCCTTCGCCAGTGGGTAGATCTCCCTGTGGGCTTCTTTCCCTGGTGGGCATCCTTCTCTAGTGGACATCCCTCCCCATGGACAACCTTCTCCAGTGGGCTTCTCTCTCCAGTAGTCAACTCTCCTGGTGGGCATTATTGCCCTGCGGGTAGCTCTCCCCGTGGGCATCCTTCCCTGGTGGGCAACTCTCCCAGTGAGTGTCCTTCCCTGGTGGGCATCCTTCCCTGGTGAGCATCTCTGCCCGTGGGCATCCATCCCAGTGGGCATCCTTCCCTGGTCAGTAGCTCTCCCTGCGAGCATCCTTCCCTGGTGGGCAACTCTTCCTGGTGGGCATCCTTCCTCAGTGGGCATCCCTCCTAGTGGACATCTTTCCCTAGTGGGCATCCCTCTCCACAGACATCCTTCTCCAGTGGGCATCTCTCCCCAGTAGGCAACTTTCCCCACGGGCTTCCTTCCTCCATGGACACCCTTCCCTGGTGGGCATCCTTCCTCAGTGGGCATCCCTCCTGATGGGCATCCTTCCCTGGTGGGCAACTCTCCCTGGTGGGCATCCTTCCCTGTGGGCATCTCTCCCCGTGGACATCCTTCCCCGGTGGGCATCTCCCTCCAGTGGGCATCCCTCCCCGGTGGGCATCCCTCCCCATGGGTACCCCATGGGTACCCCTCCCCGGTGGGCATCCCTCCCCATGGGTACCCCTCCCCGGTGGGCATCCCTCCCCGGCCCCGCGCTACGCACAGACACGCCGCCCAGGAAGGGGATCTCGCCGATGACGAAGACGGAGGTGTAGACGTTGGTGAGCATCGTCAGGACGATGCCGAAGCCGATGTGCATGAAGCCCGTCATGATCTGGATGGTCTGTGGGATGGGGCAGGGCGAGAGTGGGACCGACGCGCCCCCCTCCACCCCCCCCCCACCCCACTACCCCTCCCCGAGGATCGGGGTGCCCCATCCCTGAACCGCTTTGGGGCCGGAGCGTCGCTCCGGGGAGATCAGCAGAAGGGGGCAAAAACCTTCGGGGATGGGTCGGGGGGCGGGGGGGGGATTTTCCAGGGGTGCCAGTCCCCCCTCCCTCCCCAAGTCGCCCCCCCCCCCCCCCGACTCACCCCCATCACTCGGTTCTTGCCCTTGGGCAGGGTCTCTGCCGTGTACATGACGGCGCGGCTGCCCAGCCGCAGGCTCCCCATCCCCTGCATGGAGGCAGCGGCGGGGGGGGGCAGCGGCGGGGGGCAACGGGACGGACCCCCCACCCCCCCACCACCACCAACCACCCCCCGCCCCGGCCCGACCCGACCCGCCTCCGGTCCCCGGAGCAGCCCGGTCCCCGCCGGGGCCGCCCCCGCCCCACCCCGCCCCCCCCGAGCGCCCATTGGCGCATCCCGGCTGATGTCAGAGGCTGCGGCAGCATCCCCGGGGCCACCGCCCAGCCCACCCGTGGGGCACCGACCCCCCCCCCCCACCCCTCCCGTGGACCCCCGACCCACGGGGCGGACCACCCGCCACCCGCCCGTGGACTCCCGATCTACCGGTGGACCCCCCCCCCCCCGACCCAGGCGTGGGCGCCCTCCGAGCCACCCGTGGACCCCCCGCGACCCCCCCCCACGTGGACCCGTGACCCACCGGCGGACCCCCGACCCATCAGTGAACTCCCCCCGACTCACCCGTGGACCCCCGACCCACGGGGCGGACCCCCCCAACACACGCGTGGACCCCCGACCCACGGGGCGGACCACCCGCGGACCCCCGAGCCATGGGGTGGGACCCCCCCCGAGCCACCCATCGCCTCCCGAGCCACTGGTGGACCCTCGACCCATCAGTGGACCCCCCCTGACCCACGCATGGACCCCCAAGCCAGCTGTGGGACCCCCCCCGCCCCACCAGTGGGCCCCCCCCGCCCCATCCCACCCACTTGCTGGTGGCCGAGGGACACGGAGCAGATGAGGTTGGTTTTTTTTGGGGTGGGGTGGGGGGGGGGGGTGTATCGTGTGTGTCCCCCCCCCCCGCGGGAAAGATGCTCCGACCCCACAACCTGCCCCGTGGCGGTGAAGAAAGTGGGGTGCAGGGGGGGAGGAATACTGCCCCAAAACCACACACCCCCCCCCCCCAAGTTGTTGGGTGTCCCCCCACCACCACCTCAAGCCCTGCTACCAGCTGCCGCCGGCCCCCTTTGCAGCCCCAGCTCAGAAATAAATTAAAAAAAAAAAAAAAGATTTTAAAAAAAAAAATAATAAAATAAATAATGGAGCACTCCGCAAACGAGTTCCTGGAAGAAAGATCCATCAAGAGCCATTAGGCCCGAACCACCTCCCTCCTCCCTGCACGCAGAGCTGGGGGCTGCGGGGAGCATCGCCGGGGGCTGCACCCCCCCAACCCCGGTTACAGGGACCAACCCTCCCTGACCCCCCCCGCCCCCCCGCCACGGCAGGGATGGGTCCAGGCTGCCCCTGAGCCCGGCTCTGCCCCGGCAAAGTCCCTCTTCTCCCCGCCTGCAGGAGATGACAGGGTAGAGGGGACCCAAATTAAGTCTTGTCATCGTTATTTCCATCCCCCCCCCCTTCCATAACACCCCCCCCCCCCAACAAGACGCTGCTGGCTGCTCTCCACTGCGGTGGCTTCACACCCCACGCTTTGGGGGCGGCCAGCCAAGAGCGGAAGCCAAGAACTCCAGGTAGGAAAGGCGGGGGGGGGAAGAAAAAAGAGCCAAAGTCAATAAATAATTAAAGAGGACCAGGTGGTACCTCCCCCCCCCTTCCCCATCATCCTGCACCTGGCGCTGCCCCCACGGGGGGGGAGATAAGGCGAGGGAGATAAGGCGAGGGTGGGGGTGGCTCTGTGGTGGCCATGGCACAGCCGGCTGCCAGCCGAGGACACCCACGGTAGCCCCTCGCTGTGCGGCACAAGGTCCCCCTGAGCCCTGTGTACCCCCCCGCCAAGCCCTATGTCCCCCCTCCCCAAGCCCTGTCCCCCCCCGCCCAAGCGGCGAGCCCCCTTCAGCCCATGGCAGCCCCATGAGCAGAGCCAGGAGCCCACAAGCTCCCAAATGGGACGCTGACACCTCCCCCCCCCCCCCACAACCCCACACCACCCCCCAGCTCCGCTTTTGCCCGCCCCCCCCCGGCTTCTCCATAAACTACCCCCCCCCAAGAGCATTCCCAGGGGAATGGTGGCTGCAGGGCCACCACACTGCTGTCCCTGTGCCGCAGAGGGATGCTTTCCACCCCCCCCACGGCCAGGCAGAGGGGGTACCAGCACTCTGCCCCCCCCCCCCCGCCCAAAATCAGGGAGTCACAGCTCAGGAGCCACGCTCACTGGGGACGCAGCCCTCCCTCCCCCACTAGGGGGGGGGGGGCCTGGCAGCACCCCAGAGCGTACCCCAAAGGGTCCTGGCAGCACTGGGGACACGTCACATCCCCCCCCACACACCCTACCCCGAGCAGCCGGGGGGGGTGGGGGGGTACAGCCCCCTCCCACACTGCCCCGACACAGCCTTTCGGCCACAGCTTTATTCCTAAAACAAGGATGCTCACACCACGGCAAGGTCCTCGGGAGCAGGGGGGCTCCTGGGGGCGGCCCGGCCACGGCCGGTGGGGGCCATGGCCACAGCGCAGGGCTCCCCCGGGGCTACCTCGGTCCCCCCACCCTGCCGCCGGTGACGCCGCAGCGAGCAGTAGCAGCCGGCCATGGCCACGGCGGCGAGGACGGAACACATGGCCACCATAGCCAGCATGGCGGCTGGGACGGGGAGAGCCGGCCCTGCAGGGAGAGGGGGACAGCGGGGTCAGGGGGACGGTGGGGTCACCGTACCCACCCCCCCCCAGCACTGCGGGGGGCAGCTGGCACTCACCCGAGTCCCTCTTCTCCCCCCGCACCACGGGGACGGAGGGGCGGCGAGACGGGGCTGTGCTGGGCTTCGGCGCCGTGGGGTCCGGGGACGATGTGGGGAGCGCCGTGGGGTCCGGGGACGATGTGGGGAGCGCCGAGAGCAGCCCCAGGGGACCCAGACGGACGCTGGCTTCCCCCAGGAGCCCTGCAAGGAGAAGCCATCAGACACTGCAGCCCCCGTAGGGCTCATGGATGCCACCAAGGTGTGTTGGGGGGGGGGGGGGGTGGTCTTCTTACCTTCGCCGCCGGCCAGCCGGCGCCGCCGCAGGCCCCCGCAGCCGGCCGGAGAGCCACAGCACGAGCAGTCGTCCCCATTTGGGGACCACCAGGCGGCCGCCAGGCGGTCGTAGGAACAGGCTTTGCCGGCGGTGCTGGCAGCCCCCTCTGCCACAGCCTTGAGGTGACAGCGGAGGTCGATCTGCGGGGACAAGCATCCTCCTGAGCCACCCCCCCCCGCCGTTCACCCCCAGCCCCGCACTGGTGGGTGGGTGGGTGGGTGTCACCCCGCACCCCCCTGGACCCCGCTGGCCCCCACCTGGCTGCCGGAGGCGTTGGGGAAGAGGAAGGTGTCCAGCTGGAAGCGGAGGAAACCGTCTCCGCGCTGGGGGAGGAAGCGGGAACGACCCAGTTGCCCATCCAGGAGGCACCTGCCAGGGTGGGAGATGGGGCGAGATGGTCACTGTCATCCCGTGTCCCCCCCCTCCCCGGGGTTGGGGCTCTGCCACCACCGGCGGGGTCCCGGCGAGGCGGGAGAGCGGCAATTGGGGGACGGCGGCCACCAGCCGGCCGCTCACCCGTTGTCAGCGATGACCTCGTGTCTCAGCCCGGCGGCCGCCGCTGTGCTGGGGGTGGCCACGCACCGGTCCACGAAGAGCCTGAGGGGCAGGGGGGGGTCCGCGCTCACCGACGCCTGGATGTTGATCAGCTCCCCCAGGGAATAGCTGGGCTGGAGCAGGCGGGAGGACCAGGAACCTGGAAAGGACACGGCCCGCGGCTGTCCCCCAGCGTCACCCCGGGGGGCCATGGCCAGGCAGGGGGGGTCCCCACTGGAATGAGAGAATCTGGGGTGTCCCGTCCCGTCCCCCCCCCCACACACACACACTCACTGTCGTACACATCCAGGGCGAAGCGCAAGCGTCTCCGGTGGGCGACGGTGAAGCTAAAGGGGACCCAGGTGGGCTGGATGGCCATGGAGGAAACGCTGCCCGTCCTGCGCCGCAGAGCATCCTCCGGTCAGGTGAGACACCCCCGGGGACCGAGGGGTCCCATCGCGGGGCACGGCCAGGGGTCTCGGGCATGGGGCGGGGGGGGGGTCCCCGCTTACCTGGGGTAGTAACAGTCCACGGGGAGGGAGAAGGGTCTGGCGCGAGCCACGGGGCCCCCGGCCGAGGGGCGATAATGGAGGACGTTGCTGTAGCGGATGCTGTCCCGGAGGAGCTGGGGGAGCGAATGGAGGGACGCGGGGCTGGAGGTGTCACCCGGCTCAGAGCGGGCGTCCCCTCCCTGTCCCCGGCCCCCCCCCCGGGGGGGCCAGAAAGCGCCTCGGTGCACGGCGAGAGCCAGGTTTCAGGTGGTCCTTAACGGCCCTGCGCCCACCCCCACGCACAAGGGGAGGTTGTCCCCGTGGGTGCTGCCATGGGGACACGGCAGGACCCCGGGGGAGTGGGGGGTCCAGCCTTAGAGCTCACCCGACGCGTGGGTGCGGTGACAACCCGGGGAGATGGGTGGCCGTGGAGGACCCGCCGCACCCGTCCCCGATGTGGTTCCTTCCCCCACCACGGGGGCTTCGGCATGTCCCACGCCGTCCCTCCCCTGGGGGGACATGGTGTCACCCCCTCCCATCCCGCCCCCAGGAGGACCACGCCGCCACAGCCCCTCACCTCCAGGGTGGTCCCGCAGCCCCTGAGGGGGTGTTCCAGCCGGTATCCGTCCCCGTCGACGACGGTCACCCCGCAGCCGGACCCCAGCGTCAGCTCCCCGGCAGCCACGCGGCTCCCCAGGAGGCCAGCCGGCACCGCCACCGCAAGCCACGCGTGGCCACATGTCACCGAGACTGGGGCAGGGCGAGGAGAAGAAAGTGGGGGGGGGGCTGAGCCAGCACATTGGGGACCCCCCCATGCTGCCAGCTCCCAGGGGAGCAAGACTCTGGCTCCGATATCCCGTCCCCCCCCCCATTTTAGCATTTACAAGGAAGGAGGTGGCCCTGGAGGGCTGAGCCGCTCTGTGCTGTCACTCCCAGGGCACCGAGGTGACCGTGATGCTCCAGAAGGGTCCCCGTGAAGAGACGCAGGACCTGACACCCCCCCAAACCCCCCCCCCCCCCAACCCCGGGGCTCTGGATCCGGCCTCGCGGCCCCAAATCTGGTGCTTGAGGCAGCCTGACCCACAGACCTGCCCTACCTGGGGGTGGGGAGGAGACCGTGGTCCTCCTCCACCGGCAGCCAGGCGTCACCCGTGCCCACCCCGGGGGGCACTGCCCGCTCCCCCTCCCCAGGGAGGGCACCCAAACCCCATAGAAACCCCCCCCCCCCCCCGCAAACCACCCCTTACCCAGGGCGTCCCGTGCCCAGGCTGTGGCTGCGAGGAAGAAGAGCACAAACCACCTTCTCCTGAGAGCCTTCATCGTGGTGATAGGAGGAGGAGGAGGAGGGGCAGCCCCCACTGATGGCTTTTACACCTGGGCCAAGGTGGGGGGGGCCGCAGGGCTCCCAATGGGAGGCCGGGTGGTCCCGGCAGCCCCACGCCCAGCCCCTCGCACCCACCTGGGACCCATCTCCTCAGAGCTCTCCTCCTCCTGGGGGGGCAAAGCAAAGGTCCCTGTCTCCCGTCCTGTCCCTCTCCCTGTCCCTGCTCCTTCCCTTTGTCCTGGTCCCTGTCCCGGCCCCATCCCTGTCCCTGCCTGGGGGGGGGGGGATGGAGAAGGTGGGGGTCACTCTCCGGCCCATGTGCTGCCCTCATGGCCCCAAAAGGAGGGTGACGAGCGTGTCCTTGGGGCACCTTCCCACGGCAGAGCCTCTGGGGAAACTGAGGCACAGAGGGGCGCTGACCCCCGTCCCTTGGGATGTGCTGGGGTGAGGGGACACAGGGCCCCCCAGCCTGCCCGGTTGCCACCGGGCTTGGGCCACCAGGCAGGGGACGGGGCGACAGCGGGGACACGGCGACGGGCGCTGGCCGGACCCTCTCCTCCTTGGTGGCCCCTGACACCCCTGTAGCCCACGGGCAGCCCCCTGGGGCAGAAGATGACCCAGTTGGGGGACCCAGAGCCACCCCCGAGCCCCTGTGTCCTGCTCGCCCCACGGCTGCCCCAGCGCTGGTGCCAGAGCTGCTGCGTAACCGTGGCCACTACGTGGTCACCCACACCAGGAAGGAAGGTCGCCACCAGCGCGCTCCCTCCCGGGTGCAGAATCCGGCGTTTATCCTTCTTAAATTCCCTGCCGTTGACGATCGGCCGAAGCGCCCATCCAGCCAGATCCCTCCGCCGGGCTCTCGTCCCTCGAGAGAGTCACCAGCGCCTCCCAGTTTACCACCAGCAAACTGGCCAGGGGCCCGTCCCGCTGCAGGGTTCACCTCGTCCGGAAGGATGCTGGGAGGGACAGGATCCAAAAGCCTTCCTAAAAATCCGAGAAAAACAACACCCACCGCCTTCCCGTCATCCGCCAGGCGGGCGGCCTTATCGCAGCAAGACATCAAATCACTTGGACGGGATTTTCCCTTCATCGACCCGGGCGGAGCGTGCCCGGTGGTGGCATCGTCCTTTAAAAGCGTGTCAACGGCACCCGGGATAACCTTCTCCATAATTTTTCCCGGCGCTGAGGTTAAACTAAAAAGGTTTCTTGGGAAGTACAAGCCTTTCTCAGAAGTTTGGATACGGCTGGTGAGCTTCCAGCCAGCGGAGACCTCCCCAGGCACCCCGGGAGGGGTTGTCCTGCTGTGACACCCGCCAGCTCCTTCCCTGCCCGGGGATGGATCCCATCCGGCCCCGTGAACTCCCGGACGTACGACGGGTCCCTCACCGTGTCACTGGCCTCGAATGGAAAATCACTGACCCCGCAGCCGTCCCCCTCCGGCTCTGTTTGACACCCTTGGGCACACAGATAAGCCGGCGACGCTTGGCAAGTGCCAGGACGGCGGTGGGAGGGCAGGTGACGGCAGAAGGACGCCGAGAGCAGCTAAAAGCCGAGAGAGGACGCCCGGAGAGACGAGTCCCCGCCGGGTCTCTGCTAGCCTCAGCGGATCTGCTTGCCCCGAGGACAACGAGATGCTCGGCGCGGCTTTGGGCATCGGGGTCCTGCTGGCCCTGGTGGGCGGCGCGGCCACCCACAGCTGCGGTGAGTGTCAGCCCCACGGCGGGGACACCGCAGAGACCGCATCGAGGGTGGTGGGGGGTGGGCTTCATGGAGGGGATGTGGGGTCCATGGTGACCTCCTGTTGCGAGTGCCAGCGGGGTGGCCGGCCACCTACCACCCCCCCCTTCTCTTCCCCTTCCAGTTGGCCCCGACAAACTGGTCTCTGAGCTGCTCGAGCGCCTGGAGGACTCCGTCGACAGGAACGAGCCGCCAAACCCCAGTGTCCTGCTGGCCATGAACCTGGCGGGGGCCACCGGCGATGGCACCCACAAGTGGCTGCTCCAGGAGATAAAGGAGGAGGCCGTGAAGAGAGCCCAGAAGGGTGAGGAAGGGCACGGGGGCCACCGTGGCACCCGGTCCTGGTAGACCCCGTCCCCGCCGGCTCTCGGGGGTGCCAGGTGGCGTGTGTCCCCCTCCCCCCCAGCACATCCCGGCTGCTTTCTTGTCCCCGCAGACATGACGTCGGGCCAGGTGGCTCTGTACGTGCTCGCCCTCCTCTCCTCCTGCCAGGACCCCCATCACACTCACGCCTTGGGGCAGACCGTCGACCTGTTCCACGTCCTGCAGAAGAAAACCAAGGAGGAGATGGACCGCCTGGGTACGGCGGGATGGCACGGAGGGACCCGGGGGTGGGGGGTGCTGGGGGTGCGTAACGTCCCTCCTCCCGGCCTCCCCGGGGCCACCATCATCTGGCCACCCTTCGCTTTGCAGAGGCGACCGGCGTCCCCAAGACCACCCTGTACAGCGTGAGCCTGGACACCCTGGGCTTGTGCCTGGGGGGGGTGAGCGGCTACGAAGACGCGGCCACGGCCTTGGCCAAGGAAGCGCTGAGCCCCGCCAGCCACCTCTCCGTGGGTAAGGGACCCCTGCGGCCCCGCCGTGTCCCCTCCGCTGGCAAAGCCCCGCTCGCCGGGGGCTTGGCGGTGACACCGGGATGTCGCAGACACCCGTGCCGTGGCGGCGCTGGCGCTGGCGTGCACCTACCACCGGACGGAGCGGCAAGATTTACAGCACCTGCTCTGGGAAGCGGTGTCGGTGGTGACCAACGGCTTCCTGGACGAGCAGGAGAAGAGGGATGGCATGATGGGGAACATCTACAGCATGGGGCTGGCCCTGCAGGTACCGGGGTGGGGGTAGCGGGGGTGCGCTGCGGCGCCGTGGCCGCCCCGGTCCCGCTTCCGGGGTCGCTCACGTCGCTTCCCTCCTCCTCCGCAGGCGCTGGGCTCCACGGCAATGTTTTACGCCCCGCGGGAGTGGGATTGCGCCCAAGCTTTCTCCGTGGTGTACGGCCACGACTACCGCCAGCCCATGGCCATCGCTCAGGTCCTGCCGGCCCTCGTGGGCAAATCCTACCTGGAGGCGGCTAGCCTGGAATGCACGGCCAGCAGCGGGATGTCCCCAAGCCTACAGTCCCTAAAGCTGGTTCCAATCGGGGTTCAGAAAGGTACGGAAGCTCGCAGATGGAGCACCCAAGACCCCGCAGGGAGGACGCTCACGCCCTGTGCCCCGTGGCGTTATTTTGGGTGCCCACCCGGCCCCTCTCCCCTCCCAACAGCCCACATCCAGGTGCACTACTCCATCATCAACACGCTGCAGGGCAAGCACTTCCACAAATCCATCTCCGTGCGGGTGCCGGCCGGCTCCACGCTGCTCCGGGTGCTGCAGGCAGCTGAGAAGAAGGAACCCGACGTCTTTAGGTGAGAACGGCGGCGAGGGTGGGGGGCGGTGGAGGGGCGAGACCCATGGTATTTCCCCCCACCGATCCCGGAGCCCCCGCGTCTCCCCGGCAGCTTCCAGACGGAGCAGACGTCCTGGGGTCCCATGGTGGTCTCCATCCACGGGCTGGCCGCCAACCCGGAGGACAGGACCTACTGGCAGTTCCTCAGCGGGGAGGACGCCCTGCAGGAAGGTGGGCAGCACGGAGTTGGGGAGGGGAGGGGGGGGGGGACACGACGCAGGGAGCAGGGGGGTCAAGGAACCCCGGTCTTACCCCCGTCCCACCATCGCAGGGGTCGGCACTTACGTACCGGTGGACGGGGAGCACATCCAGGCCGTCTTCAGCACCTACTGAAGGCACCGAGGGACGCGCGGCCTCGCCGGAGCCACTGTGAAGGCAATAAAGAGCCGGTATCAGCACAGCCCCGCGTGCGTGTGCGCGTGTCTGTTACGGTTGGAGGAAGCCATAACAATTTGTCGTCGTTTAGATATATATTCTCTCACCCAAATGAGCCCGCCCCACCCGGGAAGGGGAATCGGGGAAACAACAAGGAAACCCAAGGGTTGAAATATAAACAGATTTAGTACAATAAGACCTAAATGATTACTATTAATAAGACTAAAGAAGCAATATTGATGCCGATACCGATATAAAATGCACAAGGATTATACTCAGCCCGTTCCATCAGCGGAAGCCGTGCATCCCCGCAGGGACAGCCAATGTGGGACCCTGCGAGCGCTGCGGCTGCGGGAGGAAGGGAAGGGCTCAGGGCTCCGGCACCGGGGCGAGGAGTGCTCAGGATGGCAGCCAGCACGGGGGAGACAGAGAGAAATTCAGCAAACTTTCTAATTTATGTCAAATGTGGCAGCTTGGGGCAAGCGCCCGGGTCTTGCTCCTCCTCATCCCCGCACCTGGCGAGCTCGAAAACGCTGAGACCTTGAATCCCCCACACCAGAGCTGGCTGTAAAGCGAATATTGCCACCAATTCAGACACCAGAGTCTTCTAAAAGTGCAGTTTTCCCCAGCATTAGACGAGCAATTAATCCCTTGTGGCTCAAACCTAGACAGGGGGGAAGAAACGCGGCCCCGCAGCCCGTGGGGGCTGTCCCAGCGCAGCCGCCCCCCCGAGGGACGCGTCCTGGAGCGCTTCCCCTCCGATGACCTTCTACGAATCCATGTTTCCCGCGCAGTGCGGACGCGTTGGCGGCCGAGCAGCCCCTTTGCCGGGGCTGCCCCTTCTCGGAGCTCGTCTTCAAAAGGCGCTGCTGCCTCGCAGGGGGCCGGGGGGGGGTGGGGGGGAGCGAAGCTCTTGTCGAATTTGCCGCTTTTCTCTGCGGTTTACGGCGACCTGCAGGCAGGGGCTGGCTCCCGAGGCCAGCGGTTACGCCACGCCAAGGTTCCCCGCGGGGTTTTCAGGCCGCGGCCTCCCGCCGGGTCCAGGCTTTCCATTCTGGGGGTCAGCCAAGACCGTCTCCTTTCCAGACCCGCCCCCCCAGAACGGGACACATCGCACCTTCCTTCTTCGCTCGGGAAGAATTAGGGGTTTTGTCCCTTTTCCCCCCGCCCCAACATCACCCATCGGATCCTCCCAGGTTCTTATTCATTTCACCCCCCCAGTGCCAATTCAGACACCAGAGTCTTCAAAAAACGCGGTTTTCCCAGATGTTAGAAGCGAAATCAGGCCTGCGCGGCTCAAACCGGGACAGCGTCTGAGACGGCTGCTCTCTTCCACCCAAAGCGATTCAATGACCCTCAAGCGGCCACGGGAGCTTCGACGGGACACCGAGGCGGGGTGGGGACCCTGCCCGGCACCGGGGTGGGGACACCGGGGGCGACATCGTGGAAGGACACCCGGGGGGTTTCCACCCGGAACTAATGTTCCTCTCCGCGTTTCCGGGGGTGCGCCGGCGGGACGGACCGGCCTCACCGGAAGCGTCCCCCGCCGGGCGGCTCCGCGGTAGGACCGAATGGCGGCGCCCTACTGGCACTTCCGGGCGAGCGGCGGCGCGGCCCGGAGATGTGGCGATGGCGGTTCCCGCGGTCGCTGCCGCCTGGAGGAGGTCAGGGCAGCCCGGGAAGCGCTCCGAGGGGTTCCCGGGGACGCTGAACGCCATGGGGGGCTTCGGGGCGGACGGGGGGGAGCGTGTCCGGGCGCCTGGGTCGCGGTGGGGAACGAACCGGGGAGGGGGTGGGGTCCGGCATTGGGATGCCCGGGCCCCCTCCCGCATTAACGGGGAGGCGTTGGGCTCTGGGAGTCCCGGGTTGGCTGTGGTGGCCGTGGGGGGATGTTGGGGTCCGGGGTGGGATGTTGGGGTCCGTGAGGTGTCGGGGTCCGCGGGGGATGTTGGGGTGCGGGGGGGGGGGGACGATCTTGGGCTTTCGTGAGGAGATGTTGGGGTCCGTGAGGGGATGTTGGGGTCCGGGGGGGTTGTTGGAGGTCTGTGGGGGGATGTTGGGACTCCATGAGGGTATGTCGGGGTCCGGAGGGGGACGTTGGGGTTCCGTGAGGAGATCTTGGGGTCTGGAGGGGCTGTCGGGGTCCATGAGTGGATGTCGGGGTCCGTGAGGAGATGTCGGGGTCCGGAGGGGGGAATGTTGTGGTTCTATGAGGGGATATTGGGGTCCGGGGGGGGGGATGTTGGGATTCTGTGAGGAGATGTTGGGGTGTGGGGGGGGATGTTGGGGTTCCATGAGGGTATGTTGGGGTCCGGGTGAAGGAGGTGGTGGGGTCCGCAGGGGGCTGGGGTCTGGAAAACGGGGACCACGGGATACGGGGGCTGGCCCCAGGCCCCCCTCCCGGTGCTCCAGGCCCCACTCTGAGCCCCCCACTCTCTCCCCCAGGTGCCGGTGGCGTCACCGTCCCCCGGGCGGGTCTCAAGAAGTTTGTGCTGCCCCCGGACTACAGTGGTAAGGGGGTTAAAGAGGGGGGGAAGCCCCCCCCGGGGATGGCAGGGGCACTCCCCGAACCAAGGCAGCCTGTGCCCCCCTGCACAGGGGCGTCCTGGGGACGGTGACCCTGCCACGCCTGTCCCCTGGCAGGTATCACCTTTCCGGAGAGGACGAAGCTGAAGTTCATGGAGAAGGTGCCGGCGGTGCCCAAGGTCAGACGGGAGCCCCGGCAGCTGCGTGACATCCGCGGCCCGTCCCACGAAGCCACCGAATTCACCCAGGGACAGTACGGGATCCTGGTGAGAGGGACAGGGCCCTGCTCCCCGCCCCCAGCCGGAGCTGGGGGGTGGCAAGGGGGAAGCCTGAAGGGGCCGGGGACAGCCTGGGCAGGAGGTGGGGTGGGTGCAAGAGTGGGTGCCGTCCAGGCTGGAGACCCGTGTCTGGCCCTGAGCCGTCCCATGGGCGGTGAGAACTCCAAAGAAACCAGCGACTGGAGGGGACTGGTGCCCAACTGGCTCCGAAAAGCTGTATCGACTGAGCTACTTTCATCAACAAGGGCCCCAGTTTCCCCAGTTTGGGGATACGGAATGTAATTATAGAATCGCAGAGTGGTTTGGGTTATAAGGAACCTTAAAGACCACCCAGTGCCACCCCCTGCCCTGGGCAGGGACACCTCCCACCAGCCCAGGTTGCTCCAAGCCCCGTCCAACCTGGCCTTGAACCCCTCCAGGGATGGGGCAGCCACAGCTTCTCTGGGCAACCTGGGCCAGGGGCTCACCACCAAGTCAAGAATTCTTCCTCAGATCTCATCCAAGTCTCCCCTCTTTCAGCTTAAAACCCTTCCCCCTCGTCCCATGGCTCCCCTCCCTGATCCAGAGTCCCTCCCCAGCTTTCCTGGAGCCCCTTGAGGGCCTGGAAGGGGCTGGAAGGTCTCCCCGGAGCCTTCTCTTCTCCAGGCTGAACCCCCCCAGCTCTCTCAGCCTGTCCTCCCAGCAGAGGGGCTCCAGCCCTCCCAGCATCTCCGGGGCCTCCTCTGGCCCCGCTCCAACAGCTCCGTGTCCTTCTGCTGTTGGTGCCCCAGCGCTGGGGGCAGCACTCTACCCCCGGGTGGAGCAGAGGGGCAGAATCCCCCCGCCTCGCCCTGCTTCCCACACTTCCTTTGGTGCAGCCCAGGGCGTGGGGGGTTCTGGGCTACCGTCGGACGTTGCCAGCTCTTGTTGAGCTTCTCATCCACCAACACCCCCAAGTCTTTCTCCTCAGGGAGAGTCTTCCTCTTCTCCTCTCCATCCGTTCTCCACCCAGCCTGGATTTGTGCTTGGGGTTGCCCCAACCCTTGCACTTGGCCTGGTTGAACTCCACGAGGTTGGCACGGTCCCACCTCTGAAGCCTGTCCAGCTCCCTCTGGATGCCATCCCTTCCCTCCAGCGTGTCGACCGCACCACACGGCTTGGTGGTTGAATTGGAAATGTGGCTTTGAGACTTCCTCAGTGAGGCTGCTCCCCCGCCAAAAAAAAAGCGTGTGAAGGTTGCGGGGGGGGACAGGACAGGGCAGAGGAACCTCTGTCTTCCTCACCCTGCCAGTGCTCGGTCCTTGAGGTGCCCCATCCTTCTCCCCACAGGCTATGGGGGGCGGGTACCTCCACTGGGGCCACTTCGAGATGATCCGCCTGACCATCGGCCGCAGCATGGACCCCAAAACCATGTTCGCCATCTGGCGCGTGCCGGCCCCCTACAAACCGGTGACGCGGAAGAGCCTGGGCCACCGCATGGGGGGCGGCAAGGGCCCCATCGACCACTACGTGACGGCGGTGAAGAGCGGGCGCCTGGTGGTGGAGGTGGGCGGGCGCTGCGAGTTTGGGGAGGTGAAACCCTTCCTCACCCAGGTGGCCAGGAAACTGCCCTTCCCCGCCATCCCCATCAGCCGCGACGGCCTCCAGCAGATGCGGCAGGAGGAGGAGGAGAAGAAGCTCAACAACCAAAACCCCTGGACCTTCGAGCGCGTCGTCACCGCCAACATGCTGGGGATGCGCAAGTACCTCAGCCCCTACGACCTGCGGCTGAAGGGACGTTACTGGGGCAAATTCTACCTGAAACACAGGGTGTAACGAGCAGCCCCTTAATTAAACCTTCCCACGACGACCTGCGTCGGCTGCTGTGGTTTTTTTTTGGAGGCGCAACCACGGGGCCAGGAGCATCCCGGTGCATCAGGGCTTGTGTCCTATGGCTGAGACCCCCCCCACACCCTGTCCCCAACGCAGCACCCCGGAGCGGAACGTGGGTGATCTCTTTATTGAGGAGGAGGGCTCCGGCGCGGGTGGCTTCACATCCGAAGAGGCGGCGAGACAGAGAAGTCGCCGCAGAGGAGCTCCGAGCGAGGGGAGAGGCTCCTTCTGCCACCCCGAGCAAGGCAGAGCCCTCTATGCCGCCCCGGGGAGGAACGCGGCTCCTCCGGCCGCTCCGCGCCACCGAGGAGGGGGCTGCTTGTCGCAGGGGACGCCGACCGTCGGCTGAAGGGAGGACGGGGAGCGAGGGGGGACTTCGGGGCGGTGGGAGGGAAGGGGGGAGCAGGGAAGGTGGTGGCTGCTCCTCTGGGGACAGGGGGGCTGTGTCGGTGGGATGTCCTCGGAGACAGATGGGGCGCGGGGCTGGCGGTGGGGGGGTCTCTCCGCTGGCTGGAGCCGCAGGTGGATGCGGGCAGGATCATCCGGGCGGCGGGGCAGGAGGGGGGAAAGGCCACCTGCAACGGGGAGGAAGATGAGGCACCGCCGAGGAAGGGGACGGGGCTGTCCCCGTCGCTCCCCGACGTGGCTGCCTGGGGACGCTCGGTCTCTGCCGGTGCCTTAGGGACCCGCCGGCAAGTCCAAGGCGGGGGTGAATCCCACCCCGCCGAGGTCTGAACCCGGGTGCGGGGTGGTACCGGGGACCCCGACTGTCCCCCTCCCGCCCCGCCGCGCACCCGGTCACCTGGAGGGCAGCGGGTGGGGGGGGTCTCAGGCGAAGATGCTCCCAATGCTGGCAGCCAAGATGATGGCGAGGATGATGCAGCATAGCATGATCATGATCTTCTTCTGCACGGGGAGAGAGGGGCCGTGAGGCAGGGCCGCGGGTGGCACGGGGCTGGGGAGGGGGGACAAGGGACAGGGAGGGGGGCAAGGGACAGGGAGGTGGGACGAGGGACAGGGAGAGGGGCTGGGGAGGCAGCGGGGGGAGGTGGGAGCTGGTTGCGTGTCGCGCCGGGACGTGGCTGTCCCGATGGCCCCCTGGGACAGGTGACCAAGTGCCAGCGCACAGGGAGGACGACGTGTCCCCATCGCTGTGACTTACCCAAAATCGTGGGGGGAAGACGATCTGGCCCATCCCGGCAAGAGCCCGTGGGGCTTCGGGGCGTCCCCAGCCCCGCGTTCCCCTGTCACATCTCCATCCCGAGGGGCCGCGGCGCTACAGCACCCCAAAACCCCGTCCCCAACCCCATGTCCTCGGCAAAAGCCACCAGCCCGGACACGATGTCACGGCCGCCGCCAGCTGAGCCGGAGCCGCGCTCAGCCCAAGGGCCGCCTCCTGCGTTTCGGGTGTCTGGGGGTGCCAGCCCCCGGCTTTGTCCCCGCAGCACCCAGCTTTGTCCCCGCAGCACCCCGGCGTGGCGTTGTGCAGGGAGAGGAGAGGCGCGGGGCGGGCGTCAGCAGGGGGATATTTATTGTAAAAAGAATTAAAATAACCGCCGTGGCCGCGTCCTCCCGCCCCGGCTCCCCGCAGCACCGGGGCAG
Organism: Larus michahellis; assembly: GCF_964199755.1. Classification (NCBI taxonomy): domain Eukaryota; kingdom Metazoa; phylum Chordata; class Aves; order Charadriiformes; family Laridae; genus Larus; species Larus michahellis. Next base: position 92,478,456 of record NC_133899.1, on the reverse strand, counting down.
TCGGCATCAGGGGACGTGCCAGCCGGGGACATCAAGGCCAAGAGGGGACAGTGTCCCCGGCGGCTCCATCTGCGTGGCACGGTGGACAGCAAAGCGCGGCCAGACCCGCTGGCAGCTGCCGGGGCCACCAACCCCCTCATCCTGACCGTCTCCCCGTCCCTCGTCACCGTGCGGGTGAGGGTCCGACCCTCCGAGCCGAGGCACGTTGTCCCCTCTCGCTGCCACATCCCCACGGCGTCACAGCGCCCGGGATGTCCTCCCAGCCCCCTCGATGTCCCCGGCAAGAGATGGGGGACCAGGAGAAGTTGATTTATCGGCAAAGGGAAAATAAATAGTTGAGTCCTGTCCCCTTTCCCGCTGGGGACACGAGGGACCGGCAGGACAAGCGGGGGCCGCAGGGGACAGGCCGGTGGGGGGAAGCTCCGGTGATGGAGGAAAGGGGAGCCGGGAGCCGGGCAGGAGCCGGTACGCGGGGGCTGAGGGCAGCAGGTCCGGGAGAAACGGGGAGAGGAAGGGGTCAGGCCGCGGTGCCGGGGAAGATCCCGCAGGGAGACGTCGCCGCTGGGACGGTCGGAAGCGTCTGGAGGAGGGAAAAGGGGAGACGTGAGCCCCCAGCCGGAGAGGGGTGGCGGGGAAGGGGACGAGGGACGGCAGCGGGGCGCCGCGGGTCCGGAGGGAGCGGGGATGGCAGAGACGGAAGGGAAGAGGCAGCCAAGCGCAGAGCCCAAATCCGGGGCAACGCGGAGCCCCCGGCATCGCGGACCACCGAGAAACGGGGAGCCCTGAGCACCGCAGAGCCCCCAGATGCCATGGAGCGCCCCCCCCCCCCCACCGCAGAGCCCCCAAAAGCCATGGAGCCCCACACACTGCAGAGCCCCACACATGGCAGAGCCCCCAAAAGCTGTGGAGCCCCCCCACACTGCAGAGCCCCCAAAAGCCATGGAGACCCCACACGCTGCAGAGCCCCCAGATGCCACGGAGCCCCCACACACGCTGCAGAGCCCCCCACATGGCAGAGCCCCCAAACGCCATGGAGCCCCCGCACACACCGCAGAGCCCCCAGATGCCGTGGAGCCCCACACGTTACAGAGCCCCCAAATGCCATGGAGCCCCCCCACACTGCAGAGCCCCCACATGCCATGGAGAACCCCCTACACTGCAGAGCCCCCAGATGCCACGCAGCCCCCACACAACGCAGAGTCTCCAAATGCCATGGAGCCCCCCACACACACCTCAGAGCCCCCAAACACCCTGGAGCCCCACACATTACAGAGCCCCCAAGTGCCATGGAGCCCCACACACTGCAGAGCCCCACACATTGCAGAGCCCCCAAACGCCATGGAGCCCCCGCACACTGCAGAGCCCCCAGATGCCATGGAGACCCCACACACTGCAGAGCCCCCCACATGGCAGAGCCCCCAAACGCCATGGAGCCCCCGCACACACTGCAGAGCCCCCAGATGCCGTGGAGCCCCCAGACACCGTAGACCCCCACACACTGCAGAGCCCCCAAAAACTGTGGGGCCCCACACACACCTGAGAGCCCCCAGATGCCGTGGAGACCCCCCGCATTGCAGAGCCCCCGAAAGGCATGGAGTCCACCACACGCTGCAGAGCCCCCAAAAACCGTGGAGCCCCCACACACACCGCAGAGCCCACAGATGCCAAGGACCCCCCCACACCGCAGAGCCCCCAAAAGCCATGGAGCCCCCCACACCGCAGCGCCCACAGACGCCACGGAGCCCCACACATTGCAGAGCCCCCAAACGCCATGGAGCCCCCCCCCCCCGCAGAGCCCCACACACTGCAGAGCCCCCAGATGCCATGGAGCCCCACACATTACAGAGCCCCCAAATGCCATAGACGCCCCCCCCCCCACCACCGCAGACCCCACAGATGTCATGGAGCCCCACACACCACAGAGCCCCCAAACGCCCTGGAGCTCCCCCCCCACACACACTGCAGAGCCCCCAGAAGGCACGGAGCCCCACATGCACTGCAGAGCCCCCAAAAGGCATGGACCCCCACACCTCAGAGCCCCCAAAAGCTGTGGAGCCCCCCCCCAGACCTCAGAGTCCCCACATGCCATGGAGACCCCCCAGATCTCAGAGCCCCCAGATGCCATGGAGCCCCCACACACCACAGAGCCCCCAAAAACCACGGAGCCACACATACGCCGCAGAGCCCCATGCACCGCAGAGCCCCCAAACGCCCTGGAGCCCCCTTCCCCCCCACCGCAGAGCCCCCAGACGCCGTGGAGCCCCCCCCACCGCAGGCCCAAGCAGCACCCAGCACCCCCAGCCCCAAAAGCAGCAGAAACCGAAGCACCGGAGAGCCGGACCCCGGCACAAAGCCCCACAGCGGGCAGAGCATGATGGTGGGACCAGGGTCCCGTGGCCCCGCGGTGGGGTTCTTCTACCCCCACCCCTGCCGCCACCCCCCCCAAAACACTTACAGACCGCAGCCCCTGCCCTGGGGGCTACTTCTTGTCTAGCCCCACAGAAAGTCCGATGATGAGGGCAACTATCCCCAGCAAGAGGGCCACTACCGCCGCCAAAATGAGCATCTTCTGGAGGGGGCGAGAGGGGAGACGGGGGCCGGTTACGCCTGCTCCATGGCGGGGGTCGGCGGGGGGGGGCGGGGGGGGCGGAACGGAGAGCAGAGGTGGGCAGAGAGGAGCCCAGAAGAAGCAGAGATGCTGCAGAGCCGGGGACGGGGCAGGAGGGGCTGAGCCCTCACCAGCTCATCACACCTGAGGGTAGGAAGGAGCTCAGGGTGGGGGGAATGGGGACAGAGCTGCCAACCCCATGGGGGGGGGTCACGAGGGGAGGAGCAGGGACCAGTCGGTGTGGCTGGGGGTCACTGGGAGCCATCGGGGTCATCTGGGGGACCACTGGGGACACGAGATGTGGCTACTGGAGGGGACGGGGAGATCCTGGGAGAACTGGGAGATGCGGCTGAAGGACAGAGGGGGACGCCGGGGGTGCCCGTGGGATGCTGGGGGGGGGGCTGCGGAGGGGTAACATGGGGACTGGGGGTGGTTGGTGGTGGGGGGGGTACGACAGCGGGGCCGTGGGTCCGGCTCACCCTCCTGGCCTCACTTTGGTACTTCACGGCCTTTTTGGTGTCGGCCACGGCCCGTTCCACGAAGCCGACGGACTGGTCCATGTTGTTCTCGATGCGGTCGATCATGGCTCCCTACGGGGCGCGGGAGGGCAGGGGCCGGGGGGCCGGGGTGGGGGCGGCGGGGCGGAAGGCAGAGAGAGACAGAGAGAGAAAGAAAAAAGAGGCGGGGGGGAGGGGGGGGGACACAAGGGGACACGCTGAGGACCCCCGTCCCCCCGCCCCGACCTTGCGCGCCTGGCCCCGGTACTGCAGCGCCTTCTTGGTCTGCTGGTTCGCCTGCTCCACGTGCTCGCTGGTGTGCATGACGTATTGCTCCACGTTATCCAGCAGCCCACCCTGCGGGGGACGGGAGAGGGGACACCCCTCAGCGGGGACACGGCGGCACGGCCCCCGGGGCACGTGGCGCGACCCCCACGGCGCAGGTACTCACCCTTCCCCGCTGCGCGCAGCGGCTCCTCGCATTGCATGGGGTTGGGGAAGTGGGAGGGGGACAGAGAGGGGCTGAGAGAGAGGGGCCGGGACCCCCGCGGTGTGGGGCGCATCCCCACCCACCCCCCCACCCACCCCCGCCATCCCTAAGACCCCCACGGTTGGGTGCTGCCGGGTGGCCCCATGGGGACCTGGGCACCGGTCACCACCCGGCCCCGTGCGGCTCCGTGCCCGTACGGCTCCCCGCGGTGCCTCGTGCAGGCGCCCACGGGGCTCCGTGTCACCCCGTGTCCCCGTGGAGCCCTGGGCAGCCCTGCGTGCCGCTTCCTGGGCGCCTTCATGCGCCGGTCCCTGCTTGTCCCCGTGCAGCTGATGCACAGGTCCCTTCTTGTCCCCATGCGGCCCCTTGCACAGGACACTGCTTGTCCTTGTCACCCCATGCACAGGTCCCTTCTTGTCCCCATACAGGCCTTGCACAGGTCCCTGCTCATCCCCATGGCCAGGTCCCTGCTTGTCCCCATGCTGCTCTTGCACAGGTCCCTCCTTGTCCCCATGGAGCCGCATGCACAGGTCCCTGCTTGTCCCCATGGCCAGGTCCCTGCTTGTCCCCATGCAGCCCTTGCACAGGTCCCTCCTTGTCCCCTTGCAGAGGTCCCTTCTTGTCCCCATGCCCAGGTCCCTGCTCGTCCCCATGCAGTCCCTTGCACAGCTCCCTCCTTGTCCCCGTGGAGCCACATGCACAGGTCCCTTCTTGTCCCCATGCACAGGTCCCTCCTTGTCCCCATGGAGCCACATGCACAGGTCCCTTCTTGTCCCTGTGCCCAGGTCCCTGCTTATCCTCATGCCCAGGTCCCTGCTCGTCCCCATGCAGCCCTTGCACAGGTCCCTGCTTGTCCCATTGCACAGGTCCCTTCTTGTCCCCATGCCCAGGTCCCTGCTTGTCCCCATGCAGCCCTTCCACAGGTCCCTCCTTGTCCCATTGCAGAGGTCCCTGCTTGTCCCCATGCTCAGGTCCCTGCTCATCCCCATGCAGCCCTTGCACAGGTCCCTGCTCGTCCCCATGCCCAGGTCCTTGCTTGTCCCCATGCCCAGGTCCCTTCTTGTCCCCATGCCCAGGTCCCTGCTTGTCCCCATGCACAGGTCCCTTCTTGTCCCCATGCCCAGGTCCCTCCTTGTCCCATTGCAGAGATCCCTTCTTGTCCCCATGCCCAGGTCCCTGCTTGTCCCCATGCAGCCCATGCACAGGTCCCTCCTTGTCCCTGTGCACAGGTCCCTGCTCGTCCCTGTGCAGCCCTTGCACAGGTCCCTGCTCATCCGCGTGCACCCCGTGCACAAGTCCCTCCTTGTCCCCCTGCACGGGTCCCTGCGTGTCCCCGCGCCGCCCGTACCTGGTTCTCCACCAGCATGGCGATGTCGACGAACATGTCGTGCAGCTCCTTGATGCTGCTCTCCAGCCGCACGATGTCCTTGTGCCGCCCCTCGATCTCGCTCAGCGCCTGCTTCGAGATCTGCGAGTCCATGATCTGCAACAAGAGCCGGGGGCGGGGGGGGGGAAGGTTGGTGGCACGGGGACCGTCAGCCGGGGGGCTTGTCCTGGTCCCCTATGTGTCCTCCCGGCGCGGTGTCGCTCACCCCCGAGGTGAAGATGGAGGGGTTCCCGCTCTCCAGCATCTCCTCCAGCTCCTCGTCTGTCGTGTTCTTGCCGGCTGCGGGGACATGGGGACAGGGGTGGGGACATGGGGACAGGGGTGGGGACAGGCTTAAAGGGATGGGGCTGGGGCCGGGGGGGGGGGGCACGCACTGATCTCGAGCTGGCGCTGGATCCGGCCCTTGCTGCGCTCCCGAAAGTCCACCTGGGCCTCGTTGTACTTGGTCATGACGTCAACGAACTTGCGGGACAGGACCGAGTGCTGGGGACGGGGACAAGGACATAGGGATGGGGACACCCCGGGCACGGCATCTCCCCAGCCCCTGGCGGGGAGAGGACCCAGTGCTGGGGATGGGGACAAGGACATGTTCCCATGGGCATGACTCCTCCCTGGGGACACCCTGGGCATGGCACCTCCCCAGTCCCCAGGAGACAGGAACCAGTGCTGGGGACGGGGACAAGGACATGGATCTGGGGACACCTCAGGCACGGCACCTCCTTGTTCCCCAGGGGACAGGAATGAGTGCTGGGGATGGGGACAATGACATGGGGCTGGGGACATCCTGGGCATGGCACCTCCCCAGCCACCAGGGGACAGGACCCAGTGCTGGGGACAGGGACAATGACATGGGGCTGGGGACACCCTGGGCATGGCACCTCCCCAACCCCCGGGGGACAGGAACCAGTGCTGGGAATGGGGACAAGGACATGTTCCCACAGGCATGACTCCTCCCTGGGGACACCCTGGGCATGGCACCTCCCCAGCCCCCAGGGGACAGGAACCAGTGCTGGGGACGGGGACAAGGACATGGATCTGGGGACACCTCAGGCACGGCACCTCCTTGTTCCCCAGGGGACAGGAATGAGTGCTGGGAATGGGGACAATGACATGGGGCTGGGGACACCCTGGGCATGGCACCTCCCCAACCCCCGGGGGACAGGACCCAGTGCTGGGGACGGGGACAAGGACATGGGGCTGGGGACACCCTGGGCATGGCATCTCCCCAGCCCCCAGGGGACAGGAACCAGTGCTGGGGACAGTGCTGGGGACATGGGACACCCGAGGCGTGGCATGTCCCCATGGGCCGTTTTCCCAGGGGACAGGGCCAACATCTGGGGACGGGGATACCCCAGGCAGTGCACGTGCCAGCCCCAGGGGACAGGAGCGAGGGTGTGACACTGGGGACACCTCCGGCAGACACCTCAGGGAACAAGATGGGGTGCTGGGGATGGGGACAGAGCAGGGACGGTCTGGGCATGGCATGTCCCCACCCTGGGAGATAGGGCAGGACAAGGCGTTGGGGCTGGGGCGGGGGACTTGAGACCCAGGGGACCCAGGAGGTGGCATGTCCCAGCCCACAGGGGACAGGACAGAGTGTTGAGGACAGGTCAGAGGGACGTGAAGCCTGGGAGCACCCAGACATGGTGTGTCTGGGACGGGGTGCTACTGGGGACAGGGGACGGAGACGGGAGACCTGGGGACACCCAGGACACGCCACATCTCCAGCCCATGGGGGACAGGGTGGGATGGGGTGCTCAGGACCTGGAGGTGCTGGATGGGGACAGGGGACGGAGATAGGAGACCTGGGGACACCCAGGACATGTCACATCTCCAGCTGATGGGGGACAAGGTGGGACGGGATGCTCAGGACCTGGAGGTGCTGGGTGGGGACAGGGGACGGAGATAGGAGACCTGGGGACACCCAGGACATGTCACATCTCCAGCTGATGGGGGACAAGGTGGGACGGGATGCTGAGGACCGAGGGGGTGCTCAGTGGGGACAGGGGACGGAGATGGGAGACCTGGGGACACCCAGGACATGTCACATCTCCAGCTGATGGGGGACAGGGTGGGACGGGGTGCTCAGGACCAGGGGGTGCTGGGTGGGGACATCCCCGGCAGCGGGTCCCAAGGACCGGAGCTCACCTGGGACTTGCGTATCCGGAGGTCGGCGGAGGACCGTGCCTCGTCCTGCTCGATGTTCCTCTCCATGCCTGCCGAGAGCCGGACCCCAGCCCGTCAGGGACCTTCCCCATGGTCCCGGTGTCCCCAGCACACCCCACCCTTCCCGTGGGGACAGCGGGACGCGTGGGGCCGGGTGGCACGGCGCTGGGGACGCGGCCACTCACTCTTCAGCTTGTTGCGGACGCTGTTGGCCATTTTCTTGATGTCCGCCGTCAGCTGCTCCAGGTCGTCTTTGGTCTCTGCAGGGTCGCGGCACGTGAGACGGGGAAGCCACCGCGGGAATGTCCCCGAGAAGGGGACCTAGGGACGGAGAGGGGGGGGGACGACGGGGGACAACCACTGCCGCCACACTCACTCTGCTCAGGGATGGGGGCCGAGAGGATGATGCTGTAGAGCTTCTTGGCCTCCTCCACGTTCTCCGAGATCTTGTCGATGTTTTGCCGGGTCTCCTCGATCTAAACAAGGTGGGGACAATGTCGGGGGGGGGGGGGGGGGGAACGGGACACGACGGGAACGGGGACAAGAGGCCCCACCCCGCACACACACCGTTGTCCCCCCCGCCCCCCCGGCCCCTCACCTCCGCGAAGAACTCATCCATGAACGCCGTGTTGTCCACGGCGATCTCCAGCTCCTCGGTGTCATCGTCCACGTCCTGCTTCTGCGGGGTACGGCAGGGCGGGGGCAGCGCTCAGGGGTGTCACCCCCCCCCAGGAGATACCCACACCCCCCCCCCCAAACCCCCCGGGTGACAGCCACCCCGCGGGGCCGGGGCAGCCACCGGCCATCCCAGCTCTGCAGGGTTGGCAGGGGAGGGGACAAGGCGAGGGCAGCCATGGGGATGTGGTGGCACAAGGAGTGGCATCTGCAGCAGTGGCGGGGGGGGGGGGGGGACAGGGAGGGGGACGACGGGGACACACCACCGAGCTCGTTTCACATCTGGCTGCGCACAGCCATGGAATTAAGGGATTGTTGGGTTTGGCCGGAGGGAGGGGACAGGGACGGGGACGGGATAGGGTTTTATGGCCCCGACCTTCGTCCCGTGGCAAGTCTGAGCAGCGCCGGGGCTCGGCTTTGGGGGGGGGGGGGACAGGGGACGGGACACCCGAAGGTGGCCGTCACCCATCACCCTGGCGTCACCCCTCGTCCCCAACCACGGGCTGCCGGCTCTGTCCCTTCCCTGGGTGTCACCCCCGTCCCCTCCGCCTCCCCTCGCCCCAAGGGGTAACCGGTGCTGGGTTGTGGCACCCTGTGGAGGGGGACAGACCCCTTCTGGGGACACCCCCACCCCCCCACCCCCCCCAGCCCAGTCCCGTTTCCCCCCCCCCCCCCGCCCCCCACTGCCTCATCGCAGCGGGGTAAAAATAAAATTAATCCCTTCTGTCCCTCCCCAGGGTTTTATCTGCTGCCTTCGTAATCCCCGCTAAATCCCCGCCAAGCCTCCCTGCCACCGCTGCCCGCCCCACGGCGGGGCCCGGCTGTGGGGCTGGGGGGCTGTTGGGGGTTGGGGACACCCCCACCCCCACCCCCACCCCCCGACGCCGCTGACAATGGGGCAGGGAGGTCCCCGGGTGGCAGGGGGTGGGGGGGGATGGGGGGCAGCGGGGGCCCCACGGCCGGGCGGGAGAAGGGAGGAGGAAGCGGCGACGGTGGCGTGGGGCGCGGGACGGGGTGCTGCCTCCCCCCCCCCCCCCCACTGCGGGCACCCCACATCCGCTCCCGGCCCCCCCAAGGCGATGGACACCCCCTCTCTGCCCCACACAGCCTTGGCGGGGGGGGGGGGGGGGGTTGGGGGGGGCTGGCATCTCCCCATTGCACCCCCCAGTATGGGGGAACAGCCCTCGTCTGGGGGGTTGATGTCCCCACAAAATGTCCTCCCCACCCCCAAATGGCACAGAGGGGTGACACCCCCCGCCCCGCTCCCTTCTGTCTAACCCCCCCCTCCCCATCGCCGTGGGGCTGGCTCTTGGGGCCCCCCGTCCCCTGTGGTACCCCCATCCCTGCCATGTCCCCATCTGAGGGACCCCCATCCCCGCGCCCCCCCCCGCGCACCATGGGGTGCGGTCTTGGTGACATCCATCCCCGCGACGTCCCCGTCTCGGGGACCCCCATCCCCGCGAGACACCCCCAGGCACCGCGGGGTGGGATCTCGGTGACATCCATCCCCGCCACGTCCCCATCCACCACGGACCCGGGTCTCAGGGCCCCCCCCGTCCCCATGTCACCCCCGTGCACCACGGGGTGGGGTCTCAGGGACCCCCATCCCTGTGTCACCCAGCTCCTGGGGGAGCAGGGTCCCAGCCAGCCCCGGGGACCCCCACTCCACGAGGTGTCCCCTGTCCCCTCTCCACCCCAGGGGTCTCTCACCGCCTTGAGCTGCTCCAGCCGGTCCTTCATGGTGGCCCCGAGGGGTGACGGGTCGCCGGGGGGGTCCCCGTCCTCGCCCACCGCAGGGATGGGGGACGCTGGCTGGGCCTCCTACATCCAGACGAGGTGGCGGGTGGCCCTGTCCCCCTCCCTGTCCCCAAGCCCGGGGCTGTCCCTTCGCTAATCCCCAGTGACAGGCACAAGGAAGGCAGGAAGGCGCCGAGGGGAGGGACGAGGTGGAGCCACCCTTCACCTGGGACACCCGGGGACACCGGTCCCGTTAAAGGCGACGGCTGGGGGTGCCCACCGGCCACCCCGGGAGGTGGCAGCGAGGCGGGGGCGGATGTGGGGTGGCCCCCGGCTGGCAGGCGATGAGGAAGCTGGTCCCCAGGAGGGTCACGCGCCAACGACGTGTCCTCCCCTGCCGTGGCCGGCTACGGAGGGAGAGGGGACATGGCTGGGGACGCGGGTGGGGGACATAAGTGGGGATAGGGGGCTCAGCTGGGGATAAGGGACACGGCTGGGGGACATGGCTATGGGTAGGGGTCGCAGCTGGAGGGGACATGTCTGGGGGATAGGGGACACAGCTGGAGTCACAGCTGGGGATAGGGAACACGGCCGGGGACACAGCTGGGGGGTCACGGCTAGGGATAGGGGACAGCTGGGGGACATGGCTACGGGTAGGGTCACAGCTGGAGGGGAAATGTCTGGGGGATAGGGGACACAGCTGGGGTCACAGAGGGGGGACATGGCTATGGGTAGGGGTCACAGCTGGGGGGTCACAGCTGGGGATAGGGGACACAGATGGGGGGACTTGGCTCTGGATGGGGTGACAGCTGGGGGGACACAGCTGGGGATCGGGGACATGGCTGGGGATAAGGGACACAGCTGGAGACAGAGCTGGGGGGTCACAGCTAGGGATAGGGGACAGCTGGGGGACATGGCTACGGATAGGGTCACAGCTGGAGGGGACATGTCTGGGGGATAGGGGACACGTCTGGGGGATAGGGGACACAGCTGGGGTCACAGTGGGGGGGCATGGCTATGGATGGGGTCACAGCTGGAGTCACAGCTGGGGATAGGGGACACGGCTGGGGACACGGCTGGGCACATGGCTGTGGATGGGGTCACAGCTGGGGATAGGGGACATGGCTGGGGATAGGGGACACAGCTGGGGGGTCACGGCTAGGGATATGGGACAGCTGGGGGACATGGCTATGGATGGGGTCACAGCTGGAGGGGACATGTCTGGGGGATAAGGGTCACAGCTGGGGTCACAGCTGGAGTCACAGCTGGGGACAGGGGCCATGGCTGGAGATAGGGGACTCAGCTGGGGGGACATAGCTAGGGACAGGGGTCACAGCTGGGGGGACATGGTTGGGGGACATAGCTGGGGATAGGGGACAGCTGGGGGACATGGTTGCGGATAGGGGACACAATGTGGGAGCACGACTGGGGATAGGGGACGTGGCTGAGCATAGGGGATGTGGCTGGGGGGACATGACTGGGGACAGGGGACACAGCTGGGCATAGGGGACAGCTGGGGGATACGGCTATGGGTAAGGGACACAGCTGGAGGGCACAGCTGGGGACACAGGTCACAGCTGGGGGACACAGCTGGGAATAGGGGACATGGCTGGGGGACATAGCTGGAGAGACATGGCTGTGGGTCACGGGGGGACACGGCTGGGGGATGGCTGGGGGACAGCTGGGGGGACATGGCTACGGACAGGGGACATGGGTAGGGGACACAGCTGGGGACACACCTGGGGACAGAGGTCACAGCTGGGGGACACGGCTGGGAATAGGGGACGTGGCTGGGTGACATTGACTATGGGTCATGGGGGGACACGGCTGGGGGACAGGGCTATGGACAGGGGACATGGGTGGGGACACAGCTGGGGGGACATGGCTGTGGGTAGGGGACACAGCTGGGGACACAGCTGGGGACAGGGGACACTCCTGGGGGACACATCTGGGGGGACATGGCTCTGGATGGGGTGACAGCTGGGGGACACGGCTGGGTGACAGAGCCAGGGACGCGTCTGGGGACACCACCGGCATGGGGGGACAACGCTGAGGGCACGTCTGTGGGGACACATATGTCGCCTGTTCCGACGTGCGCGCCGCGTCGCCCGCGCGGAATATAACGTGCCGCTGCCCCTTTAAGAGCAGCCGGGGGGGGGGGGGGGGGGGGGGGGGGGGCGAGCCCTTGCGCGCCATGCGGGGGGCGTGGCTTGTGTTAGCCACGCCCTCCACCGCGCGCCTTCCCTCTGCGCATGCGCCGTGGGAAGGGGAGGGGGCGTGGGGGTGACGTCATGCGCCTGCGCCGGCGCATGCGCGGCGGGGCCCGGGGCCGGAGCGGGCCGCGCGGAGCCTGCGGGCGGTGGGCGCCGCCGCCGCCGCCATGTTCCGGTACCAGGTGAACGGGGAGGGGGGGGATCTGGGGGCTACGGGGAGGGGGGAGGCCGCGGGCCGGGGTGGGGAGGGGAGGGGGGTGCGTCGGGCCGGTTCCCGGCCCGACGCACCCCCCTCCCCTCCCCACCCCGGCCCGCGGCCTCCCCCCCACCCCACCCCGAGCGCTTGAGTAGGCCGCGGCCTGTGGGAGAAGGGGGCTGTGGTGGAGGGGGGAGGCCAGTGTGGCTCACGGGAGGGGTGGGGGGAAGCGTGTGGTGTGAGGCCGGTGTTGACCTCACCCCCCTTCTCTCCTCCCCCCACTTCCCCTCCTCTCACTCTCCCCAGTCCCTGGAGGACTGCCCGCTGGATGAGGATGAAGACGCTTTCCAGGCCCTGGGGGAGGAAGATGAAGATATCGACCAGTTCAACGATGACACTTTTGGAGCTGGGGCTGTCGGTGAGCTGAGAACTCTCCCCCCTGCCTCCCCACGACCACCCCCTCCGTGCCCCTTCCCCATCCCTACCCCTGACGGCGGGTCCCTACGCAGACGACGACTGGCAGGAGGCACACGAGCGGTTGGCGGAGCTGGAGGACAAGCCGGTGGCAAGCAGGGAGCAGGATGGGCCCGGCGGCGAGGAGGCGGATCTGCTGGGTGAATCCGAGGATACGTTGGCGGAGCGGCTGACCAGGCTGGTCATCGACAGCGAGTTGGAGGACCCCGCCATCATGCAAGCTGTGCAAACCAGGGTCCCCGTGCAGGTGGGAGCCAGGTAGGGGTGGGTGCTGGCCTGACGCGGACCTGGCAGTGCTGTGCTGACTCCCTGTCTGTTTTCCAGCAGCCTGGAGGGCTGAATTCCAGCATCTGGGACAGCTCGGCCGTCCTGCGGCGCATCCGGGGGCCGCTTCTCACTCAGGTATGGTGCTGGGGTGCGGGTGGCAGCCATTGTGGTGTCCCTAACATCCCCCAAACCCGTGTGGCTGGGCATTGAGGGGCGAGATGTGCTGTACCGCCACAGGCTCATCCGTGCTGGGGAGCACCTCCAGATCAGCCTGGGACAGTGGGGTGTTCTCCTTCCTCTGTCCGGGTGTGGGTGGCCACCGTTTGGCTCATTTGTAGACCCTCTTAGACATCGTCCCTTGTCCTCCATCAGAGGCTGGAGAGCCGGCTTTTTGGGGTTATCTCTGATCTGTGATCCCTGGTGATGTCTGAGAGATGTCAGCACTCCCGTCAGAGTTTGGGAATGTCTGTGCCTCAAGGCAGAGGATTTTTTTTTTTTGTTGCGGTTTAATTAAGAGTCAGGCTTTTAAGTGCAAGCGGAGCGTGCTGTGCGGCCAGCCCTGTGCGGCTCTGCAGGGCTGACGAGGGCTGGGAAGCGAGGGTGTGCGTGCAGCCTGCACGGCAGTGACACGGAGTGTTCCCACCCCACGCTTGGGCAGTGCTGTCACCGCAAACGGGTGTCTTGGAAGTGAGGGGGCCTCTATGGAGCAGGCCTTGGGGGTCCCCAGGAGCCCCCGCCATTGCATGGGGCTGTCGAGAGGTGCAGAAGAGGTCTGGCAGAAGGAAGGATGTGGCTGTCTGTGTGAAGGTCCCTGGGACGCACAGTGCCAGTTGTCCCTGTCCCCGTCAGTGATGTCCTGGAGGGATCTTTCTCTCCCCTTCTGCTTGCAGGAGATGCCGTCGGTGTCCGTGCTGGACTATGCTCTGCCTCAGAGACCCCCGCAGGCTCGAGAGGAAGAGCGGGACCCCTCCGAGCGGGCGCTGCCCCGGCGTTCATCCTCCCCTGTCATCGGGAGTCCCCCTGTCCGGGCTGTCCCCATCGGCACCCCTCCCAAGCAGGCTGCTGTGCCCAACTTCAACCAGCAGGTACCTCCCGCTAGCCCCGCTTGCCACCCGTGGCTCAGAGGGTGCAGGCTGGTTCCTTGAGGAGTTGACTGGGGGGGTAACTGTGCTGTTTCCCTCCTCCTAGATCCTATGTCCGAAGCCTGTCCACATCCGAGCTACCATGCAGCAGCGCTACCCTGCTCCCTACGGCGAGAGGATGTCCCCCAACCAGCTCTGCAATGTACCGGTACCCAGCCCCCTCTGCACCCCTCTTTGAGACCCCGTTGCTGGGAGGTCCTCCAGCCTCCCCCAGAACCCGCCACCACCCCATTCCACTCCTCCCGTCTTCAAATCCAGGCCCTGATGGTGCTGGGTCCCTCGCTGTCACACACGGCAAGCCAGCGGCTTGTCTCTAGTTCCATAACTCGGCCCGTCTGCCCCATCCTGCCGGCTCAGCCCTGCTCCCTGGAGCCTGGCCTGGCTCCCAGCCTGCCCGGGGCACCTTCCTGGGGTTTGCACCATCGCCCTCTCCCTGTTTGCCCACCATCAGTTGTGCCAAGGCTGTGACTGTGGTCCTTCTTCCCTTCTGTTTCCCCAGAATTCCTCCCTCCTGGGCCACCCATTCCCCCACAGCGTCTCTCCCGTCCTCACCCACTTGCAGAGAGCGCAGCTGCTCGGAGGAGCCCAGGTAAAGCCCTCTTTGGTCCCTTCTTGCGCTTTCCTGGCCCCGCCATGGTCAGGGTCCCGCATTTCTCTTTGCGTGGCTCTACGTGGCTCTTTCTGGCCATCCCAGATGCTGGGCCTTTCCCTTTGCCCCCAAATCTTCCCCCGGCTGACTCCAGGCACCCTCTTTGTCCTGCCAGGCCGGCCGAATGTCCCCCAGCCAGTTTGCCCGGGTCTCTGGCTTGGTTGGGAGCCCCCTCCCCTCCGTCAATCCCAAGCTGCTCCAGGGCAGAGTCGGGCAGATGATGTCTCCGGCCAGCGGGTTTCGTGCCTTCTTCGGGGCTCCCCCTGCTCCACCTCCCTCTCAGCCGCAGCACCCGCCGGGCCCTGGGTCCCACCTGCAGAGCCTGAGGTAGGTGCTACCCATCTCCCGTCCGCCTGCCCGCTCTCTGCGGCCACCTCTGAGACTTCCCCGCTGTCCCCAGGCCACAGCCCCAGATGTTCCGACCGGACACGACCCACCTGCACCCCCAGCATCGCCGGCTCCTGCACCAGCGACAGCAGCAGAACCGAAAGTGAGTGCTGGCCCTGCACCGGTGCCGGGAGAGGGGCTGCCTGGCGCAGTGAGGGGGGGAATTGCATCGCCCCTCCACTGCGGGGGGGTTGTGCTGCCGGGGCTAGCCTGTGCACCGCTCTCTGTCCCTTCCTGTAGCTCCTGTGTGCTCACGGGTGCCCTTCTTGCCTCCTGCCAGCCAGCACCGGAGCCTCAACGGCTCGGTGGGGGACCGAGGGGGCCACCGGAGCAGCCACCAGGAGCAGATACGCAAAGACCCCTACGCTAACCTCATGCTGCAGCGGGAGAAGGACTGGGTGTCCAAAATCCAGATGATGCAGCTGCAGAGCACTGATCCCTACCTGGATGACTATTACTACCAGGTACCGGGGAGGGGGAAGCAGCCAGCCCTCTCTGCTGCGTGTCCCGTGGCCACAACGCTCCCAGGGGACCGGTGTCTTCCTGGCGCGGCCGCTGTGCCGAGGGGTGTTGGGTGGGAAGGGGATGCCAGGAGTGATGCAGCGGAGGAAGCGTTTCTAGATCCGGTTGTGGGGAATGCGCTGGAGGAGGAAGGCAGAGTGATGGGGTGAGCATCCCTAGCAAGGGAAGAACCGCCTTTCTGTTCTTGGGTGAGAGAGATCTCCAGGGGTGAGGAGACACTGGGGGACGCTGGCAGCACGGATTCGGCGGGCGCAGCAGAAGGCCCAAGACAACAGGAGGGCAGCTTGTCTGTATGGGAAGCTGCCTGTGACAGTGGTAGAATAAAACACCCGGAATGGGAGACGGGGAAGGTGCTAAATGGAAAACGCAGGGCAGGGAATGGCTGCGTGAGGAGGACTCTAGTCTGACGGGGGTTGGGTTGTGAAGCCCGTGGGGTCCAAAGAGCGAGGCCGGAGAAGGTGGATGGGGAGAGACTGCTCCCGCTCTTTTCCAGTTCAAGAATAGGGAGCACCAGACGGGGCTGGGAGGAGCCAGATTTGGAGCAGACCAAGCGAGGTGATGGCTGGGCTCTTGGCGATGGTGGTAGATGTTTAAAGCTCAGCTGGGTTTGAGGGTAGACAGGGCAACATCACGTGAGCGAAATACGCGGAGGGTTTCGAGCTACGTAGGATGGATGCCTGGCTTGGGAGCTTCAACGGGGCTTGTGGGGTGGCTGGAAGTGTGTCTGGGGCGGTCGTCGGCTGCGCAGGAGCTTTGGTCTTCATGGAGGGGGTGCAGAGGAGCCAGCTGCACCCTAGAAAGGTCCCGGAGCAGTCGGTGAGCGCTGGGCAGAGTGGGGAGAACAGTCACCAGTGCGGTGAAATGGGTCAGAGCAGTCCGGTCCCCTCGGCGGTGGGACAGAGTCGCAGTGGGAGCGGGGACGAGCGCATGCTGCGGGTTGTCTGGGCTCCGGTGGGAGCTGGCAGGAGAGCTGGGGCTGGCAGGAGACATTGCGCTGACACAGGTTTTCCGGGAGCTGTGGGTGAGCTGATCCCCAGTAGAGGAGAGGAACTGGTGCGGCTGCAGCCGGGATGTGAGTCAACAAAGCTCTGCCGTTGCGAAAGAGGCGAACGTTGGCCGGGGTGGATGGGAAAGAGCGCGTGAGCACCCGTGTGGGAGGCCCCAGCCACGCGCTGCCCAGCCTGGGCACGGTGTTAACAAAGCAAAGGCAGGCTAACTGGAGTGTGCTGGGAAGGACTGGGAGCCGGGGAGCTCACAGGGAGAGTGGCTTCATCATTGTATTGAGAAAGAGAGGGCTGAGGAGGAACCTCGACCTCTGTAATCTGGAGGGATGGTAAAGAGGAGGATGCAATCGTCCCCCCATGTACTGGGGGAAGAAGAGTGGTTTAAAATGCTGTTGCGGACATTGGCAAGACCAGTAAGTGATGGGTTGAGGGATGGAGCACGGGCTGGGGAGAGGGATCGGTTGCATCAGTCCTTGCCATCTGTTTGTCGGGGGGTCTCAACTTCTCCTCTCCCTGCCTCAGAATTACTTCCAGAAGCTGGAGAAGTTGTCAGCAGCGGAGGAAGTCCAAGGTGATGGTCCCAAGAAGGAACGCACTAAACTCATCACACCTCAGGTGGCTAAGCTGGAGCACACCTACAAGCCAGGTAAGCGCTTCTTTCTCCACGCAGCCTGGACCTGGGACGGAGATGAAGGAAAGTGAGGTCAAGCCTGGACTGACTCCCTCTGCTTCCCTTCTCCCCCCTTCCTGCAGTGCAGTTTGAGGGCTCGCTTGGGAAACTCACTGTCTCCAGCGTGAACAACCCCCGGAAGATGATCGACGCGGTGGTGACCTCCCGCAGTGAGGATGACGTGAGTTCTGGCCCTGCCTCCCCTCCGATGCAGCTCTGCGGCTGCTGCTCGGGCCAGCGCGGGAGCTGCCCGCAAGCCCTGACTCCGCTCTCCCTCTCCGGCAGGAGACGAAGGAGAAGCAGGTTCGAGACAAGAGGCGCCAGACCCTTGTCACGATCGAGAAGGTGAGTTCGAGGGGGACCGCCGCCACCCTCGGAGATCTGCGGTGGGGCACGAGGTGGGCTGGGATGAAGGAAGGACCAGGGAGACCACGGTGTGGTACCGATGACCTCCTCTAGACATGTAGCTGGGGACAAGCTAGCGCTTGACAGTGGCTGAGGTCCTTCTTGCAGGAGAGGAGGGGTCCTGGAGCAGAAAGGCCGGAGCCGGGTCCCAGCCGTGCCTTCACCCTGCCCCAAAACAGCCTGGACGGGCTTTGCAGGGTCCGTAACTGATTCACAGCCATGAGGTGGTAACGCCCCAGCTTTCCGCAGCCACCGTGCGAGAGGATGGAGGCTTGCGGGTCACAGAGTCCCTGCCCAGTCTGCTCCTGCACTGGGACCAGCGAGGCTTTGACGTGGTCTGGGCCAGGATATGTGGTTCCTGTAGCAGCAAAGGAGACGGGAGGGTCCTGGCTGGGGTTGGGCACGTCCTGGATCTCTGTGGATCAGGGCTTGCGGATCTCTGTGCCCTGCTGTGATTGCCATCTCTCCTGCAGACGTACAGCCTCCTCCTAGACGTGGAGGACTATGAGAGACGCTACCTCCTGAGCCTGGAAGGCGAGCGGCCAGCCCTGATGGACGAGAGGAAGCAGAAGATCTGTGACATGTATGACAATCTGAGGGGGAAGGCGCCCGGGCAGGAGAGGTGAGCAAAGCGTCGATCTGCGACTCGGTGGCTGGCGGGAGCTCGGAGAGTCCGTGGGCGCTTGCAGCTGCTGAAACACTGGCCCAGGCTGCCCAGAGAGGTTGTAGATGCCCCATCCCTGGAAACAGTCAAGGTCAGGTTGGACGGGGCTCTGAGCAACCTGATCTAGTGGAAGGTGTTCCTGCTCGTGGCCTTTAAAGGTCCCTTCCAACCCTAAGCATTCTATAATTCTATTCTGTCATTATATGATTCTATAAACTGGCTTTCCAGGGATCTGTTTCCCAAGGAAGAGTTGGACAGACTCTTCCAGGGCGGTGTTGGGAACTATGGTCTGAAATAACCTTTTTTTTCTTTTTTTTTTTTTTCTTTTTTTTTTTCTTTTTTCTTTTTCCTCGCTCTGGGTATGATCCTCTATCAACTTCCGTCCCCGCGGCTCGGGTGCTGCAAATAGCGCCTGTCTTGCACGCTCGCTGGGTGTCTGTGCGCCCTGAGCTCTGCGCCCCGGCGCGTCCCTGGGTGCTTGTTTTTAAGTCTGTCGCCTCTTGCCCGACCTGTAGCCTCAGCAGCAAGGAGGGACACAGGGTCTCGGTGGCTCCTTCTCTGCTACCCCGTGGGGAACCGAGCCTTGCCCTGCTGCCCAGCCCATCAGACAGGCAGAAGTTAGGGTTAGGAGTGTCATTTCTGGGTTATTTTTCCCTCCCCAGGGATGTGGTGGTGCGGGGAGGGGGGTGTTTTCTGTCTGGTGCCGCTGCAGGGCTGGCTGTGGGGTACCCACAGGAGTACCCCGTATTCCCTGGGACGCTCCCAGCTGAAGGTTGGCACCTTTCTCTTCTCCTGCCCAGGCCGAGCGACGACCACTTCATGCAGATCATGTGCATCCGGAAAGGGAAGCGCCTCGTGGCCCGGATCCTCCCCTTCTTGTCACCTGAGCAAGCGGCCGACGTACTCATGGCGACGGCCAGGAACCTGCCCTTCCTCATCAAGAAGGATGCTCAGGATGAGGTGAGGTTCCAGGGGCTGGGAGGTGGGGATCGGCGCGGGGTCTGGAGCTGGATCTCCTCTCCTCCACGGCGGGGGGGAAACGGCAAACGGCATCGTGTGTCTTAAGGACAGTTGTTTCTGCCTCTCCTGGGAGGCTGCCGGAGGTGTGGGGAGGCTGCAGGAGCTCTTGGCAGGGCCCGTCTCCCATGCTTGCCGGCTGGCACGACGCAACCCAGCTTCGCCAGGAAGGAAACGGGGAGGTTTGCTGATAAATGGTGCCTTTGTTTAATGAGCCCAGCGTCTCTGACTCATCGGGTGACAACGGGAGACACCATCTTCCAGAGACGGGCGGCAGAGGCCAGCATCTTCCGAGGGACGTGCTCTTAGCCGTCCTTCACAATCTTTTTTCTATATAGGGACCAAAAAATACAGGCCTCTGCGAAATAAATCCCAGCTTGCTTTGAGAAAAAGGATGATTTAGGAAGGAAAAAGACTTGGCTGAATGGAAAGTGGGCCTGTGTTGTTGTGGGGGGATGCTGTTGGCGAGTCCCACCGAGTGTTTGAGGGGTGCTGAGGTGCTGCTGGTTTGTGTTGTAGCCACGAGGCAGCGTCTTGTTGGGGTCCGTGAGGCCCTGGGGAAGTCCGTCTCCTGGGGAAGTCCCATCTCCCTGCTTCAGCAGCTCCCGACTCCTCCGCTCCTCTCTCCGCAGGTGCTGCCCTGCCTGTTGAGGCCCTTCTCGCACGTTCTCTACCACCTTCCCTTGGGGACGGTCACCAGCCTTGTGCAGCAGTTAACGAACCTACCTCAGAGCGCCGCCGCGCCAGCGCCCACCAACCTCCACCTCACTGCTGTGCTCCAAAACAAGGTGCTCCCCTCTTTTTCCGCTCCCCGGGGCAGGTGGGACCATCCCATCCCTCCCCAAAGTTGGGAAACCGAGTTCCCCGGCAGCTTCTCGGTGCTGGAAGGCAGAGCTGGATGCAGCCGTGGTGCAGGAACGGCACAGGAGCCACCGGCTGCCAGCCCCTGGCGCTTTTTCACCCTTCCTTTGCTGATCAATGAGGGCGTCTGGCAAATTAATCAGCCGTCTGAGCTGGCCTGGGACTCTGCTGCAGGCTGGCAGCCAGTTCCCTTGTCTGTCCCGCCAGGCTGCGGACTCCTGTCCTAAAATCCGGCGTGGGAGGGTCATTCTCTGCCGTGGGTTGGTGAAGACATCCCTCTGAGCTGGGCAAGGAGCGGTTTGTCACTCACGCAGCCGTCCACAATTCCTGCCGTGACCCAGGCCCATAAACAGCCTCCTCTTCCTCTTTGGGGGGGCTACGGAGGCAGCCGGGGGTGGTCCCGCTCGTGCCATCATCCCCCCGGGAGGATTGGGAGGTGGAGGGAATTCTCAGACCCGGCCGAAAAATGCTCGGTGGGAGAAAAGCCCGCCCTGTCCTGCCCGTCCCCTGCAGCAGGCGTTTCCTCGCGGGGTGTGACAGCCCTCGGGAGGCCAGCGATGGCTTGTGACAGCACCGGCAGGACATCTCCTCCCCAGGAGGCTCCCAGCGCCCTCCCCGACACCCTCCCTCTCTTCCCGCAGTTCGGCCTGTCCCTGTTGTACTTGGTCTTGAGCCGCGGGGAGGAATTGCAGAGCTCGGACGCGAACACGGAGCTAATGCAGGACAACCAGTGGTGAGTCCCCGTTCTCCGCTGCGCCTTGGGCCAATGGCCCTCAGGGTCGGACGCTGTCAGGATCGATGCCGTCAGGGTCGGACGCTGCGCCGTGCAGGGTCCCGAAGGACTCGGAGGCAGAGTTGATGAAGGAGGAGGTTTAATTGCAGTCTCTCGGCAGCAGCACCCTTCAGCGTGGGGAGGCTGGTGTGCGAGGATGCGGCAGCACCTCCTGCTTGGCTCCAGTGACAAAAAATGCCGGGAGGCGCGTGTAGCACAAGGGAGGGCCCCGGAGATGCTGGGAGGGCTGGAGCCCCTCTGCTGGGAGGACAGGCTGAGAGAGCTGGGGGGGTTCAGCCTGGAGAAGAGAAGGCTCCAGGGAGACCTTCCAGCCCCTTCCAGGCCCTCAAGGGGCTCCAGGAAAGCTGGGGAGGGACTCTGGATCAGGGAGGGGAGCCGTGGGACGAGGGGGAAGGGTTTTCCACTGCAAGAGGGGAGATTTGGATGAGATCAGAGGGAGAAATTCTTGGCTGTGAGGGTGGTGAGCCCCTGGCCCAGGTTGCCCAGGGAAGCTGTGGCTGCCCCATCCCTGGAGGGGTTCAAGGCCAGGTTGGACGGGGCTGGGAGCAGCCTGGGCTGGTGGGAGGTGTCCCTGCCCAGGGCAGGGGGTGGCACTGGGTGGCCTTTAAGGTCCCTTCCAACCCAACCCGAACCTTTCTGAGTTGGAGGACCCCCAGCCCCCCCAGCGGCTCTCACTCCTCCCTTCTCCTCTGCCCCTCTCCGGCAGGACGGAGCTGATGCTCATGGCGACCCGGGAGCTCCTGCGGATCCCTCAGGCGGCCTTGGCCAAGCCGGTGTCCACCCCCTCCAACCTGATCTCCCTCTTCTCTCGCTACGTCGACCAGCAGAAGCTGAACCTGCTGGAGACAAAATTGCAGTGAGTGTCACCCCTCCAGAAGAGAGGGGACCGTAAAGGGGCAAAGGGGGGATGCCGTGGGCAGGACAGCGTGGGGCAGAGCAGCCCTGGGGTGGGGGGAGTCGCTTTTACGCCCCCCACGGCTCCTCTGACCCCCCCCAACCGTTGTTTTCCGCTGCTGCCAGCTTAGTGCACGGGATCCGGTAGGAGATCTCCGCCGTTCCTCATCGGCACCGGAGTGTTCAGAGGGATGGATGGATGGATGGAGGGGCTCCCACCCGCCGTCCTCCCGCCTCGCAATCCTGACTGGGGCGGGGGGGGGGGATAATTTGGCTGCTCCCTCCCCCCCCCCTCCCCCCCCCAAAGTGCTGCCTCTCCCTGCTGCTCCCGAAAACCCCCCCATTTCCCTCCGCGTCCCCCACAACGGCTGCTTCTCCCCCCCCTCCCTCCACGCACACGACTGAGGAGGTGCCGGGAAGGAAGGGTCGGGGCAGGGGGGTGCTGTAAGGTGGCCCCGGCCCCCGCCCCCCCATCTTCCCTCCCTCCCCAGCTCCCCATCGAGCACTGAGGTCCCTCCCCAGCCCGCGCACACGCGTGTGAGCGCCGGTACACGCGTGTCGCACGCGCCTCGTTTGCACACTCGCCTCGTCTTCCCAGCCATCAGCTCCTTCCCTCGTCCCGAGCTCTCCGGGGCCGGGGTCGGGGCAGGGGGGGGGACGGGGACGACCCTGGTTATTCTCTTCTCCTCCCGATCCCCCGCCGGAGGGTGTGGGGGGGGGATGGTGTGGGGGATTCTGCTGTTCTGCTCCTCGGGAATGGGGTGGGGGGGGAGGGTGGGTATTAATTTTACTTTTTTTTTTTTTTTCTTTTTTTTCTTTTTTTTCCTCTTGCTTTTAAAAAAAAAAAGAAAACAAAAGAGATTTGCACATGTAGGTATTTTACAACCCTGGCATTAACCAGCTCCCCTCGGCTGCTCCCCCCCGCCCTCCCCACCCCCCCCCCCCCCCCATTTTCCTCCGACGGATCAAGTGAAAAGTTCATTTATTATTATTATTTTTTTTTCTTTGTGCTTTTTTTTTTTTTTCCTTTTTTCCTTCCTTCCGCCCCGCCCCCCACCCCCCCCATCAGTTTTTGGTTCTGGTTAATGAGAATAAAGTTTCTAAATTTACATTTTTATAGGGTATTGTAAATAAAGATGAATTGTATACTGCCGCGAGCGTGGCCTCTCCTTCTCTGAGGGCATTGGGGCGGCGGGGGGGGGGCAGCGGACAAGAAGCCCTCGGTTCCCCCCCCTCCTTTCCCCCCCCCCCGCTTTCCCCCCCGCCCCCTTTTCCTCCCCTTTCCTGCCTTTCCCCCCGCTTTTCCCCCGGGGAGGTCCCGGCCCTCGGGGCCCGGGCCCAGCCTGAGGCCTTGGGGCGGTGGAGCGGTCCCCTCCCCGGCACCGGTCAAAGGTCAGAGGTCACCTCCCCCGGTGGCAGGACGGTGTCGTGGCCAATCGCAGCGCAAGCAGGGGGAAGGTCCCGCCCACCCCGACGGGATGAGTCACCGCTCCGCCGCTAGGCCCCGCCCAGCCCGGCGCGCCGCGACGGCAGTGACGCGCGCCTCCGCTCTCCTCCGCTGATTGGCGCGCGGCGCTGACAGACGGGCGAGCGGACCAGTGAGGAGGCGGGAGGGGGGGGCGCGCAGCTTCCCTCCCTTCGGCGCAAGCGCCGCCAGCAGCCACCGGGAGCGCGGGCCCCGCCCCTCGCGGGCGGCGCCACCAATCCGCTGGCCGGGGCGGTGCGCGCTGGGGCCGCCTCCGCCAATGGGGCGCGGCCGGGGGCGGGGCGGGTGACGGCAGCGCGGCGGGGCGGCGGCGGCGGCGGCGATGGCGGAGCTCCGCACGGCGGCGGCGGCAGTGGGCCCCGGGCCGGCGGCGCTGCCCGGCCCCATGGCGCTGCCCGCGGCCCCCGGTTCGGCCCCTGCCCTGCCCTCGCCGGCGGCGGGAGGCGGGGCCGGGCCAGGCCCGGGGGCGGGCGCAGCGGCGGCGGCGGCGGCGGGGGGCGGCGGTTCCGGGTCGGGCGGCGCCGGGTCCGGTTCGGCGCGGGAGGGCTGGCTCTTCAAATGGACCAACTACATCAAAGGCTACCAGCGCCGCTGGTTCGTGCTCAGCAACGGCCTCCTCAGCTACTACCGGTACGCACCGGGGAAGGGCCCCCGCCGCCGGGTCTCGGTGTTTCCCCCCTCCGGCCAGCACCCGAGGGCCCGTTCCCCTGTGGGTGGCTCGGTAGGCGAGGGGAACGGACACCTGAGCCCGATCGTGGGGCCGGTCCTCAATTATTTATGGGGGAACCGGAGCCCGCAGGCAGCTGCCGGCTCCGGTTACAGCTCGGCGGCGGAGGGGTGGGGGGGGGACACCGTCCACCGGGTCGTGCTGGGGGTGTCCCGGGCGGCTCCCTCCTTCTCTCCCTCCCGGGCTCGCTGACGTGGACGGGGTGTGCCAGGCTGGCACGGCCTCGCACGGCGCCGGGGACTTCACCCTCCGTGCCGGGATGCGGGAGGCACCGGGGCGGGGGGGAGCACGGTGGGTCCCCCGAGGCCTCTCCCGGGGGCTGCTGAGCCCCCGGGGGCTGCGGAGCCCTCCCCTCCCCGGTGCGGCGTTGCCAGCTTTGGCCCCGTTCCGGCGCTGGCGGTGAAACCCCACGCCGGCTGCTTGGCAAAACCACCCGGGGGCTGGAGCCGCTGCCCTATTAATAGCCCAGCCTGCGGGGTGGGGAATGCCAACCTCCCCCCCCCCCCCCCCCAAGGGTTGGCTACCACCGGGGCTGGGCTACGGGTCACTTCTTTCCGCCAAGCCCCTCAGCGTCCTCTCGTCCTGCCCTCCCCCGCGCAGATCCAAGGCGGAGATGCGGCACACTTGCCGCGGCACCATCAACCTGGCCACGGCCAACATCACGGTGGAGGATTCCTGCAACTTCATCATCTCCAACGGCGGGGCCCAGACCTACCACCTGAAGGCCAGCTCGGAGGTGGAGCGGCAACGTTGGGTCACCGCCCTGGAGCTGGCCAAGGCCAAAGCCGTCAAGATGCTGGAGGAATCAGGTATGGCCCTGCCGCCAGCGTGCCATCACAGTGTGTGTCCCCGAATCCCCCCGGAGCCAGGGAGAACGTGTCAACCCCCTGCTACGCCCCATATGGGTCCCTTTCCTTCAACCCAGGGGCTGTTTTGCCGCTCCGTAGAAAGCGATCCCACGTGTTTTTCCCCTTCGCTCGCTGCTTTTCCCTGTCCGTCCCTCATTCCCGGTCGCGGTGCTGCGCTCTGCTTTGGAGTAACGCGGCTTTCCTTCTGACGGCTCGGGTATCCCGGTGCCCTGCGCTGGGCTTTCCCAAACTCCCCAAACCAGGCGATTACGGCGCAGAAAACAAAAGTATAAGGGCGCGGGATGCTGCACGGCGCGGTCACTGTGCGTCACCTCGTGCTTAGGGGTTTCGGAAGCTCCCGGTGATGTAGGAGCGAGGGCTTGGTGCTTTGCTGGGATGAGGGCTCCCATCCTCTTCCTCACGGGCAAACATCCCAAATCCCCCGGGAATTGTCTTCGTTTCAAGACAAGCGAGCGAGCCTGGTGCTTGCGGTGGCGGTTGGGGGGACGATGACAACTACGGAGTCTCTTCAATGTGGCTTCGGGCTTCCTCGGCAGTGCCTGCTGCTCTCCCTTCCCCAGTGAATCCCAGCTCCTTCCCGTTTGCCGGGTGCTCCCCCAGTTACGGACCTAAATCATCCCCCGCAACGCATCCAGCAGAGCAGGCGACGCTGGCAGCGGGACCCGGCCGTGCGGAGACACGGCTGCGTGAACACCCGGCTTGGAAACGGGTGGCCCGGGGGCGCTGGCAGCCGCTCACCGAGCGGGGTTTTGGAGGGGTGGCCGTGGCCGTCTGCGTGCGAGCTCGGAAGCGCTGTCCTGGCCGCTGCGGCCGTGCCGGCGCAGAGCCGGCTTCCCCGCTGAGGAGCCACCAGCAGCCTGGCACACGCGTCCTCGCTAGCGTGACCTCTCCTGTGCCGTGCCAGCAAAATCGGCCATCTGCTCCGAGCTGCCACGCCGCGGCCGTGGCGTCGCCGTCCAGGCTGCCGTGGCGGTGGCCGGGAGCGCTCCATGTGCGGCTCCCAGCCTTCAGGGAGTTTTTGGGGGGGGCTCCTGCTGCGCCCGTCCTGGCAACCCCGTGGTCAGAGCCTGGTGTGGCTCAGGGGGCAGGTTGCTCCCGCTGCTCCCAGCACGCAGCTTCTCCTTCTTCCCCATCTCCTGGGAGGAGGGAGACCCCCAGGGGGTTACGCGAACGTCCCTTCCCGCTGGCAGATGACTCCGGTGACGAGTCGGTGTCGCAGACGGACAAGACGGAACTGCAGAGCACGCTGCGCACCCTGTCCAGCAAAGTGGAGGATCTGAGCACCTGCAACGACCTCATCGCCAAGCACGGCACGGCCCTGCAGCGCTCTCTCAGCGAGCTGGAGACCCTCCGCCTGCCGGCCGAGAGCACCGAGAAGATCAAGCAGGTGAACGAACGAGCCACCCTCTTCCGCATCACCTCCAACGCCATGATCAACGTGAGTCCGCACCCCATGCCGCAGGGGAAGTCCGCCGAGGGGTTTTGACACCCCCCAGGGACCGTGCACTGATGGGGCAGCGTTTCCCCGCAGGCCTGTCGGGATTTTCTGATGCTGGCCCAGACCCACAGCAAGAAGTGGCAGAAATCGCTGCAGCACGAACGGGATCAGCGCATCCGGCTGGAGGAGACGCTGGAGCAGCTGGCCAAGCAGCACAACCACCTGGAGAGGGCCTTCCGTGGGGCCACCGTCTTGCCCGCCAGCGCGCCCGGCACCGGCGGCTCTGCCAAAGGTATCGTAGAGCTGTAGAATGGTTTAGGTCGGATGGGACCTTAAAGGCCACCCAGTGCCACCCCCTGCCCTGGGCAGGGACACCTCCCACCAGCCCAGGTTGCTCCAAGCCCCGTCCAACCTGGCCTTGAACCCCTCCAGGGATGGGGCAGCCACAGCTTCTCTGGGCAACCTGGGCCAGGGGCTCACCACCCTCACAGCCAAGAGTTTCTTCCCAATATCTCATCCAAATCTCCCCTCTTTCAGTGGAAAACCCTTCCCCCTCGTCCCATGGCTCCCCTCCCTGATCCAGAGTCCCTCCCCAGCTTTCCTGGAGCCCCTTGAGGGCCTGGAAGGGGCTGGAAGGTCTCCCCGGAGCCTTCTCTTCTCCAGGCTGAACCCCCCCAGCTCTCTCAGCCTGTCCTCCCAGCAGAGGGGCTCCAGCCCTCCCAGCATCTCCGGGGCCTCCTCTGGCCCCGCTCCAACACCTCTGTGTCCTTCTGCTGTTGGTGCCCCAGCGCTGGGGGCAGCACTGCAGGGGGGTCTCCCAGAGCGGAGCAGAGGGGCAGAATCCCCCCCCCTCGCCCCCCTGCCCACGCTGCTGGGGATGCAGCCCAGGGTGTGGGGGGTTCTGGGCTACCGTCGGACGTTGCCAGCTCTTGTTGAGCTTCTCATCCACCAACACCCCCAAGTCCTTCTCCTCAGGGCTGCTCTCCATCCCCTCATCCCCCGGCCTGGATGGATACTGGGGGTTGCCCCAACCCTTGCACTTGGCCTTGTTGAACATCATGAGGTTCACACAGGCCCGCTTCTTGAGCCCGTCCAGATCCCTCTGGATGGTGTAACCCCCAGCTGCTTCCCGTCCTTTTCCCGAGCCAGGCTCGGTGTCCTTGGTGTCACCGACCCCGAGGGATAGGTCTGGCCGGTCTGTTCCCCGCTGCCGAGCGGCCGTGGCACCTGCAGCAGGCGGCGTGCTGTCCCACCGCCCATGAAACCTTCTGGCTCTGTCCCTGCTCCTCCGAAGCCTTGGCTGCCACCCCTCGGTGTGACAGGGGTGGTGTGTGGCCCCTCGCCTGGCTGGCGGTGACGGGAGACCCTCCCAAGTGCCTCGCTGGGGGAAACCGGGAGGAATCTGCCTCGACCGCCCTCTCCCCTCCCCAGATCCGTGCTGCCCGGCGAAAGGAGACCTGAGCGACGAAGACGACGACAACGAGTTCTTCGACGCCCCGGAGATCATCACCATGCCGGAGAGCATGGGCCACAAGTGAGTGTCGGGGCGCGGGGGCTGCTTTCCTGCCCCCCAAACCCCGCTCGGGACTGACTCTGCCCTTCTTTCCCCCCCCCCCCCCAAAAAGACGCACCGGCAGCAACATCAGCGGCACCAGCAGCGACATCAGCCTGGACGAGCAGGTAGGACGGCGACTTTCTGCTGGCATCATGTGCCGAGCTGGCTCCGGGAAGAACAGGGCTGGCGGCGGGGTGGGTGGGTGGGGGGGCTGCGAGGCTGGTTCGGGGGTGCCCCAGTCCTGCGGAGGGATCGGGGGTCCCCAGCGGCGTCCCAGCAGCCCTTCTCTCACCCCCGCCCAGTACAAGCACCAGGTAGAAGACACCAAGAAGGAGAAGAGAACCCGCATCCCCTACAAACCCAACTACAGCCTCAACCTCTGGAGCATCATGAAAAACTGCATCGGGAAGGAGTTGTCCAAGATCCCCATGCCGGTGAGCGGGGACGCAGCTGGCGGGGGGGTGCCAGGTACCCCGGACCCCCCCCCACCCCCTCTTACGTCTCTCTTCCTTCTAGGTGAACTTCAACGAGCCCCTGTCCATGCTCCAGCGCCTGACCGAGGACCTGGAGTACCACGAGCTGCTCGACCGGGCGGCCAAATGCGAGAGTTCGCTGGAGCAGTTGTGCTACGTGGCCGCCTTCACCGTCTCGTCCTACTCCACCACCGTCTTCCGCACCAGCAAACCCTTCAACCCCCTCCTGGGGGAGACTTTTGAGCTGGATCGCCTGGAGGAGAACGGTTACCGTTCCCTCTGCGAGCAGGTACCGTCGGCCCCGCTCCTCCGGCCTCGCCGACCCCCTCGGGGCGGCCGGCGCTGAGTTGTCCCCTCTCCCGGCCAGGTGAGCCACCACCCCCCGGCCGCTGCCCACCACGCCGACTCCAAGCACGGCTGGACGCTTCGCCAGGAAATTAAAATCACCAGCAAATTTCGGGGCAAATACCTCTCCATCATGCCTCTGGGTGAGCGCCGCGGGCGGGTAGAGGCGTGGGGAAGGGAAGGACGGCTGCGCGGAGCCGAGGAGTGGGGCGGATTTGGGGTCCACGAAGGTCTCCGTGGGTCGGGCAGGATCCAGGGGAGCGTTCCCAGCGCAACTTTCCCTCCTCAGGTACCATCCACTGCGTCTTCCACTCTTCCGGCAACCACTACACGTGGAAAAAAGTCACCACCACCGTACACAACATCATCGTGGGCAAGCTCTGGATAGACCAGGTGGGGTGAAATCCCGGGGACGGGGCTCCCGTGCCTCAGTTTCCCCTCCGGTGCCAGGGAAAGGGCCGTGGGGGGCTGGATGTGACCGTCCCCCACCTCCCCTCCGCAGTCGGGTGAAATCGAGATCGTCAACCACAAGACGGGCGACAAGTGCAACCTCAAGTTCGTTCCTTACAGCTATTTCTCGCGGGACGTGGCCAGGAAGGTAAGGGGCACGGGGGAGGGACAGCGTTGGGACGCCCTGGGGTGCTCGTAGCTCCTCGTCGAGCCTGTCCCCTCTCCCCCTCAGGTCACGGGGGAGGTGACAGACCCCGCGGGGAAGGTGCATTTTGTCCTGCTGGGCACCTGGGACGAGAAGATGGACTGCTACAAGGTGACGCAGGGCGCTGGGGACAACGGAGCGGAAGGACGGCAGAGAGCCCACGAGGCCGAGGACAGCCGGGTGCTGCTGTGGAAGAGGAACCCGCTCCCGTGAGGAGGGGGACAATGGGACAAAGCATCCCCAGAGCTTGGAGGGGGGGGTGTGTGGTTCCCAACCCCCGGCGAAGGGCAGGAGAGAGGGGGCTGGGTGTGAATCCTGTCGGTGGAGAGACTGTGAGGGTCTTTTTTTTTTTTTGTTTTGTTTTGTTTTGGTTTTTTGCCCCCTCCCCGGTGTGTAGGAAGTACGCGGAGAACATGTACTACTTTTCGGAGCTGGCGTTGACGCTCAACGCCCCGGAGAGCGGCACGGCGCCCACCGACAGCCGTTGGCGCCCCGACCAGCGCCTGATGGAGAACGGCCGCTGGGACGAGGCCAACGCCGAAAAACAACGCCTGGAGGAGAAACAACGCATCTCCCGCAAGAGACGGGAAGCCGAAGCCGCCAGGGCCACCGAGGACGGTAAGGAAAAAGGGGACAAACGGCCCCCAAACCACCCCCCCCACTCCCCTTCCCTGCTTTGGCCCTACGGCTCTCATCCCCCCCCCACCCATCCTTGTCGTTCGCCCCCCCCCCCCACCCAATCCTGCCCCAGGCACCCCCTACGACCCCTACAAGCCGCTGTGGTTCGAGCGCAAGAAGGACCCTGTCACCCAGGAGCTGGCGCACGTCTACAAGGGCGGCTACTGGGAGAGCAAAGAGAAGCAGGACTGGACCTTGTGCCCGGACATTTTCTGAGCCGGCGGAGTCAAGGGGGGGGTGGGACACACACACACACACACACACACAAACACACACACACACACGCTGGGGTGGGGGGGGGGAGCCCCCGTCTGTCTGTCCGTCTGTCTTAACCGCCCGTCCCGTCGGCCGCGCTCGCCTGCCGGGGTTGCCTTAGCCCATCCAAACTGACTTTGATGCCGGAGCGGGGAGCGGGAACCGGCCCCACCCCCCCACCCTCCACCCCCCCGCCCCAAAAAACCCGCTCAGAAGTTGGGGGGGTGGGGGGGGTGGTGTCTCCTTCATCCCATCCACTTCGCAGCGCCCCCCCCCCGGGGAGGGCAGGGGCCGGCTCTGCCCCGGGGCGGGGGGCGCAGCGGGGCGAGCCCGAGGCTGGCCTTGGTCTCTTCCCCCTCCCCATTTTTTTGGTTCTTCTTGGCCCCCCACCTCCCCCCCCCCCCCCCCCCCACCTCCCACACCCACCCGCCCAGGCATTGGGGTGCTCACGGCGGTGGGGGGCGGGGGGGGGGGGGCAGACTCCGCCCCACAGCCTGTTCTATAGGTGTATATTATATATATGTAGAGAGCGAGTGGGGGGGTCCCCTTCTGCCCCCCCCGTGGAACCCCCTGGGGGGGTCACCCAGCCTCCCTGGGGTGTCCCCCAGCCACAGCCCGCCCCCCCGGCCGCAGGGCCCCCCCCTCCAGGTGCCTTCCCCAGAGGTTGTTTAGGGCAGGGGATGGTCCGAGGACTTGGGGGGCGGGGGGGGGGGGGGGGGGTGTGCGTCTCTCCCACCCATCCCCGGGGGGCAGCGGGGCCCCCGCATCCCCAAACACTACAGGGGCCAGGGAGATACGCTGTGGGGGGAGACGGGGTGGGGGGGGGTGTGTGTCTCTGCACCCCCAAAACTGAAAAGTGGGGGCGTATGATGCCTTTTTTTTTTTTTTTTTTTTTCCCCCCCTCTCCTCTCCAACACCCCCCCCCCCCCTCCAGGAAAACAACTTAAATTAAAATCTGTGAATGCCCCAGCCTGCCTGTGCCTGCTCTGTGTGTGTGTGGGGGGGGGCTGATCGTGGTGTGTCCCCCCCCCCCCTTTACTACCGGGACTCTGGGGGGAGCTGAGGGACCACTTGATCCCCCCCAGGGCTCCCTGCACCCCAGAAAAGGGGGGGTGGCAGCACCCAAGAGCCCCAGACCCTCAGATTAGAAGTCTGATGCTTTGCCAGCTGAGCTTCCGGGGGGGGGTCTGGGGGAGGAAGGCGGGGGGGTGGGCACATGGTCCCTGACCTTCCTCATCCTCCTGGGTGTTGGGGTGCCGTGGGCACCTCAATATGTGTCCCTGATGCCACCACGGGTGCCCAGCTGCCATTGTGACACCCCCCCGCCACGTCCCTGGTGGGGGGCCCAGGTGCCACCCTAGCCCCCCCGGCCCCCTTCCCCAGGGGACACGGCTCATTGTCCCCATCGCTGGGGCCCTGGCCACACCGAGGGACCCTCTGTGTACCCCAGCCACCTCCCGTGGGCCCTTGGGGCAGTCTTGGGGGTCCCTGGGACAGTTGTTCCTCCCCCCACACCCCCTCCCTGCAAGAAAAGGGAGCCATGGGCTACCGGAAATGGGGGTTGGACCCATGGGGACACTCATCCATGGCGGGGCGTTAACTCCAAGGCGTGACCCCACATATTTTGGGGGTGATCCCCCAGCCCTTGGGGCTTGTTTCCCCCACCCCCACCCCAAACTGGTCCTGGGGGTTTCATGTGTAGTGTGGTTCCCCCCACGACCACCATGGCAGCGGCTCCGGTGGGGCTCGAACCCGTGAACTTTGGTGCCGGCCGTCGGTAAAAGTCCAAGGCGCTCCCCCTTGCGCCACAGAGCCCCCCCCCCAGCCCCCCTCCCGGGGTGGCTCCATGGTGTAGCGGTGATCACGTCTGCTTTACACGCAGAAGGTCCTGGGTTCGAGCCCCAGTGAAGCCACAACCCTCCAGTTGGGTTTTTGCGGGGGGGGGGGAGGACCTTTATGCTGATATTCCCTCCCCCTTGATTAATTGGGCTGTGGATTAATTGGCGGATCGTCCAGCCAATAGCAGAGCGGGGGTTGGAACCACGTGACCCCAAACCCTGCCTGTAGCCACCCCCCCTAAGCCTGGAGGGGTGGGCGGGGGCTGGGGACAGGCTCCTCCCCACATGTCACCCTGTGTCCCCCAAGAGACACTCACCCTCCAGCTCTGATTGAGGATTTATTGGATTTATTGCCCCCCCCCGGCCCTGCCGCCACCCCCTGGGGAGGGCGGGGGGGCTGTTGGGGGCCTCATGTCTGCCCCACTCCCAGATGCGGGCTCGGCTCCAGCCGTTCACTCTGAAGCCTAATGGTGGCAGAGAGGTTGGGCAGGTCAGCTGGGCAAGGATCGGGGGGGGGGGTTCCCCATGTGTGTGGGGGGGTCCCCTCCTGCCCCAAAGCTTCGTTACCGGGATGACAGCATCATAACGAACTCTGCGGGGCGAGGGAGAGGGGCGTGAGGGGACCCAACCGGGCCACGCTTCGCAGCCCCCCCCGGCCACCTGATGTTGGGGGGGGGGGGGGGCGCCTCACCATCGAAGTCCACGTGCCCATCCCCGTTGAGGTCCACGTCCTGCAGGATCTCGTCCACCTCCTGCGCCTTCAGCTGCTCCCCCAGCAGCGCTGCGATGGCCTCCCGCATCTCCGCGCTGCTGATCTCCCCGTCCCCGTTCACGTCGAACTGCGGCACCCGCGGGGGGGGGGGTCACCTTCCCCACCGGCCCCACCACCCTCCCTCCCGCCACGGCCATGGTCACCATTTCCCCATGGTCTTCCCGTGGTCATCATCCCCTCCATACCTGTGGTCACTCCCATGGTCACCGTCACCCCATGGTCATCATCCCCTTCATGCCTGTGGTCAACCCCATGGTCTACCGTCCCCCCATAGTCTTCCCATGGTCACTGTCCCCTACATGCTCTTGGTCATCCCCATGGTCACCATTTCCCCATGGTCATGGTGACCCCATGGTCTTCCCGTGGTCATCATCCCCTCCATGCCTGTGGTCACTCCCATGGTCACTATCACCCCATGGTCATCATCCCTTCTATGCCTGTGGTGAATCCCATGGTCTACTGTCCCCCACCATGGTCTTCCCATGGTCACTGTCCCCTGCTCGCTCATGGTCACCATTTCACTGTGGTCACGGTCACCCCATGGTCTTCCCATGGTCATCATCCCCTCCATGCCTGTGGTCACCCCCATGGTCTGATGTCCCCCCATGATCAATGTCACCCCATGGTCTTCCCATGGTCACCATCCACTCCATGCCCATGGTCACCATTTCCCTGTGGTCATGGTCTCCCCATGGTCTTCCCATGTTCACTGTCCCCTACACGCTTGTGGTCACCCCCATGGTCACCATTTCCCTGTGGCCATGGTCACCCCATGGTCTTCCTATGGTCATCATCCCCCTCCATACCCATGGTCACTCCCGTGGTCACTGTTCCCCCATGGTCTTCCCATGGTCACTGTCTCCTCCATGTCCTTGGTCACCCCCATGGTCACCATTCCCCCATGGTCATGGTCTTCCCATGGTCACTGGTCCCCATCATGCCTGTGGTCAACCCCATGGTCATTGTCCCCCCGTGGTCTTTCCTGGGTTGCTGTCCTCTCCATGCCTGTGGTCACCATTGTGGCTGTGGTCACATCAGTGGCCACCCCTGTGGCCATCATTACCACACAGTGTTCCCATGGTCATTGTCCCCCTTTATACCTGTGGTCACCCCCATGGTCACCACCACCCCATGGTCATGGTCTCAGCATGGTCTTCC
Organism: Larus michahellis; assembly: GCF_964199755.1. Lineage (NCBI taxonomy): Eukaryota > Metazoa > Chordata > Aves > Charadriiformes > Laridae > Larus > Larus michahellis. Next base: position 92,444,489 of record NC_133899.1, on the reverse strand, counting down.
CATGGTCATTGTCCCCCTCCATGCCTGTGGTCAACCCCATGGTCATCATTCCCCCATGGTCATGTTCTCCCCATAGTCTTCCTTGGTCGCTGTCCCCTCCATGCCTGTGGTGACCCCCATCGTCACCATCCCTCCATGGTCATGGTCGCCCCACGGTTTTCCTATGGTCATTTTTCCCCTCTATGCCTGTGGTCACCCCCATGATCACCATTCATCCCCCCATGGTCATGGTCTCCCCATGGTCTTCCCATGGTCATTGTCCCCCTCCATGCCTGTGGTCACCCCCATAGTCATGTTCTCCCCATGGCCTTTCCATGGTCACTGTCCCCTCCATGCCAGTGGTCACCCCCGTGGCTGTGGTCCCCCATGGCAGCGGCCGTACCTCACGGAAGGCGATCTTGAGCTCCCTCACGCCCACCATGTGGGCCGTCTCCTCCCGCAACTTCGGCCCCATCATCTGCACGAAGTCCTCGAAGTCCACGCGGCCGCCCACTGCGGGGGAGGAAAGGGACAACCTCAGCTCCCCACGCCCCATCCCCTGCCCCTCCGGGCCCCTCCCCAGCCCCACGGCAGCCGGCCCCACGCTCACTCCTCATCTTGATGTGCTGGGAGATCTCGATGAGCTCCATCTCGGTGGGCATGTACCCCAGGGTGCGCATGCAGGCGCCCAGGTCCTTGTAGCTGAGGTACCCGTCCTGGTCCGTGTCAAACTCCTTGAAGGCATCCAGCAGCTCTGCCCGGACACGCGGGGACACGCGGGGACACGCACCCCGTCAGGCGTGGGGGTCCCCCAGGCACGGCGGCACCCCCGGGCAGGTCCCTCCCTGCATGCGGTACTGTGGCACGTGGCCCCATGGCTCTGCGCCCCATGGCAGAGTCCTCCATGGCACATGTCCCCATGGCTCTGTGCCCCATGGCAGACCCCTCCATGGCAGGTGTCCCCATGGCTCTGTGCCCCATGGCACTGCACCCCATGGGAGACCCCTCCATGGCATGTGTCCTTGTGGCACTGTGCCCCATGGGAGACCCCTCCATGACAACGTGTCCCCATGGCACTGCACCCCATGGCACTGCATCCCATGGCAGACCCCTCCATGACAATGTGTCCCCATGGCACTGCACCCCATGGCAGATCCTTCCATGGCACGTGTCCCCATGGCACTGCACCCCATGGCAGATCCTTCCATGGCACATGTCCCCGTGGCACTGTACCCCATGGCAGAGCCCTCCATGACAACGTGTCCCCATGGCACTGCACCCCATGGCAGATCCCTCCATGACAATGTTTCCCCGTGGCACTGTGCCCCATGGGAGACCCCTCCATGACAATGTGTCCCCATGGCACTGCACTCCATGGCAGATCCTTCCATGGCAGGTGTCCCCATGGCTCTGCGCCCCATGGGAGACCCCTCCATGACAATGTGTCCCCATGGCACTGCACCCCATGGCAGAGCCTTCCATGACAATGTGTCCCCATGGCACTGCACCCCATGGGAGACCCCTCCATGGCAACGTGTCCCCATGGCTCTGTGCCCCATGGCAGGTCCCTCCACGGCACATGTCCCCATGGCAGATTCCTCGATAGCAGGTGTCCCTATGGCACTGCACCCCATGGCAGATCCTTCCATGGCATGTGTCCCCGTGGCACTGTACCCCATGGCAGACCCCTCCATGACAACATGTCCCCATGGCACTGCACCCCATGGCACTGCACCCCATGGGAGACCCCTCCATGACAACGTGTCCCCATGGCACTGCACCCCATGGCACTGCACCCCATGGGAGACCCCTCCATGACAACATGTCCCCATGGCACTGCACCCCATGGGAGACCCCTCCATGACAACGTGTCCCCATGGCACTGCACCCCATGGGAGACCCCTCCATGACAACATGTCCCCATGGCACTGCACCCCATGGGAGACCCCTCCATGACAACGTGTCCCCATGGCTCTGCACCCCATGGCAGACCCCTCCATGACAACGTGTCCCCATGGCACTGCACCCCATGGCAGACCCCTCCCTGGCACGTGCCCCCCATGCCCCCAGCCCACCCCAGCGCCCCCATGCCCCCCCTGTCCCCCCATTGCTCACCGTCCAGCTCCTCTGGTGACAGCTCCCGCTCCTGGGCCAGGCGCACACACACACACACGCACACACACACACACACACACCGGGGGGTGGGGGGGGACACAGAATCAGCCCCGGCTCAGCCCCAACGCGCCCCCCCCTCCCCACCCCAGCAGACCGCGGTGTCACCTTCGTTAAGCGTGGGCCAAAATTAACTCCGGCGGGAGGGATTAAAGGGATTGGAAGCAAAGCCCTGCCCTGCCCCGGCCCCCGTGTCCCCTCTCCTGCCACCCACCCTGGGCCCCCCCCAAGCCCGGGACCCCCGGTTTGCCCCCCGGCACCCATGGGTGCTGCCGAGGGCGGGGGGCTCGCGTTCCCCATTCCAGGCTGTCCCCTTGGGTGTCCCCCAAGGCTGCGGGGTGTCCCCAACACCATCCCCCGTGCCCCCATGTCCCCTCCATCCCCAGGGTCCCGGAGTGTCCCCATTCCCATCCCGGAATGTCCCCAGTCCCGTCCCCAATGTCCCCGTCTCCATGGTCCCAGAGCATCCCCAATCCCATCCCCGGCGCCTCCGTGTCCCCCCCCATTCCCAGGGTCCTGGAGTGTCCCCAACACCACCCCCAATGCCCTGTGTCCCCTCCATCTCCAGGGTCCCAGAGTGTCCCTGACCCTGTCCCCAGTGCCCCGTGTCCCCTCCAACACATGTTGCAGGACATCCCCAGGACCTTCCCCAGCACCTCCATGTCCCCTCCATCCCCGGGGTCCCTGTCCCCAGTGCCCCATGTCCCCTCCATCCCTGGGGTCCCAGAACATCCCTGACCCTGTCCCTTGTGCCCCATGTCCCCTCCATCCCCGGGGTCCCAGAACATCCCTGACCCTGTCCCTTGTGCCCCATGTCCCCTCCATCCCCGGGGTCCCAGACTGTCCCTGACCCTGTCCCCGACCCTGTCCCCGACCCTGTCCCCGACCCTGTGCCCGGTGACCCATGTCACCTCCATCCCCAGGGTCCCTGTCCCCAATGCCCAATGTCCCCTCCTTCCCCAGGGTCCCAGAGTGTCCCTCACCCTGTCCCCTCCTTCCCCAGGGCCCCTGTCCCCAGTGCCACATTGTCCCCTCCATCCCCCAGGTCCCAGAGCCTCCCTGCCTTCGTCCCCACGTCCCCTCCGTTCCCAATGTCCCCCCACACCCCATCCCCGTCCCCAGTGCCCCATGTCCCCTCCTTCCCCGGGGTCCCAGAGTGTCCCTCACCCTGTCCCCTCCTTCCCCAGGGTCCCTGTCCCCAGTGCCACATTGTCCCCTCCACCCCCTGGGTCCCAGAGCCTCCCCTCCCCACCTTCATCCCCACGACCCCTCTGTCCCCAGTGTCCCCCCCCCCGACCCTGTCCCCGTCCCCTGCCCGGTTGTCCCCACCTTGCCGAAGACGGTGTTGAGGAAGGGGGAGTAGGTCTTGGTGGCCGCGGCGTGGGGGTCCCCAGGCCCCTTCTTGCCGTTCTTCTGCCCGTGGCCGCCTTGCCGGGACTCAGAGCCTGGGCTTTTAGTAGCCGGGGGGCCACCGTCCTCGGGGGTTTTGGGGGTTTTCTCCTCCCCCTCCCCCCTTTTCCCTTTCCCCGGGGTGTCCGTGTCCTTGGGGGCCCCCTTGTCCCCCCGGGAGCGTGGCATGGGGCCGGGGGTGGGTGGGCAGCGGGTAGGGAGCGGGACCCTGCGGTGGCCGAGCCTTAAGAAGGACCCGGAAAATCCTCTTACGCCCCGACGTGGCCCCCCCCGCGCCCCCCCCCCCGGCCGCTCCCCCGTGGGCTCCCTGGCCCCCGGCAGGGCAAAGCCAATTAGCGGCGATTAGCGGGAGGAAACGGCAACCGGGCGCCCGTCACCGGCCGTGGCCTCGCGCCGGGGCAGAGCCACACGGCCACGGCACCCCCAGCCACCGGCCGGGTCCCCAGCGCGTGTCCTGGGGACATCCTCCGGGTCCCTGCACCGGCACCGACCCACGTCCCCAACGCCGGCACCCCACGGCCACCACCCGTGTCCCCAGCACCCAACCCACGTCCCCAACACTCTCACTCCAAGGCCACCACCAGTGTCCCCAGCAATAAACCGTGTCCCCAGCACTCTTACCCCGTGGCCACCACCAGTGTCCCCAGCAAAAAAACATGTCCCCAGCGCTGACACCTCAAGGCCTCCACCCATGTCCCCAGCACCAAACGGTGTCCCCAACACTCTCATGCCATGGACACCACCCGTGTCCCCAACACCAACCCACGTCCCCAACACTCTCACCCCATGGCCACCACCAGTGTCCCCAGCACAAACCCATGTCTCCAACACTGTTACCCCGTGGCCACCACCTGTGTCCCCAGCAATAAACCATGTCCCCAACACTCTCACCTCAAGGCCACCACCAGTGTCCCCAGCACCAAATGGTGTCCCCAACACTCTCATGCCATGGCCACCAGCTGTGTCCCCAACACCAACCCATGTCCCCAACACTGTTACCCCGTGGCCACCACCTGTGTCCCCAGCACCAAACCCACGTCCCCAGCGCTGACACCTCAAGGCCACCACCAGTGTCCCCAGCACCAAACGGTGTCCCCAACACTCTCATGCCGTGGCCACCACCAGTGTCCACAGCACCAAACAGTGTCCCCAACGCTCTCATGCCATGGCCACCAGCCGTGTCCCCAACACCAACCCATGTCCCCAACACTGTTACCCCGTGGCCACCACCCGTGTCCCCAGCACCAAACCCACGTCCCCAGCGCTGACACCTCAAGGCCACCACCAGTGTCCCCAGCACCAAATGGTGTCCCCAACACTCTCATGCCATGGCCACCACCCGTGTCCCCAACACCAACCCATGTCCCCAATGCTCTCACCCCATGGCCACCACCCGTGTCCCCAGCACCAACCCATGTCCCCAGCACTGATACCTCAAGGCCACCACCCATGTCCCCAGCACCAAACGGTGTCCCCAACACTCTCATGCCATGGCCACCACCAGTGTCCCCAGCACCAACCCACTTCCCCAACACCGTTACCCCGTGGCCACCACCCGTGTCCCCAGCCCAGACACCCATCCCCAGCACGGGGACCCATCCCCCCAGCCGGGATGTGACATTGCTGGATGCCGTGGTGGCCCCGGCCCCCCCGCCCTGCGTCACCGTGATACCATCAGCCTGGCTCAGCATCTGCCTGGCGGGTGGCAGCAGGAAGCCAGCGCGTGATGGGGAGATGCCATCGCGGGGACACTGTCACGCCACCGTACCGGCCCCCGCTGGCATGGCCACGGCGCATGTGTCCCCACGTCCCCACCCCGGGGGCTCCGGGACCCCCAACCCTGTGCCCCACGGGGCCAGAACTGGGTGGCCAGGAGTGAGAAGGGGGGTCCTGTCCCCCGGCTGTCCCCCCTGCTCCATGTCACCGTCCCCAAGCAGCGATAGCGGGGCTGCTTCCGTCCTGCCTGATAACGGGGAGCGAGTGACCCACGCGTCTGTCCGTTCCCCCCCCCCCCCCACTGGGTGGGGAAACTGAGGCACGGCTGGAGCCACCCCACCCCTCCCCGCAGAGCTGCCCGCAGGGTCAGAGCTGGGGGGGGACAGGGGACATTTGGGGGGGGTCACTGCCAAAGGGGGGGGGGGGATAGTGGGAGGAGCTTCGAAATTGCAGCCCCTCCCACCCACTCCCACATATAGGGCACCCCACAGCCGGGTGCCCCCCACCCGCCGCCTCCGCCCGAGCCCTCCCCGCCATTAAGGTAGGTCCTACGTTAATTATTGACATGGACACCCCCCCCCGACCCCAGGCAGGGTGTCCCCAGGCTTGGCCGGGGTGTGATGGCCTCGGTGGGCATGGGGTGGCCGGGGGGGGAGGGACGGGGATGCCATGGGGGGGGATTGGGGGGGGGCACCCCGAAATGAAGGCAGGGCGAGGTCGGGGGGGGGACACTGGGTGGGTAATGGCGTGGTGCTGCAGGGCAGGGTGACACGGGAGGGGGTGACACGGGAGGGGGTGACACAGGATGGGGTGACATGGGAGGGGGTGACACGGGAGGGGGTGACACTGGAGGGGGTGACCCGGGCGGGGGTGACACCCCTTCCCGCAGCCCTGAGCCACCCGTGGTGCCCACAGAACCGCAGCCCGGGCGATGGAGCCATGGAACGCCACGCTGTCCCCTACCCTGTCCCCCACCCTGTCCCCATGGATCCCCGGCACCCTGATGTGGGACGGCCAGCTGATGGTGGCCTGCGCGGCGCTGGGGTTGCCGGCCAACGCCTTCACCCTCTGGCTAACGGGCTGGCGCCTGCGGTGCCGAGGACTGGCCACCTTCATCTTCAGCCTGGCCACCTCCGACTTCCTCTTCCTGGCCAACTCCCTCTTGCAGATCTGGTCGGTGGCCCACGGCCACATATGGGTGCTGGGCACCCACCTCTGCCGCCTCCACAAGTTTCTCTACGGTTTGGGCTACTACAGCGGGCTCTTCTTACTAGCCACCATCAGCCTGGACCGCTGCCTCTTAGTGGCCACCCCGCTCTGGTACCGGTGCCGGCGACCGGCCCGTTTACCGGCGGCGTTGTGCCTGGGCTCGTGGCTAGTGGCGGGGGTTTGCAGCTTGCCCGACGCGGCCTTGTCGGCAGCCGAGGAGGTGATGGCCGGCCTGGCGGTGTGCCGTAGCCGGAGAGGGAGCTGGGAGGTCCCCATGCGGTGGCTGGAGGTGGTGGTGGAAGGGCTACTGCCCTTCGGGGTGGTGGTGACGTGCCACGGAGCCGCCCTGCTGCTGGCCCGCTGGCGGCGTGGCCACGGTGGCCGCCCGCCGGCCCGTTTCCAGCGCATCGTGGCGGCCACGCTGAGCGCCTACGTGCTGCTGCATCTGCCCTTCCAGGTCACCCAGCTGCTGCAGCTGGTTGTCCCCAAGCCCCCCGGCCACCTCCTCTACCTGCTGGGGCTGGCCTTCAACCTGGGCAGCTGCCTCAACCCCTGCCTCTACCTGCTGCTGGGCACCCGCGCCGGCCACCGCCTGGCCCGCCTGCCACCCGCCCTGCTGGCCCGCCTGTCACCCGCCCTCATGGCCCACCTGCCACCCGCCGCCCTCGCCCACGTGCCACCCGCCACCGTCAGCCCTGTGCCACCCGCCCCCCCCGCCCACCTGGCGCTCACCACCCTCCCCTCTGTGCCACCCTCTCCTGCCAACCCGGTGCCACCCGCCGCCATCAACCCCAGGCCACCCACTGCTGTCACCCCTGTGCCATCTGCTGCCATCAGCCCTGTGCCACCCACCACCATTACCCCCGTGTCACCCACTGCCATCACCCCTGTGCCACCCACCACTGTCACCCCTGTGTCACCCACTGCTGTCACCACTGTGCCATCTGCTGCCATCAGCCCTGTGCCACTCACCACCATTACCCCCGTGTCACCCACTGCCATCACCCCTGTGCCACCCACCACTGTCACCACTGTCCCACCTTCCACTGTCACCCCTGTGCCACCCACCACAGTCACCCTGGGGCCACCCACTGCCATCACCCCTGTGCCATCTGCCGCCTTCACCCCTGTGCCACCCACCACTGTCACCCCTGTGTCACCCACTGCTGTCACCCCTGTGCCACCCACCACCATTACCCCCGTGTCACCCACTGCCATCACCCCTGTGCCACCCACCACTGTCACCACTGTCCCACCCACCACTGTCACCACTGTCCCACCTTCCACTGTCACCCCTGTGCCACCCACCACTGTCACCACTGTCCCACCTTCCACTGTCACCCCTGTGCCATCTGCTGCCATCACCCCTGAGCCACCCACTGCTGTCACCCACCCGTCATCCGAGGCGCCCGTGGTGTCCCCACCTGCAGGTCCATGAGCTGTCCCCCCCCCATCCCCATCCAGCACGGCCGTGGGGTGGCACAGGGCCAGGTGTCCCCCATGTCCCCGCCGTCCCCCGGCTGGGGTCACCCCCAGCACGTCCCGTGCCCACCCACGCAGATGGGGCCTCGGTGGGGCACGGCCACCCGTGGGGACGTGGGGCACAGTGTGGCGCAGGCTGGGCTCAGTGGGTGCCCATGGGGGACATATGCCCGGCCACCACGTGGCCCCACGGCGACCCTCCCCACGGGGTGACCCTGCCCACTGGGACCCTGCCCATAGGGACCCTCCCCATGGGGTGACCCTGCCCCACAGGGTGACTGTGCCCCATGGGGTGACCGTGCCCCACGCAGGGACTGTGCCGCATGGGGGCGCTGCCCCATGGGGTGACCCTGCCCCACGGGGTGACCCTGCCCACGGGGACACTGTGCCCATGGGGACCCTGCCTCACGAGGTGACCGTGCACCATGATGACCCTCCCCACGGGGTGACCGTGCCCATGGGGTGACTGTCCCCCACACAGGGACCGTGCCCCATGAGGACCCTGCCCCACGGGGTGACCCTGCCCCATGGTGACCCTCCCCACGGGGTGACCGTGCTCGTGGGGACCCTCCCCACGGGGTGACCGTGTCCCACAGCGTGACCCTGCCCCACGGGGACCCTCCCCACGGGGACCCTGCCCCACACAGGGACCCTCCCCACGGGGCGACCCTGCCCCACACAGGGACCCTGCCCCCCAAGGTGTCCCCTCCCCATGGGGACCCTCCCCACGGGGTGACCCTACCCACGGGGACACTGTGCCCATGGGGACCCTGCCTCACGAGGTGACCGTGCCCCATGACCCTCCCCATGGGGCGACCGTGCCCAAGGGGACCTTCCCCGTAGGGTGACCGTGCCCATGGGGTGACTGTCCCCCACACAGGGACCCTGCCCCACGGTGACCCTCCCCACGGGGTGACCGTGCTCGTGGGGACCCTCCCCACGGGGTGACCGTGTCCCACAGCGTGACCGTGCCCCACGGGGACCCTCCCCACGAGGTGACCCTGCCCCATGAGGACCCTGCCCCACGGTGACCCTCCCCACGGGGTGACCCTGCCCCACGGTGACCCTCCCCACGGGGTGACCGTGTCCCACAGCGTGACCCTGCCCCACGGGGACCCTCCCCATGGGGACCCTGCCCCACACAGGGACCCTCCCCACGAGGTGACCCTGCCCCATGAGGACCCTGCCCCCCAAGGTGTCCCCTCCCCACGGGGACCCTCCCCACGGGGTGACCCTGCCCCACGGGGTCCGTCCCCCCCCTCGCCGGTGCCGTGGCGGCTCCCGCTGCCCCGACGGCGGCAGAGCCCCGGTACGCGCCCCCCCCCGGCCCTGGTTCCACCCCCCTTCCCCGGTTCCACCCCCCGCCCCGGTACCGGCTCCCCCCCCCCCCCATCTCCCGTGCGCACGCGCGGGGCGGGGCGGGGCGGGGCGGCCCCGGTCACTTCCTGCCCCCGCCCCCTCCCGCCTCCGCCACCGGCCCCGCGCGCCGCCGCCGCCCGCTCCCGCCGGCCCCGGTGAGTGCGGGGACCGCACCGCCACCCACCCACCCCCCCCCCACCCCACCCCCGGGCCTGGGGACACCGGTCCCCACCCCGGCCCTGTCCCACGAGGTCCCTTGTCGTCCGTGTCCCCCCCCGTCCCCCCCCGCCTCCGTCCTTCTTCCCCGGGGGGGCATCCCCGGCCCCGGGCACTCTCCGCCGAGGCGCCCCCCCATCCGCTTCCCCGGGGGGTCAGCCCTGGCCCCGGCCCCTCCCCTGGCCCCATCCCTGCCCCCATCCCCGTCCTTGGCCCCATCCCTGTCCCCTTACCCATTGGGGCCACCCCTGTCCCCGTCCTCGTCCCCATCCCTGTCCCCTTAACCCACAGGGCCACCCCTGTCCCCGTCCTTGTCCCCATCCCTGTCCCCATCCCTGCCCCCGTCCCTGTCCCCGTCCCCATCCCTGCCCCCTTAACCCACAGGGACACCCCTGTCCCCGTCCTTGTCCCCATCCCTGTCCCCTTACCCATTGGGGCCACCCCTGTCCCCATCCCTATCCCCTTACCCATTGGGGCCACCCCTGTCCCCATCCTTGTCCCCTTACCCATCAGGACCACCCTTGTTCCCGTTCTTGTCCCCATCCATGTTCCTATCCCTGTCCCCTTACCCAGCAGAGCCACCCCTGTCCCTGTCCTTGTCCCCATCCCTGTCCCCATTCCGGTCCCTTTGCCCAGGAGGGACATCCCTGTCCCCATCCTTGTCCCCTTATTCATCGGGGCCACCCCTATCCCTGTCCTTGTCCCCATCCTTGTCCCCTTACCCAGCAGGGACATCCCTGTCCCCTTACTCATCGGGGCCATCCCTGTCCCCGTCCTTGTCCCCATCCCTTTTCCTATCCCTGTCTTTGTCCCCATCCCTGTCCCCTTACCCTGCAGGGTAAGGCCACCCCTGTCCCCATCTCTGTCCTTGTCCCCATCCCTGTCCCTTTGCCCAGGAGGGCCACCCCTGTCCCCAACCTTGTCCCCACCCCTGTCCCCTTACCCTGCAGGGTAAGGCCACCCCTGTCCCCATCCCCTTGTCCCCTGACCCGACAGAGCCCCCCTTTCTGTCCCCATCCCTCTACCCAGGGGTCCCCCCTTGTCCCCATCTCCGGAGGGGCCAGCCCTGTCCCTGTCGCGGGTGGGATGCTTCCTGTCCCGTGTCCCCCCCACCCCCCGCGCCCCCGAGCCCCCCACCATGGGGCAGGGCCGGGAGGGGTTTGTTTGCCCAGCGGGCAACAGGGCAGCCCCGGCTTCCCGCTCCCGGGAGGGGCCGAGCCGCCCTTTACCCGGGGCGGGCGACGGGGACAATCCCCTGGGGGGGTGCCCCGTGTCACCTCCCGCCTCCCTTGCCTGGGCTCTGCCCCACATCCTTGGGGTCCGTCCCCCCCGCAGCCGGCGCTGACCCCCGGCCCTGGGGCGCTCCCCAGCCATGTCGTTTCGGAAGGTGGTGCGACAGAGTAAATTCCGGCACGTTTTCGGGCAACCGGTGAAGACGGAGCAGTGCTACGATGACATCCGCGTCTCCCGGGTCACCTGGGACAGCACCTTCTGCGCCGTCAACCCGGCCTTCCTCGCCATCATCGTGGAGGCCAGCGGCGGCGGCGCCTTCCTCGTCCTCCCCTTGCACAAGGTGACACCGGGCTGGCGACGTGGCCGGCGGGGGGGTGTCCGTGCTGCCCCCCCCCCCCCCACCTCCGCCTCCAGCCGTCTGTCTTACTTTTGTCACTTTGTCCCCAGACCGGGCGCATCGACAAGTCGTACCCCACGGTGTGCGGGCACACGGGGCCCGTCCTGGACATCGACTGGTGTCCCCACAACGACCACGTCATCGCCAGCGGCTCCGAGGACTGCACCGTCATGGTGAGGGGCTGGTGGCAGGCACGGCTCGGGGGGGAAGCCCTTTGGCCGCCGTCCCCCTCCCTTTGGCCACTGTCCCCCCCTTCTCTGTCCCCCTCAGGTGTGGCAGATCCCCGAGAACGGGCTGAGCCAGCCGCTGACGGAGCCGGTGGTGGTGTTGGAGGGACACTCCAAGCGGGTGGGCATCATCTCCTGGCACCCCACCGCCCGCAACGTCCTCCTCAGCGCCGGTAGGGGCTTTGCGGGGAGGGGGGAGGTTGGGCGAGAGGGGTGACACACGTGGCCCCAGGTGACAACGCCCTTTCGGGGTCCCCAGGTTGCGACAACGTGGTGCTGATCTGGAACGTGGGGACGGCGGAGGAGCTGTACCGCCTGGAGGGGCTGCACCCCGACCTCATCTACAGCGTCAGCTGGAGCCGCGACGGCGCCCGCTTCTGCACCGCCTGCAAGGACAAGAGCGTCCGCGTCATCGACCCCCGCCGCGGCACCGTGGTGGCCGTGAGTCCCCTGGGCGGGGACCCGTCACCCCGCTGTGTCCCCTGGGCCATGGAGAGAAACCTCCCCCAGCTCTGCCCTCGTCGCCTGGTGGCCCTCGCTATCCCGCGTCCCTTCTCCCTCCCGTTCTCCCCTGTCGCTTGGGTGTCCCCTGCCCCACCCCGGGGTGCTGTGACGGTGCCGTGACACACACCCCCCCCAGCCTTTTTTGTCCCCTCGCCAGGAGAAGGAGCGGGCGCACGAAGGGGCTCGGCCCATGCGGGCCATCTTCTTGGCCGATGGCAAGATCTTCACCACCGGCTTCAGCCGCATGAGCGAGCGGCAGCTGGCGCTGTGGGACACGGTGAGGGCCACCCCGGGGGGTCCCGAGGGACCGTGTCGGGCTGTCCCCCCTGGGCTCACCCCCCACCTCACCCCACAGGAGAACCTGGAGGAGCCCATGGGGCTGCAGGAGCTGGACTCCAGCAACGGGGCTCTGCTGCCCTTCTACGACCCCGACACCAACGTGGTCTACGTCTGCGGCAAGGTACGTCCCCGCGGTGCCACCTGCTCCCCCCCCCCGCCTCACCACGGTCCCCCGCCGCCCCTGGAGCCCGCTAACGGCGTTGTCCCCAGGGGGACTCGAGCATCCGGTACTTCGAGATCACGGAGGAACCACCCTACATCCATTTCCTCAACACCTTCACCAGTAAGGAGCCCCAGCGGGGCATGGGCTGGATGCCCAAGCGGGGGCTGGACGTCAGCAAGTGCGAGATCGCCAGGTGGGGACACGGCGGGGACAAAGTGAGGCGGGGGGGGGGGGACGGACACACGTCCCCCATTTCCACCTCCCCACCCTTTACTTCCCCCCCCCTCCACCGCCGCCGCGCAGGTTCTACAAGCTGCACGAGCGCAAGTGTGAGCCCATCATCATGACGGTGCCAAGGAAGGTCGGTGGGGGGTGGCGGGGATGGGGATGGTTTCCCCCCCCCCCCCACTTCGTCCTCGGGGCTTGGCAGCAGGGTGGGGGGTGGTCCCTGGGCAGGGGGAGGTGGCTGGGTGGGGGTCCCCAGGGAGGGGCGCTGCGTGGGGTATGTGGGGAAGGACATGGTGGCCCGCCTGGGGGGGTCCCCAATCGGGCTGGGTGGGGGTCCCAGTGAGGGCTGGGGGGGGTCCTGGGGTAGAACACGGTGCCTGGGTGGGGCTCCCCGTGGGGTCTGGGGGGGGGCCCTGGGTCTGGGGTTGTCCCCTATCAGGCTGGGTCTGGGTGGGGTCCCTGGGCAGGACCTGGGTGGCTGGGTGGGGGGTTCCCCATGGGGTCTGTGTGGGGTGCCTGGGTGTGGGGGGGTCCCCAGCGAGGCTGGGTGGGGGTCCCTGTAGGGGCTTTGTGGGGTCCCTGGGTGTAGGGGGGTCCCCAATCAGGCTGGGTGGGGGTCCCTGTAGGGGCTTTGGGGGGTCCCTGGGTGTGGGGGGGTCCCCAATCAGGCTGGGTGGGGGTCCCTGTAGGGCTTTGTGGGGTCCCTGGGTGTAGGGGGGTCCCCAGTCAGGCTGGGTGGGGGTCCCTGTGGGGTCTTTTGGGGTCCTTGGGTGTAGGGGGGTCCCCAATTAGGCTGGGTGGGGGTCCCAGTGGGCGCTTTGGGGAGTCCCTGGGTGTGGGGGGGTCCCCAGTGAGGCTGGGTGGGGGTCTCTGTGGGGGCCGGGTGGGGTCCCTGGGTGTGGGGGGTGGGGTCCCTGCGGGGTTTACGCGGGGGTCCCTGCGGAGGACGCAGCACCTGGGTGGTGGTGGTGGTGGGGGGGGGGGTGGTGTCCCCGGGAGGGTCCCACCGTCCCCTCTGACATTGTCGGGGGGCGGGGGGGGGGGCGGACGGCGCGCAGTCTGACCTGTTCCAGGACGACCTGTACCCCGACACGGCGGGCCCCGAGGCGGCCATGGAGGCGGAGGAGTGGGTGGCGGGGAGGACGGCGGGGCCGGTGCTGGTGTCCCTGCGCCAGGCCTACGTCCCCAGCAAGCAGCGGGACCTCAAGGTCAGCCGCCGCTCCCTCCTCCACGAGAGCCGCCCCCCCCCAGCCGCCGCCGCCGCCGCCGCCGCCCCCCCAGCCGGAGCCACCACCCCCCCCTCCACACCCCCCGCCGCCGCCGCCGCCCCCGCCCGCCTCAGCGCACCCCCGGCGCTGGGCACCCTCCCCGCGGTGCACACGGTAGGTTGGGGGGGGGGGGTGGGGGGTGTGTCTTTGTGGGTGGGGTCTCTGGGGGTGGGGCTATGGCGGGGGTGGGGTCCCTATGGATGGGGCCATGGAATGGGTGGTGCCATGGAGTGGGTGGGGTCTCTATGGGTGGGGTCTGGGTGGGCGGGGCCATGGAGTGGGTGGGGTCTGGGTGGGCGGGGCCATGGAGTGGGTGGGGCCTCTGGGTGGAGTCTCCATGGGTGGGGCTATGGGGTGGGTGGGGCTATAGGGGGGGTGGGGTCTGTGTGGGTGGGGCCCCTGGGTGGGGCTGTGGAGTGGGTGGGGTCTCTATGGGTGGGGCTATGGGGTGGGTGTTGTCTTTGTGGGTGGGGCCGTGGAGTGGGTGGGGTTATGGAGTGGGTGGGGTCCTTGGGTGGGGTCTCTATGGGCGGGGCTATGGGGTGGGTGGGGTCTCTGTGGGTGGGGTCCCTGGGTGGGGCTACAGAGTGGGTGGGGTCTGTGGGTGGGGCTATGAGTGGGTGGGGTCTGTGGGGGTGGGGTTGTGGAGTGGGTGGGGTCCTTGGGTGGGGTCTCTATGGGCGGGGCTATGGGGTGGGTGGGGTCTCTGGGTGGGACCATGGAGTGGGTGGGGGCTGGGTGGGCGAGGCTATGGAGTGGGTGGGGTCTCTGGGTGGGGCTATGGGGTGGGGGGGGGCTCTGGGGGTGGGGCTGAGAGGGTGGGGGCTGGGTGGTGGGGCCATGGAGTGGGTGGGGGCTCCGGGGGGGGGGGTGTCTTTGTGGGTGGAGCTATGGAATGGGTGGGGCTATAAAGGGGGTGGGGTCTCTTTGGGTGGGGCTATGTGGCGGGTGGGGTCTGGGGGTGGGGCTATAAAGTGGGCGGGGTCTCTGGGGGGTGGGGCTGGGGGGTGGGTGGGGCCAGGCTGGTCAATTGGGTGGGGGTGATGGTTAGCTCACCCCCCCCCCCCCCCCCCAACCCTAGATGGGTGTGGTGGGGGGAGGGGGGGGAGGGGGGGGGTGTCCTGGGTGGGCGTGGCTCTGGGTGGGCGTGGCTGACCGGGGGGTGGGGGGGGGGTCTATGTGCTTGCTGGTTTTGTGCGTGCAGGGGGGCGGCGGGCGGCTGGAGGAGGTGCTGCAGGAGGTGGCCGCGCTGCGGGCGCTGGTGGCCGAGCAGGGCCACCGCATCGCCCGCCTGGAGGAGCAGCTCAGCCGCCTGGAGAACGGCCACGTCTAGGGACATCAGCCCCCCCTACCCCCCCCCCAAAACCCCTCTCCCTTCCCTCAGGGACCAACCCCCCCCACCACCACCACCACCAACTCCGGGGACACCCCCCCCCCAGGGACCATGCCTGCGCCCCAGGGTCCCCCGAGCCCTCCCACCCCCCCTGGGGTCTTGTCCCCATGTGTGTCCCCCCGTCCCTCCCCCCCCCCAAGCTGGGTCCTTCTCCCGTTGGAGGGCTGGCCGCCCCTCTGGCAGCTCCCCCCTCGCCCCCATTGCCTTACTGGGTGCTGCCCCCCCATCCCCCCCCCCGCTCCTTAAATCATGGACCATTTCCCCCCCCCGCCCCTCGCCCCCCACCATGTCCTCAGGCTGGGGGATGCTCCTGGGATCAAACACTACCCCCTGCACCCCCCCCATCCCCCTCTTCCCCCCCCTTTCCTGTGGGGCAGGGCACGATCTGTCATGTATGTCGTGTTTTGTGTCCGTCCCCCCCCCCCCCCAAAAAAAGTGGAATATTGTCCCCCCTATATTTTGGGGGCTTCTTCCCCCTCCTTCCCTTGTGTCGTTCCCCCCCCCCCCTCCTTACAGTGCAGGGTCAAAAACTATATTTTCACTCCAAATAAAGGACTTTATAAGAAAAATGCTGGGGGGGGGGAGGAGCTGGGTTTGGGGGGGGCTCGTTGTGGGGCCAGGGAGCTCTGAAGGCGGCGTGGGGGGGGATGAAGTGAAGCCGGGGGGGGGGTGGGGGGGTGGGACAGGAAGGCGCCGCGGTCACGGGCGAGAGCGCACCGGCCTCGGCAGGAAACCGGGGGACGCGGCGGGGGGGGGGGGGCTTGTACCCCATGGGGACCGCTTGCCCCCCCCCCCCACCCCCCGGCAAAAGCATCGCTGGGCCATGGGGTCCCCCGTGTGTGTGTGTGTGTGTCACATCACCCTGTGTGGGGTTCGGGGGGGGGGGGTTTCCCTGCGGTGTCCCCAGGGGGTTGGGGACATCGTGGTCCCAAGGGGGTTGGTGGTCCCAGGATGGTTGGGCGCGGGGGTGGGGGGGGGACACGGGGACACACGCTCTGGTGATGCCAGGATGGGGAGCGGGGGGACGGCCTGTGGGGGGGACACACAGCGGGTCCCCACTGCTGGCAGCCACCCCGGGTTTCCAGGCCCCTGGGTGCATTTCGGGTAGGCGGGGGGGGGGTGGGGGTGGGGGGGGGCCGGCACACACGCAGCCAGCACCTCGCCTCCCCCCACAGCGACACATCCGCTGTGTGGGGGCAGGAAGCGCCAAGGGGGCCCCCCCCCCAGCGCAGCTGGCACCCGCAGCACCGGGACACGCTCCGGCAGCACCCACTGATGGTGAGCACCCCAAAAAGTGTGTGTGGGGGGGGGGGGGGCTGGGACCTGGAGGGGGGGGCATCCCCCAGAATGGGAGTGAGCTGGGGGGGAGGGGGGGGGCGGCAGGCCTTTCTCCAGCCTCAGTTTCCCCCACTAAATCTGGCGGGGGGGGGGGGGGGGGGGTTGTGCCTCATTCAAATTTGGCTACTGCCACCCCCACACCCCTCCCGGTGCTGCCCCAGGGGATGGGGATGGGGGGGGGGGGGCGGCAATGGTGGGTCCTGGGGGTAGATCCCCTTCCCACAGCAGGGATGGGGGGGGGGATGACGGGGGGGGCCTGGTGGGGATGGGGGGGGCAGGTTTTGGGGGGGTTTGAGGGCAGATTTTGGGGGGGGAGGTTGAAGGGCACGTTCTGGGGGGGGTTGAAGGCAGGTTTAGGGGGGTGGGGGGTTGAAGGGCAGGTTCTGGGGGGGTTGAGGGCAGGTTTTGGGGGGGTTGAAGGGCAGGTTCTGGAGGGGTTGAGGGCAGGTTTAGGGGGGTGGAGAGGTTGAGGGGCAGGTTTTGGGGGGGGTTGAGGGCAGGTTTGGGGGTGGGGGGGTTGAGGGGCAGGTTTTGGGGGGGATTGTGGGGAAGTTTGGCGGGGCTGAGGGCAGGTTTTGGGGGGTGGGGGGTGGAGAGGCAGGTTTTGGGGGGGATGAAGGCAGGTTTGGGGGGGTGAGAGGCAGGTTTTGGGGGGTGTTGAGGGCAGGTTCTGGGGGGGGGAGGATGAGGTGGGGGTTTTTGGGGGGGAATTGGTGGCAGCACAGTGAGGCCGGGGAGATGGGGGGGGGTATGTTAGGGAGGGTGCAGGCATCATGGTGGGGTTGGGGGGGGGCGGGGCGCGGGCTGGGGGCTGAGGGTGGAGGCCGTGGGGGGGATAGCTATGGGGGGGGGGGGATGCTGTGGGGCTGTGCAGCCATGCGGGGGGGGGGGCCAGCACCGGCAGGTGCTGCGGCACCCACCGACCGCAGCTTCCTGTCACCAGCGCGAGGTGTTTAAGGTTGGGGGGGCGGGTGGGGGGGGTGGCAATGTCCCCATCCCTGTCCCCGCTGCCCTTCGCCCCTGCCCTACCCCGTTTTGTTTGGGTTTTTTTTCCGGGATGGGGGCGGCCACCCCAGGTTACGGGAACCGGCGTGGCCGGCTGCCAGGCACATGGCGGTGACCCCGTTGCCCTCGCCCGTAGGCTGGAGCTCGCCGGTACCCCCCGGTACTGGTGCTACTGGTCTGGGCCGGGACGGTGACGGCGGGGGAACCGGTGGGGAACCGCAACGACCGGGCGGTGGGGGCCCTGCTGGGGCTGCTGCTCTGCCTGGCCGTGGGGCTGGCGCTGGCCTGGCACCATCTTTGCCGCCTCTCGGCCGGGCGTTATCACCCCAGGCCCATGGGCCGGCGGGCGCTGGAGCTGCTGAGGGGACGCTGGCACCGGCTGCGGGGACAAGGTGATACGGGGCCGCAGTCCTGCCAAGGGGACGGGGAGGTGGCAGCCCCCCAGGAGGAGGAAGAGCTGATGCCGTGGAGCCAGGAGCAGCGGCTGGAGGAGAAGGAGGAGGAGGAGGAGCGGGAGGAAGAGGAGGAAGAGGAGGAGGAGGAGGAGGAGAAGGCCGAGGCGGCCCCCCAGGGCGGGGAGAGCCCACCCCAGGGTGGGGAGCCGGCGGCGGGGGGCAGCGCCGAGGTCCTGCTTAGCGACCTCCATGCCTTCTCGGGGACGGCGGGCTGGGGGGAGGCACGGCCACATGTCACCGCCCTGTGATGTCCCCTCCCTGCGATGTCCCCTCCCTGCGATGTCCCCTCCCTGTGATAGCCCCACCCTGTGAATGGCCCTGCCCTGTGAATGTCCCCACCCTATGAATGGCCCCACCTTATGAATGGCCCTGCTCTGTGATGGCCCTGCCCTGTGACAGCCCCTACCTGTGATGTCCCCACCCTGTGACAGCCCCGCCCTGTGATGTCCCCTCCTCGCAATGTCCCCTCCCTCTGATGTCCCCACCCTATGAATGGCCCATCCCTGTGACAGCCCCTACCTGTGATGTCCCCACCCTGTGACAGCCCCGCCCTGTGATGTACCCTCCTCGCAATGTCCCCTCCCTCTGATGTCCCCACCCTATGAATGGCCCATCCCTGTGACAGCCCCTACCTGTGATGTCCCCACCCTGTGACAGCCCCGCCCTGTGATGTACCCTCCTCGCAATGTCCCCTCCCTCTGATGTCCCCACCCTATGAATGGCCCATCCCTGTGACAGCCCCTACCTGTGGTGTCCCCACCCTGTGACAGCCCCGCCCTGTGATGTCCCCTCCCTTCTGATGTCCCCTCCCTACGAATGGCCCTGCCCTGTGATTGTCCCCACCCTATGAATGGCCCCTCCTTGTGAATGGCCCCGTGTGAATGGCCCCGCCCCGCTTACAGGGGACACCGCCCTCCTGCCCACTCCCCCCCCAGCGCAGGCTCCTGATTGGCTGGACCAGCCTGGGCACCAACCAATAAAAAAAAAAAAAAAAAAAAAATCCCCCCAAAGCAACTCTGCCCCTCAATGGCCGGCAGGGCGAGGTGGGCGTGGCTCGGGCGGGGGGGGGGCGTGGCTAAGGGAAGGGTGTGGTACGTGGGCGGAGCCTGGGGAAGGGGGAGGAGCTTGATAAATGGGCGTGGCCTGAGCGAAGGGGCAGGGCAGCGCGGGGGGGGGTGGAGCCTGACAACCCCCCACCCCGCCCAAACCCACCCCCCCCCCGGCTTCAGGTGTCGTCCCCCCCCCCCCCCAGCCCCGTTCCCCCCCCCCTTCCCCAGCACAGGACCACCACGGCTGATCAAGTCCTTTAATTAGCACGTGTCCAGCAGCCACGCCCCCCCCCCGGGGAGGGGGGGGGGGCCCACACCCTTGCGAGGGGGGGCGGTGCCCCACACCCCGGTGGGGGGAGGGGGGGGCACACCCCGGGTTGGTGGTGAGGGGGCCCTCCCCCCCCCCCCCGCCCCCCCGGGGTGTGCCCCCCCCCCCCTCCCCCCACCGGGGTGTGGGGCACCCCCCTCCCTCCCCAAACCCAGCCCCACCGGGGCCAGGGGGCTGTGCTGGGTGGGGGGCAGCAGTCCAGGCCCCCCACCCCCAGCCCCTCGGGGGGGGGGGCACCGGGCCCCTCCACCACCACCCCCCACCCTGTCCCCCGGCCCCCCCACCCCACCCCTACCTGGCCACCCGCCCCCGGCCCCCCTTCTGCTTCTTGGCCCCCCCGGAGGTCTTGATGGGCAGCGGGGCCGTGCCCTCGGGTGGGGGAGGCAGGCTGGCCCCCCCCACCTCCATCGGCTCCCCCGCCGCCCCCCCCGGCTTGAACACCTCAAAGGGGGAGAACTTCACAGGGCTGGAGGGGAGGGGGGGGATTAGCGGGGTAAGAAGTGGGGGGGCCGCAGCTGGTGCCCACAGAGCCCCTTCCCCAACCCTGGAGTGTGCTGGGGGCACCAACCCCCCCCCCCCCCCCCGCCATCCTTCCCCCCCCCCCCAGCACTGTCCCCTTGTGCCCAACAACCCCCCCAGTATGTGCCAGGGACACCAAGAGCGCCCCCCCCATCCTCCTCATCCCCCCCCCCCCAGCACTGTCCCCTTGTACCCACACCCCCCCAACATGTGCAGGGCCACCAACGCCCCCCCCCCCCCTCCTTGCCCCCCCCGCACTGTCCCCTTGTACCCAACCCCTTCACAAACATGTGCCAGGGCACCAAGCCCCCCCCGCCCCGTCCTCCTTTATTCCCCCAGCACTGTCCCCTTGGACCCCCCCGCCTTGTGCCCCCCCTCCCACCCCAAAGCCCCAACCCCTCTCCCCCCGAACAACGCTGCCCCCATCCCAAATCCCCCCCCGCCCCCGCTGCCGTGCCCCACAGCACCCACCCCGCTTCCACCACCCCCCCCTCGCCCCCCCCCCCGCCCCGTGCCCCCCCGGGGGTACCTGACGGGGGTGCGGGGGCTGCTGTTGAGGCGGCGGGGGGAGCGCACCTTGGGCTGGAAGGAGAACCCCTCCTTGATGCTCTCCAGCACCGAGGGGGCCACGTAGGTGAAGCCCTGCGGGCAGGAGGGGGGGGGGTCAGGTTGTTGGTGGTGGTGGTGGTGGGGATGTGCTGGGTGACCCCCCCCCCCCCCCCCCCCCATACCAAGAAGGCCTGGTTGGCGCTTTCGCTGATGGCGGCATCGTCGGGGCTGTCGACGGGCGTCTGGCGGGTGAAGCGGGTGTCGAACTGGCTGACGTCCTCCTCCGACTGCTGCGGGGGCGGGCGGTGGGTGAGTGCTCCCGTGGGTGCCCCCACCCCCTCCCCCCCAAAAAAAAAAACCCAACCCCAAAACACCCCCCCCCGCTCACCCCCCCCCCCCCTCACCATACCAGGCAGGGTTTGAAGGGGGGGTCCAGCCTGCGGGCCAGCAGGTCCTCCCAGTTGATGTGGCGGAAGAAGGGCTGCTTCTGCGGGGGGGTGGGGGTCAGGGGGGGAAATGTCAGGCAGGATGAGGCCGGGGGGGGAGGGGGGAGGGGGTCCACCTGGCTTCCCCCCCCCCCAAACTCCTGCCCCTGTTACCTGCACATCAGCGGCGTCGCCCGGCCCCCCCCCGACCCGCTGGTTGGGGTTTCTCTTGAGGAACTGGGAAGAGAAAAGGGGATGGAGATGGGATGGAGGGGGGTAGGACCTACATAAACAAGCCTGGGGGGTGGGTTTTTGGTAGGTCCTACCGTAAACAAGCCGGGGGGTGGGGTGGGGGGGGGGTCTCAAACCTTCTTGAGCAGGTCCCGCGCGTCGGGCGTCAGGTAGGGCGGCAGCACCAGTTTGCCCTTGAGGATCTTGTCGATGGTCTTCTTGCGGTTCTCGGCGGTGAAGGGGGGCTGCGGGCGGCAGCGCGGAAGGC
The DNA here is from genome assembly GCF_964199755.1 of Larus michahellis. Taxonomy (NCBI): domain Eukaryota; kingdom Metazoa; phylum Chordata; class Aves; order Charadriiformes; family Laridae; genus Larus; species Larus michahellis. The sequence goes on along the minus strand of NC_133899.1, from coordinate 92,423,027 downwards.
TTGGACCTTTTCCCCCGCCCCCCCGCCCGGCAACGGCCACCCCTACCCGCCCCCCCCCCTCCTCCTCAACCACCACCCACCCCCCCCGCGGAGGAAAGAGCAGGAGTGGGACTTGCCGATCCTGTGAGCATGTCGTACATCAGGGCGCCCAGGCTCCACCAGTCCACCGCCCGGTTGTGCCCGCTGCGTACCAGGATCTCGGGGGCCCTGGGAGGAGGCGGGGGTGGGGGGGAAGGGGGGGGGGGAGGGAGGGGAAGGAAGGTGGCAGGGGTGCCCCCGAGCAGGATCGGAGAAGGGGCGTGGGGGGGGGGGGGGGGGGGACGGGGGGGATGGGGGGTAATCAGGACGAGCCCCCTCCCCTCTCACCACCACCTCCCCACGCCTCACATGTACTCGATGGTGCCGCAGAAGGTGTGGGTGACGGCCCCGTCGTGGATGGACTCCTTGCACAGCCCGAAGTCCGTCAGCTTGATGTGACCTGGGGGGGAAGATTGTCCAGGGCGGGAGAGGTGGGGGGGGGACGACACATGACAATGTCAGTGTCACCCATGGACACAACAGGCACCCGCCCCCCCCCCCACCCCCTCCCCGTGAATTTTTTCACCCCCTCCCAAGCTCACCTTGGCTGTTGAGCATGATGTTCTCCGGCTTGAGGTCCCGGTAGATGATGCCGTGGGAGTGCAGGTGGCCCAGGGCCAGCGTGATCTCGCTCAGGTAGAAACTGGGGGCGGGGTTTAAGTGGCATCAGGGTCCTGGATGGACCCCCCCCCCCCTCCCACCCCGCCCCGTCCCCATCCCTACCACGCTGTGTCCTCCAAAAAGATGCCCTCCCGCTCCAGCTGCATGAAGAGCTCTCCACCTGCAAGAAGACGCCCAAGTGGGACTCCATGAGCCTTCTCGCCTCCCCGCCCCCCGGACCCCCCCGGACCCCCCCAGCCCTACCGCTGAGGCACTCCAGGATGAGGTAGAGCTTGCCTCCCGTCTGGAAGGCGTAGATGAGGTCAACGATGAAGGGATGCTTGACAGCCTCCAAAATGTTCCTCTCGGCCCGGGTGTGCGCTGTGTCCTTGGCGTTGCAGGCGATCTTGGCCTGGGATGTGGGAGGGGAGGCAGTGAGACGCGGGGCGGGGGGGACAGGACTCCCCATGGGGGGGCCGGGAGGGCCAGGACGGCTCTACCTTCTTCAGGACCTTCATGGCGAAGATCTTCCCTGTGTTGGTGCCTTGCACTTTACGGACCTGGAACACCTGGAAGGACATGGAAGGGGTGGTTGGGGATGCTGACGCGCAGCAAGGTGTCCCCCCGTCCCGAGCCACCCAAAATCCGTCCCCCCACCACAACGTGCCCCCCACCTTGCCGTAGCCGCCCTTGCCCAGGACGCGGAGCAGCTCGAAGCAGTGGGGCCCGATGTGCTCGGGGCCGTTGTTGACGCTGCTCTCCGAGATCTCGATCTCCTTGTAGTGCCCCACCGGCCTGGAGGGAGACGGGGTGAGCGGGGGGGGACACCCTGCCTGTCCCCTGCCTGTCCCGTGTCCTTCCCCCCACCCTCCCGCAACCCCCCACTTACTCCAGGCTGTTCCCCCGGGGCTCCAGCTCCATCTCCTGTGGGAGGGAACCCACGGTCAGTGGTGAGCAGGGGACCCACGGCAGGCGGGGGACCCACAGCAGGTTGGGGACCCACGGCAGGCAGGGGACCCATGGCAGGTTGGGGACCCACAGGAGGCGGGGGACCCACAGGAGGCGGGGGACCCACGGCAGGTTGGGGACCCACGGCAGGCAGGGTGCCCTTGTCAGGCAGGGGACCGTGACAGGCTGGGGACCCACGGCAGGTTGGGGACCCGTGGCAGATGAGGGACCCGCAATAGGCAGTGTGCCCATGGCAGGAAGGGGACGATGACAGGCAGGGAACGATGGTGGGGATGATGGCAAGCAGGGGACAGAGGGCAGAGAGGGTGCTATGGCAGGCTGGGGACAGTGGCAGGCAGGGGATGATGGCAGTCAGGGCGCCATGGCCGGCTGGGGACCGTGGCAGGCTGGGGACAGTGGCAGGCAGCGGACGATGGTGGGTACGATGGCAGGCAGGGGACAAACGGCAGGCAGGGGACACATGGCAGGCAGGGTGCCCTTGTCGGGCAGGGGACCGTGACAGGCTGGGGACCCACGGCAGGTTGGGGACTGGTGGCAGACGAGGGACCCGCAATAGGCAGTGTGCCCATGGCAGGAAGGGGACGACGACAGGGGGGTGCCCGTGGCAGGCAGGGGATGGTGGCAGGCTGGGGACGGTGGCAGTCAGGGCACCACGGCAGGCAGGGGACGGTGTCAGGCAGGGGACCGTGGCGGGCAAGGGACGATGGCGGGGACGATGTCAGGCAGGGGACGGTGACAGGCAGGGACGATGGCAGGGAGGGGACGATGGCGGGGACGGTGACAGGCAGGAGGGCGGCAGGAGGTGCCATGCCGGCCCAGCCGGATGTTTTCGGGCTGAGTCGGGGCCCGGCCCCGCGGGAGCCTCCCTCCGCCCGCCACCCCCCCCCCCCCCCCACCGCCGCTGCCCGGTCCCCACGGCCAACCTGACCCCGGGGTCCCCGTCCCTCTCCCCGCTCCGTCCCCCGTCCCCCTCTGCATCCCCCCCCGTCCCGATGGCCCCGTCCCCATCCCCGCTCCGTGCTCCCCATCCCCGCCGCCCCCCGCGCCGTCCCGGTGTCCCTTCCCCTCCCCGCCCCGGTGTCGTCTCACGGCGCCCAGCTCGGGCTCGTCCCCGTCGCTGCCCTCCTCCGTCTCCAGGTCGATGTCGAACACCCCCGCCATGACGGCGCCGCACCGGGACCCCGGCGGGACCCGCCCCGCCCCCTCCCTTCGGACCCGCCCCCGACGCCCCGCCCCCCTCGGGCCACGCCCCCTCCTCCGCGTCACCGGGGGGCCCCCGGTATCCCCGCCGCGGGGCACGCCGGGAGTTGTAGTCCCACGGGGGGGGGTGTGACAGGCGCACACACACGTACGTGTGGGGGTCCCCGTGGGGGGGCGGCGCAGGGACGACGACAGAGCCAGGCCGGCCGCTCACAGCCTTTACTGGGGACGCCCCCTCCTCCCCCCCCCCCCCCGCCCCCTCCCCGCGTCGCTGCGACCTCATCGGCGCCGCCGCGACGACAGCAGAGGGGGGAGGAGACGGAGATACACCCCCCCCCCCCCCCCCACACACACACCCCCGCCACGACGCCGCTCGGAGCCCACGCGGGGTTGTGGGGCATCGGTGGGGCTGGAGGGACGGGGGGGTGACACGGCGGCTTGTGCTGTAGGAGGGGGGGTGTGTGGGGTCTGGGGGTCTGTAGGGGCTGGGTGTTATTGTAGGGTCACTACTGTTATTGTAGGGGCTGGGGCCCTATAGGGGCTGGGTGTTACTGTAGGGTCTGGGGCTCTATAGGGGCTGGGTGTTATTGTAGGGTCTCTATTGTTATTGTAGGGTCTGGGGCTCTATAGGGGTGTGTGTTATTGTAGGATCTCTATTGTTATTGTAGGGTCTGGGGCTCTATAGGGGCTGGGTGTTATTGTAGGGTCTGGGGCTCTATAGGGGCTGGGTGTTGCTATAGGGTCACTACTGCCATTGTAGGGTCTGGGGCTCTATAGGGGCTGTGTGTTGCAATAGGGTCTGGGGCTCTATAGGGGTGTGTGTTATTGTAGGGTCTGAGGCTCTATAGGGGTTGTGTATTGCTATAGGGTCACTACTGTTATTGTAGGGTCTGGGGCCCTATAGGGCTGTATGTTATTGTAGGGTTGCTATTGTTATTGTAGGGTCTGGGGCTCTATAGGGGCTGCGTGTTATTGTAGGGTCGCTGGTATTACTGTAGGGTCTGGGGCCCCATAGGGGCTGTGTGTTGCTATAGGGTCACTACTGTTATTGTAGGGTCTGGGGCTCTATAGGGGCTGGGTGTTATTGTAGGGTCACTGTTGTTACTGTAGGATATGGGGCCCTATAAGGGTGTGTGTTATTGTAGGGTCGCTATTGTTATTGTAGGGTCTGGGGCTCTATAGGGGCTGGGTGTTACTGTAGGGTCTGGGGCTCTATAGGGGCTGGGTGTTATTGTAGGGTCTCTATTGTTATTGTAGGGTCTGGGGCTCTATAGGGGCTGGGTGTTATTGTAGGGTCTCTATTGTTATTGTAGGGTCTGGGGCTCTATAGGGGCTGGGTGTTGCTATAGGGTCACTACTGCTATTGTAGGGTCTGGGGCTCTATAGGGGCTGTGTGTCACTGTAGGGTCTGGGGCTCTATAGGGGTGTGTGTTATTGTAGGGTCTGGGGCTCTATAGGGGCTGGGTGTTGCTATAGGGTCACTACTGCTATTGTAGGGTCTGGGGCTCTATAGGGGCTGTGTGTTACTGTAGGGTCTGGGGCTCTATAGGGGTGTGTGTTACTGTAGGGTCTGGGGCTCTATAGGGGCTGTGTATTGCTATAGGGTCACTACTGTTATTGTAGGGTCTGGGGCTCTATAGGGGCTGGGTGTTACTGTAGGGTCTGGGGCTCTATAGGGGCTGTGTGTTGCTATAGGGTCACTACTGTTATTGTAGGGTCTGGGGCTCTATAGGGGCTGGGTGTTATTGTAGGGTCACTGTTGTTACTGTAGGATATGGGGCCCTATAAGGGTGTGTGTTATTGTAGGGTCGCTACTGTTATTGTAGGGTCTGGGGCTCTATAGGGGCTGGGTGTTGCTATAGGCTCACTACTGTTATTGTAGGGTCTGGGGCTCTATAGGGGTGTGTGTTATTGTAGGGTCTGAGGCTCTATAGGGGTTGTGTGTTGCTATAGGGTCACTACTGTTATTGTAGGGTCTGGGGCCCTGTAGGGCTGTATGTTATTGTAGGGTCTCTATTGTTATTGTAGGGTCTGGGGCTCTATAGGGCTGTATGTTATTGTAGGGTCTCTCTTGTTATTGCAGGGTCTGGGGCTCTGTTGGGCTTGGAACCACTGGTTCCAAGTGCCAGGTGTGATATAGGGTCCCTGGGGCTGGTTTGTTATTGTAGGGTCTCCCCAGTGACAGCCCTTTGTCCCGGGGGGTCCCCATACAGGTCTCTGCCCGGAGGCTCCCCCCAGCTGCTCTTACACCCCTGGGGGCTCCTGTGTTATTGTAGGGTCTCCCTGATACAGCTTGCTTCTTACAGGGTCTCCCCACAAAGGTGTGTTATTGTAGGGTCTCCCCATTCGTGTTTGTTATTGTAGGGTCTCCCCACGATGGTTTGTTATTGTAGGGTCTCCCCAAAGGTTTGTTATTGTAGGGTCTCCCCACACAAAGGTGTGTTATAGTAGGGTCTCCCCATTCGTGTTTGTTATTGTAGGGTCTCCCTATGAAGGTGTGTTATTGTAGGGTCTCCCCACAAAAGTGTGTTATTGTAGGGTCTCCCCATTCTGGTTTGTTATTGTAGGGTCTCCCCATTGTGGTTTGTTATTTTAGGGCCTCCCCGTTCGTGTTTGTTATCATAGGGTCTCCCCCCAAAGGTGTGTTATTGTAGGGTCTCCCCACAAAGGTGTGTTATTGTAGGGTCTTGCCACAAAGTTTTGTTATTGTAGGGTCTCCCCACACTGGTTTGTTATTGTAGGGTCTCCCCACACTGGTTTGTTATTGTAGGGTCTCCCTATGGAGTTTTGTTATTGCAGGGTCTCCCCCCCCGAAGGTTTGTTATTGTAGGGTCTCCCCATTGTGGTTTGTTATTGTAGGGTCTCCCCCCAAAGGTGTGTTATTGTAGGGTCTCCCCACACCGGCGGGTGCCAGCACACCCCAGGCTGCACCCGCCGCACTGGTGGGGTGACCCGGGTGCCTCGGGGGGGGGGGGGGCTGCCCTCACCCCTCGTTAGCAAAGGTTCGTTAACGGGGGACCCTGTCTGTCCCCTGGCATGGTAGGGACAGCAGGACCCCCCCCCCGCCCCCCCAGCTGCAGGGACAGGGGACGCTGGGGACAGGGTGTGGGGGTGCCAGGGCAGGGGGCACGGGGAGCCCAGGGATGGGGGTACGGGGGGGTGGGAGGGGGGATTCCAGGGGAGGCGGGGGGATGTTGGGAGCACGGGATGGGGTGCCAGGGGAGTGGGGGGATGCCAGGGGATGGGGCGCCAGCTCCGGGGGGGGATACCAGGGAATGGGGTGCCAGGAGAGTAGTGGGGATGCCAGAGGATGGGATGCCATGGGAATAGGGGGGATGCCAGGGGATGGGGGTGCCAGGAGAGTAGTGGGGATGCCAGGGGATGGGATGCCATGGGAATAGGGGGGATGCCAGGGGATGGGGGTGCCAGGAGAGTAGTGGGGATGCCAGGGGATGGGATGCCATGGGAATAGGGGGGATGCCAGGGGATGGGGGTGCCAGGGGAGAAGGGGGGATGCCAGGGGATGGGATGCCATGGGAATAGGGGGGATGCCAGGGGATGGGGGTGCCAGGAGAGTAGTGGGGATGCCAGGGGATGGGATGCCATGGGAATAGGGGGGATGCCAGGGAATGGGGTGCCAGGAGAGTAGTGGGGATGCCAGGGGAGGGGATGCCATGGGAATAGGGGGGATGCCAGGGAATGGGGTGCCAGGAGAGTAGTGGGGATGCCAGGGGAGGGGATGCCATGGGAATAGGGGGGATGCCAGGGGATGGGGGTGCCAGGGGAGTGGGGGGATGCCAGGAGACGGGATGCCAAGACAGGGGGGGATGCCAGGGGTTGGAGTCGCAGGATGGGGCGGGCGGGGAATACCGGGGAATGGGGTGGCAGGATATAAGGTGCCAGGGTAATGGGGGGATGCCAGGGGATGGGATGCCAGGATGGCAGAGGCGGGGTGGCAGGGGAGTGGGAGGATGCCAGGACATGGGATGGCAGGACAGCAGGGGATGCCAAGGGATGTGGTGCCAGGGAAGCAGGGGATGGGATGCCAGGATGAAGGGGAGGATGCCAGGGGATGTGGCGGCAGGGCAGGGGGGATGCCAGGAGATGGGATGCCAGGACAGGGCGGGTACCAAGGGACAGGATGCCAGGATGGAGGGGGGGATGCCAGGGGATGTGGTGTCAGGGCAGGGGTTTGGGATGCAGGGGAGCGGGGGGGATGCCAGGGGATGGGATGCCAGGATGGTGGGGGGGATGCCAGGGGATGGGATGTCGGCGGGGGATTGGGATGCCAGGGCAGTTGGAGGGATGCCAGGGGATGGAATACCAGGGGAGAAGGAGGGATGCCAGGGGATGGGATGCCAGGATGGAGGTGGGGGATGCCAGGGGATGGGATGTCAGGGGATGGGATGCCAGGGGATGGGATGCCAGGGGAGTCGGAGGGATGCCAGGGGATGGAATACCAGGGGAGAAGGAGGGATGCCAGGCGATGGGATGTCAGCAGGGGTTTGGGATCCAGGGCAGCAGGGGGAATGCCAGGGGATGGGATGCCAGGATGGAGGTGGGGGATGCCAGGGGATGGGATGCCAGGGAAGGAGGGATGCCAGGGGATGGAATATCAGGGGAGAAGGAGGGATGCCAGGCGACGGGATGTCGGCAGGGGATTGGGATCCAGGGCAGCAGCGAGATTTCACGGGAGGGGGTGCCAGGGAGATGCCATGGGGAGGTCGTGGGGGGGGGGGGGGTGCCAGGGACGGGGGCGGCGGGGCTGCGGGAGGAGTTTGTCAGGCCGGCGGAGTGGATGCCCGTGCCCACCCCTCCCACCCCCCCCAACTTTGCCCCCCCCCCCCCCCCCCCGCTGCCTGCCCGGGGCTATTTAAAATGGGATAAGAAATGCTCGACGGGGTAACGGGGCGAGTCGATGCCCAGCGCCTGGCAGAGCCCCAGCAGGCGCAGGCAAGCCTCGGCCCGCGTTGCCCCCTGGCACGCCACGCTCAGGCAGGGCTCCTCGTACTCCCCGGCCCCCGCCGGCTCCTCGAAGAGCCGGTTGAGACGCACCAAGCCCCTCTCCTGCAGCCCCCGCAGCGCCGCCAGCCCCCCGCCGCCCCCGCCGTCCTTCCCCCCCAGGGCCACCCCGTGCTCCGAACCCAGGCACATCACCCCCGCCAGATGGACACGGGGCAACGGGCGAGCGGGCAGCACCGGGGGTAGCCCCAAGGCTACTAAGACAGCGGCCAGCAGCAAATCGGGGCCGTAGACCTCCCGGATCCAGTCGCGGAGGTAGAACCCCCCCATGCGGGGGTTGATCTCCAGCAAGCGGGGGCCGCTGGGGGCCAGTTTGAGCTCCACGTTGAAGACGCCGTCCCGTAGCCCGCAGGCCAGGCAGCACTGCAGGGCGGCCCGCACCAGTTGGGCTTGCCGGTCGGTGGGCAAGCAGGAGGGCAAGCAGGCAGCCGTCTCCAAAAAAGCCGGCAGGCGGGTGGGACCGTTGTCGGACACCCAGGCACCCAAAAGCCTCCCTTGGAAGACCACCAAATCCACGTCGTGCTCGGTGCCCGGCACGTACTCCATCAGCAGCATGGCGTTGCCCCAACCCAAGCCGATGCCCGGGTGGTCGGCGTCGTCCCGCAGGTCTCGCCAAAGGCGGGCGGCGTGCGCGTGGCACTGCCCGGGGTTTTCCACCAAGCGCACCCCCACCCCACCGGCTCCGAATTCCAGTTTGGCCACGGCGGGGAAAGGGACGGCGCCGGCCGCCCTTTCCACGTCCCCGTGGCTCCGCAAGCGGCGGCAGGGCACGGCGAAGGCGGCGGGCGGCGGGCGGCCCTGGCGGCACCGTTGAAGGTGTTGGTGGGTCCGGCTCTTCTGCTTGGCTACCCGGACGGCGGCGGGCGAGCTGCCTCGTAGCCCCAAGCGCTGGCACACCAGCGCGGCCAGTACCACGCAGTCGTCCCAGTAAGAGAGGCAAGCGTGGGGCCGCAGCCCCCGGGAGCGCACCAGCTCCGTCACCCGCTCCGCGTGCTCCTCGTCCCGCCGGTGCTCCCGGCTGTCGTAGGGCAGGAAGGTCTCTACCAGCCCCGCCGCGAAGTGCTGGGGGTCCGACTCCACCAGGTGGATCTGCGGCCCCATGCGGGGGGTGGGGGGAGGGTGTCACGGCGGCCGGGAGGGGACACAACGGGGTGCCCGCCCCCGGCACCGGGGCCGTGCCACCCTCCCCACCCACTGGGTGGAGGGACCGCGCCGAGGCGTGGGCACTGCTGCGGTGCGAGAGGGTGGTGCCCGGCGTTCACTCTGAAACCTACTGATGGCAAAGCCTCCTCACCCTCAGGCCGTAGTCGCGGGCCGCCTCCCAGACGAAGCTCTTGCTGACGCCGCCGGCCCCGATGAGGAGGATGTCCTTGCCCTCGACCAGGTGACACTGCGCCCGGTGCAGCAGGGCCTCGGCCAGCAGGCGGGGCAGGTCGCCGTGGGGCTCCCCCACGGCGCGCCCCATGGCCTCGGCCAGCAGGCAGGTCTCCAGGCACCGCTGGCTGTTGGCCGACAGGGCCACCAGCTCCAGGGCGTCATCCACGCACGCCAGCAAGAAGTCCACGCCTGGGGACGGGGACAGCGCGCTCAGCAGAGCGGGGACAGTGCCACCGCCGTGGGGACGGGTGGTGGCCCCCCCACCCCTGCTCACCCAGGAGGTCGGTGTGGGCGCGGGCGCCGCCGCGCTGCTGGGGGCTCAGCTCGGCTTCGGCAGCCAGGAGGGCAGCCATGGCGGCCTCGGCAGCCCCCCGCAGTCGCGTGGCCAGTGCCTGCCGCTGGCCGGAGGCCACCACCCCCCACTGCTGCAGGCTGGAGTCCAGGCCCTGGGGCAGCGCCGCCCCGTGCCGCACCGGCGCCTCCGCGCGCCCCACGCCGCACGCCACCTGCGGGGACACGCCAACGCGGGCATGGGGACACCGGCTGCCACCCCAGTGCCTGGGGATGTGGGCTGCCACCAGGGCGTGGGGACACAGATGGTCACCGTAGCGTGGGGATATGGGCTGCCACTGGGGCACAGGGACGCGGATGGTCACCATAGCCCAGGGACATGGGCTAGCACCAGGTCATGGGGACAGGATTGGCCACCACAGCTTGGGGACACACAGGGCCACCAAGGCATGGGGACATGGATGGTCACCATAGCCTGGGGACACTGGCTGCCACCAGTGCACGGGGACATGGACAGCCACCAGGGCATGGGGACATGGGCTGCCACCAGGGCATGGGGACATGGACAGCCACCATAGCCTGGGGACATGGGCTGCCACCCTTAGACTGGGGACACAGCTATCCAAGGCATGGGGACATGGGCTACTACCGTAGCCTGAGGACACACAGGGCCACCAGGGAGGGCATGGGGACGTGCATGGCCACCAGGGCATGGGGATATGGATGGCCACCACAGCTCGGGGACACACAGGGCCACCAGGGCATGGGGACATGGATGGCCGCCATAGCCTGGGAATATACAGGGCCACGGGGGCATGGGGGCATGGGGACATGGATGGCCACCAGGGCACGGGGACACACATGGCCACCAGAGGGCACGGGAACATGGGTGGCTACCATAGCTTGGGGACACACAGGGCCACCAGGGCATGGGGACACGCATGGTCACCAGAGGGCAAGGGGACACGGATGGCCACCATAGCTTGGGGACACGCATGGCCACCAGGGCATGGGGACACGGATGGCCACCATAGCTTGGGGACATGGATGGCCACCATAGCTTGGGGACACGCATGGCCACCAGGGCATGGGGACAGGTGCCACCACCCCAGGGTGGGGTGCTGGCGGAGGGGAGGAGGCCGGGGCGAGCGGGGCCGTACCTGGCAGAGCTGGGGCCGGTCCCCCCAGGACCTGCAGACCAGGGTGCAGATGCGCAGGGCCACCGGCAGCCGTGGGGCTGGGCTGCCTGGGGGGCGAGGGACAGGGCAGGCACGGCCGCCGCCTGGGGACAGGGGTCCCTGCCCGACACCCCCCCACCACCACCACCTCGTGGGCTTCTGGGACCCCCTGTGGCACCGCGGTGGCCCCGGCCAACTCCAACCCCGGCGGACCAGCACGGCCACTGTCACCCCCCAGCCCCACGGGGATGTAGGGGGTCAAAGGTGGTCACCCCACCACCACCCTGCCCTGTCCCAGGGGACCTTGGGGGTCCAGGGCGGCCACTTTCCCCTCACCCTTACCCCAGGGGACTCTGGGGGGGGGCAGGGTGACATTCCCCCCCACCCCAGGGGACTGTGGGGTCCAAGGGTGACCTTCTCCCCCAACCCAGGGGACCGTGAGGGTCCAGAGTGGCCACCTTCCCCCCACCCCAGGGGACTCTGGGAGGCCAGGGTGACCTTCTCCCTCAACCCAAGGGACAATGAGCATCCAGGGTGGCCACCTTCCCTCTGCCCCAGGGGACTCTGGGGGTCCAGGGTGACCTTCTCCCCCACCCCAGGGGACTTTGGGTGTCCAGGTTGGCCACCTGCACGCCCTGCCCCAGGAGCCCAGGAGTTTGGTTGCCCCCATGGCCACCCATCCAGCCACCCTAGGGAATGGACACGTGGCCGGCACAGCCGCGGGGACCCAAGGGAGCCCGGGGGGGGCCCTTCCCTCCCATCCCAGGGCGGTGGGCACCCGAGGGCGGGGGTCTTACGTGGGGGGGGCGCGGGCAGGCGGGCGGTGGGCACCAGGGCCTCCAGCAGGACGCTGTCCTCCTCCCGCAGCCCGCGGAGCCGGGCACCCACCGCCTGCGCCACCGCCGCCCCCTCCGCCTTCCCGTGGGTGCTGCGGGCGCCCGTCCCCCGCCACCGCCACCCCGCCGGCCGCACCACCACCTGCGGGCACCCCGATGTCACCCCCCCCACCGTGGCCACCCCCCTGTCACCTACACATGCCACCCCACCACCTGCATGTACCACCGTGTCACCCTGTGCCACCCCGTGCCACCCCACCACCTGCACGCACCCCTGTGTCACCCCAAACCATGGCCACCCACCACCGCCTACCCATGCCACCCCGTGCCACCCCGTGCCCACCCCACCACCCGCATGGACCACCATGCCACCCCCTGCCACCCCACCACCTGTGGGCACCCCTGTGTCACCCCACACCATGGCCACCCACCACCACCCACACGTGCCACCGTGCCACCCCACCACCTGCACGCACCACCGTGCCACCTCCACGTCACCCTGTGCCACCCCACTACCTGCACACCCCCCCCATGTCACCCCACACACCATGGCCACCCACCGCCACCCACACGTGCCACCCCCTGCCACCCCACCACCCGGGTACGGTTATCACCCCGTGCCACCGGTGACGTCCCACCGGCGTGTGACTCACAGGTCCCCCTGAATGCCCACAGGTGCCCCCCACCCTTGTGCCCCATGGGTGCCCCCATCCTCCCACGCCCATGACCCTGCCCCTGACACCCCAGCTGTGCCCCACATGTCCCTGCCCACCCCCGCCATGCCCCCCCACCATGCCCACCTGGCTGTAGGGCTCCATGGCGGTGCCCCCCAGGAAGGCGCCCACCTCCTCCTGCACCAGGCTCTCCTGGCCCTGGGGGTCCTCCAGCCGCACCACCCTCACCCCGGGGGCCACCGGCTCGGCCGGCAGGTCAACCCCCGCCCCCAGGACGAATGCCAAGGTGGGGGGCACGGGCAGAGCGGCGCGGGCCGCCAGCACCCAGCGGGTGACCAGCGTGTCCTCCAGCCGGTGGGCGAGCGGCACCGACCCCCCCGTGGGGCAGTCGAGGTCGCGGGCCAGCTCGCCCACCCAGCCGCTCTCGGGGCCACCCGTCGCGAAGGTGCCAGTCACGTAGTTGGCCCGGCGGGGGGGAGCGAAGGTCTCCAGGGTGCTGTGGCCCCCAGCCTGGAAGGAGACCCCCCGGGAGAGCAGCAGGGACCAGGCTCCTGGGGACGTCTCCGAGGGCACCCGGCTGGCCCAGGCAGGGGACAGGCACAGCACCATGGCACCTGCGGGTCACCATCGTCACCGACCCACGGCGGGGGACACACAAAAGGGGCACCCGCCCAGGGAGGGAGCACGGGGGTGGGAGCGATGCCGGGGCTGCCCCAACACCCTGGGGTGGCATTTGCTGCCCGCACTGGTGTGTACTGGGGTTAATGGAGCTGCAGATGTGGGGCTGGTGCCACCCTCGTCCCCTGCCTCAGTTTCCCTCCCAGTGCCAGTCACGCAGGGGCAGGGGGGTGGGGGGAACGCCTTGGCCCCGGGGGGGGGTGGGACGTGGGGAGCACCCGCTGTGGGTTCACGGGTGTCTCGTACAGGGAGGGGGGGGACGAGGGGGGCCCGTACCCACCTGGGCAGCGGGTGCCACCCTCCAGCAGGACGGGCAGGAAGGCGGTGGGGGAGCCCAGCACGCAGACGGTCATGTCCAGCGGGCCAAATCCTGCCAGCAAGGCGAGGGGACCCCGTTGCCATCCCGTCCCTGGCACCCCAGCCCCCAGCCACCCCCCCTGTCCCCAGCCTGGCACTGTGTCCCCAGCGCCATCCCTGTCCCTGCCACCCCCGTGTCCCCAGCCTGGCACCATCCCCCCATCCCCACCCTTGTCCCTGCCACTGTGAGTCCCCACCTTGGCACCGAGCCCCCAGTGCCACCCTTGCCCCTGCCACCCCCATGTCCCCAGCCTGGCGCTGTGCCCCCAGTGCCACCCTTGTCCCTGCCACCCCCGTGTCCCCAGCCTGGCACCGAGCCCCCAGTGCCGTTCCTGTCCCTGCCACCCCTGTGTCCCCAGCCTGGCACTATGCCCCCAGTGCCATCCCTGTCCCTGCCACCCCCGTGTCCCCAGCCTGGCACCGAGCCCCCAGTGCCATCCCTGTCCCTGCCACCCCCATGTCCCCAGCCTGGCCTTATGCCCCCAGTGCCATTCCTGTCCCTGCCACCCCCATGTCCCCAGCCTGGCACTATGCCCCATCCCCACTCTTGTCCCTGCCACCCCCATGTCCCCAGCCTGGCACCGAGCCCCCAGTGCCACCCTTGCCCCTGCCACCCCCATGCCCTCGTCACCGCCCCAGTCCCAGCCCCCCGAGCCCCGTGCCCCCCGTGCCCCCCGTGCCCCCCACCCGTGCGGGGCTCGGCGGAGCGGTCCAGTGTGTGGGGCAGCCCCTCCTGGCGCAGGGCGCTCTGGAGCAGCTCGTAGGCGTGGGTGGCAGAGCCGGGGTCCCCGCTGTCCTCGGGCACCTCGCCATCAGGGACCTCGTCCTCCAGCCAGCCCGGGCACAGCGCCTCGGGCCCTGCCCACTCCTGCTCCTGCGGGCTGGGGGCCCGCTCCGCGCTCGGCTGGGCCACCGAGAGCTGACGGGGCAGACATGGGGCTGGCAGGGGGCTAAGGGGCTAGTATGGGGCTGGCATGAGGCTGGCATGGGCCTAAGGGGGTGACATGGGGCTGGCATGGGACTTAGGGGCTGCTATGGGGCTGAGGGGCTAGTATGAGGCTGGTATGGGGCTGGCATGGGGCTTAGGGGCTGGCGTGGGGCTTAGGGGCTCGTATGGGACTGGCATGGGGCTAAGGGGCTAGTATGGGGCTGGTATGAGGCTAAGGGGCTGGCATGGGGCTAAGGGGCTAGTATGGGGCTTGCATGGGGCTGGCATGGGGCTTAGGGGCTGGTATGGGGCTGGCATGGGGCTGACATGGGGCTATGGGGCTAGTATGGGGCTGGCATGGGGCTGGCATGAGGCTAAGGGGCTGGCATGGGGCTAAGGGGCTGGCATGGGGCTGGTATGGGGCTGGTATGGGGCTGGCATGCGGCTAAGGGGCTGGTATAGGGCTTAGGGGCTCATATTGGGCTGGCATGGGGCTGGTACGGAGCTAAGGGACTGGCATGGGGCTGGTGTGGGGCTTGCGTGGGGCTTGCGTGGGGCTAAGGGGCTGGTACAGGGCTGGTATGGGGCTGGCAAAGGGTTGGTATGGGACTGGCACAGGGCTGGCATAGGGCTAAGGGGCTGGCATGGGGCTGATATAGGGATAAGGGACTGCTATGGGGCTGGCATGGGGCTAATGGGTTGGCATGGGGCTGGTATGGGTCTGGCATAGGGCTGGCAGAGAGGTAAGGGGCTGGCATGGGGCTAAGAGACTGGTATGGGGCTGGCACAAGGCTGGCATGGGGCTAATGGGTTGGCATGGGGCTGGCATGGGGCTGACATGGGGTTTAGGGGGTGGTATGGGGCTGGTATGGGGATAAGGGAATGGTATGGGGCTGGCACAGGGCTGGCATGGGGCTAATGGGTTGGTATGGGGCTGGCATTGGCCTAAGGGGCTAGTATGGGGCTTGTATGGGGCTGGCGTGGGGCTAAGGGGCTAGTATGGGGTTGATATGGTGTTGGTATGGGGCTGGCATGGGGCTGGCATGGGGCTAAGGGGCTGGTATGGGGCCGGCATGGGGCAGATGCTGGGTGGGTGTAGGGTGCTGGCACTGGGGACATGGGACAGACACGGGGGTAAGTGTTGGCAGGGGGGCGATGGGGCAGCCGTGGGTTAGTAGCCAGCCGTGGGGCAGCCATGGGGGTGAGGGGCTGGCAGGGGGCAGAGGGGCTGAGGGCGCCAGCGCCCATGCGTGGGTGGGGGGGTGTCAGGGTGCCGGGGGGCTGCGGGTGCCGGGCCCAGAGCCACCGCCTCGGGGACACGGGGCAGTGCCAGCCGCCGGGGCCGCCAGCTCCCGGACAAAGCGTCCCCTTGTCCCCACGGGGTCACGCGGCGGGTGGGCACCGCGCGGGTGCCCGGCACTGCCGGGGCTCACCGGGGCTTGTGCCCCGCCGGGATGGGCCACCAACCTCCCCCCGACTCCGGACCCCCCCACCCTGTCACCCGGGGGCCACTCACCATCCTGGTGACCGAGGGGGCTGCAAGAGAGGGACAGGCACAGTCAGCGGGGCTCCCCGGGGACCCGCCACCCCCCGGGCCACCCCCACCCAGAGCCGGGGAGCCCTGACCCCAGTCCCACTTGGGGACACCCCAGCCCTCGGTGCCAATCCCGGTGACCCCAGGTTGTCCCCTCGGTGCCAGCCCCGGTGACCCTGGTGGCTCCGGCTGAGCCCCAGCGGGGATTAACGAACGTAATCCCACGCCAGCTCAGCACAACGGGGGGCAACCCCTGCCCCGGGGTGCCAAGGTGCCCTGGGGACATGGACCCCACCATCCGGGGCATCCCTGTCCCCACTGTGTCCCCCCCTGTCCCCCCTTCCCTCCCTTCCACCATGGGGTGCCCCCGCTCCCAGCCCAGACCCGGGCATGGAGGGAAACTGAGGCACGGAGCTGAGCGGTGCCACCCATCCCGGCTCCCCCAGGCCCACGGTGGCGGGGGGGAAACCCCAGGGGACACAGGGACAGTGTCCCCATGGGGTGGCCAGGACCCAGTGACAGGGTTAGGGGACACATGGCTCCGTCCCTTGCCCACCAGAAGGCCCCCCCCAAGACCCAGACATGGGGCAGCCACAGGGGTCCCGGCAGGTCTGTGTCCACCCACGCCCCCTCCCGCCGCAGCCTGGGGACCACCCTGTGTCCCCTCTGTCCCCACGCTAGGACAGCCATGTCCCCCGCGCCTGCCCCGGGTACCTTGGGGTGGGAGCCGTGGCCTGGGAGCACGCAGGGGACGAGGGCTCGGGGACGCCTGGCACAGGGGACACGGGTCGGCTCTGGCCTTTAAACCACCCCCCCCGCCCCTCCGCACCACCCCGGGGTGCCCGGCCCCCGGCCCCGTGCCCCGGATTAGGTGGCGGACACGGCGGGCGCCACAGAGCCCCATTGTCCCCTCCGCGGCCGGGGCGTGGGGGGGGGACACACAAACAGGCACCTCGCGCCAGGCGCTGGCACCCTCGCCCTGCACCCCTGGCCTTGTCCCCGTCCCCAGGGACAGCGAGGGACAGTAGGGAGGCCACGGGGACACGCCGCCGCAGCTGGGGCGGTGGCTCAGTGTGCCGGGATGTCCCCGTCCCCCTGTCCCCGTCCCCACGCTGGCCAGGCCGGACATGGCCCCCCCCCGCCCCGTCCCCCCTCTCCCCAGCATGGCGGAGCTGCCAGGCCGCACGTCCCCCGGCTTAGCTCCAGCTGCCCCCGGCGTCACTGTCACTGTCACCGTCGCTGTCACCAGCGGGCACAGAGCCGCCAGCAGCGTCCGTCGTGTGTCCCCCCCCCCGCCCCGGGCCCCACACACCTGCAGCACCACGCTGCCCTGTGCACACGTGGGCGCGCACAGACACGCGTGCACGGGGGCGCAGACACGCGCAGGGACACAGACATGCACACGGACACGCGTGCAGAGGGGTGCAGACATGCACACGGATGCAGACACGCACACGGACACGCGTGCACGGGGGTGCAGACACGCACAGGGACGCAGACACGCACACGGACACACGTGCACGGGGGTGCAGACATGCACATGGATGCAGACATGCACACGGACACACGTGCACAGGGGCGCAGACACGCACAGGGACGCAGACACGCACACGGACACACGTGCACGGGGGTGCAGACATGCACATGGATGCAGACATGCACACGGACACACGTGCACAGGGGCACAGACACGCACAGGGACACAGACACGCACACGGACACGCGTGCACGGGGGTGCAGACATGCACAGGGACACAGACACACACATGGACACGCGTGCACGGGGGCACAGACATGCACAGGGACACAGACACACACGTGGACACGCGTGCAGAGGGGCGCAGACATGCACACGGATGCAGACACGCACACGGACACGCGTGCAGAGGGGTGCAGACACGCACACGGACACAGACACACACATGGACATGCGTGCACGGGGGTGCAGACACGCACAGGGACGCAGACACGCACATGGGCACAGACACGCACACGGACACGCGTGCACGGGGGCACAGACACGCACAGGGGCACAGGCACGCACACGGACACGCGTGCACACGCACACACACACGTATGTACACACACGCGCGCGGGCACACATACGTGCGCACACACGCACACGGACACACATGTCCCCACGCACACACGCAGATACTCCCCCCCCTCCCCTCGAAACACGCCCCCCCACGCGTGTCCACACGTGTGCGCACCCCCCCGGCCCGGATCCCGCTGCTCCCGTCCCCCCCGGTGCACGCACACACACACCGCACCCCCCCCCCCACCCCCCCCGCAAAAAGCACCCACCCGCGCACCCCCCCAGCACCCACCCGCGGTGTGGGTGGCGGTGACGGTGGCGGTGACAGGGTCTGTCCGGTGCTGTCGCGCCCCGGGCTGTGCCCGCTCCGGTCCCGGCGGTGGCGGCGGCGGCGGCGGTGGCGGCGCCTCTTGCCCGGGCGGGGCGGCCCCGGGGAGGGGCGGGGCGGGGCCGAGGGGGGACCGGGGGGACCGGGCCGGGGCCGGGGGGTCACAGTGTGAGGAGCTTCCCGGGGGACCGGGAGAAGGGGGCAGCGGGGTGACACCGCGGGGGACGCGGAGGGGGACAGCGGAGAAGGGATGGGGACAGGGGACGGGGGACGGGGACGGCGCGGGGTCACCCGGGGCCGGCTGTAAAACTGACACCGCGGAGCAGAAATGTCAGGGCTGGGGACAGGCGGCTCTGTGTGTGTGTGTGTGTGTGTGTGTGTGTGTGTGTGTGTGTCGTGTGTGTCCCCCCCCCGCCCCGGGAGCTATTCCCGACCGCACCGCATGGCACGGCATGGCACGGCATGGCATGGCACAGGGGGAATGGCACGGCACGGCATGGCATGGCACGGCATGGCACAGGGGGAATGGCACGGCACACGGGGAATGGCACAGCACGGCATGGCATGGCATGGCACACGGGGAATGTCATGGCCTGGCATGGCACACAGGGAATGGCATGGCACAGCACACGGGGAATGGCATGGCACGGCACGCCATGGCACAGCATGGCATGACATGGCACAGCACAGCACACGGGGAATGGCACGGCATGGCATGGCATGGCAAGGCACATGGGGAATGGCACGGCACATGGGGAATGGCACGGCACAGCATGGCATGGCATGGCACACGTGGAATGGCATCGCATGGCATGGCATAGCATGGCACATGGGGAAGGGCATGGCACATGGGGAAGGACATGGCACAGCACGGCACACAGGGAATGGCACAGCACGGCGTGGCACGCGGGGAATGGCATGGCACATGGGAAATGGCACGGCATGGCATGGCACAGTGGGAATAGCATGGCATGGCATGGCATGGCATAGCGTGGCACATAGGGAATGACATGGCGTGGCATGGCATGGCATGGCACATGGGGAATGGCGTGGCATGGGACGGCGTGGCACACGGGGAATGGCATGGCACGGCACGTGGGGAATGGCATGGCATGGCATGGCACAGCATGGCACATGGGGAATGACATGGCACGGCACGGCATGGCACATAGGGAATGTCACAGCATGGCCTGGCACACGGGGAATGGCATGGCATGGTATGGCATGGCACACAGGGAACGGCATGGCACATGGGGAATGGCACGGCATGGCGTGGCATGGCACACGGGGAATGGCATGGCATGGCATGGCATGGCATAGCGTGGCACATAGGGAATGACATGGCATGGCATGGCATGGCACACGTGGAATGGCATGGCAAAGCACACGGGAAATGACATGGCATGGCACGGCACACAGGGAGTGGAATGGCACGGCATGGCACGGCACGGCACACGGAATCGCATGGCACAGCATGAATGGCGGGGAATGGCATGGCACACAGGGAATGGCGGGGAAAGGCACGGCATGTCACAGCATGGCACACAGGGAATGGCATGGCACGGCACTGCACGGCACACAGGGAATGGCGTGGCATGGCGTGGCACACGGGACCCGCAGGGAATGGCATGGCATGGCTCGGCACAGCACGCGGCACGCATGGCATGTGTAGCACGGCACGGCACGGCACGGCACGGCGTGGGTAGTGGCGTTGCCAGTGCCACCCATGGTCTGTCCCCGCTGCCTGTTTACCTGTCCCCACCTCGGGGACTGTCAACGACTGCTGCAGGCAGGGGGGGACGCAGTGGGACACGTGTGACGCCCCCACCCCTCCCTCCCTCCCTCCCTCCCAGGCCTGGCACTGCCACCCTGCACAAGTCGGGGCCCAAACAAGGCTCAGCCCCCCCCCGAACCCCCCCTGGAGCCATTCACGGGGTGCCCTCGGGAGCCCGGGCTTCGGGGTGGCCCTGGGGACACGGGGGTGGCAACAGCCTCCCGGCAACAGCCCGGTGCCGCTCACAACGGCGGCCCCACGGCCCCGCAGCAGGCACAGGCAGGCACAGCGTCCCTCCGTGTCCCCACGTGTCCCCCTCACCCCACTCCCCGTCACAGCCCAGTCCTGGGGACACCATCTGCCCCGGCCACACCTGGGCTACACCCCCCAGACCCTGTCCCCATGCTGTCCCTGTGCCCCGAGAACCGGGATGTGGGTCCCCTGTGTCCCCTTTGTACCCCTGTGTCCCCCCATGTCCCCATGACCCATCACAGCCCAATCCTGGGGACCCCACCTACCCCAGTCCCTCCTGGGCTGCTGCCCCCCCCGGACCCTGTCCCCATGCTGTCCCTGTGCCCCGAGGACCTGGATGTGGGTACCAGGGGTCCCCCATGTCCCTCGTGTCCCCCTGTGTCCCCCTGACCCCATACCCCATCACAGCCCAGTCCCAGGGACACCATCTGCCCTGGTCCCTCCTGGGCTGCTCCCCCCCCACCACCCCGATCCCTGTCCCCATGCTGTCCCTGTGCCCTGAGGATGGGGACATGGGTTCCCTGTGTCCCCCCGTGTCCTCCCATGTCCCTCCCTGTCCTGCCATGTCCCCCAGTGTCCCCATGACCCCACATCCCATCACAGCCCAGTCCCGGGGACTCCACCTTACCGGTCACCCCTGAGCTGTCCCCCTGGACCCTGTCCCCATGCTGCCCCTGTGCCCAGAGGACCAGGACGTGGGTCCCCAGTGTCCCCTGTGTCCCCCCATGTCCCCCCCGTGTCCTACCATGTCCCCCAGTGTCCCCATGACCCCACATCCCATCACAGCCCAGTCCCGGGGACTCCACCTTATCGGTCACCCCTGAGCTGTCTCCCCCAGAACCCTGTCCCCATGCTGTCCCTGTGCCCCGAGGATGGGGACGTGAGTCCCCTGTGTCCCCGTGTCCCCCCATGTCCCCCTCACCTCACTCCCTGTCACAGCCCAGTCCCGGGGACCCCACCTTCCCGGTCACCCCTGAGCTGTCTCCCCCCGAACCTTGTCCCCATGCTGCCCCTGTGCCCAGAGGACCAGGACGTGGGTCCCCAGTGTCCCCTGTGTCCCCCCATGTCCCCCCCGTGTCCTGCCATGTCCCCCAGTGTCCCCATGACCCCACATCTCATCACAGCCCAGTCCCGGGGATCCCACCTTCCCGGTCGCCCCTGAGCTGTCTCCCCCCGAACCCTGTCCCCATGCTGTCCCTGTGCCCTGAGAACCAGGAGGTGGGTCCCCTGTGTCCCCCTATGTCCCACCCATGTCTCCCGTGTCCCCTCATGTGCCCCTGTGTCCCCTTAACCCCATGCCCTGTCACAGCCCAGTCTTGGGGACCACACCTGCCCTGGTCCCTCCTGAACTGCTCCCCCCGCCCCGAACCCTGTCCCCATGCTGTCCCTGTGCCCCGAGGATGGGGACGTGAGTCTCCTGTGTCCCCGTGTCCCCCCATGTCCCCCTCACCTCACTCCCTGTCACAGCCCAGTCCCGGGGACCTCACCTTCCCGGTCACCCCTGAGCTGTCTCCCCCCGAACCCTGTCCCCATGCTGCCCCTGTGCCCAGAGGACCAGGACGTGGGTCCCCAGCGTCCCCTGTGTCCCCTCATGTCCCCCCCTGTCCTGCCATGTCCCCCAGTGTCCCCATGACCCCACATCTCATCACAGCCCAGTCCCGGGGACTCCACCTTCCCGGTCACCCCTGAGCTGTCTCCCCCCGAACCTTGTCCCCATGCTGCCCCTGTGCCCGGAGGACCAGGACGTGGGTCCCCAGCGTCCCCTGTGTCCCCCCGTGTCCCCCCGCCCGGGGTGTCCCCCGTGCCACGGGTGTCCCCATATCTCTGTGACAGGTCGGGGACGCCTGTACTGCCCCCACTCCGCGGTCGGAGTGTCCCTGTGCCCTCAGTGGCGGCCTCGGGGTGCTCAGGAAGGACCGTGTCCCCCTGTCCCTGTCCCTGTCCCCCCGGAGCCCTGACTGGCGGCGCCGATTCCTCCGGGCCGCCAGGGGGCGCTGCTCCGCCCCGCCCCGCCCCGCCGCCCCCGCTGAGCCGCTCCCGCCGGGCGGGCCGGGCCGGGGCGGGGCGGCAGCGTCCGGCGGCCATGGCGGACACCGAGAAGCTCAACCTCGACTCCATCATCAGCCGCCTCCTGGAGGGTGAGCGGCCCCCGCCGCCCCCGACAACCCGAAACACCCCCGGGACGACCCCCACCCCCACCCCGCCCCCAACAGCCTACGGGCCGCCTCCCCCCCCCACCCCCCACCCCTTCAAGGTCTCGGGACTCCCCGTAGGCCTCAGGGTCCTCCAGCGCCCCCCCCCCTCCAGCATCGGGCCCCCCTGTGAGGGCCTCGGTGTTCCCAAAGGCTCCGGGACCCCCCAGCAGCCCTATTCTTCCCCCCAGGGCCCCATTTCCGCCCCCCCCCCGCCATGTCCCCAGGCCGTCTTAGCAGCCTCCAGACCCCCCAACAGCCCCACTGCCCCCCCAATGGCCCCATCCTCCCCACAAGGGCCTCAGCTTCCCCCTCAGTATCCCCAGACTTCTTTAACAGACCCCAGCCCCCCCCCCCAACAGCCCCATTCCACTCCCCAACAGCCCCATTTCCCCCCCACTTCGAGAGCCCCAGGCCCCCTTAACAGCCTCCAGACCCCCCAGCAGCCCCACTGCCCCCCCAAAGGTCCCATTCTCCCTCCGAGGGCCTCAGCCCCCCCCCAATGTCCCCAGGCACCTTTAACAGCCCCCAGCACCCCCCCAACAGCCCCATTCCACTCCCCAACAGCCCCATTTCCACACCCCCCCCAAGAGTCCCAGACCCCCCAACAGCCCCACTGCCCCCCAAAGGCCCCATTCTCTCCCCAAGGGCCTCAGCCCCCCTCTCAATGTCCCCAGGCACCTTTAACAGCCCCCAGCATCCCCCCAACAGCCCCATTCCCCCCCCGCAATGTCCTCAGGCCCCCTTAACAGCCTCCAGACCCCCGAACAGCCCCATTCCACTCCCCAACAGCCCCATTTCCACCCCCCCCTAAGAGTTCCAGACCCCCCAACAGCCCCACTGCTCCCCCCAAGACTCCATTCTCCCCCCAAGGGCCTCAGCCCCCCTCTCAATGTCCCCAGGCACCTTTTAACAGCCCCCAGCACGCCCACCCCCAGCCCCATTCCCCCCCCCAGGGGTCCCAGGCTCCCTTAATAGTCTCTAGAGGCCCCCAACAGCCCTGTTCCCCCCTCCAACAATCCCATGCCCCCCCCTTTAATGTCCCCATGCCCCCTTAACAGCAACAGCCCTAGTCCCTCCCCAATGTCCCATTCCCCTCACAAGGGCCCCAGGTCCCCTTAACAGCTTCCAGCCCCCCCCCCGCAATAGCCCCAGGCCCCCTTAATGGCCTCTGCCCCCCCCAGCAGCCCCATTCCCCCTTCCCCAAGGGCCTCAGCCCTACACTCAATGTCCCCAAGCCCCCCTAACAGCCTCCAGCCCCCCCAGCAATGGCCCCATTCCCTCCCCCAAGGGCCTCAGCCCCCCTCACCTATGTCCCCAAGTCCCCCAACAGCCCCGTTGTCCCCCCGCAATGGCCCCATTCTCCCCCCAAGGGCCTCAGCGCCCCCCCCCCCCGATGTCCACAGGCTCCCCTAATAGCTTCCAGACCCCCCCAGCAGGCCCAGGCCCCCTTAAGGGCCTCCAGATCCCCCCAACAGCCTCATTCACACCCCCCCACAACGGCCTCAGTCCCCTCTAAGAGCCTTTTCTCCCCCCCACCACTCCCAGTGACCACCCCCAGGTGTCCCCCCCCCATCAGGCCGGGGCAGTGCGTGGACCTTGGGGGTGTCCCCAGCCTGGGCTCGGTGGGGGTGGTTTGGGGGGGCCGGGCAATGTCTTGGGGTGGGGTCCCCATGGAGTATGGCCTGTACCCCTGGGGGGGTCCTGGAGATGAGTATTCGGGGCTGGGAGGGCCCGGAGAATGTGGGTACTGAGGGGGGGCAGGTAGAGGTTGGGGATGTTGGGGGACTGTGCAGGGGATGGGGCTGGGAGGCAGCAGGGAAGTTTGGGGGGGGGGTGTTGGGGCCTGTGGGGGTTTGGGGGGCTCAGGGAGGGGCTGGCAAAGGAGCTGCTGGATTTGGGATAGGGTGGGGTGCGGGGGTGCCAGGTTGGCAGGCACCGGGGTGGGGGGAGGATCTGGGTTTGCAGGCCCCACGGGTTGGGGGGCCCCCACAACCCCCAGCTCTGGCAGGAGAGGGGTGCCCTGGGGCGGGGGGCGGTCCATGCCCACCCACCCTGGGGCAGGGCAAGACCCTCTCTGGGTGTTGGGGTGGGGGAGGGGACACCCGAATTCCTCGTGCCCATGGCTCCTGCTGGTCTGTGGGTACGGCTTGCGCCACGGCCCCGATGCCTGTCCCTCGGTGCCAGCCCGTGGGGGTGGCACCGGTTGGGGTCCCTGACGCCCGTCTCTCTGCTGGGACCAGTGCAAGGATCGCGGCCGGGGAAGAACGTGCAGCTGACGGAGAACGAGATCCGAGGGCTCTGCCTCAAATCGCGGGAGATCTTCCTCAGCCAGCCCATCCTGCTGGAGCTGGAGGCACCCCTCAAGATCTGCGGTGAGGGCTGGACGGCTGCCACACCGGCCGGGCACCCTGGGCACGGGCTGGGCGAGCCCCCGGGGCCAACTGAGGCGTCCCAGCACAGCCCTGTGCTTCCCCAGGGACATGGATGAGCAGCACTGGGACCCGCTGTGGGGTGGTGGGGGGGGGCTGTGGGAAGCTGGGGTCCCACGCACGCCCTGTGTGTCCCCCCTCCAGGTGACATCCACGGGCAGTACTACGACTTGCTGAGGCTTTTTGAGTACGGGGGCTTCCCCCCCGAGAGCAACTACCTGTTCCTGGGCGACTACGTAGACCGGGGCAAGCAGTCGCTGGAGACCATCTGCCTGCTGCTCGCCTACAAGATCAAGTACCCCGAGAACTTCTTCCTGCTGCGCGGCAACCACGAGTGCGCCAGCATCAACCGCATCTATGGCTTCTACGACGAGTGTGAGTGCTGCGGCTGTGTCCCCCCCGCAACCCCTCCGCTGTCCCCGTGCTGTCCTGCACCGGCCCCATCCACAGCTGTTGTGACACTGGGGGGGAGGTGTCCTCCTGCCTGCCCCTGTGCCCCTCCTGCCAGCCACCTCTACGCGCGTGCACCCCGAGGACACCCCCTGGGTGACGCAGTGCCACCCCCTGGCATTGCCCCCATGCAGCCGGAGCTCTGCCGGGGCCGGTGGGCCTCTGGGGGGCACGACCCCACGCGGGGGCTGCTCATGGGGAGCCCCACGCGCCCCTGTACCCCCAAAGAAAGGCACCCACACCTACTGCCTTGCAGGCAAGCGGCGATACAACATCAAGCTCTGGAAGACGTTCACCGACTGTTTCAACTGTTTGCCCATCGCCGCTATCGTGGACGAGAAGATCTTCTGCTGCCACGGAGGTGGGCACAGCCCTGCCACCGGGGGCTGGAAGGGGACACGGGAGCTCTGTGACAATGCGTTGGAGGTGTCCCGAGGGGACAAGGGCTGTTGCCGAAGAGGCAGAGCCTGACGTGACCCCCCTCTTCCCGCAGGGCTGTCTCCCGACCTGCAGTCGATGGAGCAGATCCGGCGGATCATGCGCCCCACGGATGTGCCGGATCAGGGCCTGCTCTGCGACCTGCTCTGGTCCGACCCCGACAAGGACGTGCAGGGCTGGGGCGAGAACGACCGCGGCGTCTCCTTCACCTTCGGGGCGGAGGTGGTGGCGAAGTTCCTGCACAAGCACGACCTGGACCTCATCTGCCGGGCGCACCAGGTACCCCCGGGGGGGCATTTGAGTCCTCGGTGGATATTGGGTACGGGGGTGAGGTTTCTACCTCTAGTATTTGCCCCTCGAGGGCAGTATTTGCTCTTGGGGCTACCAGGTGAGGTTCCTGGCAAGGTATTTACCCCCAGAGGGGAATGTTTGACTTTGGGGTTATTTTGGGTGCTTGTTGCAACCGTGTTGGCAGGACCCCTGGGGGTATTCGCCCCAGGAGTGGGCATATTTGCCCCAGGGGGGGTGAGTATTTGCCCCAGGGGTGGGTATATTTGCCCCGGTGAGTGAGTACTCGCCACAGGGATGGGTATATTTGCCCCAGGGGGTGTTTGCCCCAGGGTTGGGTATTTGCCCTGGGGGTGCCCGGCTTAACGCCGTCTCTGATGCCCGTGCCAGGTGGTGGAGGACGGCTACGAGTTCTTCGCCAAGCGCCAGCTCGTCACCCTCTTCTCGGCGCCCAACTACTGCGGGGAGTTCGACAACGCGGGCGCCATGATGAGCGTGGACGAAACGCTCATGTGTTCATTTCAGGTGGGTTGGGGGCGCTGCCAGCTGGGCGGGGGGGGCAGCCCTGGGGGTCACCACAGGCGGATGGGGGGGGCTGCGGGAGGGCCCCAATTCCTGCAGGGAGGTGGGGCTGGTACATGCAGGGCTGTGGGGGGCAGGAGGGAGAGCGGAGGGGGCCCCTGGTGCCTGTGGATTTGGGGGGGTGGGTGTCTTTGCCCTCAAAGTGGGAACGGAGCTGGGGCAGGAGGGACTCACCCCTTTCTCTCCCCCCCGCCAGATTTTGAAGCCGGCCGACAAGAACAAGGGCAAATACGGGCAGTTCAGCGGGCTGAACCCCGCGGGACGTCCCGTCACCCCTCCCCGCAACTCTGCCAAAGCCAAGAAATGAGCTGCAAGCTACACCCCCCCGGCCGGGGCCCGGCCCCTTGCCCTCACCATCAGGTCGCTTTTCTTTCGACTGGTTTTTTATTTGTAAGATCCTGCCCCCCCTGCCACGCTCCACCGAACCAAATCCAGCCCCAGGGCAGGGACCGGCGGGGCGAGGGGGGAGCCCAGAGCCCAGCCCTGGGATGGCAGTGGAAGGGGGAGGCAGGAAGATTTTTTGGGAATAAACTTGTAATGGGTCTTGGGGGGCTGCTTGCGTTTGGGGGCCGGTGGTGGGTTGGGGGGGCGCCCATCCCGGTCACGCCGGGGTGGGCTGCCAGCAGCTCCGCAGCCTCGGGGCTCTTAGTATTCGCCATCGCTGTCCTCTGCCAGCACCTCCTGGGTGGGGGCCAGGCCGGGTTCCCCCGGTGTCAACACCGAGCCAAAAAACAGGGAACGAAACTGTGGGGAGAGGTGGGGGGTCAGGAGGGAGCTGTGCCCATCCCCCTGCCCCCAGGTACCCCTGTGTCCATCCCAGACCTTCTTGTGAGGGGGGGTTCCCGGCACAGCTCCTTCCTCCTCCTCTTCCTCCTCCTCCTCCTCGGGGCCACTTTCAGCAGGACGTGGGGTGCGCAGGGGGAAGGTGGGGCTGGGGGGCACCCCCGAGCCCTCCTCGTAGGCGCTGGTTTCCATGGCAATCATGTAGGACTCGAGGTCATCAGGGAAGTCATCTGATGGGGCGGGCAGGTGGGACACGCTGTTGGGGAGAGAGCAAGGAAGCAGGGACAGAGTGGGGACCGTTCACTCTGGATCCTACTGATGGTAGCTAGAGGGCTAAACTGGGACTGGCACCCTCCCCAAGGGCGACGCAAGCCCCGCTTACCCGTTGGCCGTGGGGGGCTGCAAGTTGCTTTCCGTGTCCGAGAGGGTGGCCAGCACCAGGTGGACCTCCAGCACGGCATCGTCCAGGGTGAAGATGACCGGCCTGGGGGCACAGAGGGCCTGAAGGGGGGGCGCAGGGGTGGCTCCGGGTGGGGGGAGGATCAGGGTGCCTGCTCCTACCTGCCGGGCACGTCGTAGTGGATGGTGAGGGGTAGGTTGGAGGCCTCGGCGAAGGCCAGCAGCCCCTGGGGGACAAAGAGGAGGTTGAGGAGGGGCTGAAGGGGGACCTGGTGTTGTGGCGGGGGGGGGGGGGCGGGCCCGGCAGGGACTCACCCGAAATTCCTTGAGGCAGAAGGTGATACAGGAGCCCGGGGCCACAGCCACCGTCTGGAACTCATCCTCAGCCAGACACAGCTCTGTCACCATCACCTTGCTCCGCTCTGGTCAGGAACAGGGGGGCGGAAGGAGGTGGGTCAGGGGGCCGTGGCGGCACCCCAAGGCCGGGGAAGGGGCACCCCCTACCCCTCAGGGCTCACCCGCATCGTCTTCCACATAGTTTCGGAGGCTGATCTTGCCCCCGGGGCCAGCCCCAAGCGTCACCTCAGCCAGCGTCGGGGGGAAGTGGACCACGGCCTCCGCCAGCACCCTGTGGGGACATGGCGGGGGGGGGGGCGACACACACATCTGGGGCTGAGCCCCCCAAACCCCGCAGGGCCAGCCAGGGTCCCTCATCCCTTTCTGCAGCCCCCCTGCCCATCCCGGTGCCACCCCAGTGTCCCCTTTGTGCCCCCCCCCGGCCCACACCAGTGCCACCCACGTCCCCTTTGTCACCTTTACCTGCTGCTGCTGTCCACCCCCCTCGCCCAGTGTGTCCCCCCCGACCCCGTGCCGCTGCCGGTCCTGCTCACCGTGCCGGGGCGCGGAGGCTGCTGGCGCAGCGCTGGGTGTCGAAGACGGCCTGCAGCCGCTCGCACTCCTGGAAGGCCAGGTTGTGGGTCTTGGTGACGCCTGGCAGGGAGGGCACCGGCTCAGCGGGACAAGGTAGCAGTGCCACCGTGTGTCCCCAACCCGCGTCCCCACCGGCACTCACCGTACTTGCAGTGCAGCTGCACGACCAGGCGGCTGGCCTGGGGTTTGAGCAGGATGAGGCACTTCCCCACCGTCTTCTCCAGCGAGGGCAGCGAGCGGAAGACGCCCAGGAAGGACTGCAGGGAGGGGACACGAATGTGGGGACGGGTCACCCTGCCTGTCCCCCCCTGCCCTGGAGCAATGGGGAGCTTTAGGGGGGGGGATCCCGGATCCCGCACCTTCATGAGGACTTTGCATCGGAAGAGCTCTGTGTCGGCTTGGGTGCTGCCCGCCTCGTACCGCTGGAAGAAGAGGGGCGCGAAGAGGAAGGAGGCGAAGGCCGAGCGCGACGAGTTGACGGCCCGCAGGGACAGCTTGGAGGGGGACACACACACACAGGGGGAGCTGGCATCGCCTGCCACCCCCCCAGCGGGGATGTAAGGGGGCACAGGCAGCCCCCCAGCTCCCAGCCAGCCCTCCCCCCCCCCCCCCCGGTGTCCCCGTACCCCGCTCTCGGTGGGCTCCAGGTACAGCTCGTCCCCGATGCGGGACAGGGAGTGCACGGCGCGGCCAAAGACTGGGGGGGGGGGTGAGGAGGAAGAGGGGTGAGACAGGGCCCCCCCGGCCTACCAGAGAGGGGGGGATGAGGAAGGGCACCCCCCCCACACTCCTTGGGGCTCCCCCCAACCCCCCGTGTGTGTCCCCCCCGGCCCCGCTCACCTTTGACGTTGCCACCGGCCACGATGCACTTCATGGCGCCGGGCACCGAACACGTGGGGACTCCGCGCCTTCCCGCCCCTGGCCACGCCCCCCAAGCCGAGACCACGCCCCCTTATTCCATAGACTCCGCCCCCACCCGGAAGCCGCGGCCTCGACCCCCCCCCGCCCCGCCGCGCCTCGCCGGTGCCCCCCCCCCCCCCGCCCCCGAGCACCCCCCGGAATGGTCCCGCCCCCCTTCCCCTCCCCGCTCCAGCCCCCGGTGGTTCCGTCCACTTCAACGCCGCGCGGCGCCACCACCTTCCCCGTTCCCGCGCCCGCCCCGCACCCGCCGCCCCCCCATTGGACGGCAGCCGGCCCTGGTCCCGCCCCCTCCGCCTTCCCATTGTACGGCAACTGGCCCCCGTCCCGCCCTCGCCGCCGGTCGATTGGTCGGCGCGGCCGCCTGACGGACGTTCTCGCCTCACGTGACGCGGGGAGGGGGCGGCCCCCGCCGCTCGGAGGCGCGCGCGCGCGCGCGGGTAGGCCCGCCCCCCCCGCGGCTCGCTATTGGGCGGCGGGGCGCAGGCGGTTGGAGTGACGTGCCGCTCAGCCAATGGGGCTTCGACGGCGGAGCGGCCTGTCGGCGCCCCTCAATATGGCTCCCCGGGCCCGGTCCCGCTCCTCGGCTCGGCCCCGGCACCCACCTCGGCCAGTTTCCAGGCCCTCGGCGGGGCCCCGTGGGCCCCGTCTGCCCCCGGGTCCTTCCCCCGGGGTCTGTGCCAGGCCCCAGCCCTCCCCCGGGGTCCCCGGCCCTCTCTGAGGGGCCTGTGATGCCTTCGGCAGCCCTAGCTCTCCACAGCACCCGGCCTGGCCCCCTCTGCCCGCTCCCCTGCCCCTCCGAGGCTCCTGCTGGGGCTCCAGCCACCCCCTTCTCCCTAGCGAGCGTCCCCTTGTGCCCAGCTCCTCCGAGGGTAAGGCTGCCCTCCCTCAGGCTCGTCCCCCGCTTCAGCTCAGCCCCTTCCACGAAGCCCCTGCCCGCCCTCCAGGGGCACGGTGGCTCCCTGGTGCCCACCCCGCTGGGGCTCCGCAGCTCCCTGGAGCCGGGCAGCTGCCCACACGAGGGAGCCCGGTGTTTTGGGGTCCCTCTCAGGGCACATGGGGGAGCGGGGACGCTGTGGCTGGGTTGGCAGCGGTTTAGCGGTCTCTCCATCCTGCAGGCCGTGCCGTGGTTGCAAGCGGGAAGCTCGTCTCTTGAAGGCCGGCGCCGTGTCTGAGTGGGGGAGACAGTATGAAAGCAGTAAAGAGGGTAAGAGGGAGGCTGGGTGAGGGGAGAGCTCAGTAAATCGCTTTTCTCACACACAGGCAGCCGGCCCGGAGCGAGTGGCTCTCAGGTTGGGGCCTCGAGGGAGGCCAGAGGATCTGGCTGCGAGGAACTCGACTCGCGCTCGCAGCGGGGTCCTTCAGCCGGCTCCCGCCCGCGGCTGCCCAAGTCCCTCCTCCTGGGCTCGGTGGCTGCGGAGCCCGAGCCGAGGGGCCCCCAGCACACAGCCTGCGGAGCGGGGCTGGCACCCGAGGGGGGAGACAGGGAAGGGGGGGGGAGGGGGGGGGGGGGGGGGGATGCGGAACCCCTCTCCCACGGCTGCCGATCTCCAGCATGCAGCCGCAGCCTCTCCTCCTCCTCCTCTCTTCCGTCTCAGGTGCGCCGCTGGTACTCAGCTCCTTCCCGAATGCCCCACATCTGGGATTTCGGACCTGACGCCCCTTGGCAGCACATCCCCTCCAGGTACGCAAACTTTCGACCTTTGCGGGGCCGCTCTGCGGGCCAAGCCACGTGTGTACAGCTGGGCTGGGAGCCCCCCGAGCTCCCAGCCCTGCCTTGGCCTGGGCTCGGGGTCCAGCCCCCCGGGGTCGGCTGGATCTGCCTCCCTCTGCCCCTGGGGTGAGCACTGGCTACCGGCCTCTTCCTCCCAGGAGGAGGAGGAGGACGGGATTGTGTGCGAGCGTCCGTTCCAGCTCTTGAACAGCAGCCGGGCTCCTCTGGAGCCGGCGTCCCCAGGAGGGGCTCTGGCCTCGGGGCTCGGCGTTTTATGGGGCTGTGGATAGGACGCAGCTGGCTGCGGTCGTGACACACACACCTCAGCGGTGGCCAAAGCCACGCGCACCCCTCCCTCTTCCCCTGGCCGCCCTGAGCCAGCGCTGACGAGGCACCGGGGGACAGGGCTGGAGACTGGCCGGGGGCAGGAGGCTGGCAGCCCTTGGGGGGCTCTGTCACAGACCCTGAGGTTGCAGACCCTCGTTCCTGTCGCCTTCCCAGCCATCCCTGGGTGCCCGGTGGACTCAGGGCCGTCTCCTGGCGCCGGCGGCTGCCCGTTCCCTGGAGAGCCATGGTTTCCTTCCCAGCACGGCATCCTGAGCACATGGCGTGGTGCCCTCGCCCAGGCAGTGGCGCGGGGAGACAGACGGCCACAGCTGGGCTCCGCAGGAGGGGACAGGCGCCCGCCGCTGGGCCGAGTGTCTGCTCCGTGCCCCAAGACATCCCCTGCCTGCGCCCCAGGGGTGTCCCCGAGGAGCCGGGACAGTCCCCTGCCTGCCCAGCCCATGGCTCGGAGGGGCTGCAGGCGGTTTGGGGGCTCAAACCCTCCGCAGTGCCAGGGTTTTCTGGGTCTGCCTCGGCACTCGGGGCATCCAGCGGCTCCGCTCCTCTCCCTCCTCCGCTTGCCAGAGGCCCAGGGCTCTGGTGCGGCCCCGGGATGTGGTGGACGGATGTGCCCGCCGCAAAGGTCAGCAGTGGGAGGCAGGGCCGGCAGCGGCGCCGGCGGGGGGGACCCGCGCCGCCCGGGCCGGGACAAAGGTGAGGTCAGCTGCCCACGGCGCTGCCGGTGACGTGGTCCCCGAGGGCAGGGGGGACACGGCTTTACCCACGCGGGGCCATCACGGGGCTGGGTGTGCAGCAGGGCCTGCGGAGGAGGAGGATGATGATGCCTTTGTGGGGGGGTCTCCAGCGGTTTGACCCGCTTGTGCCTTGTGCCCCCCTTATCCCGGGGGTGGCAGGGGCTCCGTCTCGGCGCCGCCGGCTGGCACGGGGCTCTCCGGCAGAGGAGAGGGAGCTGGGGAGGAAGGCGCCAGCTTTGGGGGGTCGGGGTCTTCCTTCCGCTCACTACAGGGCTGTCTGGGGGGGCTTCCACGGCGCTGCTGGGTCGAGGGGCTCCTGCCACATCCGCTGGCCACGTTACCCTCCTCCTCCTCCTCCTCCTCTCTTCTCTCTCAGGTGTTGGCCCAGCGTGAGCTGTGCTGGAAAACTCCCCAGAAACATCCTCGGTGGCCAGGACTTGTCACCCCCCCTGCCCCGGGCTGGCAGCCGCTCCCACAGCCCCGGCCATGCTGCAGCCCCCCCACCCAGGGGACGTGAAGGCGGCTTTTCCCAACTGCTCCGTGCTGTTTGCTCGGGAAAGGCGGGGGGGAAACAAGATATCCTGCACCGCGGCTAGGGGAGCGGCTGGCCCCACACTGTTGCGGGAAGGGCTGGAAGCGGGGACCCCCTCCCGCACGCTGCCGGGGAGCTGGGATACGGCACCTTCCCGGAGCACCTCTGTTGGGTCCTTCCTGGCGGATTTGCCACCAAATCCGTGGCTCCCAAGCAATAAATCACCCCCGCACTGCCGCGGTGTGGGTGTCAGTGCCTGGTTTATCCATACAAGGGGGGGGGGATCCCTAAACCCTGAGGCTGGTGGGTTCGGCACCGGGAAAGGCTGGTCTCCGTGCACCCCGAGCTGCCACCCCGCTGTTCCGTGTCCCAGGGAAAACCGGGAAGGCTCGGACCTGGCCAGGGCCGAGGTGGGGCCGGAGCCGAAACGAATCCGGTTGTTACCTCCTGGCCCTTCCCGGCGTTCCCGAGCAGCGCCGGCCGGCCAGCGCCTTTGTTTTAAACAAAGCTTTTTCGGGGGGAGCCAGCTCGGGCGAGGAGGTTCCCTGAGAGCCCCCCCACCTTTCCCCAGCTTCCATGGCAGTACCCACTGGTGGATGTGGGTCATAAAAGGGGGGGGGGGGGGGGGCGGGTCTGGCTGTGGGATCACCCCCCCTGCTGCCGCGGGTGTCGGGCTCAGCAGGGATTTACACCATGCTTGGCCCCGGGGGGGGGTCAAGCCACCCACGCTCCTCCCGCCCCGGGTGGGTTATGAGAAACGCCACGGTCACTGCCAAGGTCCCCCCACGGGTCGGGGTCCGTCTTAATGAAGGAGGTTAATTAGGAAGGCAGCGGTTGATGGAGGAGGGTTGGGGCTGGAGGGGGAGGGGGGGAGGTTTGCGGGACCGGGGGGTCCCTCCCGACCCCCGGTGGCGGGCAGGGGGTGTGGGCAGCGGCAGCCCGGGGGAAGCTTTACCCCCCCAGCCCCGGGGCAGAGGGTCTCCCCCCCACACACCCCGGTAACGGGTGCGGGGGGTGCGGGGCTGACTCGCCGCCGCCGCTCCGAGGGTCTCCGGTACCCGACGGCCCCCGTCCCCGCTGCCGGTCGCTCACCTGCCGCCTCCCCGGCGCCCCGGGGCCGTCCCGGCGGGGCAGCGACCGAGGAAGCTCCCGGGAACCGGGACGGGATGGAGGGGGCGGGGGGGGGGGGGGGGTCCGCACCCCTTCCCCCCCCCCGGTGGAGCGGCAGGGGAGGGGGCTGGCCGCGGCAGAGGAGAGGCGAGGACAACCCCCCTCTGTCTGTCTGTCCGTCCCCGCCACCCGTCCCCCGCTGCCTGCCGGGCTCTGCGCCTTCCCAGCCCTCCAGCCCCCCCTCCTCCTCCTCCTCCTCTGGAGGGGGGGTGAGGGAGGGGGGGGGGCAGGCTGGCACCCCCCCCCCCCCCCCTTCCCAAACCACCCCCCCCGCCCCGCTGCGGGGCGGCGAGAGGAGCCGCTCCGCCGCACCTCGCCCCGCTTCCCCCCCCCTCCCCGCGCCTTCTCCCTCCCATACCCCCCCCCCCCCCCCAAAAAACCTCCCCTCCCCGGACCCCCCCCCCCCCCTCCGCCCCCCCGGGGGACCGGGCTCTCGGCGTGCGGCGGCTCTTACACGTCGGGAGGAGAAAAGAGGCGAGAGGGCTGGGACCGGCAAATGGGAGCCGGAGCGGCGGTCCGGTGTGCGGGACCGCTGCCTGCCCGGCCGGGAAACCCCCCCCAAGCCCTCACCCACCCCCCCGGCTACCTCCTCTGTCCCGCATGGAGCTGAGAGCAGGTAGGAAACCACCCCCTCACCCCCCCCGCCTCGCTTTCTATCCCCGCACCGACCCCGCACCGGACCCCGCCACTAACAAAAGCCGTGCGGGAGCCAGAATGGGAAGTGTCGGGGGGGGGGGGCGAAAGGAGGGAAAAAGTTGTGTGTTGGATGTTTTGGGGGGGGGTGTCCCCCTCATCCTGCCCGGCCGGCAGCACCCCCGGGGACCCCCTTTTTCCTTCCCCCCCCCCCCCATCCTCCAAATTCCGGGACCCCCGGGGATGGGGAAGGGGAGAGAAGGTGGCGGTGGAGGCGGGGGGCGGGGGGGGGGGGGGGAGAGAAGGGAGGGAATGAATGGAGCCCCGCTCTTGTGTACAATTGCATCAAATACATTCTTGAAAGCAACCTGGTTCTGCTTAACACTTGAATTTTGAAAAAAAAAAAAAAGAAAGAAAAAAAAAAAAGAGAGAGAGAGAAGGGGAAAAAAAAAAAAAAGCAGGGAAAGGAGGGAGGCAGCCGCTTGGAGAGGGTGTATCGCGAACTCCTTTTTTTTTTTTGTGTGTGTGTGTGTGGTTTTTTTTTTTTTAAATTTATTTATTTTTTTATTTTTTTCCCTATTCTTGCATTCCTGGACACCAATCAAAAGAGCAAATCAAGGGAGGTGGAAGAGAGGAGGGGGTGGGGGGGCAAAAAGGCGGCGAGCGCGGTGCGAACCGTGCACCCGCACGCTCGCTCACCGCGCCCCCCCCCCCAAAAAAAAAAAAACCCCAAAAAAAACCAACCCCAAAAAATCCCCCTTTGTTATTTTTTTTTTTTCCCACCTAACACCCAAGCAAACACAAACCAAAACAAATAGGGAGGAGGTGGGGGGGGGGGGGGGGGAGAGAAAAAAAAAAAAAAGAAGGAAATTAAAAAAAAAAAAAAAAACCCACACCAAAAAAAACCCCATAGCGAGCGCAAAAGCGAGCCAGGGCAGAGGCGAGCAGGCGGGCTCGGGGTGCGGAGCAAAAAGCCAAGCCCCCCCCCCCCTTTCCCCCCCCCCCCCCGGCTTTAGGCTCTTCTGACCCCCCTGCTCTGTGCCTTCTACCCCCCCCAACCCCCCCCCACCCGCGCCCCGACTATGCTCAATGTCGCTGGGGAGCTCTCAGGTAAGACCCAAAACGCTGGGGGTTGGGGAGGAGAAGGCGGGGGGGGGGGGTGTGTATGGGGGGGTGTCTCTGCCTGCCATGGGGTTTTTTTGGTTGTTTTTTTGTTTTGTTTTTTTTTTCTTTCCCTTTCCGACCCGCTGCTGATTTTAATTTGATGTGATTAAAACGTCTGTCTGGCTTTGGGATTGATTTAAGACTTTTCCCCTTCTCCGGGTCTTTTTTTCTTTTCTTTTCTTTTTTTTTTTTGTTTCCCTTTTTTTTTTTTTTTTTAACCTTTTTTTTTTATTTATTTATATATATATTTTTTATGTTTTTCCCCTTTCTCTCCTTCCCTCTTTTCCATGCATGTTTGTGATTACCAGGGAGGGAACCGCCGCTGAGAGCACGGAGCGTTAAACCCCGGGACTGACAAGAGGGGAGGAAAAAATGAAAGTCGCTGGGATTTTTTTTTGCGGGGGGGGCGGTGGGGGGGGAGCAGAAAGAATTTTATCTTTCCTAACCGCGGCTGAATTTGGGGGGGGAGTGGGGAGGGGGGGTGTTGTTTGCCTCGTAATGCTTTTACCGGAGCGAGATTCCTCTAGGAGACAGATTTTGGGGTGCCGGAGCCATGTCGGTGTCCCCAAGGCTCCGACTGCGGTTTTGTTACCCCCGCTCGGAGCGTTTTGGGGGTCTCGGGATGGTTGGGGGGGGGGGGGGGGGCTGGCCGGCCCCACGGCACACCGGCTTGGGGGGGGGGGGTTCCTCGCCCGGAAAGGAGGGGGAAAAAATGCTGGAAAACACCCTTAAAAGGTCAAACTGTGGGTGCCGCGGGGTCGGGGCAGCACGGGGTCGGCTCCGGTGCCCGGTTTGACTCCGGTGCCCGGTTTGGCTCCGGTGTCGGCGTGACGCAGGACGGGCAAAACGGGGCGAGCGCCGGGGAACCGGAAAAGCGAGGCCGGGATCCCCAGCGGCTCCATCGCCCTCCTCCCCCCACCCCTCGCTCCCTTCTTTTTCCCCCCCCCCACCCCTCACCACCCATCGCCGGTGGCCGTGACCGGGCAACCGGTGCCACAACCAGACCCGAGGCCTGTTGGTGGCCGGCAGCGGGACGGGAAGGGGACACGGAGCCCGTTGGGGCGAGAGCTCGGCAGCCGCCGGCTGCTCTGCTCCCACTCCCCGTTTCGGGGGTATCCCCGGCTGGTGGCACAGCCTTTTTTTTTTTTTTTGTTGGCTTGTCTCGGGGACATGTGGCGGCACCGGTGTCCCCGTGCCTATTTAGCAAGGCACGGTGGCGGCGAACATCTGGGCTGCATTAGGCGCAGCCTCCGAAGGGAAACGCGGAGGGCTCCGCTTACAGGGCCGGGCTGGGGCGGCGGAGGGGGGGGGGAAAGATTTATGCCCTGTTAAGTGGCACAGAGCTCCATAAATCACCCCCCCCCACCCCGGCCAGCTCCTACCTCCCCGTCCTGTCCCCCCCCCCCGCCGCCATCCCTGGCCTCGACGTGGCATGGGGTACCCGCGGTCTGTCACCGGTGCCAAGGCACACGGGGATGCCAAGCCGCTGGGCACGGTTCGTGACGCGGCGCGTGGCCCGTGGGTGACGGAGTTATCCCGGGCTTGGCCAGGGGTGCTGGGGGACATGTCTCGGGGGTAGGGGTACATGCCCCCCCCCACCCCCCCCCACCCCGGCAGAGCTGCCGGTCCCGTCGTGTCCCCACGACGCGGTGGCGGCTGGGTGGGACGTGCCGAGCGGTGGCAGCGGGTCCGGAGGTGCCAGGGGACGGAGAGGGATGTGACATGCGGGGCTCACGGTGCCACGTGGGCTGGCACCGGGGGTCCCCAACCCCAAAGGGTGCTGGGGGGGCGGGGGGGGGCGGCGCGCGTCTCCGTGACTTGCACCGGGCGGGATGGAAGGATGTCGGGACACCTCGGACGGCTCGTGGGTGCCAGCGGTGGGTGCCGTGGCTGGCCGCGCGTGGGGGGCGGCGGGATCTGGTTGGGATTAGGGGGCCTGCGCGCCGTCCCCCGTTCCGCCGTCCCCCCCGTCCCCCCCCCCCGCCGTCCCCTCGCCGGCGGGGGTGTTTCCATCGTGTGCCGTTGGCTGAAGCCGGATGGGAAATCCAGGCCCAGCTAATTACGGCCTCGCTGGAGTCTCCCGTGCGCGGCCGCATTTATAAACACACGGAGGAGACAGGATGTAAACACTCAGCGCCGCGAGCGTAGGCACGGCCCGTTCGGGGACGCGGGGGGCCGTGGTCCCCCCTTCCCACCCCCCGGCCCCATGCGCCCACCCGCTCCCCGGCCACGCACGCAGCCGGCAGCGGTGGCTTGGCTGGCCAGGAGCCGTGGACGGCTCCTGGCCAGCCAAGCCACCGCTGCCGGCTGCGTGCGTGGCCCTGGGTGGGGGGCGGGGGGGGCTGTTGGTGGGGCTGGTGGGATTGGGGTGGGTGCCGGAGGGGTTGGGAGAGGGGTGGGATGGAGGTGAAGGCTGGGAACAGGCAGGTGAGATCCCGTGGGATGGGCTGGGGTGGGATGAGACAACGAGATAGGGGAGGGGGTGAGATATGAGAGATGGGATGGAACGGGATATGGGATATGGGGGTGAGATGAGACGGGATGGGATGAGATGGGATGGGATGGGATGGGATGGGATGGGATAAGACATGGGTTGAGATAGGATGAGATGGGATATGGGATATGGGACGGGATGAGGCGGGGTGGGATGAGGTGGGTTGAGATAGGATGAGGTGGGATGAGATGGGATGGGATGGGATAGGATGGGATGAGACAAGATATGGGATGGGATGAGATGAGATAGGATGGGATGGGATGAGATATGGGATGGGATGAGATATGGG
This sequence comes from Larus michahellis, assembly GCF_964199755.1. NCBI lineage: Eukaryota > Metazoa > Chordata > Aves > Charadriiformes > Laridae > Larus > Larus michahellis. The sequence continues at coordinate 92,384,426 of NC_133899.1, read as the reverse complement.
ATGAGATGAGGTAGGATGGGATGAGATATGGGATGCGATGGGATGGGATGGGATGAGATATGGGATGAGATGAGGTAGGATGGGATGAGATGGGATGAGATGAGATATGGGATGAGGTAGGATGGGATGGGATGGGATGGGGTGAGACGAGATATGAGGTGGGATGAGATGAGATAGGATGGGATGGGATGAGACGAGATATGGGATGGGATGAGATGAGATATGGGATGGGGTGAGACGAGATATGGGATGGGATGAGATGAGATAGGATGGGATGGGATGAGATAGGATGGGATGGGATGAGACGAGACATGGGATGGGATGAGATAGGATGGGATGGGATGGAATGAGACGAGATATGGGATGGGATGAGATGAGATAGGATGGGATGGGATGAGATGAGATGGGATGGGATGGGATGGGACAGGACAGGACGGGACAGGATGGGACAGGGTGAGATGAGATGAGATGAGATGGGATGGGACGGGATGGGATGGAATGGAATGGGACAGGATGGGGATCCCACCGCAGCATCCGTGGCCACTATGAGGGAGCAAGGACACACGTGTCCTTCCCATCAGTGCTTGGGGACCGCCGATGTCCCTGTGGCGGGGCACAACCACAGCCTGAGCGTCCTCACGGCCCTGCACTGCCGGCTCCGCGGGGCTGCCGCTGCGCCTGCCCGCCGCCGCCGTGTCACCTCCCCGGCCCCGCAGGGTGAAATGCCAGCAGCCTGGGGACACGGAGGTGTCCGTCCTCCTGTCCTCCTGTCCTCCTGTCCTCCTGTCCTTGAGCATCACCCGCTCCGAGAAGAGCAGCAGGCAGAGGCTGGCTGCCACGTTGGGCTACCAAACCGCCCAGGGAAGGGTTAAGCGCTGCCGGTCGAAGGCAGCCCTGGCCAAGACCGCTGCCTGCTCCTTGCCCGCAGGCGAGGGCTACTTTGTCCTCAATGCCGTGGTCACGCCTGGCCACCGCGGGACCTCCCGGGCTGGGCTCCCAGCCCAGCCGCCAGCGCCGGGGATGGGGCCGGGGGGTGGGATGATGGGGCTCGTCTCGCCGCTGGACACCGGCCCATCAGATACGGCGGCTCCGGGGGCCAGCTGGGCTCCGTGCCGCTGCCCGGGGGGCTCCGGTGCGAGGGTCCCCCCATTCCTGCTTGCCGCCCCCGCCCCGGGCACCCACGAGGGTTTCGGGAAAGCTGCTCTTGGGTGGCTTGTGGTTGCCCTTGACCTCGGCGGCTCTGCCCACAGCATGCCCGGGGAACAGCTCACCCGGCACCGCGGCGGCTACGCTCCCGCCTCGGCTACTGGCCGGGAAGTCTGGCCAGCGCTGGGTGAGGGGGTGGGTGGCTTGCGGGAGGGCAGGGGTCCCGCCAACGTGACTCCGTGAGCATCCCCCCGCCACCCCTGTCGCCACGTGGCCGAGGGATGCTGGCGGCATCTCCGGTGGGTCCCGCCGCCGGCCGCAGCCCCTCGGCAGCGTGGGTGTCCCGGGGTGCCCGCTCCCGTGTCCCCGTCCGCCCCGCGGCCCCCAGCCGAGCGGGTGACCCCGGGGCAGCCACGCCGTGAGCTGCTTACGTGGGCTGGGAGCATCCTGGCCAGGCTCCAGAGCCGGTTTTGAAACCCTCGGGTTCTTCCTCTCCGACGTCACCGGGATCCAGCTGTGCCGGGCCCCGCGCCTCCCTCCTCCCCGCCGGGCCACTGCCGCCGCCATTGTCTGTCCCGGTGCCCAGACGTTTTCCGCCCGGCGCCGAGTGGCTGGGAGCGGGGTGGGCGAGGGACAACGGGCGCTCCACGGGGCAGCCGGCACGGCTGGGCCACTGCCACCGCTGGGACGTGGCCACCGTCGCTTTTGTGCCACCCGTGCTGTGCCGTGGCCATGTCTGTGCCACCCCTGCTGCGCCGTGGGCATGTGCGTGCCACTGCCACCGCTGTGCCATGGCCACCATCGCTGCTGTGCCACCCGTGCTGTGCCGTGGCCATGTCTGTGCCGTGGTCACCGTCACTGCTGTGCCATGGCCACCACTGTGCCACCCACATGGCTGTGCCATGGCCGTATCTGTGCCACTGCCACCACTGTGCCATGGCCATGTCTCTGTCACTGCCACCGCTGTTCTGTGGCCACCATCACCCCTGTGCCACGGCCATGTCTGTGTCACTGCCACCTCTGCGCCATGGCCTCTGCTGTGCCGTGGCCATGTCTGTGTCACCGCCGTGCCATGGCCACTGCAGTGCCACCCGCGCTGCTCTGCCATGGCCATGTGGCCACATCTGTGTCGCTGCCACCGCTGTGCCGTCACCACCACTGTGCCACCACCACGGCCGTGCATCCCACCGTCTCCTGCCCATCAGCCACCCACCTCCCCCTGCCCTTCCTCCCTCCTCCTCCTCACCGTGCCCCGGCCACCTGCCCGGGTGCTGCCGGTGGCTCCGTCCCCGTCCCCATCCCTGCCGCCCGTGCCCCCCGCTCCAGCCCGGCTCTCCCCTGGCTGTGTTTGCTTTGGCGGCCGCCGGGCCAGGGCTGGTGTAAATCCCACTCTGGAAACCGGAGCCGGCGGCGGGCGAGGGTCCGGCCAGCCCAGCGGTGCCGGGGCTCGGCCAAAGCAAACACCCGGGGGTGGGTGGGTGACTCACCGCCGCGGCGTGTCCCCCCCCCTCCCCTCCCCCTTCTCGCTGTCCCCCGGCCCACGCACGCAAGGCAGGCCAGCGGCACGCTCCACGCGCCGGGACCCGGCCACGGGCAAGCGGCTGCGTGTCGGGGCAACCGCCCAGGGCTGGTGTAAGGCCAAGGTGGGGGGGGGGGGGGGTCTGCGCCGGCACGCGCTGCGCGTCGCAGGTGGGCACGGGGTGGCACACGCCCGGGCGGTGCGTCGCAACGCGTGCGCCGCATCGTACGCGTGCACGGCATGTCACGCACGCGGTGTGTCGCGCACGCACGGTGCGTCGCGCGCTTACACGGTGTGTCACGCGTGCACGGTGCGTCGCACACTTATGTGATGTGTCACACATGTACGGTGTGTCACACACGGTATGTCACGTACGCACAGTGTGTCGCACACTTACGCAGCGTGTCACGCCTGCACGGTGTGTCACACGGTGTGTCACGCATGCCCAGTGTGTCACATGCCTTCACAGTGTGTCACATGTGCGTGCCACATTGTATGCGTGCACAGTGTGTCGCACACTTACACGGTGTGTCACGCACACGGTGTGTCACGCGTGCACAGTGCATTGCCCACTTACACGGTGTCACTCACGCTGTGTCACGCGTGCACGGTGTGTCACACACATGGCGCGTCACGCATGTGTGGCGCGTCACGCATGCACCGTGTGTCACACACACGGTGTGTCGCGCATGCACGGCATGTCATGCTCCGCGTGTCACGCATGCACGGTGTGTCACACACTTATACGGTGTGTCACGCCCGCACGGCATGTCGCGCATGGTATGTCATGCGCGCACAGTGTGCCGCACACTTACACAGTGTGTCACGCGTGCACGGTGTGTCACACACCTTGGCGGTGTGTCACAGGTGTGTGCCACCTCATACACGTGCGTGGCGTGTCGCGCACACGGTGTGTCACGCATCTACGGTGTGCCATACATGGCACACCCCCCCCCGCCGCTGGATGCCGGTGTCCCCCGTGGCGGCGGCACAGGGCAGCCGGGTACCCGCCGTGGCGCACGGCCAGAGCCGGGATGTCCCCAAGGACCCTCGTGCGTCACCGGCGCTTGGCTGTTCCTGGGTTTCCAAGCTTCCCGGTGGCGGGTGACGGGGAACGGTGACGTGCGAGGGCACCGTGGGCTGCCACCGGTGACGAGCCGTGCCGGCGGTGGGTCCTCCCGCCGGAGGAGCTGCCGGGAAGCCCAGCTCCGGCCTTGCCGAGAGATGCCAGTTGGCTGGGAGCATCCTGGCCGCCGGCCGTGACCTTTGCACAACCGCCGGCTAACGAAGCCGGAGCTCGTTAGGCCGCCTTGACGTCAAGGGCGATGACGGGGACCCGGCCGGCGGTTTCCGGCGGCTTCGGCAAAGGTCACCCCACGCCCCGGCCACCCCCAGGGGTCCCTTTCTCAGCCCCCCACCCCGTTCCCTATGGCCGGGGGGGTCCGGTAGCCCCGTGGGATGCCCAGCCCGCCCCGGCATTGATGGTGGGTGAGTCGCCGTGCCCAAATATAACCCGGCCGTGCCGTCCCGGCGGGAGCCCCGCGAGCCGCGCTCGCTCCAGACCATATAAAGGATTGTTGCTGCAGCCGGCGGGAGGGAACGCGACGCGGGGAGCCCGGGCTCGGGGGCGCTGGCGGGGTCACTGCGACAAAGCAGAGGGGGGGGTCCCCGGTGCACCGGTCGTGCCCGACGGCATCGCTCCGGGCTCCCAGCACTGCCCCGGCCGTGCCAAGGCGTCAGCTGTCCGGTGCCGGGGGATGTTGAGCTGCCCGGTGTTGGCTGGGGGGGGGCACTGAGCTGCCCTGTGCCAGGGGATGATGCTGAACCGCGCTGTGCCGGGGGGGGGATGCTGAGCTCCCCCGTGCCAAGGAAGGTGCTGAGCTGCCTCGTGCCCATGAAGATGCTCAGCTGCCCGGTGTTGGCGGGGGGGGGACGACACTGAGTTACCCTGTGCCAAGGGATGCTGAGCTGCCCCGTGCCAAGCCGGGGGGGGGACACTGAGCTGCTCGATGCCCACAGGGACGCTGAGCCGGCCACTGCCAGGGGATGCTGAGCTCCTCTGTGCCAGGGAAGGTGCTGAGCTGCCTGGTGCCAAGGGACGCTGAGCCCATCGGTGTTGGGGCCGGGGGGGGGGGGACACGCTGAGCTGCTCGATGCCCACAGGGATGCTGAGCTGCCCCGTGCCCATGAGGATGCTGAGCTGCTCTGTGCTGGGGTTGGGGGGGGCACGCTGAGCTGCACGGTGCCGAGGGATGCTGAGCCACTTTGTGCTGGGGGGGGGATGCTGAGCTGCCCAGTGATGAAGGGGGGGGACACACCGAGCTGCCCTGTGCCGAGGGAAGGTGCTGAGCTTCCCCGTGATGAAGTGTGGGGGGGACACACCGAGCTGCCCTGTGCCAGGGGATGGTGCTGAGCTGCCCAGTGATGAAGTGGGGGGGGGACAGTGGGGGGGGGACACACCGAGCTGCCCTGTGCCGGGGGATGGCGCTGAGCTGCCCAGTGATGAAGTGGGGGGGGACACACCGAGCTGCCCTGTGCCAGGGAAGGTGCTGAGCTTCCCAGTGATGAAGTGGGGGGGGACACACTGAGCTGCCCTGTGCCAGGGGATGGTGCTGAGTTGCCCAGTGATGAAGTGGGGGGGGACACACCGAGCTGCCCTGTGCCAGGGGATGGTGCTGAGCTGCCCAGTGATGAAGTGGGGGGGGGACAGTGGGGGGGGGACACACCGAGCTGCCCTGTGCCAGGGGATGGCGCTGAGCTGCCCCGTCGCAGGCGCGGCTGCCCCATGGCCCTGCGACGCATAGCCCTCCCGTGCCTCAGTTTCCCCACTTGCAGGTGGGTGCCCCCGCCGGGCGGCACGCTGGCTCCAGCCCCAAAGGACGGACCCCGCAGCCGCCATCTCCCTGCCACCCCACCCTGCCCAGGGGTGGCGGGAGGTGCTCTCCCCTCCCCTCAAAGTTTGTGTCCCCCACCCCGTCCTAAGGCCTTGTGTCCCCGCAGGAGACTCTTGGGGGATCTTCACCTTCCTGTGCGCCGCGCTCTGCAACCTGCCGGCGCTGCCCGCCCTGAACTGCAGCGAGGAGCTGGGCGCCGGCCAGTCCATCCAAAAAACCTACGACCTGACCCGTTACCTGGAGCACCAGCTCCGCACCCTCGCCGGCACCTACGTGAGTAAGCGGGGGGAAAGGGTCACCCACGCTGAACCCCGTTCATGGCACCCCGTGGCGTCCCCGCTGTCCATCTTCCCCCTGCCCGTCTCCCATGGGAGATGCTCCGGGCGCGGTGTGTCCATTCCCATCCCCGTCCCCCCCATCCCCAACGCCAGGGCACCGGGCACGGTGCCAGGGGGACGTCCGCGTGGGGAGAGGGAGGGAGAGGGGGGGGGGGTCACCCCGTTGTCACCAGCCGGGGACCCCCTGGAGACACCCTGCCTGGGGAAGCAGCGGGGGTGGGGGGGGGAAGGGAGTGCGCTGGCACGGCTGCACACGCGTGTGCCTGCACATACGTGTGCGTTAGTGTGTCTGCGTGCATGTGCCTGTACGTACATGTGTGTGTGTGCCTGTACATACACATCCCGGCACATACGTGCGCACGCATTGGTATGCCCGCACATACATGTGCCTGTACATACATGTGTGTGCATTGATGTGCCTGTACATACATGTCCCTGCACATGCGTGTGCGTTAGTGTGTCTTTGTGCATGTGCCTGTACATATGTGTGTGTGCCTGTACATACATGTCCCTGCACATGCGTGTGCGTTAGTGTGTCTGCGTGCATGTGCCTGTACGTACGTGTGTGTGCATTGATGTGCCTGTACATACGCGTCCCTGCACATACGTGTGTGTGCATTGATGTGCCCGCACGTACACGTGCCTGCACATACGTGTGCGTTAGTGTGTCTGCGTACATGTCCCTGCACATACGTGTGTGTGCATTGGTGTGTCCACACATACATGTGCCTGTACATGCGTGTGCGTTAGTGTGTCTTTGTGCATGTGCCTGTACATATGTGTGTGTGCCTGTACATACACGTGCCTGTACATACGTGTGCGTTAGTGTGTCTGCGTACAAGTGCCTGTACGTACATGTGTGTGCATTGATGTGTCTGTACATACACGTCCCTGCACATACGTGTGTGTGCATTGGTGTGTCCACACATACATGTGCCTGTACATACGTGTGCGTTAGTGTGTCTGCATACATGTGCCTGTATGTGTGTGCATTGATGTGCCTGTACATACGCGTCCCTGCACATACGTGTGTGTGCATTGATGTGCCCGCACGTACACGTGCCTGTACATATGTGTGCGTTAGTGTGTCTGCATACATGTGCCTGTACATATGTGTGTGTGCCTGTACATACACGTCCCTGCACATGCGTGCTTGTGGATTGATGTGCTCGCACATACATGTGCCTGTACATACGTGCGTGTGCATTGATGTGCTCGCGCATACATGTGCCTGCACATGCGTGTGCGTTAGTGTGTCTGCGTGCATGTGCCTGTACGTACATGTGTGTGCATTGATGTGCCCGCACATACATGTGCCTGTACATACGTGTGCGTCGGTGTGCCTGCACGTGCATGCCTGCACATACACGTACGTCAGTGTGCCTGCACGTGCGTTCCTGCACACACGTGTGCATCCGTGTCCCTGCACATACGTGCGCGTCGCTGTGCCTGCGCGTACACGCCCGTGTGTACGTCGCCGTTCCCGCACACGCGTGCGCATTCCCACCCCCCCTCCCTTGCCGCGTCTCCCGGACACGCGTGTGCCGCAGCACGCCCCGCCGCCACCCGCCCTCCCCCGGGGGCTGCGTGTCCCCCCTGCCCTGCCCGGCTGCGCCCGTGCCGGGGGCCAAGGAAATGGCTCATCGGCAGCAGGGGCGCGGGCAGCTGCCTCTCCCTGCCCGCCGGCAGCTGCCTCTCCCTGCCTCCCGGACACGCGTGTGCCGGCACCGCCGCCCCACGCCGGGGTTGCCCAGCTCTGCCCTGACGTGCCCCCGCTGCCGCCGGCTCAGCCTCCTCGGTGCCGGGCCCGGGGAGGGGGTGCCAAGCGGTGCCGTGGGGCTGGGCGCTGGGATGGGGGGTGTGTGTGTGGGGGGGGTTCTCCCCAGGGGAGACTTGGGGGTATGATGGGGAGAGGGACGTGGGTGGGAGGGAGATGGAGAGGCCTGGGACATGGTGGGCATGTCCACCTGGGGGACATGGGACCTGGGACATGGTGGGCACGTCCACCTTGGGGACATGGAACCAGGGACATGGAGACCTGGGACATGGTGGATACGTCCACCTGGGGGACATGGGACCTGGGACATGGTGGGCACGTTCACCCGAGGGACATGGAGACCTGGGACATGGTGGGCACGTCCACCTGGGGGACGTGGAACCAGGGACATGGTGGGCACATTCACCTGGGGGACATGGAGAACTGGGGCATGGTGGGTACGTCCACCTGGGGGACATGGAACAAGGACATGGAGACCTGGGACGTGGTGGGTACGTCCACCTGGGGGGACATGGAACAAGGACATGGAGACCTGGGACATGGTGGGCATGTCCACCTGGGGGACATGGGATGTGGGCAAGGGGACATGGAGGCTGGGGACACGGTGGGCATGGAGACCAGGGACATGAAAAGGAAGGGGAGGTGCGCAGGAGGACATGGAGACCTGAGATGGGGTGGGGGGGAGATGCCCAAAGAGGGGACACCAAAACCTGGGATGTGGGGGACACGAAGACATGGACTTGGTGGGCACGAGGTCATGGAGACCTAGGACGAGGGAGACATGGAGACTGGGGACATGGTGGGCATGAGGATGTGGAGACCTGGGACATGGGGGACATGGAGACCGGGGACATGGTGGGCATGAGGACGTGGAGACCTGGGATGAGGGGGACGTGGAGACTTGGGATGAAGGTGACATGGAGACCTGGGATGATGGGGACAAGGAGACTGGGGACGTGGTGGGGACAAGGACATGGAGACCTGGGACATGGGGGACGTGGAGACTGGGGACATGGTGGGCATGAGGACGTGGAGACCTGGGACGAGGGGGACATGGAGACTTGGGATGAAGGGGACATGGAGACCTGGGATGATGGGGACAAGGAGACTGGGGACGTGGTGGGGACAAGGACATGGAGACCTGGGACATGGGGGACGTGGAGACTGGGGACATGGTGGGCATGAGGACGTGGAGGCCTGGGACGAGGGGGACATGGAGACTTGGGATGAGGGGGACGTGGAGACCTGGGGTGATGGGGACAAGGAGACTGGGGACGTGGTGGGGACAAGGAGACTGGGGACATGGTGGGCACAAGGATATGGAGACCTGGGACATGGGGGATGTGGAGACCAGGGACATGGTGGGCATGAGGACGTGGAGGCCTGGGACAAGGGGGACATGGAGACTTGGGATGAAGGGGACGTGGAGACCTGGGGTGATGGGGACAAGGAGACTGGGGACGTGGTGGGGACAAGGACATGGAGACCTGGGACATGGGGGACGTGGAGACTGGGGACATGGTGGGCATGAGGACGTGGAGGCCTGGGACGAGGGGGACATGGAGACTTGGGATGAGGGGGACGTGGAGACCTGGGGTGATGGGGACAAGGAGACTGGGGACGTGGTGGGGACAAGGAGACTGGGGACATGGTGGGCACAAGGATATGGAGACCTGGGACATGGGGGACGTGGAGACCGGGGACATGGTGGGCATGAGGACGTGGAGGCCTGGGACGAGGGGGACATGGAGACTTGGGATGAAGGGGACGTGGAGACCTGGGGTGATGGGGACAAGGAGACTGGGGACGTGGTGGTGACGGGGACTTGGGACACGGCAGGCGGCGTGCCAGGGCGACCGGGGACGAGGGGGGTCAATCCCTCCGCCCCCCATCCTCAATGTCCCCCCCCTTCCCTTGCAGCTGAACTACCTGGGCCCCCCCTTCAATGAGCCCGACTTCAACCCCCCGCGGCTGGCGCGCGCCGAACGGGTGCCCAGCGCCACCGTGGACTTGGACCTGTGGCGAGGGCTGACGGATAACGCCCGCTTGGCCGCCAACTACCGGGCCTACAGCCGCCTCCTCTGCTACCTGCGGGCGCTGGACGGGCAGGCGGGCACCGCCGAGCTGCGCCACCGCCTGGGGCACTTCTGCTCCAGCCTCCAAGGGTTGGTGCTCAGCATCGCCGGCGTCATGTCCTCCTTGGGTTACCCCCTGCCCGCCGGTCCCGCCGGCCCCCCGGCCTCCCCCGGCACCCCCGTGGCACCCAACGACTTCCTCAAGAAGATGGATGATTTCTGGTTGCTGAAGGAGCTGCAGACCTGGCTGTGGCGCTCGGCCAAGGACTTCAACCGCCTCAAGAAGAAGGTGCCACCGGCCGTGGTGACGCTGCGCCTGGAGGCGAGGGGTTTCTGAGCCCCCTCCCGGTGTGTGTGTGTGTGTGTGTGTGTGTCCCCCGACTCCCCGGGATGGGGCTCCTCACCCCAACAGGCCACCACGTGTCCCCACCGTCACCACGCTGTGCCTTGCGGGATGGGGTTCCTGACCCAAAGTGCCACCACAGCCACCCACGTCACCTCTCCATCACCGCTGCGCCTTAAGGGACAGGGTGCCTGACCCCAGAGTGCCACCAAAGCCACCCATATCCCCTCTCCGTCACCACACCGTGCCTTGTGGGATGGCTGTCCTGACCCCAAGCACCACGACGGCCACCCCACATCCCCACCATCGCCACGCTGTGCCTTGTGGGATGGGGTTCCTGACCCCAAAGTGCAACCAAAGCCACCCATGTCCACTCTCCGTCACCAGTGTCCCTTGAGAAATGGGGCTCCTCACCCCAAGTGCCACCGAAGCCACCCCACATCCTCATCATCGCCTCCTTGTGCCTTAAAGGATGGGGCTCCTGACCCCAAAGTGCCACCAAAGCCACCCCACAGCCCCCCCCATCATCACAGTGCCTTAAGGGATGGGGCTCCTGACCCCCAAGTGCCACCAAAGCCACCTCATATCCTCCCTGTCACCACGTTGTGCCTTAAGGGATGGGGCTCCTGACCCCAAAGTGCCACCAAAGCCACCCCACAGCCCCCCCCCCCATCATCACAGTGCCTTAAGGGATAGGGCTCCTGACCCCCAAGTGCCACCAAAGCCACTCGTGTCCCTCCTCCATCCTCGATGTCCCTTGAGAAATGGGGCTTCTGACCCCAAAGTGCCACCAAAGCCACCGATGTCCCACCCTCTGTGCCTTGATGGGGGGTGGGGGGGGTGGGGGTCGGTGCCACCGCGGTGTCCCCACCTCCGTGCTGTGCCCCCCCCCCCCCACCCCCCCCCACCCCAGGCTGTCCCCATTGTTCCCACACCCATGGGGCTCAGGGGGGTGGGGGGTGGGAGTGTGGGGGGGGACCAGGCTCCTCCCCCCCGCCCCACGTCAGCGATAAGCCCCGCCCCCCGGCAGCGATAAGCCCCGCCCACCACCGAAAGGACCAACCCCCCGAATAAGCCCCACCCACCCACCAGCAAAGCCCCGCCCCCAAGGAGCGATAGGCTCCGCCCCCCCGGGACGACAATAAGCCCCGCCCACCGGCCCGTGTAGCAAGAAGAAAGCCCCGCCCCCCACAACAGGCCACGCCTTTTTTTGCCCCAAGCCACGCCCCCGCGGTGGGCGGGGCCGCAGGGGAGGAGGGGCCGCAGGGCCGCCGTCCCGGTGCGTCTATGAGTGTTTATTTATTGGAGATGTTATTTATTTGGGGTATTTATTGCAGAAGATCTATTCTTGTATGAACGAATAAAAGCCTTTCTCCAGCAGCCCCCCCGCCGCCCCCCCCCCACCTCCACGCCACACTTGGGGGGGGGGGGGGGGAGGCGCGGGTCAAGGGGGCTCAATAGCCCACGTTGCCATCAGTAGGGACCAGAGTGAACGGATGGCTGATCCAGCCTCTGAGCTCGGGGTGGGGGGGTCTGGGTGGTCCCACCTGGCAGGGTGGGGAGCCAGGACCCCCCCCCAGGCCTGTGTAACCCCATCTTAGACACCCCCCCACCCAGCCATTCCCGTGGGGGTGGGGGGGGGGGGTTACCCCAACCCCGGTGCCCCCCCATCCCACTACTGGGGGGTGACCACCAGGGTGTAGAAGGTGCCAGGCTGGGGCAGAAACCCCACGGCGCGGACGGCCCGCTGCGAGGGGGTGTTTTGGGGCAGGACCCCCAAATAAATGGGGAAGCCGCGGGCGTGCAGCTGCCGGCCCAGGGCGCCCAGCGTCACCCCGCACAGCCCTCGGCCGCGCCAAGCGGGCAACGTGTAGCCGTGGCTGAGGCAGCCCAGGGGGTCCAGCAGGGTCCAGCAGACGGGGCGGGCGCGGGGGCCCAGCAGGCAGGCGCTGGGCAGGGACCCCACCAGCCCCAGCAGGAACCGGGCGCTGCGGGCGTTGCCCCCGAAGCCCCAGGTGGCGTTGAGCAGCGGGACGTGGGACGGGGACACGGGGGCCAGGCGCAGGCCCGGGGGTACCCTGCGGTGGGGGGGTGGGGAGAGGAGGGATGGTGGTGGGGGGGGAAACGGGATGGGAGAACCTGCACCCTGGGATGGGATGGGGGACCCGCCGTGTCACCCAGGGACGTGCTCGGGGACCCTTGTGCCACCCAGGGACGTGCTCAGGGACCTCTATGCCACCCAGGGGCGTGCTTGGGGACTCCTGTGTCACCCAGGAATGTTCTTGGGGACCCTCGTGCCACCCAGGGATGTGCCTGGGACCTCTGTGCTGCCCAGGGATGTGCTTGGGGATGCCCATGTCACCCCCCAGGGACGTGGTCAGGGACCCTCATGTTACCTGGGGATGTGATTTGGGACCCTCGTGCCACCCAGGGATGTGCTTGGGGACCCTTGTGCCAGACAGGGATGTGCCTGGGACCCCCGTATCACCCAGGGATGCACATGGGGACCCTTGTGCCACCCAGGGATGTTCTTGGGGACCCTTGTGCCACCCAGGGATGTGCCTGGGACCTCTGTGCCGCCCAGGGATGAGCTCAGTGATCCCTGTGCCACCCAGGGATATGCTTGAGGATCCCCATGTCACCCCCCAGGGACGTGGTCAGGGACCCTCATGTTACCTGGGGATGTGATTTGGGACCCTTGTGCCACCCAGGGATGTTCTTGGGGACCCTTGTGCCACCCAGGGATGTGATCAGAACCACTGTGCCACCCAGGGATCTGACTAGGACCCTTGTGCCACCCAGGGATGTGACTGGGACCCTTGTGTCACCCAGGGGTGTGCTTGCCCCGCCCCCGCCTGTGCCACCCAGAGATGTGACCCCCGTACCACCCAGGCATGTTCTTGGGGACCCCCGTGCCACCCAGGGATGTGTTCAGGGACCTCCATGCCACCCAGGGTTGAGCTTGGGGACCCCTGTGCCACCCAGGGATGTAAGCGGGACCCCTGTGCCACCAAGGGATGAGACCGGGGACCCTTGTGCCACCCAAGGATGTGACTGGGACCCTTGGTGCCACCCTGTCCCCCGGTGCCTGGGCACTCACTGCGCGCGTGGCCGGGGGGGCTGGGGGCTCATCAGCGCCTGGTACCGGTGCGTCTCCAGCCGCAGCCCCTTGGCATCGGCCGCCTGGCGCACGGCCTCGTACATCCCCTCCTGCATCCCTGCGGCAGCGCCCTCAGCCATGGGGACACCATGGTCGGGGGGGGGACGACGACACGACAGTGCCTGGTGTGTCCCCCCCCACTTCTCCCCTCCCCTCCCCGTGCCGGTCTTACCGTGCATCTGGAATGCCCGGGTCCAGTCCACCGCCTGGGTGCCCCCCAGTAGCTCCCGCCAGGCCCCCTCGTCCCGGTAGTACACCGTCAACTGGTTGCTGTAGAAGTCCTGGGGGTCCTTGTGCTCCTGGGGGCGGGGGGGGACACACACACACAAGGTCTCAGCATGGGGTGTCCCCCCCCACCGGCACCACGGTGCGTGAGGTGCTGCCAGGCTGGCAGGGGGCGGGGGGGAGGGGACACCCAGAGCAGCACCTCTGGGCGCAGGCGGGTGAGGACGACGCCGAAATGGGGCCAAGAGTCCACCAGCACCTCGTGGGCGGCCGGGTTGCCCCGGGCCACCGTCATCACGGTCCCCAGGACCTGCGGGAGAGGGTCAGCGTGGGGGGAAGTGTGGGGGGGGGACACACACAGGGGGACCGTGAGGGTTCCCTCCCCATCCTTGCTGCCAGCTTCTATGGCGGGGGGGGGGGGGGGGGGGCAGGGTGCCATGTGAGGTCCCTGTCACCCGCAGGGTTGGGGGGGGCAGGGCACGGGGGTCCCCAGGGCCACCAGAGTCCCCACGACTGGCGGGATGGAGGGGAGGGCATGGAGGTCCCCGGGGTCCCCGTCACCTGCAGCACTGGGTAGGGAGGGCAGAGGGGACCATGGAGACCCTGTCACCAGCGTGGAGGGGAGGGACAGGACGGGGGTCCCCAGGGTCCCTGTCACCGGCAGGGCAGGGGGATGAGGCAGGGGGTCCCCAAAACCAGCAGGGCAGAGGAATGAGGCGGGGGGGGTCCCCAGGGTCCCTGTCACCAGCAGGGCATGGGGAGGAGAGCCGAGGGTCCCCCCCAGGGTCCCTGTCACCAGCAGGGTGGCGGGCAGGCCTGGGGGGTCCCCAGGGTCCCCATCACTATCAGGGCAGGGGGATGAGGCAGGGGGGGTGCCCGGAGTCCCTGTCACTGGCAGGGTGAGGGGATGAGGCGGGGGGGGGGGGGGGGTCCCCAGGGTCCCCATCACCGTCAAGGCAGGGGGATGAGGTGGGGGGGGGGGTGTCCCTGGGGTCCCTGTCACCGTCGGAGAACAGGGGTAAGGAAGGGGAGGGGGGTCCCCAGGGTCCCTGTCATCGGCAGGGCAAGGGGATGAGGTGGGGGGGGTCCCCAGGGTCCCTGTCACCAGCAGGCTGGGGGGTGGTGAGAGCCAGGGGTCCCCCAGGGTCCCCGTCACCGGCAGGGCAGGGGGATGAGGTGGGGGGTGTCCCTGGGGTCCCCGTCACCGGCAGGGTGGCAGGCAGGCTCCTCCGCAGGGCCTCCTCCAGCCGCCGCAGCTGGCCCGGGCACGTCAGGATGAGCATGGTCCCCTGGCCGTGGGGCAGGCGGTGACACCGAGGATCCGTGGGGCACTGGTGGCTGTGGGGCAGGGTGTCCCAGCCCAGCAGCCGTCCCCAGGAGGCCGTGGGACGGGCAGGGCGGGCCCCATGCCCGGTGGCCGGCGGGACGGACCCTGCCCGTTGCCCCCGTGGTGTGGCCACCCCCTGGGCAGGGGGCACTCGCCGGCCCGTGACGGCTGGTGGGTGGCCCTGGGTGTCACCGCCTGCCCCACAGACGCAGGAACCTGCTGGTGTCGCCGCCTGCCCCACGGGACCCCTGGCCGCAGGACTGCTGCGAGGTGAGTGCTGGAGGGGCTGGGGGACAGGGATGGGGACAGGGACGGTGTCCCCGCCTGGGGGTCCTGTCCCCCCCCTGTCACCGTGGGGTGTCTTGGCAGGACCATGCTGATCCTGACCTGCTTGTCCCAGCTGCAGCGCCTGGAGGAGGCCCTGCGGAGGAGCCTGCCCCTTGCCCTGCCGGTGACGGGGACCTCCGTGTCACCCCTGCCCCGTCCCGTGATGGGGACCCCACTGTCACCCCTCTCTGTTGCCATGATGGGGACCCCAATGTCACCCCTGACCCGTGCCACGACACAGACCCTGCTGTCACTCCTGCCCTGTGCCATGATGGCGACCCCGATGTCACCCCTGACCCTTGCCATGGCAGGGACCCCCGTGTCACCCCTTGCCATGATGGGGACCCCACTGCTGCCTCTGCCCTGTCCCGTGGTGGGAACTCCATGGCCACCACTGCTCCTTGCCATGACAGGGACCCCACTGTCACCCCTGCCCCTTGCCATGATGGGGACCCCACTGTCACCTACGGCCTGTGCCATGACATGGGACCCCAATGTCACCCCTGCCCCTTGCCATGACGGGGACCCCACTGTCCCCTCCCTGCTCTCGCCCCACCAGGGACCCCGCTGTCACCCTGCCCATCCCCGCCCCCCCGCCACCCCCTGCAGTGTCCCAAGTCCAGGACGGGCCACTCCTGAGCACCACCCATCTCCGAGCCAGCCAATCCCAGCCCGTTGGACTCTGCCCCAGCCAATCCCAGCCCAGCTTGCTTCCGAGACAGCCAATCCCCTTCTGGACCTGCAGACGCCAGACCCCGCCCTGTGTAAACCAGCCAATCCCAACTCAGGCAGGCTGCAATGCAGCCAATCCCAAGCTTCCTCCCTGCCCCTCCCCTCTATAACCACGCCCGTTCGCCCTGGCCCCGCCCACTCACGGGCAGCCCGGCTTCAGGCCACGCCCCCTCTGCCTTCACCCCCAGTGAGCCCTATGGCAGGGGGGTGCCATGTTTGGGGAGGGCAGGGGGGCAGTGGGGGGCTCCGGGGACCCCCCAAATCCCCCTCCATCTCTGACCCCTTTTCCCGGCAGGTCTATGGGGCCGTGCTGAACATCAACCGGGGGAACCCGGGGGAGCTGGAGGTGGTGGTGGACTCGTGGCCCAACTTCGGGGCCATACTTGCCCGGCGCAGGGGAGAGGTGGCCGGCGGGGACTTTTTTTTTTTTGGGGGGGGGGGGGGACGGGACACAGAGGGGTGGTCACACTGAGCATGGTGGGCTCAGGGCACCCATGGGTGCCCTGCAGATACCGGTGGACGACTGCTACAGCAACACGCAGGCCGCTTTCTACCGGGACGTGGGGGCCTACAAGGCGCTGCTGGAGACCCCCGGCTGCCTGCGCTGGGACACCGCCTTCCACATCCTCGGTGGCCCGGGGGGGTCCTGGGGGACACCGCGGGGCGGGGGCGAGGGGGGCACTGGGAGCACTTGCGGGCACATGCTGTGCGTGGGAATCGGGGTTGCTGGGGAGAGCCATTGGGGATACTGGGGAAAGGAACTGGAGGCACTGGGAGGTACTGGGGGAAGGAATCTGGGGTGGTGGGGGACACTGCGGGGGGGCACTGGGTGGTAGGGGCTTGATGGGTGCTGTCGCTGGGGAGTACTGGGGCTGGACTTGGGGGTGCTGGGGCGGCAGGGATGGCATTAATGGGGACACTGGGAGCCACTGGGGAGCGTTGTGGTTGGATTTGGGGGGGCACCGGGGACTGGGATGGGGTTAATGGGAGCACTGGGAGCCACGGGGGAGCGTTGTGGTTGGATTTGGGGGGGCACCGGGGACTGGGATGGGGTTAATGGGAGCACTGGGAGCCACTGGGGAGCGTTGTGGTTGGATTCGGGGGGGCACCGGGGACTGGGATGGGGTTAATGGGAGCACTGGGAGCCACTGGGGAGCGTTGTGGTTGGATTCGGGGGGGCACCGGGGACTGAGATGGGGTTAATGGGAGCACTGGGAGCCACGGGGGAGCGTTGTGGTTGGATTCGGGGGGGCACCGGGGGCTGGGATGGGGTTAATGGGAGCACTGGGAGCCACTGGGGAGCGTTGTGGTTGGATTCGGGGGGGGACTGGGATAGGGTTAATGGGAGCACTGGGGGACACTGGGGAGCATTGTGGATAGAGTTGGGGTGCTGGGGGGGCACTGGGGGCAAGGATGGGGTTAGCGGGGGCACTGGGGAGCATTGTGGTTGGACTTGGGGGTTCAGGGGGGGCACTGGGGGTAGGAATTGGGTTGCTGGGCACACTTGGGGCTACTGGGGATAGAGACTGGTGGTGTGGGGAGCCCCTGGGGAGGGCCCAGCCGGCGAGCTGGGGTTAGAAAGAGGGGTGTCGGGGGGCAGGAATGGGGGTGCTGGGGGAACGGGGGGGCCCCCCCTGACGTCATCGTCCCCAGGGCTGCAGGAGGGGGTGGCCACGGTGTCGCAGGCCATCGCGGGGACCAAGGGAGTGGAGCTGGAGGTCTCCGACTACTACACCTACCTGCACCCCGACCCCAGCACCCTGCCTGAGCCCCGGTGAGCGCACCCACCCCCCACCCCCCACCCCGACCCAGCGTGGGCAGGACCCCCATTGTCCCCCAACTGACGGCCCCCCCTGGCTGCAGGCTGGCCCCCGGCGTGCGTGTGGGGACGCTGAGCCCGGCGCATGTGGATCTGCTGAACGAGACGTGGCCCTACGGGGGGAACGCGCGCAGCCGGCGGTACCTGGGGGAGCTGCTGGGGCGATACCCCCACTTCTGCCTGCAGGACGGGGCCGGGGACCCCCTCAGCTGGACCCTGACCGACCACTTCGGGACGGGGACCCACGGTTACACCCTGCCCGGCCACCGGCGGCACGGCCACATGCGGGCGGTGCTGAGCCTGGCCGCTCGCCAGGCGCAGGCCCGCGGCTTTCCAGCCTTCGGGCACACGGCCACGGGCAACCGACCCATGCAGAGGCTGCAGGAGGAGCTGGGCCACCAGCGGCTGCCCGGGCTGTGCCACTTCGTCCTGCACAACCCCGGCCTGGGGAGGGCCGGACGCTGAGACCACCCCAGTGTCACCCTTCCTCGGGGCAGGGAAGTCCCCAGGCTGTGGGGCAAGGACGAAAAACAAACCGAAAGCAAAAAGCAGTGTGGACTCTCTGATGGCTGCTATAGGGTTGTGTCTCCCTTCTCGCACCTGGCTTGGCGCCGGCCGTTACAGCCGTGACCTGGCTTGGTGTCACCGCAGAGGGACACAGCTGTGTCCCCAGGGAGTCACCCCTTTCCCTCTGTGCCGCGGCATGCACCGCAGCCCTGCCCCAAAGCTATTCTCGGCCCCCCCAAGGGAGGGCTGAAAAAATTCAGGCAAATCTGCGCCGGTGGCACCTGCTGTGTCCCCCCCGCCTTGGGGGGTGGGGACAGGCAGGCACAGCACCAGCTGTGCTTCACAGAGGGGGCTGGAGGGGGGGGCACAGCCAGAGCACTGCGTGGGGCTGAGGGTGACGGTTGCGCGGCGTGAGTCACAGCTCGAATCACGGCTCGTGGGGGGGACAGTGCCCAGGGTGACGGGGACAGATGGGAGGGGGTGACAGTACCTGGGGTTGATGGGGACAGCTTGGGGGGGTGACACTGCATGGGGTGATGGGGACAGCCAGGGGGGTGACAATGTGTGGGGTGATGGGGAGTACCACGGGGGTGACAGAAGCTGGGGTTGATGGGGGCAGCTGCGGGGGGCAACACTGCATGGGGTGAAGGGGACAGCCAGGGGGTCACCATACCTAGGGTGATGGGGACAGCTGCGGGGGGGGTGACAGTACCCAGGGTGATGGGGACAGCCAGGGAGTGACCACACCTTGGGTGATGGGGATGCTGCGAGGGGGTGACAGTGCCCGGGGTGATGGGGACAGACAAGGGGTGATGGGAGCAGCCAGGGGGGGTGACAGTACCTGGGGGTGATGGGGACAGCCACAGGGTGACCACACCTAGGGTGATGGGGACAGCTTGGGGGGTGACAGTGCCTGGGGTAATGGGGAGCACCGTGGGGGTGACAGCAGCCGGGGTCGATGGGGACAGCTGGGATGGGGTGACAGTGCCCGGGGTGACGGGGACAGCCGGGGCAGGGGGGGGGTGACAGTACCCGGGGTGACGGGGACAGCCGGGGCGGGGGGGGGGGGGTGACAGTGCCCGGGGTGACGGGGACAGCCGGGGCGGGGGGGGAGGTGACAGTGCCCGGGGTGACGGGGACAGCCGGGGGTGTGACCGCGCCGGGGCTCGGCCCCGCCGCTTCCGCCCGGGGAGCGGCAGGGGCGGGCCGGTAGCTCCCGGTAGCCGGTAGCCGCGGTGCCGCCGCCGCGCTATCCCGTAGGGCCATGGAGAAGCCCCGGCTCATCACCGACTCCTTCCCGCTGCGGCGGCGGCCGGGCCGAGCCCCGGGCAAGCTCAAGGGCAGGGTCAAGAGCAGGGGCTGTCCCCGGGTCCGGCCCCGACCCCCCCCGGCCACCGAGGACCCCTCTTCGCCGTCCCCCCCGGACCAAGCCCTCATGGAGATGCTGCGCCGCTTCGATCTGGCCTGGGAGTACGGGCCCTGCACGGGTGAGAGCCCGTGGCCACCCCCGGCCACCCCCAGGTGTGTCCCCCAAGCCCCCCTGACCGTGTCCCCCCACCCCCCGGCAGGTATCACCCGCCTGCAGCGGTGGGAGCGGGCGCAGGCGCTGGGGTTGAGCCCCCCCGGTCCCGTCCGCGACGCCCTCCTGGAGCACCAGGACAACCCCGATGTCACCTACAGGTGAGTGCAGAATGGGGGGGGGTGGGGGGTGTGTGTGACACCGGGCACCCCCTCCCGGTGTCCCCCTCTCCCGCTGCTGACCCCCGCTGTGCCCCACAGCCTCTGGCACGAGTACGAGCTCTGAGCCGCTGCGCCCCCACGCCGGAGGGAGGAGAAGGGGGGGGTCACCGTGGACGTTGTGTGTGTGTCATCCCCCCCCAGCTCCGCAGAGCCTGTCCGCAGCCGCGCCGCAGTCCGGGGGGGCACCGGGCGGATTAAAGGCTGGTGTGAGTGAAGGTTGGGGGGCTGCCGTGTGCTGTCTGGGGGGCACCCGGGGCAGGGGGTCGGGGGGGGTGAAGCCCCTCTGTAGGGCACTGGGAGAGGGCAGGGGTCTGTACCCCCCCTCAGAGAGAGTCAGGCGGGTTGTCTGGTCACACAGAGTTTAATGCCACCCCATGGTGACCCCCCACAGGATGCCTTCTGCCCCACAGATCACCCCCCACCGCCCCCCAACACAGCCGTTCCCATCACCCTGGGCACTGTCACCCCCTTCCCCCCCCCCCAACAGGTGCACCCTGTGCCTTCCGCACCCCCTCCCCGTGCCAACTGGGGGGACTGGTCCTCGCCACTGGGAAGGTGGGAGAACGACGGGGTGCCCGGGTTGGGGTGCACCCCCAAAGGTGAGCCGTGGCCGTGGGGCGGGGAAGGACAGGAGAGCAGCAGAGCGTGACAGAGAGGGGACACGAGAAGGGACGTGGGACGCCTCGCGGCGGGCTGAGGGGACAGGAGAGGGGCCACGGGCTGTCCCCAGCGCCACTCACCACTGAGCAGGTCCGGGGTGTCGGTGAAATCCTCGCCGGAGTTGGGATGCAGCTGGGCAAGGGTGGGCTGGATCACGTCCCCGTTGCCCCGGTGAGCGGCGTGGACTGGCCACCGGACCCTGCTGGCCACCGGACACCCCCTGCCAGGCATAGAAAGGGTGAGAGATGCTGGTGAGCCCAGATCCAGAAGCTGGTGGTTGCCGGGACTCCCAGTAACACCAGTGGGACTGGTCAAGCTGGGAGAGGGGAGCCCTTCGGACAGCGAGCACGAGTGTAGACGCTGCTGGTTCATCCTCCGTCTCCAAAGAGGAGCCGTGACACGAGTCACTGCCCATCTGGGTGCCCGCAAAGGTGGCACAGAGGTGGCAGTGCCACCAGCCCCTGCCCTGACATGCCTGCCCATACCCTGGGGTAACACGAGGGAGGGAGGGGGGGTCATGGTGGCCAAGGAGGCTGGAGGGGGGCCTGGCAGGGGCCTGGCTGGAGCATGCCGTCGCTGGTTGGTCTGGGTGGGGGGTGTATTGGGAGCTGCAGTCCTGTCGGGGGCTGGGGGGCTGCGGGGGCTCACCTCCAGACCACAGTCTCCAGCGCCACCAAGTTGCAGGTGGGATTTCTCCTCTTCTCTAGGTCTGTGGGGAGAAGGGAAGAGGGATAAGCCTCCCATTCGTAAAATTGTAGAATGGTTTGGGTTGGAAGGGACCTTAAAGCCCACCCAGTGCCACCCCCTGCCGTGGGCAGGGACACCTTCCACCAGCCCAGGTTGCTCCAAGCCCCGTCCAACCTGGCCTTGAACCCCTCCAGGGATGGGGCAGCCACAGCTTCTCTGGGCAACCTGGGCCAGGGGCTCACCACCCTCACAGCCAAGAATTTCTTCCCAATATCTCATCTAAACCTTCCCTCTTTCAGTGTAAAACCCTTCCCCCTCGTCCCATGGCTCCCCTCCCTGATCCAGAGTCCCTCCCCAGCTTTCCTGGAGCCCCTTGAGGGCCTGGCAGGGGCTGGAAGGTCTCCCCGGAGCCTTCTCTTCTCCAGGCTGAACCCCCCCAGCTCTCTCAGCCTGTCCTCCCAGCAGAGGGGCTCCAGCCCTCCCAGCATCTCCGGGGCCTCCTCTGGCCCCGCTCCGACACCTCCGTGTCCTTCGGCTGTTGGTGGCTGCCCAGAACTGCAGGGGGGTCTCACCGATGGGTCAGAATCCCCTCCCTCACCCTGCTGGCCACATTCCTGGGTAACCGCACCGGGAATCCCATCTAAAGCTGACCTTAGTTGTCTGCAGAGTTGTTTCGGCTCGAGTTCAGGCTGAAGTTCCAGCCTGTCCAACACAGCAGCGCAAAGAGCAGCCCTGGCCACCGGCCAGCCCAGGCGCATCGCCATTGCCCTTATCAAAACGTTCCCAGGCACAGCAGAGACAGACGATAAGCAGCAAAAGCAAGAAGCGGCCACTAACAAGCATTAGACTCTAATTTACAGCGAGGCAAGCAAGCCCCACGGCAAGCGTAGGAGCCTGCCAATTAAGAACTAAACAGCAATAACAGCTATAATTTCGATCTACCATTCCAATCAAACCTGGCATTTTAACGGACCCTTCGAGCCCCACGTTGAGTGCAAAAAAGGACTGTCATCGTTCAACCCCAGCCGGCGGCTAGAACCACACAGCCGGTCGCTTGCTCCCCCTTAAGTTGCGATGAGGGAGAGAATCAGAAGAGTAGAAGTGAGGAAAAACTCATAGGTTGAGATAAAGACAGTTGGATAGGTAGAGCAAATCCACGCACACAAGCAAAGCAAAACAAGGAATCCATTCCCTGCTTCCCATCGTCAGGCGGGTGTTCAGCCATCTCCAGAAAACTGGGCTCCATCATGCGTAACGGTGACTTGGGAAGACAAACGCCATCACTCCGAACGTCCCCCCCTTCCTTCTTCTCCCCCCAGCTTTATACGCTGAGCATCACGTCATATCGCATGGAATATCCCTTTGGTCAGTCGGGGTCAGGTGTCCCGGCTGTGTCCCCTCCCAGCTTCTTGTGTCTCCCCCCAGCTTCTTGTGTCCCCCCCCCCCCCCAGCTCGCTGGCGGGGCGGCGTGAGGAGCAGAAAAGGCCTTGACTACTTAGCAACAACCAAAAACATCACACCATTCCCATTCCATACCCAAAACACAGCACTACAGCAGCTGCTAGCAAGAAAGTTAACTCCATCCCGACTGAAACCATGACAGTTTCCTAGGCAGTAATAGCAAAAACATCCAGTTTGGATATGGATGAAACAACTGGGATCAATGGGAAAAAATTAATTAGGAGCAAGCTGTTTGGGTGGAGAAAGGAAGGTGGAAAGGTAGCAAAAAGGGCCCAGAAATGGAAAAAAAATGGAGAATAAGGTATAAAATCAGGTAAAGGTCAGCACAGGGAGGGGTGTCTTCTGATATTAGGGGTGCAGATGACTGCGGATTGGAGGGCTATCGATCTGCAGAGCCAGGTCTGGCGGGCACAGTCCTCCCCCCGCCCCAGGCCATGGGGACTCCCTTTCCCCCCCAAACAGTGGGGAGGGAAGAGCGATAGAGCTGTCGTTCAACAGCAGTCCTGTGGGATTCACAAGATTAAGAGCCGTAATTAGTCGCTTTGCTGTGTGCAGAGTCATTTAATCATAAATTAATAATAATAGGATGCATTTGTTAATTATTTAGGTTATTGATTACTTAATTTATTAGCTCTCTAGCGGTTTGTTGCTTCATCAATAAAATGAATCAGTTACATCCCAAGCCTGCAATCGAGCGGTGGAGAGCCGGAATCGGCAGTAATCAAGGCCACGTCCCGGGAGGGGGACAAGCGGGATGGGGCTGGGGGGCTGCCCACGGCGCTGGGCCGACTCACACTGCAGGTCCTGAGCCCTCCAGATCACCGCCTTCAGCCAGATCTTGTCCTGATGGAGGAGCTTCAGGCCCTTGAACACCTTCCACCTGGGGGACATGATTCATCTGTTGGGAACAGGATGGCGGTATTTAGGGTGCGGACCCCCAAGAGGAAGCGCCCTTCTCCCAGCCAGCCCAGCATCGTGCCCAGCAGGACCCCAGGATCAGGAGGAAGAAAGTAGCCAGCAGGGTGTCCCCCAAGGGGGACTCACCACATTTTCTCTGCCCTAATCCCCCCCTGCCCACCCCAGCTTTGTGCCACAGTTCCCCTGCACCCGGTGGCTGCCAACGCCATGGTCAAAGTCCCTCTGGCCTGAGGCAGGTGCCAGCGGGGGATCCTTCAGAGCCACTTGGCATTGATGATGCCCTCCTGGCCTCTCTGGCAGCAACTGTCACAAAATCTGCGGGGGCACGGCATGCTGGAGGCCAGGACCCAGGCTGGTGGTGGGGAGGAAGAGGGAGGTTTCCAGGCTCCTTGTAGTGGCAGAGATTTGGGAATGGGAGGTAGTAGAGTCCACCCAAAGAGCACTCAAAGGCATGTGGGTGGTGAGCAAGAAGACCCCGAGCCACGGCAAAGTGAGGCTTCAAGAAACAGGGTCTGTCTTATCTCCAAAAGCACAGGGAGGACCCCCTGCATGGCCCACGGCAGTGCTGTGACCCCTCATTCCACCCTGTTGCCTGTATCTCCCTTCCGTCTCGTGTCCCCCCATGGGAAGGCGGGGGTCTGAAGAGACTGGTGGCACTTCCACCCCGGTGGAGCCCAGGTTGCTGCCGTGCCCTGCTGCTCTGCTGCCATCGCCCTGCAGAGCGGCGGCTGTGAGACGTGACTGACGGAGCAGAGCAAAGGTCAGGCTGCCGGCAGAGCCCAGCCCAGCTCTTGCTCAAGTCGGGTCTTTCCCGGTGGGCCACAAGCCAGCGAGGGCTCTGGCCACACTCCAGAAGGTGCCGAGTCCCAACGTGGTGGGTGCTGTGAGGTCGGGGGTGAGGGGTGGGGGAGATTCTGGGATGGCTTCCCCCCAGGAGGAACACCAGGCTCCGGTCAAGACGCCATTACTCAACACAGGCCCTCGCAGGCAGTGGTGATGCGTGACCTTCCAGTCTGTGCCGTTCCTCCCGCTATGGCCACAGTGGGCTGCTAGCTCCCTGGCCCGCTTCAATCTTCCGCCGCCGGTTCCCGGGGCTGCCCCGGTCTCTGTCGTTGGGCCTGCCCCGGTCCCCGGTCCCCGGGCCTGCGCCAGTCCTGCGGCCTAGGCCGCTGAGGCTGAGGTAGGCCGGCGCCCCGTTCCCATAGCAACCAGGAAGGCGCCCCGTACGCATGCGCGGCTACGCATGCGCGGCGCCCCACGCTCCGCGCAAGGCACGCTGGGGGCTGTAGTTTCCCTCCCGGGCCGCCGCCCGCACAAGATGGCGGCGGGGTCTGGGGCGGGCCCTGCAGGCTGCGTGTTCACCCTGGCCCCTACTGACGGCAAGGCCCCACGCTCGTCCCCGCCTCCCACCCCCCCCGCCCCGCGCAGGACCCACGCCAGGGACGGGCATTTCCACGCTTTATTCTCAGTGCGGGTGCAGTGAGGGGGTGTCAGTGGTGGCGGGGGGGGGGGTGTGAGGCACGGTGACCTCCGCCCCCCTCCACCCCCTGCAGTGCAGGCAGTGTGTGGGAGGGGCGTGGCCGCTCCCTGGCCACGCCCCCCGCAGGGCTAGGCCACGCCCCTTTCCCCGTAGCGCTCTGCCCCATACCCCCCCCCCCCCCCCCGCGGGTTAGGGGGCGGGGGGCGGGGTTGAGGGGAGGCGGGGGGCGTGGTCATCGGCGGGGGGCGGGGCCTCCGAGGGGGCGTGGTCACAGGCGGGGGCGGGACCTCCGTCCAGGCTGGCCTGGCGCACCACGCGGCGGGGCCGGGAGGAGGGACGGGCCCCCGGGGGGGCAACCGCCGGCCCCTCCGTGGCCACCAGCACCTGGAGAGGGGACACCGTGACACAGGGGGAGGGAGCTCAGCCATGGCCGGCCCCCCCCCACCCCGGCCCCCCGACGCCCTCCCTTCACTCACCTCCCCACCCAGGGGCTCCCCCGGCAGCTCGGGGGGCTCGGGGGACTCCAGCTGGCTGATGCTCCGCATGACGGCGCAGAGGGAGATGCGGGGGCGGCGGGAGGCCCCCAGAAGCCCCGGCCCCCCCGCCTCCCCCGGGGACAACGGGGACGACGGGGACGGGCCGCCCCCGTCCCCCTGGGTGGCCTCCGGGCCCTCCTCGGGCTGGCCCGCCCGCTCGCCGGCCTTGGGCTCCCACAGGCTGCTGTGCCGGCTGCCACACACACACACGCGCTGTCACCTGCTGGCCACGCCCCCCCGGCCACGCCCCGCGCATGGGGACACGCCCCTTGTGTCTCGGGGCGGGGCTCCCACAGGCTCCGCCCCTTCCGAGCCATGACGGCAGAGGGTGGGGCCAGCAACGCCACACCCTGCACATCGGGGCGTGGCCATGGCAGACCACACCCAGCCCATCTGGGGCGTCACCATGGAAGACCACACCCACTAATGGTGGGGCGTGGCCACGAAAGACCCCACCCACCACACCCAATGGGGCGTGTCCATAACAGACCCCCCACCCACCCATCACACCCAAGGGGCGTGGCCTTGGCACGCCCCACCCACCACATCCCATGGGCGTGGCCTTGGCTGCCCCCACCCACCACAGAGGGGTGTGGCCAAGGCAGACCCCACCCACATTAGGGGGCGTGGCCAGGGAAGACCCCACCCGAGAGGTGTGGTCATGGAAGGCACCACCCACCATGCCCAATGGGGCGTGGCCATATCATACCCCACCCATCTCACCCAATGGGGCGTGGCCTTGACATGCCCCACCCACCACATGTCCATGGCAGGCCCCACCCACTAGCTCATGGACCAATCAGACCCTGCCCTGCCCAAGGGGGTGTGGTCACAGCAGGCCCCTCCCTCTCCCACCCGCAGGGGCATGGCCACGACAGGCCCCGCCCACCCCGAGGGCGTGTCCGTCCCGCCCTTTGCCCCGCCCACCTGGCCTGCAGGATGCCCTGGTAGAAGTCGAGCTGGCGCATGAAGCCGGGGTTGGGCAGGACGCCGGGCCGGACGTGCCGGACGTGCCGCAGCGCCCGCTCCAGGGACCAGCCGAACTCCTTCATGGCGTAGGCCAGCACCGTGGCCGCCGAGCGGCTCAGCCCCATGCGGCAGTGCACCAGCGCCCGGCCCCCGACGGCCCTGCGGCACCCGCACGGCTACCACCCACCTCCCGGGGCTCCCCCTCTGTCCCCAGAGGTCCCCGGTGTCCCCAGGGTCCTCGGTGTCCCCAGGGAGCCGCTGCCCCAAGGCTCCTCGTGTCCCCAGGGCATCAGTGCTCTAGGGCTCCCTGTGTTCCCAGGGTTGTCCATGTCCCCAAGGCTCCCCCTGCCCCAGGGCTCCCCATGTCCCCAAGGCTCCCTGTGTCCCCAGGGCTTCCCGTGTCCCCATGGACCCTGTGCCCCATGTCTCCAGTGCTACCACTGTCCCCAGTGTATCAGTGCGCCAGGGCTCCCCGTATCCCTGGGGTTATCCATGTCCCCAGGGCTCCCCACGTCCCCAAGGACCCCCCGCCCCAGGGCTCCCGTGTCCCCAGTGCTCCCCGTGCCCTAGGGCTCCCATGTCCCCAAGGACCCCATGAGCCAGGGCTCCCCCTGTCCCCAGGGCTCCCCGTGTCCCCAGGGCCCCTGGTCCCCGTGGTTCTCCTGTCCCCGGTGCTACCATTGTCCCCAGCGTATCAGTGCCCCAGGGCTCCCCACGTCCCCAGTGCTACCACCGTCCCCAGTGACCCCACACCCCAGGGCTCCCTGGTCCCCAGGTCTCCCAGTGTCCACAGGGACCCAATGCCCCCGCACTCCCCATCTCCCAGTGCTCCCTCCCAGTGTCCCCAGTGTCCCCCAGCGCCTCAGGCATCCCAGGTATTGCCCCCCCCCCCCCCAGCCTGCCCCTGGATCCAGCCCCAAACCCTCCATGCCCCCCATACCCTGTGCCCCCCTCGTGTCCCACCCCAATGCCCCCCACCCCACTGTCCCCTGTGCCCCACTGACCGGACGCGGGAGAGGAAGAGGAAGGTGTCGTTCCAGTGGGGCAGGAGCTGGGCCGTCTCCTCGTCATACACCCGCACGTTCATGTAGGTGAACAACGCCGGGAAGAAGTTGTCGATCTCCCGCGCCACGTTCAGGACGTGGGTGACCCTGCGGTGCCACAGACGGGGGTGGGGGACACAGCCCCCACGCAGGGTTGGGGGTCTGCCCGTGCTCCGTGGGCTGCCCCACAGTGCCCCAGGCCCACCCCACCGTGGAGCCACAGCCCTGCTGCACCCACCCTGACAAGTGTCCCACGATGACCCCATGCCCACCTCAATGGGTGTCCCACGATGACCCCACACCCACCCTGTTGGGTGTCCCATGATGACCCCATGCCCACCTCAATGGGTGTCCCACGATGACCCCATGCCCACCCTGTTGGGTGTCCCACGATGACCCCATGCCCACCTCAATGGGTGTCCCATGATGACCCCATGCCCACCCTATCAGCCCACCCTGATGACCCCATAGGCACCCCACTGGACCACCTCATGATGACTTCATACCTGCACCACCGTGACACTCCATGGTGACCCTGTGCCTACCCCACTGGGACACAGTGCCACCCCACCATGACACCTCACGATGCCCCTGTGCCACCCTACCATCACACCCCAGATGACCCAGTGCCACCCCACCGTGCCACCCCTTGATGGCCCTATGTCCACCCCACCATCACACCCCAGATGACCCTGTGCCACCCCACCGTGCCACCCCACAGTTGCCCTATGCCGAACCCACCATGACACCCCATGATGGCTCTGTTCCTACCCCACTGGGACACCCCAGACGACCCAGTGCCACCCTACTGTACCACCCCTTGACGGCCCTATGTCCGCCCCACCATCACACCCCAGATGATGCTGTGCCACCCCACCATGACATCCCACGATGGCCCTACGCCCACCCCACCATGCCGCCCCATGATGGCTCTATGCCCACCCCACCAGCACACCCAGATGTCCCCGTGACATTCCACGCTCACCGGTTCTGCTGCAGCTCCTCCAGGTTGGCCGCGTTCCACTCGGAGCCCTGCGTGGTGGCGGCGGTGAGGGTTGGGGACGTCCCTGCCCCCCCTGCCCACCCTGCCCCCCCCTGCCCGTCCCGCTGCCCACCAGGTAGAGGTGTGGGAAGACGCGGGAGGGCCGGTCCATCTGCGCCAGCACCAGCAGCATCTCGTTGTCGATGAAGTCCTTGTGCTGGGCCAGGCTGTGCCCCGTGCGTCGCTCCAGCTCCTCCCGCACCTGGGAACGGCCATGGGGTGAGGGATGGCCCCCTGCCTGTCCCCCTGCCTGTCCCCCTGCCTGTCCCCCTGCCCCCTGGCTTGGCGGCACCCACCTCCTTGGAGGTGACGCTCTCCAGGTCGGCGGTGGCCATGACGTCCCGCAGCAGCGCCCGCACCGACTGCTCCGACAGCTCCGGCGCCGCCGGCCTGGCACCGGCGTCACCGCGTCACCTGCCCCGCCCAGGCCACACCCTGCTCCCAAGCCCCGCCCCCAAGTGCAAGCCCCGCCTCCCATTGGCCCTCCCCAAGACGGGAGCCCCACCCAGTTCCTTTAAGCCTCACCCTTCCATTGGCCACACCCTGCCCAGGCCCCGCCCCCTACACACCCAAGCCCCGCCCCCAGCACAAAGCCACGCCTCCCATTGGCCCTCCCCAAGGTGGAAGCTCTGATCCGTTCATTTAAGCCCCACCCCCATTAGCCACACCCGGCCCAGACCCCGCCTCCTCCACTCTGAAGCCCCGCCCCCAAGCACAAGCCCAGCCTCCCATTGGCCCTCCCCAAGGTGGAAGCCCCACCCCTTGCCCCGCCTACTCATTAGCCACACCCGGCCCAGACCCCGCCTCCTCCACTCCCAAGCCCTGCCCCCCCATCACAAGCCCCGTCTCCCATTGGCCCTCCCCAGGGTGGAAGCCCCGCCCAGTTCCTTTAAGCCCTGCCCACCCCACGGGCCACACCCTGAGCCCACCCTCCGCCCCTCCCCGCAGAGCCCCGCCCCCACAGCCCCACCCAACCGCCCCACCCCTTCACAAGCCCCGCCCCCCCGTCCCAGGAGCGGCGCTGATTGGCCGGCAGCGCGGAGGGCGGGGCATACCGGAGGGGCGTGGGCGAGGCGGGGCGCACGGACTCCAGGTCGGCCATGGCCAGCCACTCGTTGAGGCAGCTCTGCTCCGAGGCCACCGCCGCCGCGTAGCCGCCGGCCCAGGCCAGCGCCGGGCCCCCGGGGATGTGCCCGCCGCGGGAGGCCTCCTCGCAGGCGCGGTGCAGCTCCTGCAGCACGGCCCTGCCGCACACCACCTGCCACCGCGCTCCTCCCCACCGTCGGTGTCACCCACACCCCCCCCCCCCCCTCAGGTTTGGGTCACACCACCAGCTGGGTGCCACCCGCCCTCTCCCAGGTGCGCAGAGCACGGTCGGGTGGCCCAAACTTCCTCCGTGTCCCCGTTCCCATGACTGTGCCCAGGCGCCCACGGTGGTGTCCACGTCCTGGTTGTGCCCACCTCAACCCTGCCCCTGGTGGTGCCCACATCCCCATGGCAGTGCCCACGTCCCCCGCCGTGCTGCACACATCCCCCACACCCAGGGTGGCAACCACATCTTCCACGGCCATGGTGGCACCACATCCCCCGTGCCCAGGGCGGCGACCACATCCTCCATGGCCATGGTGGTGCCCAAAATCCCCTGTGCCCGTGGTGATACCACATCCCCCATGGCCGTGGTGGCATCCACATCCCCCATGGCTATTGCAGTGCCCACATCCCCTGTGCTCATGGTGGTACCCACGTCCCCCATGCCCCCAGCAGTGCCCACATCCCGTGTGCCCATGGTGGTGCCCATGTTCCCCAAAGCCGTGGTGGTACCCACGTTCCCTGTGCTCATGGTGATGCCCACATCCCCCATGGCCATGTCAGTGCTCACATCCCCTGTGCTCATGGTGGTACCCACATCCCCCATGCCCCCAGCAGTGCCCATGTGCCCCGTGCCCATGGTGGTGTCCGTGTTCCCCAAAGCCATGGTGGTACCCACATCCCCTGTGCTCGTGGTGATGCCCACATCCCCCGTGGCCGTGGTGGTGTCCACACCCCCCATGCCCATCATAGTGCCCACATGCCCCATGCCCCCAGCACTGCCCGTTTTCCCCATGCCCCTGGTGGTGGCCATATCCCCCATGACCGTGGTGGTTCCCACATCCCCCTTGCCCATGGTGGTGCCCACGTCCCCCGTATTCGTCATGGTACCCACATCCCCTGGGCTCATGGTGGTGCCCACATCCCCCAAAGCCATGGTGATGCCCACGTTCCCTGTGCCTATGGTGGTGCCCATGTCCCCCAAAGCCATGGTGGTGCCCACGTTCCCTGTGACCATGGTGGTGCTCATGTCCCCTGTGCCCATGGTGGTGCCCATGTTCCCCAAAGCCGTGGTGGTACCCATGTCCCCTGTGCTCATGGTGTTGCCCACATCCCCCAAAGCCATGGTGGTGCCCACATCTCCCGTGCCAACGTCAGTGCCCATGTCCCCCATGCCCACGGACACACTCAGGGCTCACTCACCACATGGTCTGGACAGAGATGGGCTTGAAGATGCGGGTCTGCCCCCCCGATGTCACGCTGAACCCCCTGGACACCAAATGGGGAGACACGTAGGTCGGGGTGGGCACCCCGATACTGCCCCCCCCCCCCTCCCCCGCAGGCCGCACTCAATCCCACCCTTATAAGCCCCTCCCCATCCCAGAAGAGCCCCCCCTACCCCTTACCCATCGCCGTCGAGGAAGACCTGGGTGTCACTCCAGAGGGGCAGCACCATGCCCAGGGTGCAGTGGGTGGCCCTGGGGTGGGCAGAGATCAGGGGGTGCGGTTCCCCCCACACACCTCTTGCCGCCCCCCCCCCCTGCGCCCCACTCACCCCTCGTGGGCGAAGTCCACACCCAGCAGTGCCGTCTCCCCCTCGGCTCCCGCCTCCTCGGGCCGCACCACCAGCAGGTACCGCACCCGCCGCGGCCGCGCCGACTCCAGCCGCACCGCCTGGGGGTGCGGGGGGGAAGGGGGGGCATGAGGGGTGTCCCCTGCACCCCCGGGGACAGCACTGCGGGATCTGCCCCCCAGTGCCCGGGGAGGAGCATCAAGAACAATGCGGGGCAGGCTGGGCCATATCCCATCCCCATCCCATCCCACCATCCTGTCCCCATCCCATCCCATCCCGTCCTGGCCCCATCCCATCCCATCCCGTCCTGGCCCCATCCCCATCCCATCCCATCCCGTCCACATGCCATTCCCATCCCATCGCATCCCATCCCCATCCTGTCCCCATCCCATCCCATCCCATCCTGTCCCCATCCCATCCCCATCCCATCGCATCCCATCCCCATCCCGTCCCCATCCCATCCCATCCCGTCCTGTCCCCATCCCCATCCCATCCCATCCCATCCCCATCCTGTCCCCATCCCATCCCCATCCTGACCTCATCTCATCCTATCCCATTGCCATACCCTTCCTGTCCCCATTCCTGTCCCCATCCCTATCTATCCTGTCCCCATCCCATCCTCACCCCCATCCCATCCTATTTCCATACTGTCCCCATCCACACCCCATTCCCATACCCTTTCTGACCCCATCCCTGTCCCCATCCCCATTCTGTCCCATCCCGATCACATCCTGTCTCATCCCGTCCCTATCCTCATCCCCATCCCATCCCGTCCTATCCCCACCCTGTCCCCATCCATATCCCACTCCCATCCCTATCCTTTCCCCATCCCTGTCCCCCTCCCCATCCCATCCCATCTCTTCTCCATCCCATCCCCATATTGCTCCTACCCCCATCCCATCCCCACCTTGTCCCCATCCATATCCCATTCCCAACCCCAGCCTTTCCTCATCCCTATCCCCATCCTGTCCCCACACCCTTCCCATTCCATCTCTTTCACTGTCCCTATCTCATATCCATCCCATCGCTGTCACCACCCCTGTGGCTGTCCCCATCCCATCATGTCCCCATCCCCATCCCCATCCCATCCCATCCCATCCGTCACTGTCACCGTCACCATCCCTGTTCCCATCCCCATCCCATCACTGTCACCATCCTCATCCCCATCCCCATCCCCATCCCCATCCCATCCATCCCTGTCACCGCCACCATCCCTGTCCCCAGCCCATCACTGTCCCCATCACCATCCTCATCCCATCCCATCCATCACTGTCACCGTCACCATCCCTGTTCCCATCCCCATCCTATCACTGTCACCACCCCCATCCCCATCCCCATCCCCATCCCTGTCACCGCCACCATCCCTGTCCCCAGCCCATCACTGTCCCCATCACCATCCTCATCCCATCCCATCCATCACTGTCACCGTCACCATCCCTGTTCCCATCCCCATCCTATCACTGTCACCACCCCCATCCCCATCCCCATCCCTGTCACCGCCACCATCCCTGTCCCCAGCCCATCACTGTCCCCATCACCATCCTCATCCCATCCCATCCATCACTGTCACCGTCACCATCCCTGTTCCCATCCCCATCCTATCACTGTCACCATCCCCATCCCCATCCCCATCCCATCCATCCCTGTCACCGCCACCATCCCTGTCCCCAGCCCATCACTGTCCCTATCACCATCCCCATCCCATCCCATTCCATCCCTGTCACTGTCCCCATCACTGTCCCCATCCCTGTCCCCATCCCCATCACTGTCCCTGTCCCCGGGGGTGGCCGTGCCCTACCAGCCGGATGGCATCCTGGGGCCGCAGCAGCTGCATCATGAGCTGCAGGTGCTGCTCCTGCCGCCCCGGGGCCTGCCCGGGGGGCGCAGCCGGGGGGGGCTCAGCCTCCAGCGGCTCCTCCGCGGGCAGCAGCAGGGCGGCCCCCTTGACCATGACAAAGCTCTGCCTGGGGGGGGGACAAGATGGCCCGGAGGGGGACAAGATGGCCCTGAGCGGGACGTAGGCCCCAGCCCGCAGCAGGATCCAGCCCTCACATGTACCCCATGAGGGCGTCCCCGAGGTGGGGGGGACACCACGGGGGGAGGAAATGCTCCTCAGGGGGTAGTTGTGGCCCGTCGCCCCCCCCTCCAATGCCCCGCATCCCCCATCCCGTGGCTTTGGAGCCCCTTCTCACCGTCGCTGCAGCCGGCCGCGCTTGGGCGCATCTTCCTCCTGCAAAGCACCGGGGGGGGGCAAAGCCCCCAGGGGAGCATGACCCAGGGCACAGACCACACTTGGGGGGCCAGCAAACGCCCCCGGCACATCCCTCCTGGCATCGCGGGCCAGTGACACCCTGCCAAACCCACACCCCCCGCCTCAGCAGCGCTGGGAGGACCCCAGGGGGGAGCGTGGGGGCCCTGGGAGGGATCACGCTGGGGAGGTAAATCCCTGGGGATGGGCCACGGGATGCCAGAGGGGTCCTGTCCCCATGTCCCACCCCCCCCGGGCTGGGTGCTGCCCAGGGGGGCAGCGTTCGCAGCGGCGCGGGGGGGCTCGGGCTGTGCACCCTGATAAGGGCAAGTGGTTACTGGGGGGGCAGCGACACTGGGAGCGACTGGGACGGCGAAGGTACTGGGAGCCGCTGGGACGGACTTAACCCGGTTGGGTGCAAGTGGGGACAACCGCCCCCCCGCCCCCAGACACACACACACACAGTCCCCCCCCCCGCCCCCCAAACTACGGGGCAGCCCCCGGCGGGGAGCAGAGGAGCCCCCAGAGTGCGCTGGGAGCACGCTCCCAGTAATTCCCAGGGCTCCCAGTAACCTCCCACCGGCAGCGGCCGGGATAAGCCTGCACCGGGAACGACCGGAGCAGCCCGTACCCTGCACCGGCAGCGACAGGAGCAGCCTTTCCCCGCCCCCACCCCCGGCGCCGGGAGGGAACCGCCGGGACAACCCGGTTCTCCCCCGTCGGGAGCCCCCGGTGGCAACCGAGCTTCCTATCCGGATCGCCCGGGCGAACCGGGACCGCCCGCCCGCCCGCCCGCCCCCGCCGCTTCCCGTCCCGGCGGCACCCGGCGGCCCCGGGCCTCCTCCCGTCCCCGTTGACGGTCCCCGGTGCCGTCCCGCAACTCACCGCCGGGTCCCTGGGGGAGCCCGCCGACCGCCGCACGGTGACCAGCGCCATGCCCCGCCGCGCCGCCCCGCACCAGGAAGCGCCGCCGCTGCCGCCCCGCCCGGACGGGAACGGGAACGGGCACGGGCACGGCACGGCCCCGGGCACGGCACGGCACGGCACGGCACGGCACGGCCCGCGGCGGGACAGGCCACCCCCCCTCCCCGACCCCGGCACCACCAGACAGGGAACCCCCGGACCGTCTGCCCCGGCAGCGGGACCCCCCGGCAGCCTTCCCCGGTGCTTCCGCTGGGGGGACGGGACCCCCATCCGTGTTGCCCCGGGATCCCCCCCCCCCACACACACCCAGGAAGCTTCCCCCCAGCACCTGGAGACCCCCCCCGTATCCACAGACGGGAACCCTCCGAGGGTCCCCAGCACCTCGGACCCCAACAGGTCCCCAGACAGGAACCCCCCCAAGGTCCCCAGCACCTGGGACCCCCCCAGCTATCGACAGATGGGAACCCCCAGCCGAGGGTCTCCAGCACTTCGGACCCCCCCAGGTCCCCACAGACGGGAACATTCCCCCCAGCACCTGGGACCCCCCCACAGTCCCACAGATGGGAACCCCCCAGTTCCCCAGCACCTGGGAGCCCCCAGGTACCCACAGATGGGAACATCCCCCCCCCCCAGCACCCGGGACCCCCCAGGTCCCCAGTGAGCAGGAACCCCCCGAGGGTCCCCAGCACCTGGGACCCCCCAGTTCCCCAGTGAGCAGGAACCCCCCGAGGGTTCTCAGCATCTCGGACCCCCCCAGGTCCCCACAGACTGGAACACCCTCCCCAGTACCTGGGACCCCCCCAAGTTCCCGGTGGGCAGGAACGCCCCAAGGGTTCCCAGCACCTGGGACCCCCCCCCCACAGCCCCACAGATGGGAACCCCCCAAGGGTCCCCAGCACGCAGGAACCCCCCCTAAGTCCCCACAGACGGGACCCCCCTCTCCCCCCCAGCATCTGGGACACTCAGGTCCCCACAGACGGGAACACCCCCCCCCAGTACCCAGGACTCCTCAGGTCCCCATCAGGCAGGAACCCCACGAGGGTCCCCAGCTTGTGGGACCCCCCCCCATGTCCCCACAGACAGGAAACCCCCGAGGGTTCCCAGCACGTGAGACCCCTCCAAGTCCCCAGAAACAGGAACCTCCCGAGGGTCTTCAGCATCTGGGATCCCCCAGGTCCCCACAGACGGGACACCCCCCCCACCCAAGTACCCAGAGACGGGAACCCCCTGAGGGTCCCCAGCGCCTGGGAGCAACCCCCAGGGCCCCACAGATGGGAACCTCCCAGGTCTCCAGCACATCGGACCCCCCACAGGTCCCCACAGATAGGAACCCCCCGAGGCTCCCCAGTACCTGGCATCCCCCCCGCCCCGCTCCCCGCAACCCCTCACCCTGGCACTGCTCCGGGTCCCTTGGCCGTGTCCCCGTGGGTGCCAGCCCACCCCGACCCCCTGCCTCGGCCCAGGAACCCTCACCCCCACCCCGGGAGGGGGGCACCCACTCCTGCCCCAAACTGGACCCAGGCACAGTCTGCAGACATCCATGTATATATATATATGTATATGTATATGTACATACCTCTGGGGCCCCCCGGCCCCCCCACTGCCACCGAGGGACGAGGCCTGGGGGTCCCTGCAGCCCCCAAAGGTGGAGGTGCCTTTAAACAGAGGTCAGCCGCGTCCCATGGGGACCCCCCGGGTCCGTCCTTCCCCTCCCCGTGGGGTCAACGTACACCACCGAAGAGGAGGAGGGCGGGGGTCCCTGGGGTGGGGGTCCTGGGGATAGGGGTGTCCCTGGGGTGGGGGTCCCCCAGACCAGGGTCGCTGGGCTGAGGTTGGAGCCTGGCGGGAGGGGATCCCGGGGGTAGGAGAATCCCTGGATCAATTCCGCCCGTGCGGGGGCTGTCCCCACGTTAGCGGGGGGTTGTCCCTGGCACGGGGGTGCCACCCCGGCACCAGCCGGTCCCCAGGCAGGGCTGTGCCCGAGTTGGGGTGTCCCGGTGCGGGATGGTACCCACGCCGGGCTGTCCCCGTGCGAGGCCGTGCCCGGCGGTGATGCCGGTGGGGTGTGCCTGTCCCCGCGTTGGGGTGTCCCTGTCCCCGCGGGGGGGTGTCCGCCGTCCCTGGCGCTACTTGTCCGTGAGGGAGAGGCGCAGGATGCGCTGCAGCTCCTCATCCTCCTCCCGCCGCCGCCGCTCCCGCTCCTCCTGCTCCCGCTCCGAGAGCGCCATGGCCAGCCGCAGCTGCTCCGCGAAGCTGCCGTAGCCGGAGGGGACAGGGGGGGTCCCGCCGCCCGCCCCGGGGGGGCTGTCGGCTACGGGGGGGTCGGCGCTGGGGCCGGCCTGCAGCAGCATGCTCTCCTGCAGGGCCCTGCGGGGACAGAGGGGCTGGCCACGCCCCCTTCGCGGAGGCCACGCCCACCCGGGGACACACCCAGTGCCACACCCATCTGCTGGCCACACCCACACCCGCCGATAGCCCCGCCTGTTATGGCCACACCCTTGGGGGGAGTGGGAAGCTCCTCCCCATAGGGTCCCTCCCCTCCAGGCCACACCCACTGGGCTCCTCCCTTATAGGCCACACTCCCAGGGCCACACCCCTCCAGGCCACACCCACTTCAGGCTACACCCCCAGGGCACTTCCATTATAGGCCACACCCCATGGTCCCGCCCTTCTGGGCCACACCCTCACGGCCCCTCCCTTATAGGCCACACCCCCCGGGCCACACCCCTCCAGGCCACACCCCCCATGGCTCCACCCTCCAGGCCACACACCCAGGACCCCTCCCCTCCTGGCCCCTCCTGGCCTCACCCCTACGGCCCCACCCCTCTACCCCACCCCAGGGCTCCTCCCCTGCAGGCCACACCCCCCACGGCCACACCCCCTCCAGGCCACACCCCCAAGGGCTCCTCCCCTCCAGGCCACACCCCCTCTGCCCCACCCAGACACCTTTACGGCCCCTCCCCTCCCGCCTTGACCCCACCCCCGGTCCGTGTGGGCGGGGCATCCTTAGACCCCGCCCCCCCCACCCTCGGTGGGCGGGGCCTCACCGCTCCAGCTGCAGCTCCTCGTCGTACGGGGGGGGCTCCGCACCCGGGCGGGTGTTGGTGAGCGCCTCCCACACCGTCACCTGGGGGGGGAGGGGAGTCCGAATGGGGGGCTGAGGGGCGGGGCCTGCGCCCAAGGGGGCGTGGCCAAGGCGGAGGGGGCGTGACCTTGCCCCCTGAAAGGGACGGGGCCATCCCGGTGTGGGGGGGTGTGTGTGTGTGTCTGTGTTTTGGGGGGGGTGAGGGGGGGTGTCGCGGTCCCCACCTGGTCGGTCTCGGTGCCGGCGTCCAGCAGGCTCTGCTGGATGGCGAACTGCAGCAGGTCGTCGTCCTCGTCCCGCAGGGGCTCGCTGCGCCCCGCGCCCAGCACCGTGTACCCCGCCGGCACCTCGAACACCCCCGCCTCCACCTCGCACGGGAAGGGCCAACCTGCCGACACACACACCCCACACCCCCCCCCCGCCCCAAACCCCGCCCCAGCCCCCCAAAACCCCGGCCCACGGGGGCGCCGTCAGCACCCCGCGGTGGCCCACGGCACCCCGTGGCGTCCCGCAGCACCCCGCGGCGGCCCTCGGCACCCTGCACCCACAGTACCCCGTGGCACCCCACGGCATCCCAGGGTATCCCGTGGCACCCCAGGGCATCCCACGGCACCCCATGGCACCTCACGGCACCCCCACAGCGTCCCACGGCATCCCATGGAACCCCATGGCATCCCACAGCACCCTGTGCCCACGGCACCCCGCAGCATTCCTAGGCACCCCACGGCATCCCACAGCATCCCGCAGCATCTCACAGGACCCTGCAGCATCCCATGGAACCCCACGGCACCCCACAGCACCCCATAGAACCCCGTGGCACCCCACGGCATCCCACAGCACCCTGCACCCATGGCATCCCACACCATCCCATGGCACCCCGCTGGTGTCCCACAGCATCCCATGGCATTCCACGGCATCCCGTGGCACCCCACAGCATCCCACGGCACCCTGCAGTGTCCCGCGGCACCCCAGCATCCCACAGCACCCCACGGCACCCCACAGCATCCCGGCGCACCCTGTGGCGTCCCAGAGCACCCCATGGTATCCCACAGAACCCCACGGCACCCCACAGCACCCCGTGATGTCCCACAGCATCCCGTGGCACCCCACGGCACCCCACAGCATCCAGTGGCACCCCACGGCATCCCACGGCACCCTGTGGTGTCCCGCGGCACCCCAGCATCCCACAGCACCCCATACCCACAGCCCCCCGTGGCGTCCCACAGCCCCCCGTGGCGTCCCACGGCACCCCACAGCACCCTACACCCATGGGGTGCCCCATACCCCCGAGCACCCCACACCGCCCTACCCCCCCACCCCGTGGCCACGCCACCCTGTGTCCCCCAGAGGTCCCCGACACCCCCCGGCCCTGGCACCCCACAGCACCCACCACCCCATACCCAGGGACACCCCCCGCCAAGCACCCAGCACCCACAGACACCCGGGATGGCCCCTACCCCCCGGACCCCCCTCAAGCCCCAGGGCACCCCACAGCAGCCCCCCCAGCCTCACCTCTGGCGCTGGGGGGTTGGGTGCCGGGGGGGTGGGCGCCGGGGGGCTGGGTGGGGGCGCAGACCCGCACGGAGCCCAGCGGCTGGTCGCAGCCGCAGAGGTTGCTGAAGGTGATGCGGGCGTTGAGCACGTGGAAGAGGGGGATCTCTGGGGGGTACAGGGGTCAGTGGCCCCGCCCCCGCATAGGCCACGCCCCCACCCCCACCGCCACGCCCTGCCACGCCCCGCCACGCCCCGCCCTCACCGATCTTGACGGGGAAGCCGGGGGGCAGCTTGAGGGTGATGAAGTCCCGCAGCTTGGCGAAGTGGGCGTTGGAGATGGCCATGAGGTCGATGATGGGCGTCACCTGCTCCGCCAGCGACAGCGGGTGCTGCTCGCACAGCCACAGCGTGGCCTTGAACCTGCCCGGGCACCGCCGTGGGCACGGGGACCCCCACAGCCACAGGGCCACCCGCACCCCGCACCACCCCCCGGGGGGGGGGGTCCGGCACCCAGCGCCACGTCCCCTGGGACCCCGTCACCACCCCAATAGGGTCCTAACACCCAATGCCACGTCCCCTGGCACCCCATCACCACCCCCGTGGGTCCCAAAACCCAGTGGCCCATCTCCTGGGACCCCTGTCACCATCCCCATGGGGTCCTGACACCCAGTGCCACGTCCCCTGGGACCCCGTCACCACCCCCATGGGTCCCAACACCGAGTGCCACATCCCCTGGGTCCCTGTCACCATCCCCATGGAGTCTCGACACTCAGTGCCACGTCCCCTGGGACCCCATCGCCACCCCAATGGGTTCCGACACCCAGTGCCATGTCCCCTGGAACTCTGTCACCACCCCTGGGGGTCCCAACACCCAATGCCATGTCCCCTGGGACCCCATCACCACCCCCGTGGGCCCCAAAACCCAGTGGCCCATCCCCTGGGACCCCTGTCACCATCCCCATGGGGCCCTGACATCCAGTGCCACGTCCCCTGGAACTCTGTCACCACCCCCATGGGGTCCTGACACCCAGTGCCACATCCCTAGGACCCTGTCACCATCCCCATGGGGTCCTGACACCCAGTGCCACGTCCCCTGGGACCCTGTCACCATCCCCATGGGGTCCTGACACCCAGTGCCATGTCCCCTGGGACCCCGTCACCACCCCCATGGGGTCCCAACACCGAGTGCCACATTCCCTGGGTCCCTGTCACCATCCCCATGGGGTCTCGACACTCAGTGCCACATCCCCCGGGACCCCGTCACCACCCCTGTGAGTCCCAAAACCCAGTGTCCCATCCCCTAGGACCCTGTCACCACCCCCATGAGTTCTGACACCCAGTGCCACGTCCCCTGGGACCCTGCACCACACCATGGGGTCCTGACACCCAGTGCCACGTCCCCCGGGACCCCGTCACCACCCCCATGGGTCCCAACACCAAGTGCCACATCCCCTGGGTCCCTGTCACCATCCCCATGGGGTCCTGACACCCAGTGCCACGTCCCCTGGGACCCCGTCACCACCCCCATGGGGTCCCAACACCGAGTGCCACATCCCCTGGGTCCCTGTCACCATCCCCATGGGGTCTCGACACTCAGTGCCACGTCCCCTAGGACCCTGTCACCACTCTGCATTGGTCCTGACACCCAGTGCCACATCCCCAGGACTGTGTCACCACACCCCAACAGGTCCCCCACCACCCCAGTGCCACATCCCAGGCACCGGGTCACCACCTCCGTGGGTCCTCACACCCCGGGGGACCGCGTCACCATCCCCGGGTGTCCCGCCACCCTAGTGCCGTGTCACCGCCCTCCGTGGCTTCCCCGCCATCCCGGTGCCACGTCCCTGTGACCACCGTGTCACCCCCCGGCGGGGGTGGCCTCACCTCTGCACCTTGCTGGACATCTCGATGGGGCGCCCGATGTTGCGGGTCTCCAGGTCGAAGTGGGGGTCGAAGTATTCCTCGGGGGTGATGGCCGTGGGGTTGGTGGGGCTGGCAGCCTGCAGCACGGGCGCCTGCGGTGGCACCGGCACCGCTCAGCCCTGTCCCCGGAGGACCCCCAGCCCCCCTCCCGGGTGACAGCCACCCCCCCCGCCCGCGGCCCCGGTCCCCACCACTCACCCCGTTGTGGGTGCCGTGCTGCTGGGCGATGCCCAGGAAGGAGTGGAAGGGGGTCTTGGAGCCTGGGCGGGGAGAGAGCGGGGGGGTCAGGGGTGTAGCTGTCACCGGTCACACCACGCACGGGGTGCCACGCCCGACGGGTGACACCTTGCACCCACGGCGACCCAGGCCTGAGGGGTGACACCTCCCACCCGTGGTGTCCCACACCTAGCACGTGTCACATCCAGCACCCACCGCGTCCCAGGCCTGACGGGGGACATCTCACACCCACGGTGTCCCACACACCTGACTCACGTCACACCCAGCACCCACGGTGTCCCACACCCAGTGGGTCACACCCCACACGTTGCCTTACACCTGATGGGTGACACGACATCCCGCACCCACGGTGTTCCATGGCTGACAGGTGACACCCAGCACCCACAGTGTCCCACGCCTGATAGGTGACACCCCATATGCTGTCCCCACCTGACAGGTGACACCCTGCACCCACGGTGACCCACGCCTGACAGGTGACATCTCCCACCCATGGTGTCCCACACCTGATGCATGTCACACCCAGCACCCATGGTGTCTCCACGCTTGACATATGTCACACCCAGCACCCATGGTGTCCCAGGCCTGGCAGGTGACACCTCCCACCCACGGTGTCCCACACCTGACACATGTCCCACCCCGCACCCATGGTGTCCCAGGCCTGACAGGTGACACCCAGCACCCACGGTGTCCCCACGCAGGTCACACCCAGCACTCACAGTGTCCCACATCTGTTGGGTGACACCCAGCATGGTGTCCCACACCCAATGGGTCACACCCCGCATGTTGTCCTACACCTGATGGGTGACATGACACCCCGCACCCACGGTGTTCCATGCCTGATGGGTGACACCCTGCACCCACGGTGTCCCGCACCTGACATGTCACACCCAGCATCTATGGTGTCCCATGGCTGACAGGTGACACCTCCCACCCATGGTGTCCCACACCTTACATATGTCACGCCCTGCACCCACGGTGTCCCCACGCTTGACACATGTCACATCCAGCACCCACGGTGTCCCCACACTTGACACATGTCACACCCAGCACCCGCACTGTCCCACATCTGGTGGGTGACATCCCGCGTGGTGTCCCACACCCAATGGGTCACACCCCACATGTTGTCCTACACCTGATGGGTGACACCCTGCACCCATGGCGTCCCACACCTGACATGTCCCACCCAGCACCACAGTGTCCCACACCTGACATATGTCACACCCAGCACCCATGGCGTCCCATGTCTGGTGGGTGACATCCTGCACCCACGGTGTCCCACACCTGGCACATGTCACATCCAGCACCCATGGTGTCCCCATGCTTGACATATGTCACACCAGCACCCACGGTGTCCCACGCCTGACAGGTGACACCCAGCACCCATGGTGTCCTGCACCTGACACATGTCCCACCCAGCACCCCCGGTGTCCCACGCCTGACAGGTGACACCCCACACACTGTCCCACGCCTGACAGGTGACACCCCACGCACCGTCGTCCCCCCCCGCCCCGTTGTGGTCACACCTGACACCCAACGTGTCACCCAAGTCCTGACACACCTCCCACCCACGAAGGGGGCGGGCCTTGCACTAGGGGGCGGGGTTTGCACTCGCCCGGGGTGGGGGGGGGTGGGGGGGTTGGGGGGCCACGTCCCCACTGCGAGGGGGGGCTCCCCGATCGGCCGGCGGGGCTGTCACCTTTGCTG
Source organism: Larus michahellis (assembly GCF_964199755.1). Taxonomy (NCBI): domain Eukaryota; kingdom Metazoa; phylum Chordata; class Aves; order Charadriiformes; family Laridae; genus Larus; species Larus michahellis. The sequence continues at coordinate 92,341,205 of NC_133899.1, read as the reverse complement.
CGTGACTTGTCCTGGTCAGAGAGATGCTCCGTCCTCGTCTTGGTCACCAGCTCCACGTTGCTGGCGCTGTACACCTGCCGCGGGGACACCATCAGCCCCGCCGGCCACCTGGGGGGGGGGTGGGGGGGGGGGGTTGTCCCCCCCCTTTGTCACCCCCTGGCTTTGTCCCCCCTTTCCCCGTTGCCCACCTTGGCCTCGTAGCCGCTGACCACCTCCATCTTCTCCGAGCGCCAGCCCCAGATCCCCGACTTGTTCCTGGGGAGGGGGAAGGTGTCACCTCACCCCCCCCCCCCGCCCCCCCGAACACGGTGACACGCCGCTCGCCCCCTCGCACGTGCGTTTCCTTCCCCCTTCGCGCGCCGTTTCCCCCCCACCCCGGCGCGAGCCCTCGCGCGGCCGCTTCCCGCAAGGTGCTGTGTCCCGTCCCCCCGTCACCGACCCCGACGCCATGGGACCACCACACGCCACCCCTCCCGGGGGTGACAGCCCCACCGCTCGAAGGCGATGTTCCTGGTGTCGAGGTGCGTGGAGACGATGGGGGACGTCAGGCGCCCGGCCACGTGCTCCTCGGAGGGCTGCATGGCCGCCAGCAGCAGGTCGGGCTCGTGCAGGGCCAGGGCCAGCGTCTCCGTGTAGACCACCTGCTTGTCGTGGTCCACCTCCATCACCACCGCCCCCTCCTCTGCGCCACGGGGACACGCGTCAGCGACCGCCCCCGGCCAACCCCGCCACCCACATCCAACCCCGGGGGCTGGGGACCGCACTGTCCCCGGGGCTGGGGACCCTCTGCCACCGCCACACCCCCCCCTGCCCAGGGGTCACCGCGTCTCGGGGGCATCTGGGGACCTTGGGGAGGGTCTCGGTGGGGAACTGTGGGGAACTAGGGGTGGGGAACCCCCGGTGTCCCCAAGGTTTCCTCAGTCTTCCCAGTGCTCCCAGTCCCCCCCCGCCCCCCGGCCTCCCCTAGTGCTCCCAGTGCCCCCAGTCTCCCCAGTCCTCCCAGTCCCCCACGCCCCCGGCCTCCCCTAGTGCTCCCAGTCTCCCCAGTCTCCCCAGTCCTCCCGGTCCCCTATGCCCCCCGGCCTCCCCTAATGCTCCCAGTGCCCCCAGTCTCCCCAGTCCTCCCAGTCCCCCCCACGCCCCCCGGCCTCCCCTAGTGCTCCCAGTGCCCCCAGTCTCCCCAGTCCTCCCAGTCCCCCACGCCCCCGGCCTCCCCTAGTGCTCCCAGTGCCCCCAGTCTCCCCAGTCCTCCCAGTCCCCTACGCCCCCAGCCTCCCCCAGTGTCCCCAGTCCCCTGTGCCCCCAGTCCCCTAGTGGCCCCGGTCCCTGCAGGGGACTGGGGGGTCCCTTCATGGGGCTGAGGTCCTTGGGGTGGGTGAGGGGGTGGCTGAGGTGGTCCCCAGCGCCGCTGCAAGGTGTCCCCAAGGGGGTCCCCGGAGGGGATTTGGGGTCCTTTATGGGGGGAGAACCTACAGGGGAAGGGGGTCTGGGGAGGGGGGGGGGGTGTGGATCGCCGGGGTCACCGGCGGGTCCCCGTGGGTGTGTGTGTAGGGGGGGTGGGGGTGTCCCCCCGGGGGAGCCGACCTTCCCCCTTGAAGATGTAGCTGCGGCGGCCGCGCTGCCACGTCATGTGCTCGAAGCCCAGCAGCGTGGTGTCCACCCGCAGGCTCTCGCCCCGCTTCCAGACGCGGTAGACGTCGCTGGGACACACCTTGGAGACCAGCGGCACTGCGGGCACGCCGGGCACCTCAGCGGCACCGCACACGGCACTGGCATGGCACGGGGGGGGGGGATGGAGGATGGGGGGATGGGGGTGGGTGGGAGGGGGGCACGACACACCCCTGCAGCCCCCTTCCCTCCCGGCCCCGCTCACCCCAACTGGTGAACTCCCACTTCATCTCCACGTAGAAGTCGGCTGCCTGGAGGAGACAAGGTGGGGAAGGCGGGGTGGGGGGGTCACGGAGCGGCCACGGGATGCGATGGGGGGGGGGGAGGTCCCTGCTGGGATCACCGGGGAGACGGGGTGTTTTGGGGACAGCGATCCCTCCTGGGGGTCCTGGGGTGGGGATCGTGTGTGGGGGGGGGGGACGCCTGGGAGAGCGGCGTCAGGGAAGGGTCCTATGGGAAGGAGTGGGGTTGTGGAGGAGATGGGGGGTCCTGGGGAGATTTGGGGGGGGGGGGGGGGGTGGTCCGAGGGCTCCCCTCTGCCCCCCACCCCCCCCCTCCCCAGCCCCCCAACCCTGGGGGGTGCCCCGGCGGGGCAGGGCCCCTACCCGTCGCAGTTTGCTGAGCAGCTCGGGGATGCCGGCGAGCCGCCGCGTCGCCCGCTGGTAGTCGCGGTACTGGAGCACCAGTTGCACCATCTCGGGGTCCCCCGTGCTCACCGCCTCCTGCAGCACTGGGACACGGGGACACCGGTCACCCCCAAACGCCCCGTGACCGGTGCCACCCCCTTCCCCCCCCTCCCCCAGCCCCCTGCCCGCATACCCGTCCAGCCGTTGGCGTTCTCCCGGCCCACGTTGGCGTTGTGCCGCAGCAGCACCCGCACCGACTCCAGGTGGCCCAGGGACACGGCCAGCTCCAGCGGGGTCCGGCCACGGGGGTCCGTCAGCTCCACGTCGTGCTGAGAGGAGGGCGGGGGGGGGGGGTGTGTGTGTGACACAGGCAGAGGTCACCGCCACCAGCCCGGGATGGCCCAGGCACACCCCCCACCCCCCCCCAGTGTCCCCTGTTCCCCATCCCCTGTCCCCTTGTCCTGCTCCCGTCCCCTGCGCCGGTTCCCGGCCCCCCCAGGGTGCCTGTCCCCCACCCCGTGCACCCACACGCTCCCAAGGCCCGGAGAGCCCTGGCCCCCGCTGGCCCCTGGCCCCGAAGCCCCAACCCCTCCAGCCCCCAAGTCCCCCTGTCCCCCACTCACGTTGTCCCAGTGTCCCCAGACCCGTTATACCCCCAGTCCCCTAATACCTCTGTACCCTGTCCCAGTGCCCCCAGTCGTCCCAGTGCCCCCGGTCTCCCAGCGCCCCTCTGTCTCCACTGCTCCCAGTCCATTATGATCCCAGTACTCCTGTCCCAGTGCCACCAGTCCCCCCTCCAGTGCTCCCAGTGCCCTCAATTTCCCTGTCCCCGCCTCTCCCAGTACCCCAGTCCCCCTGTACCTCCAGTGATCCTATCCCAGTGCTCCCAGTTGCTTCCAGTCCCCTAGTATCTCGGTTCCCCCAGTCTCCCCCAGTGCTTCCAGTGCCCCCAGTTTCCCCTAGTGCTCCCATTCCCCCCAAGTGCCCCCAGTCCCCTGTGCCCCCAGTCTCCCCTAGTGCTCCCAGTGCTCCCAGTCCTCCCAGTGCTCTCAGTGCCCCCAGTTTCCCCAGTGCCCACAGTCCTCCCAGTCTCCCCTAGTGCCCCCAGTCCTCCCAGTCCTCCCAGTGCTCTCAGCGCCCCCAGTTTCCCCAGTGCCCACAGCCCTCCCAGTCTCCCCTAGTGCCCCCAGTCCTCCCAGTCCCCTGTGACCCCAGCCTCCCCTAGAGTTCCCAGTGCATCTAGCCTCCCCAGTCCCACCCAGTGCTCCCAGTCCCCCCCAGTGCTCCCAGTCCCCTAGTGTCCCCAGTCACCCATGCCCCCAAGCCTCCCCTAGAGCTCCCAGTGTCCCCAGTCCTCCCAGTCCCCTATGCCCCCAGCGTCCTCTAGTACTCCTGTACCCCCCATCTCCCCAGTCCTCCCAGTGCCCCAAGTCCCCTGTGCCCCCAGCCTCTTCTAGCACTCCCAGTGTCCCCAGTCCCCCCGAGTCCTCCCAGTCCACCATGCCACCAGCCTCTCCTAGCGCTCCCAATGCTCCCAGTCTCCCCGGTCCTCCCTGTGCACCCAGTCCTACCAGTGCTCCCAGTCTCCCCAGTCCTCCCAGTGCACCCAGTCCTACCAGTGCTCCCAGTCCTCCCAGTGCCCCGAGTCCCCTGTACCACCAGCCTCTTCTAGCACTCCCAATGCCCCCAGTCCCCCCCAGTCCTCCCAGTGCCCCCAGCCCCTCACAGTCTCCCCAATCCTCCCAGTGCCCCCAGTCCCTCCCAGTCCCCCTCAGTCTCCCCAGTCCTCCCAGTGCCCCCAGTCCCCCCCAGTCTCCCCCAGTCCCTCCCAATCTCCCCAGTCCTCCCAGTGCCCCCCGCCCCTCCCAGTCCCCCTGTCTCCCCAGTCCTCCCAGTGCCCCCAGTCTCCCCAGTCCTCCCAGTCTCCCCAGTCCTCCCAGTGCCCCCAGTCCCCCCCAGTCTCCCCCAGTCCTCCCAGTGCCCCCAGTGCCCCCAGCACTCCCACTCCCCTGCCCCCGAGCCCCACGTCCCCCATTCCCCCCCTCCCCACAACCACCACCACTCCCGGTTCCCCTGATCCCCGCGTCCCCCATTCCAGTTCCCCCCCCGCCCCCATCTCCCGGTGCTCGACACCCCCCCCGCTCTCCCCCTCCCTCTCCGTGTGTCCCCCCCCCCCCGCGCCTCCGCTGCCCGGCGGCGGGTGCCGGTGGTGCCGGTGGTGCCGGTGGTGCCGGTGGCGGCGGCGCGCACCGTTCCGGAGCGCAGGGCGCTGTCCAGCGCCTGGTGCCGGTTGTGCCAGACGAGGCGGTGGAGCGGGAAGGTGTCGGCGGGCCGGGCCATCCCGCCACCATGTCCCCGGGGCCGCGCGGGGCAGCGGGCGGGCGGGCGGACGGGCCGCAGCGCCGGGCCTGCCCCGCAATGGCTGCGCGCGGGGGCGGCGGCGGCGGCGGCGGCGGCGGCGCAGCGCGGCGGCGCGGGGCGGGGCCGGCACCGGGCACCGGACACGGCGGGGCACCGGACCCGGAACCGGCACCGGACACGGCGGGGCAACAGCACCCGGAACTGGGCACGGCGGACCGGGCACCGGTACCCGGAACCGTCACCAGGCACGGAGGACGGGGCACCGGACCCAGAGCCGTCAACGGGCACCGGGCACGGTGGGGTACCAGCACCCAGAACCTGCACTGGGCACGGCGGGGCACCGGACCCAGGATGGGCACCGGGCACAGGGGACGGGGCACCGGACCCGGAACCGGCAACAGGCACCGGGCACAGCGGGGCACCAGCACCTGGCACCGGGCACAGCAGATGGGGCACCGGAGCCGGAACCGGCAACAGGCACCGGGCACGGTGGGGTACCGGCACCCAGTACCGGCACTCAGCACGGCAGGGCACCAGACCGAGGATGGGCACCGGGCACTGGGCACGGGGCACTGGACCCAGAACCGGACCCAGGCACGGTCACAGGGCACGGTGGGGCACCGGCACCGGGCACAGCGGATGGGGCACCAGACCTGGAACGGGCACGGGTACCAGTACTAGGCACAATGGGGCACTGGCACCCGGAACCGGGCACAGGCACTGGGCACAGCAAGGCACTGGACCCAGAACAGGCACCGGGCACCAACACCCAGAACTGGGTACTGGCACCGGGCACGGTGGGGTACCAGCACCCAGAACCGGCACTGGGCACGGCGGGGCACCGGACCCAGGATGGGCACCGGGCACAGGGGACGGGGCACCGGACCCGGAACCGGCAACAGGCACAGGGCACAGCGGGGCACCAGCACCTGGCACCGGGCACAGCAGATGGGGCACCGGAGCCGGAACCGGCAACAGGCACCGGGCACGGTGGGGTACCGGCACCCAGTACCGGCACTTGTCACGGCAGGGCACCAGACCCAGGATGGGCACCGGGCACTGGGCACAGGGGATGGGGCACTGGACCCAGAACTGGACCCAGGCACGGTCACAGGGCACGGTGGGGCACTGGCACCGGGCACAGCGGATGGGGCACCAGACCTGGAACGGGCACGGGTACCAGTACTAGGCACAATGGGGCACTGGCACCCGGAACCGGGCAGAGGCACTGGGCACAGCAAGGCACTGGACCCAGAACAGGCACCGGGCACCAGCACCCAGAACTGGGTACTGGCACCGGGCACGGTGGGGGACTGGCACCCGGAATTGGGCACAGCAGGTTGCCAATACCCAGCACCGGGCACAGTGGGGTACCGGCCCTCGGACCCGGCACAGCAAGGCACCAGGCTCGGCACTGGGCAGGGCACCGGCACCCAGAACCAGCACTGGGCATGGGCACTGGCACCAGGCACAGCAGGGCACTGGACCCTGCTACCAGCACCAGTCCCCATCCCCCCCAGGGCACCCTGCACTGGAGACCAGAAGTACCAGCGGCCCCGAGCAGGGCACCGCGGGCACCAGGTCTGCCCCTGCTGGGGACCCGTTATCCCTCACCTGCCCCGGTACCGGGGCTGCCCCCTCCACAGTGTTTCCTCCTGCGTACCCCAGCAGGGGCACCGGGACTCCCTTCCCCTTGCACGCCTTGGACACCAGCCCTGGGCTGGCTCCCATCCCATCCCATCCCAATCCCTGCTCCCCATTCCCAAACCCATCATGCCCATCCCATCCCATCTCACTCCCATCCCCATCCCACCCCCAGCACTCCCCGGGGATGCAGGGTCCCAGGTCCCCACCCGCCCTGTGCCGGGGTGGCTGTTTTGCCCCGTCACCCTCTCATCAAGCACCAGGGAGTCCCCCGGATGTGCCACAAGAAGGGTGCTGCCCCGCAGCAAGGGGACAGACAAGGTCACCCACGGGGACTGGGCAGCAATGAAAACCCAACCCCCTGCCACCCCACGCCCACCGCACCCACCCGGGACCCCCATCCAGCAGGACATGAGGACAACTCCCACCCGCACCCCGCAACGAGGTGGAGCCGGATGGTGTTTTCCCAGATTTTTATTATAAAAACTCTTTTTCTTTTTTTTTTTTTTTTTTTTTTGGCATTCTCACGTCTCTGCTCATTAAAATCTCATTCACCAGTGGCCCCGGCCCTGCCCGGTGCCACCCCCCGCCCGCCCCTGCAGCAGAGCGACCAGAGACCAATATTTACAGATGCTGCCAGGGAGTGGGGCGGGCAGGGGGTGGGGGACACCCTGCCCCTGCGCCCACCAGCTGGGGACCGGGGCTGGCGTCACATGAGGCTGATTTGGGGGGGGTCCCACCTGCTCCTCCCTCCTCCTCGGCCATCCCCTGCCCCCCCAGCTGAGCACTGCCACCCCACAGCTCGAGGTGGGGGGAGGCAGGGGGCTGGCAGGAGGGCACAGCCGGAGGACGGGGGGAGGAGGACACAGGGGACCCATGGCACAGTATTTACAGGGGGTCCCCCCCCAGGCACACACACACACTCACACACACATCAAGGACTTGGCACCCACACGACAGGCACAGCCGAGCCAGGACACGGCGGCTACCAGGGAGGTGGGCAAAGGCTACGGGTGAGACGAGCTGGCCGGTTCCCTGCCCGGCTGGAGCTGGGCACCCACTTGCCCCATTTTGGCACACACAGCGGTGGCGAAGCAGGCGGGCACACAGAGGGGGGGGGCGTGGGGGCTGCCTTCATCTTAGCCGGAGAGTTCGTAGAGGAGTTGGGGGGACACGGGGGGAGGACCCTGGGGAGAGGTGCTGAGCTACACCGCGTGCCCAGCGCCAGCTCCATGCTGGAGGCTGGGAGGGGACGGCAACGCTGCAGCCGTGCCCGCTCCGCAGCCGGCGGGTGAGACTGACACCAGGCGTCCTCCTGGCCCCGGGACGTAGGGGGGGTGACAACGACGAAGAGGAGCAGGGGCACGCAGGAACCCAACCCAATAAATTAGAGGCGGGGTGGGAAGGGGGGTGGGGAGGGGGGGGGAAGGAGGGGGCGCGGGCAGCGGGTCAGAGCCCGTTGGCGGAGCGCTGGATGAACGGCACTTTGCTGAGCTCCACCACGGGCGAGCGGGGCTTGTTCTGCATGCGCGGCACCCGCTGCAGCAGCTGCTGGGCCTGGCGCTGGGCGTCCCGCAGCTCCTTCCGCCACTGCACCAGCTCGGGGTCGCTCTGTGCAGGCCAGGGCACGGGGTCAGGACGGGGCTCCCCGGGGTGCCAGGGCAGGGTACAGGGTGGCCAGGGGGGACCCCGGGGTGCCACGGCTCTGGGGTTCCCCCTAACTTTTAGTATTCATGCCCCAGGATGGCTAAATGTGCAGGGCTAGTGGCTAGCAGTTGGCAGGAGAAGGTGGTTGGTGCCCAGCCGGGGATGGCTAGTGATACCCCAGAGGTGGGCTAGCACCCAGCAGAGGGGATGGCTAGCAGCTAGCAGGAGGTGACTAGAGCCCAGCAAAGTTGCTCTCCCAGCAGGAGCAACTGGCACCCAGGGGAGATGGCCAGCAGGGGTAGGAGGAGGCTAGCGCCTGGCAGGGGTGGCCAGTGACCCCAGGGAAGGGTGGTCAGCCCCAGCGGGTGACCCGGGGCACACTCACATCGCACTGCAGCACGAACTGCTTGCCGCCGCGGATGCGGAGCAGGATGCACTTGCGCTCCTTCACCTGCGTCTCCTCCACCGAGTCGATCTCCTCCATGGTGAGCAGGGACTGCTGGGGGGACAGGCTCAGCCCGGCCCTCGCCCCCAGACCTCCGTGCCCCCCCTCCAGACCTCCCCTACCTGCCCCCCTACCCCTCGCAGCACCATGTCTGCTTGTGCACATCCCTCGCCTCCCGTGTCCAGCACACCCTGATGCCCGCCAGTGCCAGGGTGCGCCCGCTGGCCCCGCACTGCCCTGTGTGTGTCCCCCCCCTTGCCCGCCTTACCGGCGACTCGCCCTCCCCGCGCCACTCCAGGCGGTTGGGGAAGAGGTAGAAGTAGCGGCGTTGCCACTGCGTCAGGAAGGGGTTGCCCAGCTTGGCCATGTACCCGTGCATGATGCAGTCCTTGCCCATGGCGTACTCTGTGCGTGCCGCGCCGGGGAGAGGCAGGGTCAGCCCGGGGCGGGGGGCCAGGCAGAGCTGAGGGGGTGGCAGGGGTTGGGGGGGATGACACCCGGCCCCACTCACCCTCCTCGTGGCCCAGCTGCTTGTTCTTGGCCTTTTTGCGAGCCTCCAGCTTGTCGGTGTCGGCGTTGACGGCTTCGAAGACGGTCTCCGTCACCTCCTGCTGCCACCGCTCCGAGATGGTGAGGGGGAAGTTGCGGTAGAGCTCCTGGTCGCTCTCCAGTAGCTGGCAGGCAGGGAGGCATCGGCGGGTCAGGGGGCTGCTGCCACCTCAGCCCTGCCACGCTCATCCCCTCTACGACCCCCCCCCAGCTACCTTGATGCCCTTCGTGTCCTCCTCATCGAAGGAGCCGATGTCGAAGGCGTCGGCCGCATTCACCTCGCCGCGGGGTGGGATCAGGGGGGGCGGGTACTGCAGGCAGGAAAGGAGTTTTAGAGCAGTGGCTGCCGGTGCTCCCGTGCCCCTTCCCGGGCATTGTGCCCCTCACCTTCTGCAGGAAAACCATCTGCCAGTCCAGGCCCTTGAAGAAAGGCTCCTCCTTCACCTCCTGAGCCCTGGGGAACGAGGGGAGGGAGCACTGCAGGCGCCAAGCTGCTGCACCAGCACACCCTCCTTCCCTGCCTGCCTTCTGCTCCAGCCCCGGTGCCCGCCGTGCCCACCAGGACTCAGCCCCGGTGCCCGCCGTGCCCATCGTGACTCACCCCCGCCCCATGCAGCCCAGCCGCCGGTTGACATCTCGCTGCAGCAGCCCCTCGAGCAGGGAGCGCAGCTCGGGGGAGAAGGAGTCCGGCAGTTCGACGGCCTGCAGGAGAGGACATGGTCATTCACACCGTGAGCACGCAAGCCCCCCTGCAGACCCCCACCAGTGCATGGCAGGGGCGGGCACAGCGGCAGAGGGGTGCTCATGCCCTCTCCACACCTGCCTCAGCCCTCCTGGGCACAGGGGGTAAGGGCCGGGGTGCCCCAACTCACCATGGTGAGGGTCATACGGTCGATCTCGTGCTTGTCCTTCGTCTTGTGCTGCCGAAAGGGGCTGTGCCTGCGGCCGTGAGGGGAGAGGAGAACTCAGTGGTGCCCACCCGTGCCCACCTGCGCCCACCCGTGTCCACAGGCTCACCCCCGGAGCAGCTTGAAGAGCATGCAGCCCAGCGAGAACCAGTCGGCGCTGCTGTCGTACGCCACTCCTTTCTGCAGCACCTCCGGAGCCATGTACCCATGGGTGCCCCTGCAGGGGCACAGAGCGGGGTCAGGGGCTGTGCCAGGCAGGCGGACAGGGCAGGCAGAGGCGCAGGCACACTCACACACTGGCATGGGGCTTCTTTTTGGAGAAGTCGCAAGCCAGGCCCAGGTCTGAGATGCGGACGTGCCCAAACTCGTCCAGGAGGATGTTTGCCGGCTGCCAAGACACCGTGCCACCCTTGAGCCCAAGGGTTGCCCATGGGCACAGGGTGGGCAGCGAGGCTGGGGGTGCCCACACCGGTCAGAGTGGGGTGCTCTGTGGGATTCGGGGGTGTCTGTGGGACTGCGAAGTGCCAGTGGAGTCTGTGAGTGCCCACCCCAGGTCTCAGGATGCCTGCGGTGTCCCAAGGGTGCCCATGGAGTCTGGGGGGGTTCCTGAAGGGTCAGAGGTGCCCATGGGAACTGGGGGTGCCCTCTGGGCTTGGGGAGTGCCCACGGTGTCTGAGGGCTCCTGCAGGGTCTGTGGGCGCCTGTGACACCTGTGGGTGCCCACAGGGTCCTGGGGGGATGCTCTACAGGGCCCAGGGATGCCAATGGGGACTCTCGACACCTGCAGGGTCTGAGGATGCCCGTGGGGGTGTGGGTGCTCGGGATGCCTGCAGGGTGCCCGTGGGGTCGGTCACCTTGAGGTCACGGTACACCACAAAGCGGCTGTGCATGTGCTCCAGGCCCAGGATGATCTCGGCCGCGTAGAACCTCATCTCCGCCTCCGAGAAGACGCCGTGCTGGGACAGGTGATAATGCAGGTCTCCCCCTGCGGTGACAAGGGCCAGTTGTCACCCTAGCACTGTCCTCTGCAGCCCTTCGAGCCCGTGGCTCAGGCCAGCCATGGCCCTGGGGCCAGGGATCAGCCACTGGGTCCCTTGGGACTCACCGTTCATGAGGTCGAGGATGAAGCTGAGCTTGTCGGGTGTGTGGAAGGCGTATGACATGCACACGATGAAGGGGCAGTCCTGGCAGGAGAGACGGGGTCACACAGCGCCAGCGGTGGCCCGGGAACACCCTCCCTCACCGTCCCTCTCCCCTCGCTCATGCCACCGCCTGCAGCCGGGCTGCCAGCCCTGCCCGATGCCTGTGTCCCCTCACCCCGGTGCTGACGAGGGACAGCATGATGCGCTCGTTGAGGGCCAGGGTCTCGCCCTGCTTCATCTTGATGCGTTTCTTGTCCAAACACTTCATGGCGTACCTGGGGGCAAAGAGTCCCTGCAGGGTCTTGCTGCTGCCCGTGGCCTCGATGCCACAGCCCGCCTCTGCCCATGGCCACGGTCCCACGTCCCTCCAGTGCCACCGCCGTGCCGCCACAGCCCTGCCCTGCCCACGGTCCCTCCAACCACAGCCACACCGTCGCATCCCTCCACTGCCAGCACCCACGGCCACATCACCGTATCCGGCTACCACCCACGGCCGTGACGTCCCCGTATCCCCCAGAGACCCGTAGCCATGGCAATCCTTCTGCAACCCCCTAAACATCTGTCGTCACGGCAACACCACTGCAGCTGCCCTCGGGACCACCACCACGGCCCCAGTGCCCCGCCACGTCACAGGCGGATCCCTCTGACCCCCCGTGACCAAGCAACCCCTGTTACATTTTTCCCGTATCTGCTTTCCGGCAGCCGTAGACCTCCCCGAAACCGCCGCGGCCGATGATTCGGTGAACGCTGAAGTCGTTCATGGTGAGCTGGAAGGGGGTGAGAAGGAGGCAGGGGTGAACCTGGACGTCTGGGTGCCACAGCACCTGCCCTGCACCAAGAGCTGCGTGTGTCCGTGCTGGTGGGGGGCCCCCCGCACCCTGCCTCAGTTTCCCCAGGTGAGGAACACGGTGGATGCTCCACATGTCCCTGTGAGCATGGTCAGGTGTGGGAGAGCCACCTGTGAGTGAGTGAAAGCCCCCGGGGGTGTGCGAGGGTGCCTGCACCAGCCCTAGTGAGCCCTGGGGCAGCAGCCTTGTCACTGTGCCCACATTTCCCCTCCCTGGAAGTGCCCGGGGTGCCCCGAGGTGCAGGGGTCCCTGCTCACATGGATGTTCAGCTCCACGTTCTTCCACTGGCAGAACCGCGTGAACTTGTCACTGCAACGAAGCACAGAGAGGGCAAGAGTGGAGCCCCTGGAGAGACCCCCCGCAAGACCCATCTCAGGGCAGAAGGGCCCCTTGGACTTGTCCGGAGACAGGCAGCACCCCCCGGAACCCCCGTCTGGGAACAGAGGGACCCTGGGCCAGACCTGGGGATGAGAAGAGCCCCCTGAGTCCCTGGTCTGGAGACAGACACCACATGAGCTCCTATCTAAGAAGGGACCCCTGGCCCCTCTCTGGGCCAGGAGACCCTGGTCCCCAGTGGGATGGGACACCCCGATTCGCGTGGGACTATCCCCCATCTCACCTCTCAATGAATTTCTGGAAGATGCCCCCACGCAGGTTCTGGCAGATCTCCTCAATGTAGGGCTGGGGGGACACAGGACTCAGTGCTGGGTCTCCAGGGCCACCCAGGTCACCCGCACCCCTCAGGTCCGATCACTACGTGAGGTCTCCTCCACCCCTGGGATCTCACATATCCCCACACTGGCACCTTGCCACTGACAGGCCCCTGGCTTCTGCCACCCAGGGCCACCTGTGTCTCTGGGGACCCCAACGTCACCATCCCGTGGACCACACTGTCACCCTAGGTCACCTCTATATCCAGGGTCCCAATCACCACCTTCTGATGAGCCCCCCCCGTCTTAACTCCAGCCCCCAGCCCCATGAGGACCCCCAGCAATCCCCCTCACTTCCAACCTGCCGGGGAGCCCCTCACCATCCCTTGGGGTCCCTCTACCTTCTGGGACACCCCACCACCTCCAGGGGCCTCTCTCACCAGCCCCTCATAAGGATTAACCCTCCAAGTACCAGGGGTGGCAGGGACCCCCTCTCTGTCCCGGGTAATGCCCACCTGGAAGAGGTCTGGGGGCACCTGCTTCTTGCTCAGGCGGCTCTGGACATGCTCTGTGGCACTCTTGGAGAAGGGCTGTGAGGCAAAATGTGACTGTGTTACCCTAGGCAGAAGGGACAGGGGCACAGGGACAAGGCCTGCACAGCAACGGCACTCACGTGGGAGCAGGCCAGCAGCTCCTTCATGATGTAATGGTCAAAGATGTGGCGGCTCTTGGCAGCTCGCTCCTCCTCTGAGTCCAGCTTCTCGTACTTCTTGATCTGGCAAGGGCACAGCTCCCGTGGCACAGGGGCACGCAGCCCCCAGGCCTGTGCCAACACTGGGCACAGCCCTCACCCCACACAGGGCTGGGCAGCCCCTGGGACCTGGTACACCAGGAAACATGGCCCCAGCCCCTCTGGGTACCACATCCCGTGGACACCCCATGGTTATCACGTCCCCTGGGGACCCAGAGCATCACCTCCTGGCCCCCCGGGCACTGTCTCCCTTGAGTAATCCGCATGCTTTTGGTAACACGTCTGTGTGCATTGTAGGTACCAAATCCCACCCTCAACCCTCCTCATGACCACGGGGATCCATCCAGGTGGATCCCCCCATCTCACCTCCTCATAAAACTCCATCAGGGGTTTGGCCTCCTCTGCCTGGTTAAAGGCGAAGTCCCGAAAGAGCAGGTACCCTGGCAGGGACAGAGCCATGGTGTGAGAGCTGCCCGCCCCAGGGCAGCAGTGTGTGCCCCAGAGCCCGGGCCAAGGGGGACAGGGATGTCCCCTGGGCCTGCCTGTCCCCACGGCCACTCCCATGCCAGGCTCGGGGAAGTGCCAAGCTGGAGACTGGCCAGGGTTTGGCAGTGAGGCAAGGACATGGGGAGGAGCAGTGCCACAGGGCACGGGTGCGGTGAGGTAGTGAGAAGATCGGTGCAGTGGGGCAGCTATGGGGCAGGGGCACAGGCGGGCACTGTGGAACAGGCTGCCGTGGGGCGGACGTGCCCGGAAACCACTAGAGCCGGCAGGAGGAAGTGAGAGGCGCTTCCTGCCCCGGACGGTTAGCGCCGACACTTGGGGAAGTGACGGGGCGGGGGACATAGGGTGGGGGACGTGGCGCAGGGGGTTGTGTCACGCAGCCCCCAGGCACCTCTGCCCAGCCCAGGCCCACAGCCCCCTTGCTTCCCCCAGGCCATGCCAAGGGCAGAGGGGAATGGCCACAGCCACTACCACCGTCACCGCTGCCACCAATCCAGCCCCCAAGCCCTCCCACGCTGGTTCCGTGTTTGTGGGCGCTCTTCCACGTGACCTCCCTTGTGTCCCCTGTGTTACCCGCAGCCCCTGTGTCCCCATCTCACCGATCTTCTGCGTGAAGATCTTGTCGAACGTCACCTCTCCCCGGTCCTCCAGGTACTTCTGCATGACGCTGCGGATGCTGGGGAGACACCAGAGGGGCTCAGCACCCCGCCTGCCCCCGTGCCCCCTGGCAGACACCCCCAGTGTCCCCCATGCCTGCCCTGTACCCACCGTGCCTCTCCTCTCCTGCTCCTCCTGTGTCCCCAAGCCCTGTTGGCATGCGTGCCCTCCCATCTTGTGTGTCCCCCCTGCCAACTGTGACATGTTGCTGGGCCCCAGTGAGGGTCAGGCACAGCGTGCCCCACACGCTAGGGTTCAAGGGAGGTTGGGGAGGAGGCTACCCCCCAAAAATTCCTCCCCGCTGCACAGCATGCTGTGCTACTGCCTGCCACGCTGTGCTGTGTGCGGTGCGTGTGTGTGTTTGTGCAAAGGGAAGTTGTGGAGCGGGTTGTGTGGGCAGGAGGGGGTGTGCGCGCGAGAGCAGCAACGGCGCGGGGGCGGCGGGGAGCAACACAACGCGGCATGTGTGTGTGCACAGGGCTGTCAGGGTGACCAGCTGAGCCCCTGCGTGCGTGCTGATGTACTCCACGTGTGCACGTGCGGCCACATAGAACCACAGAATGGTTTGGGTTGGAAGGGACCTTAAAGATCACCCAGTGCCACCCCCTGCCCTGGGCAGGGACACCTCCCACCAGCCCAGGTTGCTCCAAGCCCCGTCCAACCTGGCCTTGAACCCCTCCAGGGATGGGGCAGCCACAGCTTCTCTGGGCAACCTGGGCCAGGGGCTCACCACCCTCACAGCCAAGAATTTCTTTCTCAGATCTCATCCAAATCTCCCCTCTTTCAGCTTAAAACCCTTCCCCTTCGTCCCATGGCTCCCCTCCCTGATCCAGAGTCCCTCCCCAGCTTTCCTGGAGCCCCTTTAGGGACTGGAAGGGGCTACAGGTGTGTGCATGTGTAACCACACGTGTGCGTGTGCATGCAGCACCCCCAGCCCCCAGCACACACGTGTGTGTACACACACACACACGGCTGCGGGGGTTGCAGGTGTGCCGGGATGGCGTGTTGCTGCGCACCGGGGACAGGCAGGGCTGGGTGTGACTGTGTACCGGAGAGGGAGTGCCCGTGTGCCGCGCAGGTGAACCGGGGCCGGGGGAGGGGGGGGTGCCCAGCTTGGCCGCATCAGCCGGGGCCGGACCGCGACCGGGCAGCGGCGGGAGGGTTCCGCGGCGGCGGGGCCTCACCTGGGCTCGGGCAGGAGGATCCTCTTGCTGGCGCGGGCGGCGGGCGCAGCGCGGCTCTTCTCCATGGCCATCAGGTAGCTCACGTCCGCCAGCACCGCCTCCAGGTCCGCCATCTTGAGCCGAGCCCCGCCGCCGGCTACCGCCGGCCCCACCGCCCGCCGGCCCGGACCCGACCCGCCGCCGGACCCGGAACCGGAACCGGGACCCGGAACCGGAACCGGGGGCGGACCCGGAACGGTCGGCGGCGGGGACAGGCCGGGCCCGGCCCGGCGTGTGTGTGTGGGCCCAAGCGGCGGCGCGGCCTCAGCGGCGGGGGGCCATGGCGGGGGGAGAGGGGAGGGGAGGGCCTGAGGGGAGCGCGTGCCTGTGCGCGTGTCCCCGCGCGTGTCCCTGCGTGACAGGCGGTGCTGGGGGCGGGGCCTGCGCGCGCCCCTCCCATCGCTCCGCCCACCGGCGCGCGGCCGGACAGCGTGGAGGGGGGGGGTGTGACAGTGTGTGTGTGTGTGACAGTGTGTGTGTGACAGTGTGTGTGTGTGACAGTGTGTGTGTGTGACACCGTGTGTGTGACAGTGTGTGTGTGTGTGACAGTGTGTGTGTGACACCGTGTGTGTGTGTGACACCGTGTGTGTGTGTGACAGTGTGTGTGACACCGTGTGTGTGTGACACCGTGTGTGTGTGTGTGTGACAGTGTGTGTGTGACACCGTGTGTGTGTGTGACACCGTGTGTGTGTGTGACAGTGTGTGTGACACCGTGTGTGTGTGACACCGTGTGTGTGTGTGTGTGACAGTGTGTGTGTGACGCCGTGTGTGTGTGTGACAGTGTGTGTGTGACAGTGTGTGTGTGACAGTGTGTGTGTGTGACAGTGTGTGTGTGACAGTGTGTGTGTGTGAAACCATGTGTGTGACACCATGTGCGTGTGTGAGAGACACCGTGTGTGTGTGTGAGAGACACCGTGTGTGTGTGACAGTGTGTGTGTGTGACACCGGCGGTTGTGTGACACTGTGTGTGTGACACTGTGTGCGTGTGTGAGAGACACAGTGTGTGTGACACCGTGTCTGTGTGTGTGTGACACCGTGTGTGTGTGTGAGAGACACCGTGTGTGTGACACCGTGTGTGTGACACTGTGTGCGTGTGTGAGAGACACCGTGTGTGTGACACCATGTGTGTGTGTGAGAGACACCATGTGTGTGTGTGTGACACCAGGTGTGTGACACCAGGTGTGTGTGAGACACCGTGTGTGTGTCACTGTGTGTGTGTGACACCGTGTGTGCGTGTGACACCAGGGGTATGTGTGTGTGACACTGTGTGTGTGTGAGACACCGTGTGCGTGTGTGACACCGGGGTGTGTGTGTGTGACAATGTGTGTGTGTGAGACACCGGGGGGGTGTGTGACACTGTGTGGGGGTGTGTGACACCAGGGGTTGTGTGACACCGGCCGTGTGTGTGACAGCACGAGTATGTGACACCACAGGTGTGGGACACTGGGTGTGTGAGTGACACCGGGTGTGTGTGACAGCGGATGTGGGAGACGAGGTGTGGGTGACACCGTGGGTGGGTGACACCGTGGGTGTGGGAGACCAAGCATGTGTGACATCGTGGGTGGGTGGCACCGGGTGTGTGGGACACTGTGTGTGTGTGACATCAGGTGTATGTGACACCACGGGCATGTGACACTGTGGTTTTGTGTGACATCGTGTGTGGGACACCATGTGTGAGTGTTGCACTGCGTGTGTGTGTGACACCATGTGTGACTCCGTGGGTATGTTGACACCGGGTGTGACACCGGGTGGGTGTGACACTGGGTGTGACAGCAGATGTGTGACACTCTATGTGTTACACTGTGGGGGTGTATGACCCCAGGTGTGTGTCACACCATGGATGTGTGACAGCAGGTGTGTGACACTGGGTGTGTGTGGCACCATGGGGGTGTGACACTGGGTGTGACGCTGTGTCTGACACTGCTGGGGGTGTGTGACACAGGACGTGGGACACTGTGTGGCACCATGGGTGTGTGACACCGTGTGTGGCACTCCACACATCACACTGTGTGTGTGACACCGGCTGTGACCGTGTATGACAGCGTGTGTGGCACCGTGCAGCACCACCCGTGCGTGTGTGCGCACACGTGTGTGACACCGTGTGACACGTGGGTGACGCTCTGCGGGGAGGATGGCTGTGGCTTTGCCCCCCTGTGGAGGAGGATGCGCACCCACAGGAGACCTTGGCCTTGTCACCCTCAATGTCGCCTTGGTGGCCCGGTGGCCCAGAGCCAGCCCTGGAGGAGCTGGAGGTGATGGGGACGTGGGGACAGCTGCCACCACCAGCCCCTAGGAGGTGATGGGGACAGCTGCCACCACCATCCCCTAGGAGATGATGGGGCACAGGGACAGCTGCCACCACCACCCTGTAGGAGACGATGGGGACAGCTGCCACCACTCTCCAGGAGATCATGGGGACAGCTGCCACCACCACCCCCTAGAAGACGATGGGGACATGGGGACAGCTGCCACCACCACCCCCAGAAGATGATGGGGACGCAGGGACAGCTGCCGCCACACTCCAGGAGATCATGGGGACAGCTGCCACCACGACCCCCTAGAAGATGATGGGGACGCAGGGACAGCCGCCACCATCACCCTGTAGATGATGAGGACATGGGGACAGCTGCCACCACCACCCCCTAGAAGATGATGGGGACGCAGGGACAGCCGCCACCATCACCCTGTAGATGATGAGGACATGGGGACAGCTGCCACCACCACCCCCTAGAAGACGATGGGGACATGGGGACAGCTGCCACCACACTCCAGGAGATCATGGGGACAGCTGCCATCACCCTCCAGGAGATGATGGGGACATGCGGACATGGGGACAGCTGCCACCACCACCCCCTAGAAGATGATGGGGTCAGCTGCCACCGTCACTCCGTAGGAGATGATGGGGACAGCTGCCAGCACCCCCCAGGAGATGATGGGGCACAGGGACAGCTGCCACCATCACCTCCTAGAAGATGATGGGGACATGGGGACAGCTGCCACCACCCCCCAGGAGATCATGGGGACAGCTGCCACCACCACCCCCTAGAAGATGATGGGGACATGGGGACAGCTGCCACCACACTCCAGGAGATCATGGGGACAGCTGCCATCACCCTCCAGGAGATGATGGGGACATGCGGACATGGGGACAGCTGCCACCACCACCCCCTAGAAGATGATGGGGTCAGCTGCCACCGTCACTCCGTAGGAGATGATGGGGACAGCTGCCAGCACCCCCCAGGAGATGATGGGGCACAGGGACAGCTGCCACCATCACCTCCTAGAAGATGATGGGGACATGGGGACAGCTGCCACCACCCCCCAGGAGATCATGGGGACAGCTGCCACCACCACCCCCTAGAAGATGATGGGGACATGGGGACAGCTGCCACCACACTCCAGGAGATCATGGGGACAGCTGCCATCACCCTCCAGGAGATGATGGGGACATGCGGACACGGGGACAGCTGCCACCACCACCCTGTAGAAGATGATGGGGACACGGGGACAGCTGCCACCACCCTCCAGGAGATGATGGGGACATGGGGACAGCTGCCACCACCACCCTGTAGGAGATGATGGGGACATGGGGAGAGCTGCCACCACCCTCCAGGAGATGATGGGGACATGGGGACAGCTGCCACCGCCACCCCCTAGAAGATGATGGGGACATGGGGACAGCTGCCAGCCCAGGGCGTGGGTGGCCGAGGAAGCCTCGGTGCTGGGCGGGGGGGACGGGGGGGGGGACACAACGCACAGGAGGTCCCCAAGGCCTCCTGTCCCCGGCCCCTCCGCTTCCCTCGCGGACGCAGAATTTCGGGTTTTCTTTAAATCTTACCCCCCCCCCCCAAAATTCCACCCCCCCCCAGGAAACAAAATATTTTCCCTCCAGAGGCCGGTACCTCTCCCCCCCCCCCCAGTTCCCCCCCCCAAAACATCTCTCCCAGCCCTGGGGTAACACGCTCCGAGCAAAGCCCCTCTCCAAAAACCGGACAATGTGGAGAAAAAAGGGGGAAAAAAAGCCCCCCAAAATGAAAATAACGGAAATAAAAATTACCATTTCCTCCCCCCCCCCCCCGCCAGCCCCCCAACCAAGACACCCCCCCCCCCCCCAGCCCCACTGAGAGAGCGAACGCCGTGGTTTTGCTTTTACCCTTAATGCTTACATTTAATTTTAAAGCACAAACATCAGAGATGGACTCTAAATCGCCAACAAAAAAATATATATTTACAATATTTCTCCAAGGGGGGGGGGTGGGGGTGTGGTGGGGGGAAGGGAAGGATGGGGGTTGGGGGGGGGGGGGGGTTAAATCGAAATGAAACAAAAAAAAAAAAAAAAACCACAACCAAATCCTTAAACATTTGTGACTTTTTCTCGCCGTTGTGGTCGCCGGGGAGCAGTCTGGGGTGGGTTTTTAAATCACTAAGTGATTTTTTTTTTTTTTAATTTTTATTTTTTAATATATATAATTCTCTTTTTTTTGTTTTCTCCCTTGTGGATTTTCACACCCCCCCCCCGCCCGCTGATGGGGGGGGGGGGGGGGGGGGGGCCGGTGACACGCCGGAGTCGGGACACAAGTGACACGCAGGCACCGGGGGGGGGGAAGGCTGGTTGCCCCCCAGCTCGGCCGCTAGCCCCCGAGGCGAAGGGAGGGGCCCCCCCCGCTCCCCCCCCCCCCAAACTCTACCCCAATTTTCTTTCTCGTTGCGAAACTCCAAAAAAAAAAAAAAAAAAAAAGAAAAAAGAAATGAAATGAAATAAAATAAAAATCAATCCAAAAAAAAAAAAAAAAAGCTTCCCGATTCTTCTGACGTCTTTTCCCGGGAGCCGCGGCCACCAGAGACTAAGGCAGGTGGCCCCCCCCCCCCCCACCCCAGCTCCGCTTTTCCGCTCGCCCGGGGGGCTTTTCCTGCTCAAAGCCATTGTCCCCTTGTGTCCCCCCCCCCCCCTCCTCCGGAGGGCCGTGCCACCAGCCCGCCCCCACCCCCCTCACCCCCCCCCCCCCCGGGCAGAAAGGGGGGGCGGCCGGCTCTCCTCCCTTATTGCTTCTGAAGCAGGCGGGGTGGGGGGCGCAGGGACCCCCGGCCACCCTCTGCAGGGCTGGGGACAGGTGGCACTTGGGGGCGGGGCGGGGGGGGACACACGACACACACCGGTTTGTGCTATCTGTAGGCGCTGCCGGGGGCGGGGGGGGGTCCGACAGGGAGAGAGACGGGGTGGGGGGGTCCTGACACCGGGGGAGAGCTGGGGAGCGTCCGGTCACAGGGCGGGGGGGGGGACAGGGAAGGAAATAAAATAGTGACCCCAAAAAAAGAAGATTCCAAGTTTTGTTTTTTTTCTCTCCTTTTTTTTTTTTGTATTTTTTTTTTTTTGTCATTTTTTTCCCCCCTCTTTTGTTTCTTGGTTTTTTTTTTTTCCTTTTTTTTTTTCTTTTTTTTTCTTTTTTTTTTTTTTTTTTTTTTAAAGTGCAAAAAGCTCTCCGCTGCCCTAGAGAGAGGTTCTTTGGACCGACCATTCATTGCAAAGGCAGCTAAAAAGGGGGGGGGGGGGGGGGGCCGGAAAAAGGAGAGGACGACGCAGCGGGGTGCCAAGTTTGGCCCCGGGCCACAGAGAAGCCTTCGCCCCTCCAGCCCTGGTGCCCCCCCCCCGCCCCGAGTGCTTGATGATGCCGGGAGCTGGAGAGGAAGGGGAGGAAGAGGAGGCAGCTCCTGTTTCCCCCCCCAACCCCTACTCCGTCTGCCCCCCCCCCAGCTGTCCCCCCCACCTCCGTGCGCTCACTCACCCCCGGGGCTGATGCTTTCCGAGTCCTCCCTGAGCTCTGATGTACCTGTGGTCACTCCCGGCCCCAGCCGTCACCTCTGTGCGGGGACAGACGAAGAGGCCCCCCCACCCCCCCCCCGGAGTGGAAGCGCAGCATCATCCCCCCCAGCCCCTAAACTGAGCCTCCCCGGGCAGGGGGAGAACGGGCTATAAAGCCCCCGGCTCCTGGCCAGCGTCTGGCCGGAGAACCCGTGACACCCCGGCCCTCCAGACTAAAAAGATGCAGGAGAGCGGTGGGAGAAGGGGGGGGGCTCCATCGCAGCCCCCTCCCCGCTTCGATAGGGAGGAGGGAAAGGGTCGGCGGGGGGGCTGAGAGCGCGGCGGTGGTGGCAAGGAGGGGTTTGTTCCAGCTCTGCTCCCGCTTCCTTGGGGAGACCTTGACCCTCAAAAGCTTTGTGCTAACGGGGAAGTGACAAGTGTTTCAAGGCAAGGAGACGACGGGGAGGAGGGGAAAAGCTGGGGGGGGGTGGGGTGGTGTGTGTGTTGGGTTGGGGGGCGGGGGGGAGGAAGAGGGTGCCCCATTTCTCCGCACAGAGATCTCTATTCCAACCTCCGCCTTGGAAGCGGCCAGCCTCCGGGCCCAGGCTCCCGGCCATTTGCCCGTTCCTCCTCTGGTACTGGCCAGCCTGGCGGGACCATCTTCATCGGCAGAAAGTCCCGGGGAAGGAGGAGGAGGAAGAGGAGGAGGAGGAGGAGGAGGAGGAGGAAGGACGGTGGAGCCAGGCCAGCAGCGGCCCTGCCTGCCGAGTCAGATGGGAGGCAACGGCAGGACACAGAGGGCAAGGCGGGGAGGCGGAGGAGCGGTTCTCCGAGAGGGGTGGGATGGGCTCTTTTCCTTCTCCTCAGTCTGCCCCGGGGAGGGTCTCTAGCTGATTTTTTGGATCAGCTTCTCATCGGACAGGCAGTAGAGGCTGTTGATGGACAGGTCCGAGATGAAGTGCTCACAGGCTTTGCGGGTGATCTGTTTGCAACCTCGCAGGTCGATGAGGGTGACGTTGGAGATGCGGCGCAGGTACAGCAAGGCCTGGTCCGTCAGCTTATTGCAGCCTGCGGGGAGAGGAGAGGAAGAATCAGAAGGGTTCTGGTTAGACGGGACCTTGAAGATCATCTAGTTCCACCCCACGGGCAGGGACACCTCCCGCCAGCCCAGGTTGCTCCAAGCCCCGTCCAACCTGGCCTTGAACCCCTCCAGGGATGAAGAGCGAGCTGCAAGGCCTCCACGAAACCAGAGCTGGGAGGGCAGAGGAAGCCACTTAACGCCGGCAAGACCAACCAGGGCCACCCAGAGCCTCGTACCCACCTGCCATGTTGAGCTCGGTGAGGGAATTGCGCGTGGAGGAGCCCACGGCCGTGAGGAGGTTGGCCGACTGGTCCGTAAGGTGGTTGCAGTGGCTGAGGTCGAGGCGGGAGAGCAAGGGCATATGGCGGATGATCAGCCGCAGCGTGGCGTCGGTGATGTCCAGGCCGGCGAGCCGGAAATCGATCATGTTGCGGAGTTTGCTGCGATTGTCCTGACCTGCAAAAGGAAAGGAGAAGCTGAGCGTCCGGGTATTCCAGATCCGGCAATCGCCTCGCCGCTCTCCTCCGACTCCCTGCCGCCCCAGCCTGGCCAACAGCTTACTGGGTTTGTCTGTTGGAGGCGTGAGTAAGTCCCGGATCTGAGGGTCCTTGATTCCTACTGCCCACCGAAGATCGAGGGTCCTGAGAAGGGGGCAGCTGGAGGTACTGAGAGCACAGACCGCAGACCAGGAACAGCCCGCTAAGATGAGGTCTTTCAAACCTGCCGGGAGAAGGGAAGAGACGTTAACAAGTCAGACAGGCTTGGGAAGCTCCGAAATATCCCAGATCTCAGCCTTCTTCATCCAGGAACGCGAGGAAGCAGTTCCCCACCCTGCCTGGGGTGGGAAGGGGAGCCGGGCGCCCCGAAGGAAAGGTTAGGAGACAGCCGTGGGAAACCACATCACCGTCATCCCACACCATCGACCAACCGACCACACCACCCAGCGCCGGGTGCCGGGATCCAGGCACCCAGGATTTTTTCAAGCCGGTGGGTACCAGGGTGCAGAACCCATCTCTCGCTCTACTGCAGCCGTCAGGAAGCCTCGGGGCAGGCTGGTGACATCCCCCCCCACCACCACCCCCTCCAGCTCACCCTCACCTGGCAGCCTGTTGACGAGCCACGTTAGCTGTTTTTTGGAGATATTGGTCCAGCTGAGGTCAAGGCTGACCGGCTGTCTTTTGATGATGCCGCTCAACGCCTGGGGGGTGATGGACTTGCACCTGCTTAAATCTATCTTCGTCCACAATCTCTTGTCACAGCACCTGGGGAACGAGGACAAGGCTGAAAGCTGAGCCCCCGAGAGTGGTGGCGGGGGGGACACACAAGAGACGGCCAGCGGGTTGCTCGGCTTCGGGGAGGAGAGCAGCCCTGGCATGGCCACGGGGAAGTTTCTGAGGCTGCCTGGCCACCAAGGTTGCCCAGTACGGCCCCAGCGGGCTTTTGCTGCCATGTAACAAGACTCCGAGTCGCAGCTGTCTGCCTGCTTGCCCGGCCCCCCCGCCGCCCCCTTCCGGGTGCTCCTCCTGCCAGGGCGAAGATCTCCAGCATCCTGGCTCCCAGCAGGCAAAACACTCGGCCTGGTCCCACCCCACGGCCTCAGGAGCTGCGACAGAGCCCAGAGGTGGCAAAAACCCCTCCCTCTCCCACGGGAGATCCCATGGCAGCTCAGCTGTGCCCCTGAAGATGCCACAGCAGTGGCAGGTGAGGGGATGCTGGGCCACCGTCCCACCGTTCCCACCAGCCGCTGATCAAAGCGGGCCAGTCCTTTCCCGTTGTGCCATTCCCGCTGCTCAGCGGTTAGAAACCTCCTAGTTTCCAGTCCCCGTCTGTTCCCAAGCCCTCCATCCACAGCTGTCCCGCTGCCAGCATTGTCTTCAGGCCTGCCACCACCTCCCCCCACCATCCCCCCGAGGCATTTCCAGCTAGCAAACCCATCCCAGCCTGCTGGGAGGCCAAGGCAGGACGGGAGGCAGGGAAAAGCAAGGACCGTGCTGGGTGGCAGGCGAGGAAAGGGCAGCGGCACCTCGCAAGGACGCGGCAGGGGACACAGGTGCTCAGGTGACAGCACAGCCTGCCACCGTCTCCCAACAGAAGGGACAGGAGGAAAGGGACGATAAAGACCGGTGTACATATGGCAGAGGCAGCAGCCAGCGGGGTCCGAGGACAACGCTGCCCGGCAATGCCAGCTCCGGGGAGCAAAGGGAGGACATCGAGGCGAGATCCTTTCCCCCCCGGCTTCTCTCCGGCTGCCCATCAGGCACAAGGCTCGGTGCGGCCATGCCCGGTCCAGAGGCCAGGACAGGGGCAGGCCTGGCTGTGTGTCCCGTCCCCCCCCCGTCCCCAGCCGTCACCACGTGTCCCCAGACTCACCACTTGTACCAGGTCTTGCACACCCGCATGCACTCGCAGAGCTCCCTGCGAGTGAGGTAGCGGAAGACGGACATCCACACCTCGCGTTGCATCCAGCTCTCCTCGCCCTCCTGCGCCCGGCCCCCTCGGCCGTTTAGCCTGGCCGCCCCCCCCTCCTCCGCGTTCTCGTCCTCCTCCTCCTCTTCCTCCTCATCCTCCTCGGCGGCCGCCTCCTCCTCCCCGCCGCCCCGCAGGGGCATCCTGGCAGGCGCATGGCGCATGACCACGCGGGGGGAGTGCTGCAGGTTGGTGGAGGAGGCCGTGATGGCTTGCAGCTTGGGGACGATAGAAGTGCCGTGGACGTCTTTGGTGGGGCGTTGAAGCGTCACGGTGAGGTAGGAGCCGTGGAGCTTGGCCTTCTCCACCTCCGACAGCTCCTTCTTGCCGCTGGGGTTGTTCTCCTTCTCCCGCACCATGGTTCGCTCGGTGGCCTGGAGCCGCAGCAGCTGCCGTCGCTTGAAGCGCTCGTCTCTGCTGGCGCTGTGGTGGTCGCTGGGGCCGGCTCCCGGGGACGAGCGCGTCACCACACCTCGCGGTGACGCTGGGTCGTGGATCAGCTGCAGCATGGGGGTGGGCGAGTTGGGCGGGGGGGTCAGGGGCTCCTCGCAACTCCGCAGGGGCCGCAGCACCTTGGCTTGCGCCGTGTCGTCGTCGCTCTCCTCCACCTTCCGTTTCTGCGGGGAATTGGGGTGGCAGGTTAGCGGGGATGGAGCCACGGTGGGCCCCCCCTCTCCTCTTCCCCAGGACAACACGCACGGTGCCAGCAGGGTCTGCACCAGCAGTGCCCAGTACCACCAGGACCGGAGTCCTCCCCACACACACACACCAGCAACCAACATTTTCCTTCCCCCCTCCACAAAGGGGGTGTCCCCTGAGGTTGGGGGTGGCTTCCACTCCGTGCCTGACAGTCTCTCGTCTCTTGCAGTGGAAAGTCTCAGGATCACAGCTCAGCACAAGACACCGTGGGGACAAGGGGTGCTCATCACATCCGCTCCAAGTGCTGGGGGACCCAGGAGCCAGGCAGATGTGCACCCCGAGCATGCACATCACCCCCGAGAAGGTGAAGGTGCCCCAGGGAGGCTGTTCCCTGCCCTGGCTTGCCTTAGCTGCCGCGCTTCCATCCACGGCAGCGGGCACGGTCCTACAGGCGATGCGCCAGCCGTAGGCCGGTGTCCTGGGCAGCACTGGCCATCGCCAGAGGGCCAGCTGTTGCCGCACGCAGTCCGTTTGCTGCCCAGCAGAGGAACTCAGCTGCCGCTTCGGCAGGAGCCCGGCCTTGGCCTGCTGATGGGCTCTCTGGGAGCCAGGGACAGAGTGCTGGGGGGTGTCAGCTCACCCCCCGGCAGGAACCCAGGACCAGACTGTGGCAGGATGCTGCCGGGCCCCCAAGTGCTGCTGTGCTGCACCTCCAATGACTCCCACTCTCACCAGCCACTGCCCAACTGGTCCCCTGGATTGCACTGGTGCCTGCCTGCCCTCCATCCCACTTGTGCAGCCCGGCCTGGCTGAACACTGCCTATCAGGATGCTGCGGATGGAGGACATGCATCACAGAATGGTTTAGAATGGTTTGGGTTGAAAGGGACCTTAAAGCCCACCCAGTGCCACCCCCTGCCCTGGGCAGGGACACCTCCCACCAGCCCAGGTTGCTCCAAGCCCCATCCAACCTGGCCTTGAACCCCTCCAGGGATGGGGCAGCCACAGCTTCTCTGGGCAGCCTGGGCCAGGGGCTCACCACCCTCACAGCCAAGAATTTCTGCCTCAGATCTCATCTCAATCTCCCCTCTTCCAGTTTAAAACGGTTCCCCCTCATCCTGCCCCGCCACAGCACAGCTCGCCTCCTACCTGGCCCTTCTCTGCATCGTCACCCTGGTAGCATTTGGGGCACTCCCAGCAGTTGGGGAGCTCGTCGTTGAGCAGCCCTTCCCCATCCATCTGCGAAGAGAAGAGGGCAGTCAGCAGCAGTCCTTCCCCACAGCCCAGCTCCCCCTGCGCCAGCGCCCGCGCCGCTCACCTGCAGGCAGCCAGGGTGAACAATCTCGTTGCAGATACAGCACTCCATGAGCTTCTTCTCAAAGTCCTGCGAGTCTTCGTTCTGATCCACCTCCCCGCAAAGTGCACACGTGACCGAGTGAGGCAGCCTGGGCTACAAAGGAAAGCAGGGGTGAAACCAGGGCAAGGGGAGACAGCCTTCTCCCTTTCCTCCTTCTCTCCACCATTGCTTGAATCATGGGGAAACACAGAATTGTAGGGGTTGGAAGGGACCTTTGGAGACCATCTAATCCGACCACCTGACAGAGCAGGTTCACCTAGAGCAGGCTGGACAGGAACACATTGAGGTGGGCTTTGAGTATCTCCAGAGACGGAGACTCCACAGTCTCTCTGGGCAGCCTGTTCCAGCGCTCCGCCACCCTCAAAGTAAAGTTTTTCCTCATGTTTAGATGGGAGTTTCCTGTGTTCCAGCTTGTGCCCATCGCCCTTTGTCCTGTCGCTGGGCACCGCTGAAAAGAGCCTGTCCCCATCCTCTTGACACCCGCCCTTGAGATACTGACAAGATCCCCTCCCAGTCTTCTCCTCTCCAGGCTAAACAGACCCAGGTGTCTAAGCCTTTCCTCATCCTACATTCCCTCGATCATCTTCGTAGCCCACCGCTGGACTCTCTCCAGTCCTTCTTGAACTGGGGAGCCCAGAACTGGACCCAGTACTCCTGATGCGGCCTCACCAGGGCAGGGCAGAGGGGGAGGACGACCTCTCTCAATCTGCTGGCCACACTCTTTTTAATGCGCCCCAAAAGTGCAAGCGAAGGGGCCAACTATCCCCCAGGAATCAAACTCGGTCACCGCCCCTCTCTGTCTGACCCCGATCGGCCACACAGAGTCGCTGCCAGGCTGCAGAAGACTTCTGAGAAGAGGATCAGGCCGCAGACTCACCGCTAAGCATTGCCGGAGGACGCAGGACTGCTTCATGCGGCCAGGCCCACCAAACTTCTTCATGTCCCTGCAATAGTGGCACATGCCACACTCGCCCTGCATGCAAGCCTTGCATTTTCGGCACCGCACCCGCCTCCGCCTGGCGCCTGACACGATGGGAGAGACCGTAGGCCTGACGGGTGTCGGGCGAGGGGTTGGCTTCATGGTGTGAGGCTTGGTGATGGGGATGGTGGGCAGGCGCACCCTCAGCCGGGCCTGGAGCTTTAGCTGGCGATAAAAATAGAGAGAAGTGGTGTGAGATGAGTGAAACGTTCGGCTTGGATGAGAAAGCCTCTGATCCCCGGCTCCCTCACCTCTCTGCAGACAAAGGAACCCGTATCGGCACTGCCCCGGACAGCTTCTCCTCCAGCACCCTCGTTCAGCCTTCGCCACCCCATACCAAGAGCTCTCCCATCCTCCCACCGCCCCATCAGGAAGCAGAAATGGGTCTGAAGAGGGCTGCTGAGTCCGAAAAGCATCACGGTGCTCCAAATCAGCCACTCCTTCCTTCTGAGGCAAGGAATGACAAAGTCCACCTGGGGAACCGGAAAGGTTGTCCTCTCTCTGTGCCACCCAAGTCCCTCCGCCAGCTGCGCACGGGGACGGGGCTCAGCTCTGACATGAGCATTCCGGTCACTCTTTGGGGAACACCCAAGCACCGCTGTTCACAGCGCCGGTGGGACAGCACAGCTCTCCAGCAGACACCTGCCACCACACGTTCCACCAGCCCTCACAGCATCCTTCTGGGATCGGCCGTGATGGCGTGTGCACTCCAGCTGATGGGCTCGGGGAAGGGCAGGCACCCAAAAAAACCCAGTACAAGGACAGGGTCGGGGATGCGCCAAGCATCTGAGCGCTGCATCCGAAGTGTGCAGACATCTCCCGGTCTTTTCTCCCAGAAAAGCTGCCCGAGACGCTTGTGCTGCTGAAGGACCAGGAAATCACGCTGGATCCCCTTGGGCAGGGCAGGCAGGTAGAGACAGGCACCTCCAAAGGGCAATCCGAGAGGCTTGTTTGTCTGCAGACACCCAGACGGGGTGTTACCCACCCTTCCCAGTGCGGTGGGGTCCTGCTCTTCCCATACGCCTGCCCGTGAGCCCGTCTCCCGGCAGGAAGGAAGCAGTGACCTATGGGAGCCGTCCTGCTGGGCCAGGGGAAGGCAGCCTGCGGAGGGGAAGTCCGGCCAGCCAGCGGCTCCTCGCCTCCATCAGCCCAGCGAGCGCAGCCTGGGCCGTGCCCCAGCTTTGGGCCCTGGGTTACGAGCACAGCTGGGGAAGGGAGGGCACGGGAGCGCTGAAAGGTCCTTTCCCCGAGAAAAAGGGAAAGGTTTCTACCGGCTATCTGCAGGTTGAGACCCCCAAGAGGGAGCTGCCTTCCTTTGGGTTGCAAAAGGCAACGCTACAGCGCGGGCATCGTGCTGGCAGGGGCTGGGACCAGGCAGCGAGGGGCCGGGCCCACCGAAGAGGCAGGGCGGATGCTGATCATCAACGCCCAACACCTCGCTCTTCATCTCTCGGGAAACGCAACAGCAACAGGCTCCCCTGACACACAATACCACCCAGGACCCCCTTGTCAAGCCAGAGAGCTCGCTTTAGAGGATCGTCCCACCAAAAGCAGGGCTCCGGCTCCTCTGAGCATGACTGAGGGGCTGGAGAACATGGAGCAGCTGGGGCTGACCTAGTTACCACCCATCGGCTGGTGACCGGCATGGTGGGAGACCTCCACCACTGCCAGCGAACAGGTTTGCCCGCGGTGCTATGGAGGCGTTTGCGCGCCATGCCCCTCTGCACTGCCCCATTTCTGCCCGTCGGCTCCAGCCTCCGTGGCAGGTACGGAAGCGATGCCACCACACCGCGGTGGCAGGTCCCCAGCTCAACCACACGCGACGCCCGCCCAGCTGCGCTCCCGGCAGCTCCTACCTTATCTCTCTTGGGCCACTGGACGATGGGGATGCCTGTAAGTGCCAGTTTGGGGTCGCTGTTCGCGTATTCTTCTAGCAGCAGCTAATGGAGAGAGAGGGAGGGTGAAGAAAAAAAAAAAATAAAAAATAAGAGACAAAAAGCACAGGTGGGAGCAGAGCGAAAAAAGGCTCCCGCCAGCGAGGCGGGCTCCGACCAGATGCCAAGGCCAGCACGCTTCAAAGGCGGCTGGGAAGGAGCCCTCCTTCTACCCACGCCCGCCAGCAACGATCCCTCCCCACGTTAGGCAGACAAGCTCCGTCGAGTCGATCTGCACGAGCGCTTTCATCAGCCGCCTTTCAGCCTCCAGGCCCCGCTCTCTGCGGTGGCAGGGGGGGGAGAGTGCCAAGCTTTTGCAATCCAGGGGGATTTACGGTGGGGGGCGAAGCACGAGGGTCCCTCCGTCTCTCCCCGCGGTGGTCCCCGGGTGTGGGGTAGCTGCGGGGTGCAGCGGCGGCAGGACGCGGTGACCCAGCAGCCCTGGGGCAAGCTGCCAGGTAGCCAAAAAGCTGCTCCCCGGCACTTGCCTTGGGGTTTAGCTTTTGGCATGAGAGATGCCTCGGCCCCCACCGGACCGGCACGCTGCCCTCCGGGCACCCTCGCTCTCGGTGGATGGGGACTCCCTGTAGTCACCCTGTCCCTTTTGTCCCCCCAGCTCCTCCATCGCAGCCCTCTCCCCAGCGGCCCATTCCCTACCGAATTTGCCAGTTGCAAAGGTGCTTTATTTACTCGGCGTTGCCATGACTACGCAAGGCAGGAGCCTCCTGCCGGCATCCCCCAACGCGTGGCGGTGCTTCCCGCTGCCAGGCCGTGCCAGGGCAGGGGCCGGATGGTGCGTTGTCCCCCCCTGCGCCGTGGGGGCTGCGCGCTCCCCGGGCCCGGTACAGGCTTACCGGGGCTCCCTCGGTTCCTTCTCGGGCGGAAGGAAGCCGCAGCCTCCCCTCGGCGCAGGGTGCTGCCTACAGACTTTCCGCCTCCCCGCCAGCCCTTCCCACGAGCGCACGCCGAAAAGAAAAGGTCAGGGGCTGGAGGTGGGGGGCGGGGGTGTCCCCAGTACATACGTGTGGGCAGCTAACTGCAGCCTCCCCCCTGGCCGGGGCACCGCGGGGGGTGGCGGTGGCTAGGGCACGCTCTGAGCCGGGGGTGCTAAGGGGGTGGCGGGAGGGGACGTCAGGGTCTCGGGGCTGCATCTGGCTCGGTGTCGAGGTGGGCGACAGCCCCTTCCGTCCTCTCTGACCCCTCGCGCTCTGGATGGTGCCGGGGGGACAAGGCGGGGGGTACCCCGGGAGCTCACCGCATGCTTCCCCAGGAACTCGGCACCAGCGAGCGCGCCCCAGGGAAGGGGAGGGGAGAAGCGAGCCCGAGCACCAGCCAGGGACCCCCCTCCAGGGAAGTAAGGGTCCGTCCCCCCCCACCCCGCCGCGGTCCCCTCCCACCCTGGCTGGGTCCGGAGAGTCCCCGCGTCCCCTCCCCATCCCGCGAGCGTTGCCAACTGCCTGACCTTGCGCCTCTGGAGCTGCCGTGACTCTGGGGCGAAGTTTGCCGAGCCCTCTTTGTCTCGGTGCCCGCACTGCGAGGGCCGGGGCCCCCCCCTCTCCCCAGACACCTCCAGGGGCTGGCTCAATCTGAGCGGACCCGAGCCGGATCCCGGGTCTTCGGGGACATGGTTGGGGGAGCAGCCGTGCCCCCCGCCCCGAGAGCCCCCGGTTCCTCCCGGGCTCCGGCAACCGCACTGGCAACCTCGTGCTCCTCCCGAGGAGCCCTTGGGCAGCAGCGGCAGCTTCCTGAGCCTGAAACAATGCTGCTGCGTCACCCACATGCGGTTCCCAGCAATGCTTTGCAACGGGAAGATGGCAGAAGAGAAAAAAGCGAGCGAACGAGCAGAGGGCAGAGCCGTTCTGCTGC
Source organism: Larus michahellis (assembly GCF_964199755.1). Lineage (NCBI taxonomy): Eukaryota > Metazoa > Chordata > Aves > Charadriiformes > Laridae > Larus > Larus michahellis. The sequence goes on along the minus strand of NC_133899.1, from coordinate 92,309,461 downwards.
AGAGCCGGGAGGGGCCGGGACGGGCGGTTGGCGCCGCACGGATTGGCGCAGGGGCCCCCGAGAGCGGCGCGGCCCACCTTCTTCCCTCCCTCCCTCCGCCGCCGCAATCGGAGAAGCCGGGGGGCCAGGGTCCCCAGGGCCGGGGCAAGCCGTGGGGAGAGCACGGCGGAGAGCCCTCACCCCAGCCCCGCTCACGCCCAGCCTCCCCCGACGCCCTTCTTTTGTCTTCTCCGAAGTGTTTTTTTGGGGGGTTCCTGCTGGAACCCACCTGGGTCTAGGAGACAGCGCCGGCGTGAGCGGGGAGAAAGGGCTTTTAAATGAAGGCAAGGTGTGTGTGGGAGCGGGAAATCATCCCCCAAAACACGCGGGCTGCAGGGATTGCACCCTCCCGACCTGGATGCACAAACCCTCCCCGACAAGTATCCCGTCAGCTAAAGTTTGGGAGCAGCTGTAGTCCCAAAGCCACCGGTGACCTAACCGCTAGAGGGGGACAAACCCATTCCGGGTGAAGCAAGGTCTCCCCAGCCAGCCCCACCTCCCTGAGACACCCCAACTTCCCCCCCCCAGCACCCCGCCTCCAGACGACCGCAATTAAAATGGAGGAAGCTCTTGAAATAAAGCAAGTTCCCCAAAGCAGCACTGGAGAACAGCGACCGCTCCCCGCTCTTGATGCAGCCAAAGCATCTGTGGGCAGCCTCGGCTTTTGTCTCTCCTGCCCCTGGAGAGCCCAGGAAGCCACTGGGCCACCTGACTCCAGACTGGCACCACCTCGGGCACTCCCTGGCACAGGCTCTCCATGGATCTTGCTCTCTGCATCGCACCAGGGACAGCCAGCGTGGAGGACGTGCAGGGTGGCTCCTCCGTCACATCGCCAAGGTCAAGTGCATCAGGTGGCACGCTGAGGTGACAGCCGGTCGGGCAGGAGGGCAGAGGGGTCTCTGGCATGTCCATTTGGACAGCAATTGTGGAAGCATCAGGCATCTCGTGAACGTCACACCGCTGGCAGAGGCATGGGGAGAACCACCACGCATGGAGGTCAGCGCTTCACACCTGGCTTTAGTCTCATCTGACCTGGCCAGTGCTGCTGTCCCACCAAGGTGGGGGGACCTTTTCAGCACAGCTCACAGGCCACCCTGGCCTTCCACATCCATCCCTGTGGAGTCAGGTCCCATTCCTCACCAATTCCTCTCTGCGCCCCATTGCCCTGCAGAGAATGGGGAACTCTGCGCTGTCCCCATGGCCACCGAGAGAGAGTGGAACGCCCTCGGACCACTCTCTCTTCCCAAGGGCGCTCATCGGTGCTTTTGCATCCCCCGGGCTTCAGCGAGCTGACATGTTTTCCGCTTCTTTTAGATGCGAGCACCTGGAGAAAGAAATTGTCTTGGGAAAGCAGATTCCAGCTGGCAGATTTCCTGGGGCAGGGAAAGGAGAACATGAGGCACGGAGGACGTTTCGGGCAGATGTGACCCACAGGAGGAGCAGCCCAGGCAGACGAGGAGAGTAACACGCGTTCAGAGGGAGCGAGGAGATGTCTCTGACCATGGGGAGACCCAGGTACATGGGCAGCGCCAGACCAGAGCCTTTGAGATGAGGTCCTGGAGACAGCATCCACACTTTTAGGAGAAGCTCTTCTTGTTTCTACAGCACTTGGTGCTCCAACATCTCCATGCAGAGCCCAAATATAACCCAATCATGCCAGTTACTGAGGCCGCAGGGCTTGGTGGCCCCGTGGCAAGCGAATGGCTCAAAGGTGGGCTCAGCTCCCCACAAGTCAGCCGGCAGCAGGTCTGAGAGCTCTGAAGCCAGAGCCTCATGAACCACCCTGCTCCTCTGACGCCTAAATGAGGGAAACGACCCCAAGAGGGGTCAGAAGTGATGGACAGAAGCAGCCAAAAAACAGTGGGACCTCTCAGAAGTTCCCTCTTTGACAATGATCTTTCCAACAACCCCAGTCCAGGCCATCACCAAACACAGGGAGATTTTTCAGCAAGACATCAGTGCTACAAGGCAACAGGTCACAACCTCATTTTGCAAAGCCGGATCTTCTCCCGAGGCAGTGCTACAAGCCTTTTTGGTTTCTCCAGGCCCTCCCAGTTAAGCCACTGGAGAGCAGCTCTCAGTCACCGGCTCAGAAGGCAGCGACGTGGTGTCACCAGGAGCTTTCCAAGGGAGAGAGGCAAAGCTGGAAAGGTTAAGGAGAGGCAGAGGTGGCAACATGCTCTTCCTATTCAAGATGCCTGATGCAGCCTCGGTTTAGAGTCTCAGCAGGTGGACAATCCCACCTGCCACGGAGCTGGAAGCACATCTTTGTCACATCCAAAGTGTCACGTCCCAACACGTGATGGCTCCAGGCCCAATTCACGACAGGATAGAGAAGCGTATTTCTTCACGTGACCCAACACATAGGACATCCTGAAGTCATGATCACCACATAAAACACTGGGAAAAGGCAGCATTTTCCTGCTCTTTGCCTGCTGCCGTGGGCCTGGGGACACCGGTTAGCAGAGGGTGGTGGGACAATTTGATCTGACAGGCAGATCAAGGTGCCAGGTCACTCCCTACCTGTGTGTCTGGCCTCTACGATGAGAAAACGCCATGTCCTGATCCCGGGTAGCACAAAAGCCTTCCGTACCACAACGTCTGCCTAACTGGAAGACAACTATGTAGTGATGGCGGCAGAGTTGGCGAGTGCTGAAAACACATTGGTTTTGTGCTTCTCTAGAGCAGGTCTTTCCCCAGAGGTCCTGCTGGCCAGATCCCAGGTCCATTAATGACCTCACTTGGTGACGTAAGGGTACCTGCTGCAGACCGACGGTCCCAGCGTGAGGCTAAGACGCTGTGGAGGACGCGCTCTTTCTGTTCAGTTTAAATCACTGAAAATGGATTAGGTTGTAGTTCTCCACTAGCGCATGAAGAGAAACAGCAGGTCTGGGGGGCAGCACGAGGGATCCCGCACGGATCACGCCTCCGAGAGCTGGGAGGGAAGGCAGGAGCATCAGAACAAGAGCAGAGAAGGGAAGGGCCGCACTTACACACAGCCCCAGTAGAATTTTGTTCTGGGACAGTCAGCTACAATTGCGCAACAACACAAAAGCTATTAGAGGAAGGAGCTACACCAAAGCTTACAGAGGAAACACAACTGAAATAGGATCTGTAGCCCCCATCATGAGTTACAGAGGCGTGGATGGTCACCTCTCACCTCTAGCTTGGTAACAACTTGTCCTGCCTTAAAAAAAATATAAGGTATTCTTCATACAAGCTATCGATATTGAAAATTAGACCTTCACTCATCATGCTTTTCAGTCGCCCCACCAGTTAAAAGGTTTAGCTAGAAACATCTTGCCCCTTTCTGCAGGATTTATAAGCCAACCTGCATTTGCCAGTTCCATCACCTTTAAGGAAAACCTAAGTTTTGGAAGTAGAAGTTTGCTGTAGTTTGATGAACTCGTCCTGTTTCCTCCAGCCACTGCAGTCTGGTGACCAAGGAATTCATGCCCCGAGGATGCCCTGTAGCACAGGCTCTACTTGGGAGGCTGCTAATAATCCTGAGGGAGAGAGTCCTGCAGCTCCGGATACTTCTGAGCCTCAGAGGACAGCAGGATTTAAGGAGCAAGGCCTTCGGGGAAGCTGTTTGCTCTGACCAGACTGCACGGGCTTTTGCTCATCTGCCAGGTACAACTGGACATGGGGGCTAGTGGGTCACATCCAAACTACAGCCACGCGTCCGTTAGCTCAAGGACACAACAAGTCCTTTGAACAGGTCTCAAAACCCAGCCGAACACCGACAACCTTGAATACTCTGCCTTGAAAACACCCAACACACGACACCCGGCTCTCCTTTCTCGGTCCAAGGGGTGAAAGGCGGCGCTCACAGCTCAGTCCGAGTCTCTCCGGAGCATCACAGGGTTCGTGGCAGGGCCACCACGGCGGCTCAGAGACACACGTGCTGCATTCTCGAAGGCCACAGCACACACAACGCACTTGAAAAAGCCACAGGAAACCAGAATTGCAGCCCACTAACAGCACCTACTCCCAGGCCTTTAGCCAAGCTCCACCAGAGCAGACGACAGCCCACCCTGGGACCCCAGAGCTGCGCCCTCCGCTCTAAAGGCGGCGGAGAGCCGGATTTACCAGACGACCCACCAAAAAAAAAAAATTAAAAAAAAAAAGATCAGGAGAGAGAAAAAACCCACGATGGCAAAGACTGAGATACACCCATGGCTGTATCTGTATGTCAGCGTCGGTACAGGCAAGCAGCTGAACAGATCACCATCAGCAAGGAAGGGAGCAGAAGGTAACTGGGGGTTTAGGGACTAAACTGGACTTTTGGGGAATAGAGCGAGGCTGACATGCTCAATTCAGTGCTGAAAGGGTTAAAACACCAAAAGTTCAGCACAACAGGTCTGGCAGATAGAGCTCGGGGTGTAAAGCAGGGTAGGGAAAAAGGAGAAAAAAAAAAAAAAACAATGAAAAAAACCAAACTGACTCATATAACCTAAGGTCACATCTTCTGCAAACAGCTCAAAGAAACAAGGGTTTCTTTGGGTTGTCTGGGGCAAGGAAACACCTGGGGCAAGGAAAGGGCTGCAACTGTCACAGTATCCAGCATCGCAAGGAGTCCACGGCCAGAACTGGAAACGAACTGCATCGCAAACGAGCGCTCTTGCGCCGACACCCGCAAGGGACCCAGCCAGGGCCCAGAGCGTCCCCAGTTAGTGGCTGGGAGCAGTAACTGCTCCTGCTAGCCATGACCCAAAATCCAAGCCAGGGCTGTCCCTCAGCCTCAGCTGGTATATCATCAGCCTCACATAGAGGAGGAAGAGGACACCAAGTCTCCAGAAACATCACCCCCTTGCCCCAGGATGGGGGTACAGTCGGAGTCAAGCACAGTTTTCCCTGTGGGAAAATGCCCTTCCACCTCCGATGCCGCAAGAAAGCGGATGGAGCCCTGGCAGCCCCGAGGAAGGGCAGCGCTTGCGGCTCCTTCACGTCTTTACGTACCTTGACGTCAGCGATGAGGGCGTCCTCATCCTCGATGCCGGTGGGAACGCACTTCTTGTGCAGAGGGAGCGACTCCAGTTTGTCCACGAGGCAGCGCAGCCCCTCCAGCTCAAACTGCGTCAGGTGGACCTTCCTGCTCTTGCGCGGGCTGCCACCATTGGGGTCCCAGGCCTGGCCGTTTTGGGAGCCCCGGCTGGAGTCGGAAGAGTCTATAGATGGGGTCTTCTTCAGATCCGGCAGGCTGCTCCGGCAGCTCTTGCCCAGTTCATCATAGTCCACATTGGCACCGTTGGCTATTGGGCTGGTGAGAATGGACCGCCTTGTGACCGGTCGCCTGGGTTCCTTCCCTGCTGCGTCATCCTCTTCTTCCTCCTCCTCCTCCTCCTCCATGTTTACCGAGTCCGAGGAGCTCAGCTCCATATCTGCCGGGATGGAGAAAGAGTGAGAGAAAAGCACGGTGGCCAGACGCTCACCCACAGGAGGTGTTCGGCTTCTAGAGGAATCCCCCCAGTTACGTCGAAGCAACAGATACGTACAGGGACAAGGTGAGAGGAAACGATGGGGCAGACAGTGGCAGAACAGCTAAAAACCTTTCCCATTCCTGGCTCGTTTTGTGTGAAGGCGAGGCATGAGACATGGGAAAACCTCCCAGAGGAGGGGACAGCAACACTCTAGACTAAATTTAACAGAATCCTGGAATGGTTTGTGTTGGAAGGGACCTTTAAAGCTCATCTAGTCCAAGCCCCCTGCCACAGGCAGGGCCATCTTTCACTAGATCAGGTTGCTCAAAGCCCCGTCCAACCTGACTTTGCTTTTGGAGGACTTAGGATGTCCAGCCATCTGGTCCTGCGAGTGACTTGGGAATCTTGACCCTGCCTTCATCATGGGAGAAAGAGGATGTGGACTCGCTTGATGACCGTGAGGTCTCCGAGCCTGATTGCGCAGGATAAAGCGCCCCTCCGTTCCTTTTGGCTCTCTGCACAACCTTCACGCCGCTCAGCGGCAGAGAAAAGGCGACGAAGGCACTGGGGACCTCCAGGCAGGAGGAGGACAGAGACAGCCTTTCCCAACAGGGCGTTGAGGGACATCCCAACAGGGCCACAGGAGGAGGACAAGAGCAGGGAGCCGTGTCCCTCTGCTAGCACCCCTTGGGCAGAAATCAAAAGCCCCGAAGAGGCTGTGGCTGTGAGGAGAGGTGCCCAGAAGTCAGCATTTACAGCCTCATAGGGGAGCGAGGACAGATTTGCTTCGAGAGCCTCGGGTAGAAGCTATCCGGCTCTCTCCCACTCTGAAGAAGGGTCTCTAAGAAATCGCCTGTTGAACCACTCCTCGGGTCCCACGTACCTTGGCTGTAAAGAGGCCAAACGTTCCTTTTGCAAGAGACTCCCTGCCTTCCCTTGCACATAACCTTGACAGCGCTTTAAATTCTGTGCGCAGGAAGGCCCTGATGAGCAAGAAAGCGTTACTGCCGCACAGCCCACAGCACAGCGGTGGTTACTGCAACTTCCCTCCACCTCTTCTGTTAAAGGCTTCGCGCGTACCAGCAAGGCCAGGAACTTTGCGTGCTGGTTTCGCAGCTGCAAGGAACCTGGCCTGCTGCAGGGGCAAAGGAGGAAGCAAAAGCCGGGCTAGTTTTGACTTCTCGCTCAAAGGAAAAAAAGAAATAAATCGCGCCTCCTTCAGCCAGTCTGCAGTGCCCTCCGACCGCTCAGTGCGGCAAATAGGGAAAAGGGAGGAAATACCCGAAGAAACCACCTGGCGAGACTGAGGAAGCGATGGTCCCAAATGCTTCCCACAGAGCCCTCCCCTGCCCGAGCCAGACAGTTCCCCAGCTGGAGGGTGCAAGAAACCGCTTCGATACGGGTGAGGGAGGAATAAGGGCTGGAGAGCCACCGCTTACCCATACTGAGCGATTCCTTCTGGAAGTCCTTGGTCAGATGCGAGCGGCTGGTGATGCAGTAGACATAGCGCTCCAGCACATACCAACACATCTCGTAATAGAAGGGATAACGAAACTTATTTGGGACCTGCGAAAGAGGCAAGGGGAAGGGGATCAGCTCAGGCTTCCATCGCCACTGGGCTGCACAGGGAGAGCTCTTATTACTGCTGCCTTCGGACCAGACCGATCTCCTCCTGAGAGACAGGAAATGCATGTACATGTTTAACAGCATCATTCATGCTTCTGGCAGCCTGATGTAATTCTCCTCGCAAAAGGATATTATCCCCAGGCAGAGCAGAGACCAGGCGCTACTCACTCGCAAGCCATTAACATTTCATTTTTCTTTGTTAGGGTTGCAGCTCTTCCCCCACAGACCTCCTTCTCATTAGTGCGAGAAAGAAGTGGCGGATGCCACAAGAGATTTCAGTTGAAGGGAATGGTTCAAGCCCACTTCCCAAGCCCCAGCACGGCATCTGACAGGATTTGTACTGGGGGAGGGAAAGGGCTGGTCTATTAAGAGAGGTGTTACCAGCTCAGCTATTTAGCAGGGGCTCTGTCACATCAGCGCCGGCAATTCGCGCGCAGGCAGAAGATCTCCCTGACCCTGCTGCCTGCCTCGCACCTTCCTGAGGCTACGCAGGCACACGCTCCGTCGTCGTGCGTGTGTCTCAGCTGCTCTGGATGACGGTCTGACATCTGAGCGCTAACCCACAGGTCCTGCCTGCTGCAGCACCCTGAACTGCTTTGGCCAACAGACTGTCCATCACAGCCCAGGCGTGTCCCGAAGCTCCTCTAGAGGAGTCAAGCATGGCAGGACCCACCTCTCCACAAGGAGCAAGCGAGAACACCCACTTGCCAATGGCATTCTCAGCTCAAGACCTCAGGAAGCCTTTAGTTTCAGTGATCTCAGACCAGTCATCAAGGTTTAAGATCAACACCAAGCAGCAGCAGAAAGCAGCCAGGTAAGGGAAGAGGCAACACGCTGGACGAGCTCCATGGACGTGTTGCTGCCTTCCTCTTCAGGAAGCCAGCCGAGGTTCCCATCACACTCACAGCAAGGTTTCCAGACCCCTCAGAAGCCTGGAAGCTCACTTCTTGACAACTAGAGTGGAGCAATCTGTGACAGGGTGATTCTGAACTTGCCTGCCTGCACGCCACCGCTCCTGGCTGCGCCCTCCCCACCATCCCGGGAGGCCACGTCCTGCCAGCTCTCCCGCAGGTCCTTACCCGCGTGCGGTCTTCGATGCTGTAGATCCGGAGCTGCATAGGGATGTTGAAGCTGTGTAAGAAGTTGCCTCCGAAAACCAGCGTGTCCATGGGAGTGTACACGGCATGGATCCAACCTTGGAGAGAAAGCAGAGTTTGAAGAATCCTTCTGAGCGACTAGGTGAGGTCAGAGTCTCACGACTGACAGTCCCCGCGAATTCCAATTCTTTGCGATCTCTTACGAACTGTGCTTTTCAGAGCAAGACTGTCAAATCCACGCAACCTTCAGGCTGTTCCGCTAAGTCCACCCTGACAGTTACACCCTTAACCTGCATCCAGGTCAGCTGCGAACACACAGACCAGCTACTGACCCCTTGTCACGTCAGCCAGCCCTAGCGGCAGCGGGGAGCTAGGAAGGGACCCCACAGACTCCAGCTCTTTGAGGAGCTGCTGTGACGCAGCAACGCTCACCCCTCCTGAAGCGTCACTACTGAATTACTCGATACCCAGCTCACTCGACCCATCGAAGAGCTGGAGACAGCCTTGTACTTAGGCACTTAAATACACCTGTGGATCTGGCCTCGCATCCTCCCGTGGCGGCACACGTGCCACTGCCCACCTCCTGTCCATAGCGCTTTGTCATCCCGGTGTCTCTGTAAAGTTGCTTCCTAGCTGCACTGGGCCTAAAGAACACCAGCAGCAAGGAAAAAAGAGTCTTCCAAAGTCTGTTAAATAATTAAAAGAACCCTCAAAGCAACTCTAGACCCAGCTCTGTCATCTCCAATACAATCCAGCCCAGCCCAACATTTCGGGAATTCCAGCATGAGTTTCCTTAGGGCAAGGCCACTCAATTCACAAGAAGTGTCAGCCATGGTACCAGGGTCAAAAATGAGTAACTTGTGCAGTCCCTGGTGCTTTTTGTTCCCGGTCTTGCTGTAAGCTACAGGGGTACGTACGTACAACACAGCTTAGTCCTGCACTGCTGCTGGAGGTAAAACGGCAGGTTACAGCATTCTTTGCCATCTGAGACAATCTTCCAGACAATTTTTATAAAACGGTTTTATTAGAAGACTCAAAAGGGGTCCAACAATCTTTCTCCTCACAAGGGAGCACTCCCTAGTGCGAGCACAACATTTTGCAGACATCCTAAAAGGCTGGGAGCCAGTCCTTGCAAAAAACCAACCTGAGCCGCTGTTTCATCTGCCTCATCTCTTCCTCCTCTGCTGTTTTCCAGCACAGCACAGCACTCACTGTGCATGCAAGACACTGCTGATGCCCTCCAACTATTCTGCTTGCTAAACCGAGTCAGGCTAAAGATTTCTCTTACCTCGAGAGTGTTCCCGCTCCCAACCTCAAAGTCTCTTTGCCCAAGCCCTCTGCAAAGCAGTTAGCTGCGAGTCTCTCCCCGGTTACTGCTTCCCAGCTCCTTACCGGGTTTCAGCATTTTCCAATATCTGCTTCTACCTACATGATTTCCAGTTCTTCTATGTCCAGTACACGCAGACTGTTTGATTGTCTTTTCTCGTGTTCAGAGCAGTCACCTTGCTCCTTAAAATTCACACACTGGCTCCCTTCCTTGCTTCAAAATTTGAACGTAACTCTGCAGAGATTTCAGGGGAGACCCGGGAAGCTGAGGAGCCGTGCTGCCTCGGGCCAGCCTCTGTCCTCGACGCGTGGCAACATGCCGGGCTCTGGGAAAGCCTCCTTTAATAATTGATCAATTATGTGATGCGAGCCAGCCACAACTTTCCTGTCGCTTGGGCTGAATCCGCAGTGCCATGACAGACGTGTTTTAGGGAGCTGGCAAGCAAGAGGACAGAGGCACATCACGTCTCCCTCCCCCAGTTACTCATGAAGGAGGAAGCTAAACCCTGCCTGTTCTGATTTCTCTTGCATTCCAGGAGTTTCGGCCTCCTGCCACAACCCTGGTAAAGGCCAGGGTGCCCCTGCCCACCCTGCGGTACCTGAGGGGATGACAAACGTGTAGCCCTGCTTGAGCTCGATGCGCTGGCACTCTGACACTCTGTCCCCAAGGAAAATGTCTCCCTGCTTCCCTGAGAGAAGCCAGTTTTCATAGAGCTCCAGGTTCTGGGGTGTAGGAGGGATCAGCCAGAAGATCTGCAAAGAAAGACAACACGTGTAAGTCATAGCAAAATAGCTACTGACTGCCCCCTGCTTCTTCCAAACCTGTCCCACTGCCGGCATCTGAATCTCTTCCTCTCCCCGCCCACAGACGATGCAACATCTGCAGAAGTTCCCAGTAAAACGACCTGAACAGCCGTCCCATTTGAGAAGCTGCCGAACAAGGTCCTTCCTGACCTGACACACTGACCACCGTACGCAGACTGAGCTTGGGATGCTTTGTAAGGTATTATTTAACACCAGCGTCAAGAGATAGAGCGCCCAAAGACACCAGAGTATTAGAGTCAAAGGAAATATTTACCCGCATATTTCTGCCACGTTAGTACGAACTACACGAGAGATTTGCACCCGTCTGGCTCCATGCGATACAGGTGGCAAGGAGACGTCCATCCCTGACTAGGCTCTTCAAAGACTGTTAGCTCGGCCTTTGGGAGAAAGCACTGGAGCCACAAACCACCAGAATCGCTGCGGAAGTCTGGCAGCTACATCTCCTTTGCAAGGAAAGGTGGGTGAAAAGCCCAGGTTCTTCAGGCGGTGGGGGGAGATTGCTGCCCTCCCTGAACCTAGTCTAAGTCAGCAGAGAAAGACAGGATGGAATAATTGCCCAGGACTTGTCCTAAAGAAGTGACAAGAGTTCTTTCCTAGAGATCTGCCTTTACTGCCTGGAGGGAGCCCATCCAGCTGCCTCCAGCCAGAGAGTTCCTTCACAGCAGTTACAGAAGAGGACTCCGTATCCTAAGGCTGTCCAAGGCTCTTTCTCAGGAGATGTCCAGCCACCGCAGGCAGCCTTTTTTTACCCCTGGCTCCTTGATGAATTCAGCACTAAATGGCTGACGGTTTTTATCAGAAGCAATGAGCTCTATTCTAATGGCTCACAAGGATTAAGCCAGGAGCGAGCTGCATTTCACTGGGCAAGAGGTGGGACCTGCCTTTGGTAAAGTCTGCACTACAGGATACTTTCCTCCAACGTCGTGTCTAACTTTAGAGTCTTCAGCACAAGAAGGACACGGAGCTGTTGGAGCGGGGCCAGAGGAGGCCCCGGAGATGCTGGGAGGGCTGGAGCCCCTCTGCTGGGAGGACAGGCTGAGAGAGCTGGGGGGGTTCAGCCTGGAGAAGAGAAGGCTCCGGGGAGACCTTCCAGCCCCTTCCAGGCCCTCAAGGGGCTCCAGGAAAGCTGGGGAGGGACTCTGGAGCAGGGAGGGGAGCCGTGGGACGAGGGGGAAGGGTTTTACACTGAAAGAGGGGAGACTTAGTTTAGATACTAGGAAGAAATTCTTGGCTGTGAGGGTGGTGAGCCCCTGGCCCAGGTTGCCCAGAGAAGCTGTGGCTGCCCCATCCCTGGAGGGGTTCAAGGCCAGGTTGGACGGGGCTTGGAGCAACCTGGGCTGGTGGGAGGTGTCCCTGCCCAGGGCAGGGGTGTGGAATGAGATGATCTTTAAGGTCCCTTCCAACCCAAACCATCCTATGGTTGGGATTCTAACCATAGATCTACGATTAGCTTTTCCTAATAATACTAAGCTGAGCTACCACCAGATTTTGCGGCTCTGACTGCATGGATTCAAAAGTACAGCAGCGTCTGTCTGCATTGCCACCCTCCCCGGACAGCAGCGCAAAGCTTCCTCAACTGCAGCACAGCTAACAACTACAGCTAGCAAAAACTGGAATACAAACTCTATTGCAAACCTGTTTTCTGAAAGTTAAGGGAACGAATACAACACCCCTACCTGTAAAGGGAGCTTAAGGTGCAATTCACCCTGCCTACGGGCAAGTGGGACGACTGGCGCCTTCCCAGATCCCCTCCCAGACAGATTTCTTCCAAGTCAGACCCCAGTACCAACACACAGCTGGGGTGACAACGCCCGGTACGGGGGAAATCCCTGCACAATTATAACTGGAAGCCGCTCATCCAGGAACAAACATTGCACTCAAAACGAAGTCTGTGACCAGACAGACTCAAACGTGACGGAGTCTGGGGTTCAGTTTCTGTATCTGGCGCAGAGCTCAGCTACAGGAAGAGACTCCAGACAAGCAGCTCAAATCTCACACTGTTTCAGAGCTACTTCTCACCAGAAACCATTCAAGGGGCGTCATGGTTTCGGTTGGGATGGAGCTAACTTTCTCATTAGCGGCTGCTGTAGCGCGAAGTTTTGGATTTGGGATGAGAAAGAGTGTTCATTGTGCACTGATGGTTTTGGTTGTTGCTGAGCAGCTTTTGCTTTACTTATTAAACTGTCTTTATCTCAACTCAGGTGTTTTTCCTCATTTTTGCTCTTCTGACTCTCCCCCCCATCACAACCGGGGGGAGTGAGCGAGTGGCTGCGTGGCCCCCGCCTCTGGCTGGGGTTAAATCACGACGAGGGGTTTTGCAGCAAAGACCTGTCACTTGCCTTCAGTTCAAAGGCTTCTGCTTTTGAAATCACCTGGTGTTTTAAGGTGACCCCTCACGCATCTGTCGGCTATTTAAAACCCCTGGACAGCTTTGCTTTAGGAGAGGCTCCCTTTCATCTCTTGTTACCTTTCTTCTGATTGCTGCGGTTCCCGGTGTGCTACTTGTGCCACACCAAGAGGTGATCAGCCACGTAGCCAAATGATCTCTCAGGAGCCCAAGGCCCTGGATGAACTGGGTGATTCTACTCTACGCCATTTAGTCTTTTATACGGTTGCCTCAGCATCATCTCTACAGCATGGGTTTTCAGCCTGTGCCCGGTGGACCTCTGAGGGCCTGAACTACTTCCAAGAACCACAGATAAACAAGTTTAGGGTGGAAAGACTTCAATTTGCCATCTGGGACCCGCATCTTCAAGGCTCTACAAGAGAATAGACTAAAAGCCACTCTACTAAAGCACCTGTAACTTTCTCAACAGGGACTGTCCTCCTACCTTTCCCCCTCGGTGGATGTGATACCACACAGAAGTGCCACCAAAGTCCACGTGGAAATCTGTGTAGCAGCCCTTGACACTCATCAGACAGTATCTGTTGGAAAATAAGACGATGATAAAGTGAAAACAAGCGGTGATCCGCATTTTAGGGCGCATAAAATGTACTCAAAGGGAAGGGGCTGCCCGAACCCAGGCCAATGGCTCAGAGCAGTGCCACAAGCCAATCACTGCAGTGCTAAGCACTTTAGCCACAGGGAGGTGGTGGTTTGCAGGAGAGCTCACTTTGCATTTCTATCGCACCCCCACAAAAAGATCTAGTCCAGGCAAGAGGAGAGCTTTTATCCTCACACACCCGGCAGCTCTAGAAACCCCCATGTCACAGGTCTGGCCTAGGGGAGGGATGGGCAGCGTCTAGCAGCTCAGCCGACTCCAGATGTCTCAAGGTGGTGAGCACCGGGAGTTTCCCCAAAGCGCAGCGAGCTCCTAGAAGCCACGCTACCACCCTTCCACACAGCGTTCAGCAGGGGCTTGAATAACTAACTGCCGCGTCCTTACAAGTGTCACCTGCTGAAATAAACAGGGAGACCGTTCCTCCCGCTTCCCCTTGGTACAAAGTGCCTCTCCCTTGGACAGTTTTCTTGCAAGAGACGCTTCGCTGCCTGCCACCACTGGAACAGCTCAGGAAGTCACTTACTTCTGCACCTTTGGGTACTGCATCTCCAGGATAGCATTCGTAGACTCTGTCTGACTCTCCTTCAGGTGTCTGGGCCACATGTTATCAACCCAGTCAATCAAATCCACCTACAGCAGAAAGGTGGGAGACATGAGTAGAGATGAAGGGGGCACGGTAACGCCTTTTGCTACCCCCCAAGGCTGTCCTGGAAACTCAAATATCTATTGCCTGCCCGGTAAGCCCACAGCTCCCACGCAGCTGGGCACCTCTGGGATGCACTGGGGCCACCAAAGCCAGCGCGCACAGCCTCCAGAGCACCACCACGACAAACGACGGGACCAAGGAAGGGAAGGAAGCCCTGGTGTTGGCTGAATGGTCATGATACCCCCCCGCCTTTTTGGCCCTCACACAGCCAGCAACCTTCCTTTTTGGCCCCAACACACTCAGCAGCCTTCCTGATTGACCAGCAACCTTTACTGGTGCAATCCCACAGCAAAGCACTTCGGCCCAGCTGTTCTGAAGCCAGTCGCTGTACAGTCAACCTCTGGATTCACACAAGCAGCAAACACCACAGCAAGATCCCAAGCATGGTACTGGGATGCTGGTCTTCCACTTAGGGGCTGGGCAGGAATCGTGATGCACTGGGCTTACATAAAAAACACGCCGAGCAGCGTCTGCTAAGGTGGGATTCAACTCCCTGAGCTTCAGGACAGCCAGGGCAGGCAGAGATGTCCAGGCTCCCTCTACAGTTAACAGAGAGAAGTGAATGGCCCCCCCAGAGCTGCCCCTTCCTCTCCTCCGACTGCAGAGGGAGTTCAGGATGTGCATCCCATCCATCCCACCTTCCGCACTTCAGTACGTGCAACTACTTTTCCCCCTGCCAAACAGCCTCCTGCCCGCCTTCCAGCACACCTCCAGCCTCTGCTCTCCGAGATTTCTGCACTTTTGCATCAGAAACACACCCCCCACACACACTGCGTAACACTCCGGACACAGGGTCGCCATCCTAACGAGACCGTGGTTTCCAAACACCAAGGAAACCACAAAGCTCACCCAGCATCCAGGCTCTAGCTACTCTCTCAAAACGCAGCAAGCATCGCGGAGCTCTGCTGGAGTTTCACACCTGGCCACGCGCCACGGCAAGCCAGCCCTGCCCTGCACCTCTCTTCGGCCACGACGGGGGGTGACCGCTGGTGCGGGAGAGGGCTCTGCACCAAGCATCAGAGCAGCGGGGAAGGTGGGCCCAAGACTGAACGACAGCCGAGGTCTTGGCGGGCAGTGGAATCAGCTAACGGGGAAATGCTGGAAGCCAGCGTCGCCGTGCTGTCCCCGACACCCGCTGTGGCTGAGCACAAGCCTGACCTCTCTATTCAAACTCAGGTGCTCGTTCAAACCGTGCCTGGTCTTGATCAGCAGCCAGCAGAAGCAGGCTACTTCACTCTAATTATTCCTCAGCCGATCGCTTGCATTTCTCTAATTACTGACAGCTAGCGAACAAGTCAGCTCTCTACAGAATGACGCGCCAGGGACATGACCATGGTCACTATATATAGCTGAGGGATGCACAGGCCGGGCAGCTCCAGCCTGACTGCGAGATCAGCTCCAGCAGATGAGGTCCCAGTCAAACACAAAATCAGCTCCAGCAGCTTCCAGAGCACAGCGGTGACATCCCTGACTCAGCCCATGCATGTTACGAGCAGTCTTCCCCCACGTTCAAGTGCCAGGCTGCACCTCGCCTACAGGGGACAAGCACAAAGGGGAAGACGTTCCCGCGGAAGGAAGAGCCAGGCTCACCGTAGCAGGTCTCTGCACCAGGTTCTCCAGTTTGGTGTGGCTGAACTCCAGGCTGATGACATTGTAAAGTTTCTCTCGCTCGGCCTCCGGTGTCTCGTAGTAGCGTGCCCACTGCGCCATGGACATCTCGATATCCCTCTGCGTGTTCACATCCATGACATCCACCATCCGTCGGCTCCCTGTCAGAACAGGCAGAAGTCACTGGAACCGTCCCTGAGCACAGTCGGCCACCCAAGAAGCGACACTCCAGGAGACATGGGACCCTTCCTCAAGAACCCACCCACAGGCAGGTGTGACATCTTGGCCTCTCCCATAACTTCATCTCCTCCCAGACCCACACTAAAACAGAAGCTGCTTCAGGTCAAACCAGACTCCTCAAGCAGTTGTGATCCACTGGCTCGGGTTCAACCAGCTGGACACTGGGGGGAGCCGCAAAACCAGGCCCCCAGCTTTGATAAACCCAGTGACTCTCCCCATTCCCCTCTATCTGCCCGGGGCGCAGCAGGGGCACACCGTGGTCCGCGGCCACTTACCGACGCACAGCCGCACATCATTCACGCTGAAGTCCGGATCTGGCATCCTGCAGGACAAACACCTTGCTAAAAAAAATCATGATGCGCTTCTGGTTGCGGACCCTTCCCACCTGTAACCCCAGTATTGGCACCCTGAAGATATTCCTTATGCTTCTTTTTTGAAGCTGCGGGTGAAGAGGACGCAACTCGATTTCTGGGGGCGCAGGTCTGGGGTGAAACACTGAGCCCAACTTCTGGCAAGGGACGCAGATCTGGGAGTAGGATATGCCATCTCTAGAGCACGAGCTCTTCAGTGTATGATGGCTTCTAGCAAACGAGCATAAGCAACCCTAGCGCTCGTTTTCAAGAGTGCTCATACGAGTTACCCCAATATAAAGGGCATACCCAGACCAGTACAAGCAGTGTATTTCACTGACACAGCGTAACTACTCCGACTGTTTGTACTGGCATACTCACCCGTACAAACACTGCTGCCACGGGCAGAACGGGCGGGCAGCAATTCAAGCAGCTCTTGACCCAGAGAAATAACTGAAAGCTCAGGTGAAAACCAGCTTCACCCACACCGTAATTCTCAGTATCAAATCCGCGCCCTCCCAAGTCACCCAGCAGTTAAAACTGAGCCCGGCACAATTTCCGATCTAATTCATCGCAGTACGGTACATCACGCGCCGGATGAGGAGCTGCCCATTCGTTCACAGCCAGTGGAGGAAGTTCAGAGCAGCGTTGCTGATACTGGCTCGGACAAAAAAGTTTGCTAGGGCTAATTTATTCCTCTAACTTGTGTATTAACCAAAACCAAAAGACACTGACCCAGCAGAAACACTGGAACAGATCAGGTCTTTTTTTTTTTTTTTTTTTAAGTTTGAGAAAGACAGCTATGATGTTTTGATGTAATATTGCTTGCCTTAAAACTACATCTACCACCCCACAGCGTATTTATAGGAACATCAGAAAACAGCCCAAAGTCTTGCACGAGTACAGCTTTACACTCAAAGCTGTAAACTTTCATTGACTTGCTGTAGCAAGGGAGAGAGATGGCAGTTTAGAAGTAACCGTGTTGGGCAAACCAGGTTGGAATTCTGGAAAATGCCAGAAATACTACAAATTGCTTGACTCTCTGGCAATAGATGCCTATATTACTAGGAAAGAAAGCCAGGCAGATGTTGCATCAGAGCAGCAGCGGGACTTCCCAGACATTGGGTTGAACTGTGATCACCTACGGCCAATTCAGTCCTCTCATTTTAAGTCCAAACAGACTCGTAAGAACAGGATAACTCAGGTGGAAGATACTTCTCACTGCATGTAAAGAACAGCGTGGACAGGACACAGTCACACCACCTCGGCAGAGCACAAATCCAGCTTCCAGGCTCACGTCCCACACAGTGTAGAGAGAGGCAAGAAATCGGGCCAGAGTCACCCACCGTTCTGTGCCCCCAGTACTTACTTTATCCCCAGGCCATCCGAGCTCCTGAAGATGAGAGGGTCCCTCAGGCCGCCCCGCTGGATGTATTCAACTGTGAAGTCTGGCGTGGGGAGACAAGGAGGAGGAAGGTGTTAGGGGAAGACGCCTTCAGAGGACTATAGACAAACTGAGGTTAGAAAGGATCTCTGGAGATCTCTAGTCCAACCCTGCTCCCGGCAAACTGACTCCAGACTCAGATCGGGTTGTTCAGGGCCCTGTGCAGTTGAGAATCACAGAACCACAGAATGGTTTGGGTTGGAAGGGACCTTAAAGATCATTCAGTTCCACCCCCTGCCCTGGGCAGGGACACCTCCCACCAGCCCAGGTTGCTCCAAGCCCCGTCCAACCTGGCCTTGAACCCCTCCAGGGATGGGGCAGCCACAGCTTCTCTGGGCAACCTGGGCCAGGGGCTCACCCCCCTCACAGCCAAGAATTTCTTTCTAATAGGCCCGAGAATGTCCTCATATCTCTGTGGCAAACCTAGCCAGCGGAAGAAATCCCCGTTCCTCGCTATTTCTACACCCCCTCGGAGATTCTGGAACTCTTTTGCGGCAGTTCTGCGAGCAGCATGGCGTGTGCTGCCGACAAGCTTCAGACAGGCCCCCCAGGGCGGGGGGAGTTTGCTGCGACAGGCTGCACCAGACAGGGGAACGGCACGGTTTTTGGTCCTCACTTCCTTAAGAAGCGCACAGCCAAGCAAGAGGGGCCTTGAAGAAATGCTCCTCCCTCACGGTAAATCCTCACGAGGCTTGCGATGAAAAGACATCCCACTGAGACGTACGCGTGGTGAAAGAAAGGGGAGAGATCCCACATAGTCTTTGAATTAAGCATCTAGTAGACATGTGGCTGCAATTACAGGTGCCGAGACCCAGGCGAACCCTCTCGTTCCTGGCTGCCACGTGTCCCAGCAAGCCCGCAGCGCTGCACACTGCCTCCTCGCTCTCCGGATCGGGCGGCTTCCACGCCGTTTCCCACAGGCGCTCCCTGTTTACCCGCTGCCCTGGCCCAAGGGCTTAGCGGGCTCGAGCCAATCCTCCACCAATACGCCTCGCGTCGCCCTTCCAACTGCTCGAGGACTGCCGCAGGACCTGCCGGGGGGGGGGCAGGCAGAAACGTCCCCCTCCTGCTCTGCACAGCTTGGGTTATGCAAGGAAACGGGTTTACAGCAGAGGAAAGCATGGAAGTGGCGTGAACAGCAGTTTTCCCAACTTTATAGAAGGGCGGGGAGTAAAAGGCAGCGTAACGCAGGACAGCGGGAAAAGATTTCATTAATCCTTGAATTTCGTTTCAATTGCCTTGTAACCACCCTTCAAGTTGGTGGTCAGGGAGGCTTTGGGTGTAGTCAGATGCACAAGAGCACATCCAACTGCGATCACTGTTAGCTTTCTACGGAAGGCTCAGGGAAAGGTCATCTCCCACTGGAGAAGTGGCCAACCACAGCCGGTGCCTGGTCACCGACAGCAGTAGCGCACACTGCAGCACAGCAGTCCCGAGACAAACCTTTGCCTTCCATGAAGACCACGAAGGTGGAGTTAAACTTGTTGGTGGACAGCTTTTCCTCGAGGTCAAACGTCCTCTTCCCTTCGATTTCATCGTCGGAGATGCCATCGTCCTCGTAACGCCGCCTCATCGTGCCACGCTGAGGAGAGAACAGACCGGGAAGGTAAGAGTTATGGACCAGGAGGAACAACCAGTTGGCTTCTTGGAGCCTCAGCTCAGCCTCAGCCAGGGCTCCAGGGAAGGATACACACTTCTGCTCCCAGAGAGGAGAGACCCTGTATTACTGCAGTATATTATCCACTAGGTTTCTTGCTCAAAAAGTGCTGTGGGTATCAGTTTTCAAAACACGCCAGAGAAGATCTATTTAGGCAACGTCTGTTCTGGATCCAAAACACACCACTGAAACATCAGATCCGCTCCTCCTACAACCAACAGACTGGTGCAAGTCCGGCTGTACGGGAGACAGATAACTGGCTCCTAACGAGTGCTAACACAGAAACACGGGAGGAAGGGAGATAGTTCAGTGTAACTGGGGCAAAGGAAAAAGAATCAGTTTCCCATTTTTACAGGTGCAGCAGCATTCCGCTGCGCTGGAGGTAAAGGCACTTGTGAATTTAAATCCCGGCCAGAGCACCAAGTGATAAAGGTAAGGTTTTTTTGCTGAAGACGGTTCTCAAGTTTTCATCTTTGGCTGTGCTTCGGTACACAAAAGTTGATTTATTCCCCTGTTTGTGTGCGGGGGAGAAGCAACCCTTTTCTTAGAGGGTCTCACAAGTACATCTGTACCGGGATTCCTGACAGACATCCTCTTCTAGCATTGCTGGATCTGGAAGAAATTATTGTCCCCAGCTGTTAGCCACCCCTCCAGAGACCGGCCGCGCTCCGGCAGAGCCGTCCGTGGGAACGCTCCCTAAATCCCCTCAGATAAAAGTCAACCTGGTCTGAATTAGCCAAGCTGACTTCCCCCAATTAGGGATGCTCCCGTTATAAAGCAGTCGAACACACCAACTGTTGTGCCAGCAGCCGGCCCCGGGGACAGGATGGGGGGCAGGGGGTGACGCAGCAGCTACTGTCACATCTGGGCCTGGAAGCTGGCACCTGTCCGCGGCAGGGAGGTGCAGCGGCATCGCAGCGATGGTAGCGGGGTCACATCCCCGGGGATCCCACACCACTGGGCCCGGCCACGCACTGGGATGCTGACATTCGCCATTGCCGGCGAGGTGACCGATGGCATCACAGCCTCCTGCGAGTTCGAGAGCTCTTTTTCCTCCTTCTTTTAGGGTCTCCTGGAAAAAGGGAAGGGTGCCCTTTCCCAAGTGAGGGCGCACACCTCGGACTCGCCTCCCTGCGCTCTCAGCAAGCTGCGGATCCCCCCGACATTCAGCACCGATTGGGACTTTGCCCAAAGCCGCTCTCCGCTCCCTTCCGTTTTCCTCCCCCAGCCAAGGGTACGGCAGGGCTTGCTCCGACCACATGAAGTCCCAGGAGCCAGGAGGTACAAGCCCACCTCGCAGTGATGGTGAAAACCCCTGAAAGGGTTTATTTTGCCCCACGGAGTCAGCTCCGGCCCTGCCTGGTCTCATTTGCCTTCCCCTTAACCCCTGCCCTGCCTGCTCCCCCAGCCCATCGCACGCTACGGAGCTGAATTAAACACACCCGGGATATTTTCCGGCCTGGCATCATCCATCAGTCTGATCACGACGTTGCTTCGATCATCCCTCTCTTCTTTTTAATCTTATCTATTTCAGCAAAGAGAAAGGACTCTCCCATACAGATGCACCGCTTTAAAAATACTTTTAAAACTAATGAGTTCAGTGCAGGAGCACGTGGGGACACTCGTTTGGAAAAGGGACTGTTTTTTCCCCTCCCTGTGACGTATAAGTTTAGCTTCACGTTTTCAAGAAGGCTGATCAATTCAGAAGTTGTTTCCCTACCACCGAGGCAGAGCAGCTTTGCCTCTCCCGGCTGTTAACACCTCATTAACTTCATTGAGCTTTCCAATCGCCCCCCCTCCCAGAAACCTGTGCACAACAGGGGCACAAACTCCTCACCTGCAAGGCAGGAACAACAGGCTGCTCCTGAACGGGGTATTTCAGAAGGAGCCCCAAAACCAACACTCTCCAAGGGCCCCGACAACTGAACAATCCGGAAGAGGGCTGCGTGTTCGCAGTCCTTCGCCTTAAGCCACCCACTAAGCAGGGAGAGCAAAAAGGAGTACTTTCTTTCACCGTTTTTAACAATACAAAGATAAAACTGATTTTACTTACAGGCTTTCATGGAAGCATTTGTACAAAACACACAACGATGCTTTAAAAAAAAAAAAAAAAGACAATAAGAGGTACCACCAGCAGAAGCCAAGCGGCGTATTCCCGGGAAACTCTGAATTTCACACTGCCAGGGCCGGACTGAGAGCACCAAGGCACTGGCTGGGAAGAGCTGCGGGGCGGCAGGGCCGTGCGTCCCACTGCTCCCAGCACAAATCCAGGGCTTGGAACTCCCAAACCCTCCGGCACGCTGCCTTTAAACCGAGACCGGCTCTTTCGAGGTGCACCAGAGCTTGAAGTTAAAAGACATAGAGGTATTCCTGGGAGAAGAGATCCTGGCTGCGTTATATCGGAGGGCGAGCACACCTTATAAAGCAATTTCCCCTTAAAAAAAAAAAAAAAATCACTAAATTGGTTAACAGTTTTAAAATGAGGGCACAGCGCGGGAGAGAGGGGTCCTGTCCTGTACAGGATTTATGGATACAAGAGAGAGCGCCTCACGCTCAGCGTTTGCCGAAAAGCCCGACGGTTTTGGGAAAGGCTCATTTCAAACGCAGCCCCCCCCCCCCAGGCAGACCCACATCCCGGCTCGGCAGGTGTCTGGGAGGATCGCCCTGGCACCCCACGTTTGTGCTGAAATCCAACAGCTAACCAAGGACTGGGCCAGACTTCCAGCTCCTGGGAGGAACGGAGCATCTCCCTCCATCCACAACCCTCTCCCCACATCTCACCTCCGTGCCGGTGGTGTGAAACAGTCCAAAAGAGCTGCTTGGGAGGGATGCAGCAAGATGCCCATGGTGAGAGAGGATGGAGCAGGTACAGCTGATGATGGCTGAAGACCTTCTTTGGGTGCCTTGGGCTCTGGGCAGGGGCAGGCGGAGCCCTGCTGGCCCCACCTTTAGGGCACAAGCAGCTCCCATAGGTCTCAGCTCCTGTTAACCCATGGGAGACCTTGCTGAACTCCCCCAGGCAGCACAGCACGCACAGGCAGCGGCGAGGTGTTCATCTCTGGGGGCCAGAGCACCGAGGGCTCTTCTCCCCATCGGCCCAGCTCATCCCTTCTTCAGGAAGAGCCATTCGCTGCTGTGTTTGTCCGAGCTGGGGAGGGAGAGCCCCGACAAAACACGCTCAGAGGTGTGCCAGGCAGGATGCAAACGCAGGGTTCTCCCACCGGCCAGCACACAAGCCCAACAGGGGAAAAAAAAAAACCCAACTGGCCCAGCTGATTCCAGCCCTACATGCACCCACAGACCCTTCCTCACCACCTCTTGAGCCCAAACAGCCCCATTTGCTTGGACAACCACAATTCCCACCCCAGAACCATTTCAAATCACTTCCGCCCTGAAGAACGCTGCGCGAGGGCGCGGAAGGTTTAGGTCCTATGGGCAAAGACGCCAAGGAAACCCGATTTGTAGCTTCCCCTTTATATTTCTGCGCTGTCAGAGAAAGTAGAGGAGGTCATGGTGCTTCCTTGGGCTTGTTTGGACCCTTCGCTGCGCAGTCCCCTTCCAGCTGAAGCGCGTCTCAAACCCTGCCCCGTGACGCTCTCGATCATCAGCTGCCTGTTACAGTTCCTGCTGGGACACTGCTCTTACTGTTAAAACAGGAGACTGAAGATGTTTTCGCAGTTATCTTATTCCTTACTAAAAATCACACCAGAAAAGTTCAAGGCACACCTAGTCCAGGCAAGGATGCCAATAACCTTGCAGCATGGCCAGCTTTTCACTCACCCCCAGTCCCAGGCGAGCCTAAGAAAGAAGCCCCAGGACTAGTGGCCCCAGTAGTCTGCAGGTCTCACCAGGTTTGGAATCGGGTGGGTGGTGGCACATGGTGGGACCAGGCTGTGGTTTGCGTTTTGACCCGCTCCCTTACTCCAGACACTCACTTCCAGTGGGCAGGTTTTGGGAAGAGCCACTCTCCTGGGCACAAAACCTCACAGGATGAAAAAGGTCTGCCACGCTAAAAAACTGGCCAGAGGCAGCTATCCCCAAACTAGCCTCTTAATAACTCTATATTTGGCTCCCAGGCTGGAAGTATAAGCGACGTTTCGGGACCCTTAGGTAAGGTACACAACTGCATTGGGCTGAAACTCAGGTGCGTCCCATTTGACCATGAACCTGTCACCTCGGGAGATCCGGGCTGGAACACTGCTCCAGCCACGGGTGCTGTGACCTGCTGCAGCCCCGTTTCGAGCATTTCTCTCACAGTAACGAGCCGCACGGGTCAGCGGCAGCACTCGCTCAAGGACACCAGCGGCCTGAGAAGCTAGGTACAGCACAAATGCACCGATAGCGCAGGCAGACAACCGACGTACTGGGAAAACCCCTTTTCTGCCATCACCTCGCAGAGATCCCGGCGTCCGGCTGACGTGCTCAGGTTTCCTTTATCCGGGTGGAACCTCAGATGGATTAGCTGGCTTGTTCCTACAGCTACTGCCAGGATGGGAAGGACAGGGTGACAGGCAGAAGTTTCACATGGTTTAAGTATAACTACAGCACGGCTGAACAAGCACCCTTGGGAGCCTGCCCCAGACCACGACCGCCGCAGCCACACAACCCAGTACCAACCCAGCGCCAAGCTCGGTCTGACAGCTCCCTTCAGAGATTTCCTTCTGGAGTGGACGCAGTTACCGCCCCGCCAGACTGGATGCCACATCAGGCATTGTCTGTCCTTCTGGAAGTGTGGCAGCGAGCCAGCACGGGCTCTGGATTGTGTAGGCCAGCTAATTTAACAGAATTGCGACCACATGGCCAAGGCCTGATCCAGATCCCGCTGACGCTATAAGGTGGATGCTGCACTCGTGTTGGGGGTACAGTCCCAGCACAAAAGCAGTCCCACCAGGACAGAAGGACAGAGGCTGAGCCTGATAAACTGTCGGAGATGCTGTGCAGAGGAACTCCTTCGCCCTTCCCCATCCACCCGCTCCCTCCCCGTGCCCTGTCACTGCTGCTGCTCCAACGCTCGGCCGCCCCAGTTTGGCATTTGGGCCCCAAAACCGCTTTGTGTTGGTTAATCCTGAGCACAAATTACAGCTTTGAGGACAGATCCCGCTCCCACCCTACGTGAACGTGCAGCAAATCATCCAGTCACTCACCAAACAGACTGGGAGGCTTTATGACCAAAGAAACAGGACGTTTTAGAAGATGCCACTCCACCAGCCCAACCTGCCGTGGACTCGCGTTACGCAGAACAGCAGCAATACAAAGTTTGCCTTACTCCAGCTAATCCACCCATGGACCCGCACTGTGGGATCAGGGAACCGTTCTGACTCCTTTTCCCCCCGATGTTGTTCACAGCACCGGCTCGGAGCCAAACGGAAGGCGGCCACACCGCAAAGGTGCAAATACGAGGAAACGGGCAGAAGCGCCTTAAACTCTAATCCCTTTACAATGGGGAAACGGGGATGCAGAAGGAAAGGGTCGCCTCCTCCAGCCGAGCAAATTCCAAAGTCTAATGCTCCTGTCATCAGCACAGCATCAACTACAAAACCCGTTCCACGCTCCCAGCCAGATCAGCTTTGCGTGTTCCTGTGGGCAGGGAAGAGTCTGGCCTCCTAATTCGCACAGCATGTAGGAGAATGGGATCCCAGTCACGGCCGAGGACCCAAAAGCGCTGCCACAATACAAATAGCTCCCATCAGTTATACAACGCCTCTTGCGTACTGGGCCAGGGCCACAGCGCTTTCATGTCATTGTTGTCTTGGGAGGGTGGGGAAAAACAACATTTCAGTGCGCGCAGAGCAGACAGGAGGGAGGAAAAGCTTCTGCGCTTCCAAACGTGCGTTTTGGGAGAGTTTTCCCCTCCTGGAGCCTGCAGCTTCCTCACGGCAGTTACACAAACCACGGCTCCCTAGATCTCAAAGTTGGGTCTCCATACTGGGCTAGATGTGGTCACGGTGCAAGCTTACGCCTTGTGTAGGGACACTCCAAGACCCCTTTCTTCTCCGATGTGCTTTAATCCTCACCTGCCACGCAGGGAATTGCTACCCAGTTAAACTGAGCGGCTACAGGCGATACCTGCAAAGGGCAAGAGACGTGCAAAGCCGTGACACGCTAATGCCAATCTCACCTTTCCACCAGCACACGCTTTGCGAGAGCTGTAAAATCCTCCCTCCACCACAAAGTTTGATTTCTCTGGGAGAAGCCTGAACCTTTATCCCGCAGCCTGTGCCAGGGCCGGGTTTTGGCTGAGTACCCCTGCCCAGCAGATTCCTACAGCCCTCCTAACTCTTCTTTCTCCTCCTCGGTGCAACTCCATCCAGATGGGCCTTGCCAAAGCACAGCAGCAAGTCACAGCCCTGGGCTCTTCGACTAAGACTGCTTCTTCCCAGGGGTGGCTCCACTACTAGGAATTTTTCCGGTGTCAACTGTCAGTTCAGCCAGAGACGCACGACTTCCAAAAAGGAGATCAGCAGTCGCCCCCAAAACTGCCATCCATGAGAACGTCCCAGATGAAGCTCAGCCCCAGCAAAGCAAGGGGTAGTGTCAGGCACGTTACACATGTATCTATCTGTTGGACAACCTTAGAGTTCAGCATTAAGCAGGGATATTTAAACATGGCTTCTTTTTTGCCCCCCGGCTTTGTGATCTGCGTTTGGATTCTGGCATTTTTCACCCTGATGAGAGTTTTACTAAGGAAGAAGAGACAAGCAGTCCAAAGCCTTTCTCTCTGTGTCAGGCAGGGTCAAGATAAAGGCAGTTTATTCATCCTCCAATGCCAGCCAGCCAGCAATTCTCATCTAAGATAGCTGTCCTTCACCATTTCTTTCTGGCCCTCTTGGGTACCGTTCACTTAATGTAGGAAATAGGAAGCATGAATATTAATCCTGTGGACGGCTCCGGTGCTATCCCTTCTACTCTGATCCCTTCACCTGCAGTCTCCTTCTCCCAGGAATGCCGGGGGAAGCGCCTTGTGCAGCTCCACGGTGGTACTCTTCCAAAACCCTTCCTTGGACACCTCTTTCCATCAGCAAGCGCTGCCTCGATGGAGCACGGCTACCTCTAACGGCAAAGGAACTGACAGTCGGCTGAAGAGAACCAGAAGACTACTCTCCTGTGGGGTTTTTTTTGAGAGAAGAACGAGTACAAGGTCACATTTGAAAAAAGAACAGGCCGTCCTTTTGCTGAAAGAGCCTCACATATTTACAGAGTGAAACCAACAAACACCACAGTATTTTAGTCGCTTCCTGCCCCGTCTCCTGCCATTCCCTCCCTGATCTCCCAGTATCTCCATCTCCCAGTCCCCAGGAAGCCTCCTCCTGCTGTGCCACAGCTCCTTCCTCTTCAGGAGAGCAGAGCACCCCTCAGTTTTCCTCTCCCTGTGCCTCCTCCCCTTTGTCTGCTGTTTCCAGAGCAGCTTGCCTGGTTTGAAGCCTCCCACGACCCTCCCTTATTCTTCTAGATGAAAGATGTTGACCTGAAGAATGCAGTCACGTTTCACTCCCTTTTCTTAACTCCAAACTCCCCTCACTGCAGGTCTTACAACATCTACCTGGCTCCCAGCGTACGTGTAGAGCAGCGTGACTTACCAGGGGATCTCTCTCATCCACCAGTTTCCTCACCGGGTGCCTCCTAGCCACCCATCCCTTTGTAGGTTTACTTTGCTGAAACGCATCCAAATCGGTAATAAACCGACAAGCTCAACTCTCCTCAGTTTATGAATTTAACTTCTCACGTTTTTTTTTGTTGTTGGTTTTTTTTTTTTTTTTTTTTTTTTTTTTTTTTTTACATCAAACGACTACGGCTTTTGTCTAGGTAAGTTCAGACCGTCGACAGCCAAACTCGTGGGTGGGCGTTTTAATCTTGAGCGAGTACCTGTGGCAAACAGCAGCGTCCAGAATTCAGTCTCCAAGACACCGTACTGAGACCCACCAGGAATCAAAAGCCGCGTGAGGTCCGTTAGATCAGTGGGAAAGGGGCCCGTTTCTCTGGGAAGGCACAAGGCAAAGGCAACCCCTGGCAGGAGGAGGATGGACAAAGATGGAAGCAGCAAGGCAGACCCAGGGCAGAGCAGATGCCAATGCCAGCATTGAGTACGCAGGGAAGACACTCCCTTGTGTGTATTTTCAGCTACAGCGCGGAGAACCAAGGCACAAAGATTATGACACCCAATCAGCAGCCTGCCAGGTTACCGCTTATCTTAAGCGCAAGAGCTTTACCTTTCTATATTCCTCTCCTCCAAGCCTGCACCTCCCACTTCAGCTCCCAAGTCTGGGCTCCAAGCTCTGGTCCCCACGGCCACGTTATTTGTGTTCCTCTCCGCCGGCAGAGAGGCTCTGCCCTCTGTGCCTCCCATCCTTCCACCACTTCACTTTCTCCTCCTCTTCCTCCCAAGCGTGGGAAGCAATACCTAAACCACAACCCCTCCTGTCACCCTTGGGGTACGAAGGGTCCTCCGGAGATGGGCCCGTGCCATTCTGTTAATATTTTGGCTCTGCAGAACCATTTGCTTTGCCAAACAACTGCCAGTGCTCCAACAGATGATCAATAAAGCGGTCCTGGGCTCCCTAATCCCCCAGTAGAAGGAGTAGGGTCCAAAGAGAAGGCCATAATGCCCCAAGTAAAAGATCCAGGACAATCTGTCAGTGGCCACATCTGTCTCAGGGCCAGCCCAACATTAGGACAAGCCAGGAGGTGGCTAATTTTAGCAGCTCTGCATGCTCTGTCCACCAGGGATGACGATCTGGACAAGATGGCCATACTAAACTAACTCTTTTGCTACCTGGTTTCACAAGAGGAACCCACGAACTAACCCAGCAGGCTTAACCCAGGTTAAATCACAGAATTGTCTAGGTTGGAAGGGACCTTTCAAACCATCGAGTCCAACCATCAATGCCCCCTCATCATCAAACGCCCCTCATCATCTCCTGTCTCTCTCAAGAGCTGGAGAGCAGAACTGGTGTATCCCAGGTTGAACATTCCTGGGCAAAGAGAGACTCAAAGCACCAGGCTGAGGAGTGAAGAGGAATCTACGCAGAACTGGAGCCCTTCCAGGCTTCACAGCTCCAGGAGGGATTCCTATCACGAGCAGGGCTGGCAGCGTTTCAGAACGAGCAGGGAGAACGCTTTGGTTTGCACTTTTGGGTTACGAAATTGGATGTACACAAGGAATAATTGGGGAAGTGGAGCAAGGCTGAAAGAGGCAGGTGGGGAGACGGCAGCAAGGGGCCAAGGAGAACTCCAGCAGCTGCCACTGAACCACAGGCTGACCAGCCACAGCGGCAAAACCACGAGACAGGGGAACGTGCTCGAGCAGATCACAGATGGGCAAGTCTGGCAACAGTCCCAAGAGGGCAACAGTGCTCCTAGGAAAGGATACGGCTTCTCACTCCAGTCACTTGCAGCACATTTCCCGTACAGCCACCATCCCAACTAGCTTTTACAGCACTACTAGCCCTCAAACTGCCAGCCGTAGCATCCTAGTACCAAGACAAACCCTGCCTGGATTCTATAAGAACTTAAGGTAGCTCATGAAGGACCATCAAACCCTCCACCATCCCACCTTTTAGGACTGAACACTGATCCTCTGAGCCATACAGTCTGCGTTGAAAGCCACTCTTTGACGTTTAGCTTTGTTGTTTCTCAAGTAGACTGAGCAAACTCCTTTAATTACCTCTCATCCCTCCCAAACCAGAAGAAATTAAAGGAAAAAGCCTGCCGTGTAGACCCCTTTCCCTGCCAGGGAGTCCACAGCCCGTGTGTTATGCAGTCAGATAGACGAGCATTACCAGCTCCGCTGCTCTTTCTGCTTTGTATAGGAAGGCAACAGAGCATCCCCAAAACGAAAAAAGTAAACCAAACTTCTCTGAAAAAGACAGGCTTGACAACTACACACGTTTAACCCATTTTCCCACTTGGGAAAGAGCGGGCCGTTTACCTCCAGGCTGCTGAGCCCACACACAGCACCGGGCAGAGACCCAGCAGAGCTGGCAGGAGGGACACACGGAGCCACTTGCATTCGGGGACAGAAATGCAGCTGATCTAGCACCTGTAGGTCAGCTCTACACAACGTCACTCCTGGCTGGGACAGGCAGTGCACCTCTCTGTCCACCATACGGTGGGAGTTCAGAGGACTAGCGTGGATTTTTCGGTGGGGAAGAGCTCACCCTCCAACTTTCCCAACATCCCAACCCCGCTCTGCAGTAGCCTGGTGCTGGTCCCGTCCCATCACACAAACTGAACGAGGCAGGACCGCAGGAGTACTCGGATAGCAAAAGCACGGGAAGCTTCGGGGTTTGCACTGAAATTCCTGCTAATAACTAATTCCTGACACTGTCCTTGAAAGAGAATAGCAACAGGCTGCCTGAATTGCGGGCGATGGGGCCTAGGGTGCTTATGAAGAAGGAAAACAATGCAGAGCCATTGGGATGAACACGGACAGCGTGAAACCATCTACTAGGAAGGAGATTTCCTCCTTACTCTGCACTGTTACACCATCACTGCACGCACTCCCTCCCCCTTTGCTCCACAAGAAGCTCAGTACTTGCCCCTTCCTTATTCCAAATGGGACAAAGGGGGTCAGGAGTTCAGTGACACATGGAAATATTTAAGCCCAGGGAATCAGAGACACTGAGGCAGTCTAACCCTAAAGACCCAGCAGATATCGCCAGCCCTCTCCTCCTTTCTGCTTCCAGCTGCCTCAGCTCAATCCCAAGATGACAGCTCCTGAGAGCCAGGGGTACATGGGAGAACAAGGGGGAAACAGGGCACTCTTGGACTGAAAAGCACAGGCCAGCCTCTTTTTAAAAAAAAAAAAAAGTAAAAATATAGGCTTTTCTGCCCTTACACCTTCTGACTGTTCCTCCAGCATTCGCTTCTCTGTCTCTCCAAGTTCCGCAGCACCGCCTCCCTTCTCGCTCACCCTTCAGACTTTCACCGCTGCCTCGTGCAAAGTTAGACAAGGTAAAGAGGCAACATCAAAAAGGGACCATTCCCTTTCCATGTCTCGCTCACAGCGAGAACGCGCCTCACTGGTTGGGATCTGCTTCTCTAGATAACAGTTCTATCAAGCAACATCCCGATCCTTGCCTCGGTGCCTTTTATCAGGCCACCTCTTCTCCCAAACTCTCTTACAACTGGCTAAGACATGACAGCACGACTCTGCTCACAGTTCCCAACCCCGAGGGCCAGCGCTAACAAAAACCACAGATGACGATCACACCCCGGAGCCTCTTCCTTGACATAAAAGGGTGTGGGGTTGTGTGCGGGGGGTAGTTTTATTAAAACTCTTGTTTGTGTGCAGTGTGATAGCTAAAACACGCGAGATCCAGGGAAAGACAAAAAGCAGCCAGTGTTTAACGTACTGTAGGGAGCAAAGTTTACCGCTCCACTCACCACCTCGCCATCAATACGACCCGTTCTAGTCAACGGCAGTAAAAATCACCAGTCCTTTCCCCCCACCATCTCACTCACACACATGAGCACATCACGCCCAGCGCTGTGAACCGCACCTCAGCTCTTCGGGCAGCAAAGATGCCACCCAGATTTGCACCCTTCCAAGCACCCGACCTGGGCGGGAACACTAGAGAAAGCACACACCCCATCTAACTGCTGCATCTAACTACCTTCTCTCACTGCCCTGCGACCCTGGGTAGATCCCAGCCCAAAACCTCCCCCGGTTCAAGTTCCTGGGACTTCCACAGGGATTCACAGTCCCTGGACAGGCAGTTCATGCTGTTTACCACCAGTACTGTTTCTACAGCAACAGAGATGCACAAACACGGACTCACAGAAAGAGAGAAACCCTGTCAAACGGATCCATCTCCTCTACCCCATCAGGGGGTCACAGGTTACACTTCGTCCCCAGGTTTATCTGAACCGTCTCAAATGCCAGCAAGAAACGCCGGCGGACAGCTATGCATCTTCCTCACCTGGTTCCTAGGAGTTGGGAAAAAGAGGTAAACAAGGAGGCTCAACAAACAGAAAACTCTGAGTTCAATCACATCCCTACTGGTCTCTCCAGATTAAGCTCCAGGCTGTATGAGCAGAGCTCCTCTAGCATCAGGGACCTACAGCAGCTCGTTCTTGTTACACCATCCTGGAGCCTGTGATTTCCCCATCGCATGAGCACGGAGAAGTGAAAATTAGCCAGCGCGGTCCAACCGTTAGCACGCAGGCTACCTCTAGCTGGGTGGGGGACACACAGCACAGAGCATTTCCTAACTGCCCGAGATACAACACGGAGGTGGCAGAGCATTTGCTCCCTGAGCTGCTACTTGGCAGCACTGACGTGACCTGAGAGGTAGTGAGTTGGAGAGGCAGCAGCACGAACACGCTCTCGCTACTCCTTGGCCCTCAAAAATCAGAAGTCATTAGCATCCTCGCCAAGGGAGATCTGCAGGTACCTGAAGGTGGGCAGCACGGGGAGTTCAGACCACTGCGGAGAGGGAAGAACACCACCGAAGTTCCCTACGGTCCCCGAGAGGCTGACACCCTACCCCCTAAGCCCACCAGAAAAGGAATTGAGCCTGGACCCGCACAAGCACTTGTACAGCAAAGAGTTCGGTTTGCAGCTCAACTGGCTGGAGACCATCCGAGACGAAGGTAGCTGGCTTCAGATTCTATTGACAGGCTTTTTGATGATGCATCTGTACAAGCGCAGTCACAGATAGCTTCTTCTTAGCTTCAGCTGAAACGGTCACATCCCATTTTCCAAAGGCAGGCACGTGCCTATCCGCTGCTCCCCTCCCTCCCCAGCTCCACACGGGCTTCTTCTGTCTGACCCCCACCCCATTAATCGAGATCCCAGGTTCTCCAAGCCAACTGGAGATCACACTTCCAGTTCCGAGATACACACTCCCCACCCTTCTTGCCTCCCCGTGCTTTTGACAGCTTAGTATCTTTGATATCTAATTATAGGCCCTGCCATCCTGCCGCAGGCTTTGCTCTTCCCCTTGGCTCTTTTGCTTTTCCCAAGGCAACCAAGGAAGGTCATTCTCTGCTCTCACGTCCCTCTCCACCAGGGCCAAGAAGGGGCAAGGCATCCAGTGGGGCAGATCCGCTTGGCTCCGACGACTCCTGTTCTCTGAGCACACAGGTAGGCACCCCCAACCAGCACCCCCAACCAGCTCCTGCCACAGGATCGCGCTGCGGCCGCGCTGTCTGCGGCCGCAGGACCACGTGCAGCGATTGAGCGTGGTATGCCACGTTCCTCCTACCTCTTCCACTTGCCTTTAACTTCTCCAACCCAAATAAAAGCAGGTCAAGCATTGTGTAGGAGAGCCTGTGAACTAATAAGTCAGCTCCGGGAGCAAATCGAGCTTTCCAGAGCTCAGGCTGCCCGCTCAGAGCTCACCCATCATTTCCTCCTCTGGAATCAGCAACGCTCTTCCGTCATCAGCGCCAGACATCTCTAGCCTGAAGACAAGTAATTGCTTTCCCTCAAACATTTTCAGAGGACAGTATTAGTGCACCACCTTGTTTCTCCACCTTCTGGCCATACCACTACTTCCCCCACGTGCGTAATTTCTCCCCAAAACACAGCCAGTAACCCATAGACCTCCGTCTGGGTGGCTCCTGACCTAATCAGCCAACAATAAAAAAAGTACTGGGAGCACTGGGACTGCTCTCCTATCTTGTTAGTGTCACCTCCGGCTGGGATAACCCTGTGAAAACCTATTCCTGCTTATTAGCAGGAGACACAGATGCAACTTGCAAATACTGTTTGGTAACTCAAAGCAACTTCAAGTGCTCCTGCGCTGTCTGGCTCCCTGCTCAGTCGGCGCTGCAGCTTCCAGGACACACAGCCAGGCCTGGGACAGTAGGAAACCAGCAGAGGTAAGAGATATTTACCTCCTGCGTTCCTCTCTGCTGACACAGGACATCATCCAGTTGGTTTCAGGGACGTATTCTCCCAGGGACCAGCACACTCTTGCATCTCAGGATCCAAATGCTCACAGGGATTTCTAAAGCTTTCCAAGGAGAGCCTTCAGTTGCTGCTACCTTCCACCAAAGAGCTGCCCAGATCAAATATGAACAGTCCCTAAATTATTTAGAGCTCAATTATTACGCCTGGGTCATTTGGAATGACTCATTTGTAGTGTCTTCAGTTTGAGGCAGAGGCATGTGGGAGAGATTAATTACCCTACTTGCACAGGTCCTGTCTAGACTAGGAAATAGAGGTGTGTCCAGCAGACCAGCGACATTTGGCCGGACGGGGTTTCACACAGGGCACGTAGCAGACAAACAGGAGTGAGCATCGCTTGACAGGGTACAGGGGGTTGCCAGTGCCAAATTTCAAACGGAGGGGTGATGTAAAGCCGCCCAGAATCCACCCCAGCGCACGTGGCTTGTCCCACGTGTCAGTACCACGGGAACTATACCGGTAGACTCACCCCAGCACACACGGACGAGTGCCAGGTCAATGGGACCAGCCCTGGAAAAGCCAGTATCCAGCAGGACTGGCCTGCGTCGAGCACACCAAGATGTGAGGATGACAGACGCCTGCAACTGCAAGGGATCATTACCTGGTAGCGAGCGGCATCGCAAGGAGTAGGAACAAAAAGTCAGGCAGAACCCGATGGAAAGGCATTAGTGGTTGCATCCCGCTGCTGGGGCAGTGTGAGCCATGCAAGATAGAGCAAGGGCAGCTGCTTGACCGACACAGGGAGGGCAAATAGCTGCGTCGTCCTCTTCACTACCTTACCAGCCATGAGCAGTCCTGCCAGCCCACAGCCGGCACCCTGCTGACCTCCCTCTCTCAGCTTTGAGGCCATCTATCCCCTTGACGGTGTGAGGATGAGGGCTGGAACTTTGTCACAAATGTCACATGAACGCCAACGTGCCTGGGCCTTCCTGGCCAGCGGGCTACGTCCTGCATTTTACATCACCTCATCCTGCAGGAAGAGTTTGGTACCACCGATATGAACAACTTGGAAACCACAAGATTAGAGGGGCTGTGACGCTGGGCACCTGTCAGAGCCAGCCTTGCCATCCCCGGTGCCACTCCACACCACGGTACACACGGCGGCAAGAGAAACCTTTTCCTCCACGCTCTCCAAGCTTCATCCCTCAGCAGATAACTCCACATACTGCAAAGCTCACGTGAACTCTTGCCCGGGGGATAGCGTGGACACCAACGTGTAAAGACAAGTTTGCTAACTGCTGTTTACAGGAGAGGCCTCAGCTTTTGGCTGGTAGGGACAGGCAGAGGCCTCCTCTCAAATTTCAGGTAAGGATCTGACCAGAGGGCAGGGCAGGGCAGTGCTAATGCAGGACACAGACTGCCCGGAGCAACAGGAGAGACAGCATTTCGCATTCTAGCTCTCCCCTCACCTCACAGAGCTCTGATCAGCGGCCGCGTCTCCTCCTCCACTGGCCCATTTCCCTTCGTGGGCGTCACACCAAATCTCCATCAACCAAAACAAGGATGTGACTGCACCCAGCCAGGGATGGTCACTTGGGGCCCAGGCACCGCAGTACCTTCAGCGTGAGCTGTGCCCGAGCCCCAGCGAGCGCCCGCCGCCCCGAGGGAGGGTGCAGCTCCACCGCGGGCTCTCTCCAGCAGCAGAGCCAGTTTAAGAGGTTCCTACCCCACCCTGTCTTCCCCATCTCAGGCTGCCACCTCTCCAGTCCCGTCAGGTTTGCTGGTGGAGCTGCTAGCTCACTAGCCCAGCAGAGACAACAATTTGGGTTAGATTTCCACACCCCCCCCCACCAACAACTTTCACGTAGAGCATGATCCACAGTCTCCCGAAGCAGCGTTCGGCTCAGGGGCATCAGCTCCCGAGGCACTAAGAGAGGGAGGGAGAGAACCTCCTAAACCAGCTCCGCCACACCGGCAATCCCAACTCGGAACCACACCCTGAGATACAGACTGCTGACTTGACAGCAGCGGCGAGACCACAACAGGCAGGGTTTATCGTTAGGGTACTGGCACCCTCCCGCTCTGCTCCCCCAAGCCATTCCGACCCGATCCAACGCCACTGCCCCTTCGCTCCTCACCCGGACTGTTGTCACTGAAAGCGTACGGCACCGCTTCAGTGACGTGCTAACCCCAACTCGTAATTGACAGAGTCTTGCTAGTCTTAGTTCACAGCAAAGGCCTGGCAGAATTAGCCCTGGAGCAGACAGAAGGCGAGATTTCCTCACACTTCCAGCACCCAGGAATACTCAGTGACTTCCCTGCAGAAGGACGGGCAGCGCGTCCCGCTGAGGAACCCTTTGGCAGCTCCACACATTCCCACAGATCTGGATGGGTAGCACACAGCTTTGTGCGCAGTAAGAGAGTAAGTTACTTCTCGCTGGGGTAAGAGAGAAATCCTTCCTCGGCGGAGCACCGGGCACGCACTCAGTGCTGCGACAGCAGGCAGGAACACCTCACCTCAAGCACATCTTTAGAAAAGTGTTGGGTCAAACAGCTCCTTCGGCAGCAGTCTGCAGAGATGCACCCGTCCGTTTGCTGAACAGCTTCCCAGCACCACCAGGAGATTCCTTCCCTGCTGATGACCCCGCGCAGATCTAACCTTACCAAAAAATTTAAGTGACACACACGCAACAGTTTCTCCTCAGACTCTCAGACGGAGATCCTGGTGAGTGCTGAGGAGGCGCAAGGCAACAACGTACTCTGGGAGGAAACTGCTGGAAAGCCTGAACGAAGCAAAGCACCTGAGCATCGCAGCACCAGACGGACTGAACTCCTTTTCCTCCACAGCCAGAGCTGCTCCTGCCTTTAACAAGCCCAGGCTCCACTTTCAGGTGCCCTTGCCCTCCTCGCGGGGAGCTGAACAGCTTGGTGTGACACGGGCTGGGTGCGACCACCCAGCAACAGGCAGCGGAAGACTTCCAAGTCTCAGAGAGGGACCATGGCATTGTTAGTGCCAGGGCTGGACTGTCACCCAGGCCGCAGGACACAATAGAGCATTTCAGCTCCTCGATTAAGGGCCTGCAAAACACACATCTACAGCGTATAAAGCATAAAGCCAGCACCTCAAACCCCAAAGTTCTGCCTCGTTGCAGAGCTGAGGAGCAGCAATATAGATGCAGGCTTAGTAGAAGACTACTCGGCAGTGCCTGACAAGTCCCATCCTTCACTACTCATGGTGCAGGGAGGCCCAGCTGAGTCTCTGGGAGAGGAACATGGACATCCCTTAACCCGCTGCCGTGCAGCTCACGCAGTACCATCCGCAGGCTGCCTTCCCCTATCCGTGTCAGCCTCCCAGAGTTCGCCGGGACACAGCTTCTTCCACAGTCTAATTGTTTCAGACAGGTGCAGGACATCCCCCCAGCGACACCCCTGCGTCCAGACCAACTCACCCAGGCCTTTATAATCTTGGGAGTTGTGGATGTAGAGCCCAAACTAGGAAGCAAGCACAGTTAGAGCAGTGCGACCCACCTAATGTAAGTGTCATTATATTCCACAGGGACGTGTGAACTGGCAGAGAATTCTTGTAGGAGCGTGACTAGATGCGAAGCAGAGGTGAATTCCTCCTCAACTCCCCGATCTTTCACTGATACTGACAAATCCATTCAGAAAACATACATAGACCAGATTTTTGTGGAACCAGAGGAAGAGAACAGTATTGCTCACTAAATAAAAATAATACAAAATGCTCAAGACCCTCTAAATCCTGATGGAAACCAGTCTGGTTTTAAGGCAGGGGTGACGCACCGAAAGACGCAGACGGTGTAACTACCCTGGCACACCAGATTGGAAGCTTCTCTTGCCATCTCGGGCCACTGGTACCATCAAACCATGCTACTCGCACATGCAATTAATTCAGCTCATTCACCGCTACAAACTATTCCGGTCAAGGTTGTTTGACTGGTAGGACTACTATCCCACTTGGATTTTATTTATTTTAAATATATTTCTTCTTTTGCTATCACATCCACGTTGATCCTCCGTCACACAGGAGAAACACAGCTTACAGCAGGAGAAACACGCTGTACTACCAACTACCTGTTTTTTCCCCTGCCTAGAACTTTTAATGTAGGCATATTAAAACCAACTCCCAAAAACAAGGCATACGTAGGAGTAGGATATTCAAATAAGTCATATTCAGCACTTTTGTCTTCCCAGATAATTCACCCGTGATACCTCGTTCTGCAAGGGCCAGAGACACTAGCTAAGAGAAGGGCTCCCAACATTTCAAAGAACACATACTGGGGGGGGGGGAGAATAAAGATAAATCATCTTTTTAAGGTCCTTCAACAAGGGAGCTTCACTGACACAGCAAAAGAGTGTAACAAGCTGGAAGTTTCCAGGAAAAGCGAAACAGGAGGCATGACCTAAGGCTCACCTACCACACAGGGGTCATTCATGCCTCCTCTCGGCTGCAGGCCAGCAGAGACAGCACACAAGAGGCCACAGAAGCGCAGGTGAGCCTCATCCTCTGCTTGCTGCCCATGTGCCTTCCCAAGCCCCTTACGCATGCAGCTCATCAGCATGCAGCCAGTTATCCAGCTTAGCACATTCTGCCGGAGCCCAGGCCACCTACACCAGGACAGCAACTCCTCCCGATGATTTTTATTTATGAGATTACAAGCATTTTTAAACCGGTAAGTTCCTGGCCGCTCGTCCTCTTCACCTGCCTTGTCTGTTTTTCCCCAGCCATTTTGGGTTACTTCACCTGGTCAAAGCGTAGCTAAGATCGTAGTTTAACCAAAATCCGACGCCGGCGTTGCTTCCAACAGAAGCTATCCTGCCGCCCTGACTGCTGGCTACAGAAATGGTCACTCCCCAGTCAAACCAGCACCTTGAGCTGCGTGCCGCACGGTTGTGGGAACAAGTGTGTCAGGACAAGGGAGGAGGTGGGACCGCTGTTTTTGGCAGATTAAAGCATCCACCGAAGCACTTGGGGAAAAAAACAAGCCATCCTGAAGGGCCCACGGATGTATTACAGTTTGTTTGTTTGGGTGGCTTTTTTTCCCCATAAGCACCCTCGCAAAAAAAGAGAAAAGATTAAAACCCACTTCAAATCAGAGTCACTTCAGGTTCACAAAGCCGGCTAAGGCGGACGACTATAAAAGTATAGATGCCTGTCATCAAATCATCGAGCGTGAGAATCCTCTCTGCAAAGAGTAAACATGCAACAGACACCAAGCAGCACCAGAAAAGGAGCACACCTTCAGTAAACCAGGTGTTCGGACAAACCACGGCCTATGCGGTACCCTCCTCTCCACGGGGGCCAGTGCTGGAATAACCATTTCTACCCTCACTAGAAGATTTTCGTCTCTAGACCACCTCCAAGGTGTGTGCTGGCTACAAATCCCCAGCCCCCTTTCCATGGCCAGGCACCCAGCAGCAAGAACCGCTTGCTCTCGGGGGCAAAGCTTAATGCCGAGTCCACGCTCCCTCACACCAAACGATTTCAGAGTATTAAAGGATAAGGATTTACCTTTACAGGCACCACCTCGAAGGTGTGGGGACACACACTGCTGTGACTCAGAGAGGCTTCAGCTATCGCAGGGCTGACACCCACCCTTCCCAGGGGGTTTACAACTACCTCAAAACCACATGAAACCGTCCTGTAGGAGACGCAGCAGCTTCCCTCCTTCCCCGGGATCGCCGGGAATATCACCTCAGGCTCTCAGAGCAGATACTCCCAAACTGCTTACAGTTAGGACCCAACTCACAGACCATCGGTTTTGTGTAGTCCCCTGAACAGTAGCGCAAACACCGGAGAAGCCAGAGCTCCTGACAGGGCCCAACTAGGGCCCGGCTTTCGGA
The DNA here is from genome assembly GCF_964199755.1 of Larus michahellis. Classification (NCBI taxonomy): domain Eukaryota; kingdom Metazoa; phylum Chordata; class Aves; order Charadriiformes; family Laridae; genus Larus; species Larus michahellis. The sequence goes on along the minus strand of NC_133899.1, from coordinate 92,270,401 downwards.
ACAGCTCCCTCCGAAAGGAAAAAAAAAAAACAAAACAAAAAACCAGGAGAAGACACACGCACATGTGCACAGGCACAACTACATCTGAGCCTGAAGCTGGTTTTCTCAGATTTCGCAGCACACTCAAATCAAGTCCAGGCCAACATAATGGTAACACACAGTATTTCAGCTTCCCTGCTTGTTACAAACACATGGAGAAAACCTGCCGTGCCAGAAACTACACCGACACTCACTTCATGTTTCTATCCAGCGGCTCCGTGAAGCATCTTACCCAGACTCAGCCCCCAGCCCTCCCCACCGCCAGAGTTCAGCTGCCAAATGCCCTTCATTAGGGCAAACTTTGTGACACAAACAGGAGCCGCAAAGCCACCTAACCCACCGCCAGCTGAGCTACCACCTCCAGGCAGGCTGCAGCGATCCACCACAACGCTTTCTTGGGTTGTTTAAACCCGTTGACAGTAAAAACCTTTTTCTTTCTTCAGTTGCAACGGAACCAAGAATAGAATTTAGTTGTTCAGGTCCAATACTGACCAGTCTTTGGCTGTAACGGATCCTTTCTTCCTCGGGCTCCATCTCCGACTCTTCTGAAGAGAGTGAGAAGGACACTCCAGGACTGCTGTCTTCCTCCTCTTCCTCCTTTGAAGTCAGAGGGAAATAGTGAAGCAGGGCACACAGACACGAGGCGCCTACATCCCTCATTTCTTTGCTCACTTTGAGGCCGCTTCCATACCACCGTGCAGGGCAAAGGGAACGCAGCGGATGAGCCCACCTCAACTTTTAACGTTCCCATTCTAACTTTAGGCATGGCCTAGGCTAAATGACTTTACCAGCTGTTCCGTAACACAACATGAGCTGCAGGTCTCGGATCAGGAAAAGGCCTCTTCTCTGCTCTACTACCAGCATAAGCGACAGCTCCTTTGGCCCGCAGCGGGATAGGAAGCGGGCGCGCTGCTGTCAAACGCTCAACAGCGCTCGGGGAGTAGATTATGCCTTAAAGAACCAACTGCTCCAAACAACCTGACTGCCGTCCTCTGGATATCCTGCACCGTGGCACTCGGGAGAAGCTACAGAGGTACAGAACGTCTCCCGCGAACAGGGAGATCGTACAGCACTTGAGCACGGCTGCGGGTCGGGGACTAACTCCTGTCTTAAGACGACCTACGCGCTCGGATCCCAAAACCTGCCACCTTGTGACACCGCACAAGAACATGGGAAAACCTCCCAAGGCGTCAGATGGCACCTAAACTTCCCCCCCCCCTTCCCCGCGTCTTAAAGGAACCAAATGAAACCAAAGCCTAGGTATACCCGCCGCTCTTAATCCCCAGGACTATGCCCACACCAGCCCTTCGGGGGAGGAACCGTGTAGCGTTACGGAACCGCTACCAGAGCGTGGAGAGGACCCCGCTCTTCCCCGACCCCTCCGAGCACGGTTTGACAGCGGAGCCCTTTCGAACCCCGCCGGCATCTCCCTCGTCCCCGCCGCCCGTCCCCGCTCAGCGCCGCCCTTCCCAGCTCCGCCAAAGCCAACCTGGGGCCACTTTCCCTTTCCTACACTTTGTTAAAAAAAAAAAACAAAACAAAACCAACCAACCAAAGCAAAACACCAAAAAAACTCTTGTTTATAAACACCCGGACAACCCACCGCGCACCAGCCGAGCAACACCGCAGCGGGGCAAAACCCCGCGGCTCCGCCAGCCCCATCCCACCCCCGCCGCGGAGGCCCGTCCCGGGCCGGGCCCCGTCGCCGCCGCCTCCCCCGGGGCAGCAGCGTGGGGGGACGGGACACCCCGTCCCGGCGGAACAAAGCGGCGGGGGCAGCCCCGGGACGTCAGTCCCCCGGGAGCTGTCAGCCGGCCCCGGCAGCCGCCCCCCCCCCCCCACCACCACCACCCCCCCGCCCCGCTGTGCCCACCAACTTCCCGGCCCGGCCTCCTCGGGGCAAGGGGGGGGCCGCAGGGAAAAGGGGAGACCCGTCCCTCTCCCTCCCGGCCCGGAGCACCGGCCCCGCCGCCTGGAGACTCGTGGAAACTTAGGGGCGGCGGGCCGGTGCCTGGGACCCCCCCGCTCCCCGCGGCGAGTGGCTCACCAGGTCTCTCCTGCGCCTTTGTCCTCTTCTAGCGCCGAGACGGGGAGAAACAGAAGAGACGGAGGAGGAGGGAACCCCCCGGGTCAGGCAACGATCGCGCCCCGGGCCCGGGCCCGGCCCGCCGGCCGCGCCGCCCCGCTTCCCCCCCCTCCCGGCCCCGCCGCTCCCCCCGTTCCCCCCCCGCGTCCCGCCGCCCCCGCCGCGGCCACCGGGCGCTGACAGCCCCGCCGGCCGACCCGGGCCGCTGCCCGCTCCCCGCGGGCCCCGCTCCCCGGCCCGCCGCCGCGTCCCCCCCGCCGCCGCCGCCACCACCGCCCCGCCGCAGCCCCCCCCACCCTCCCTCCCCGAGCCGCCCGGTGCCGACCCGCCGCCGGCCTCGCCGCCCCCCGCCGTGCCCCTTCGCCTCCACCCCACCGCCCCGTCGCCGCCGCCCCCCGGCCGGGACGCGGTTCCCCTCCTCACACAGGAGCCGCCGCCGCCATTTTGAAGCCGTCAGAGTCTCACATACACACTGACTCGGCCGCCGCACTGCGCCTGCGCCGCCCGCAACCTCCCCTGACCCCCCCCGCCGCCTCCCCCGCCGCCCGCCGCGCGCATGCGCCGCCCCCCCTCCCATTTCCCCCCCTCCCCCCCGCCCCCTTCATCCCCCGCCCCGCTCACGGCGCCGGGGCAGGGCGCGGGCGCGCGCACGCTGCTCGGCGGCCCCGCCCCGCCCCGACGGGAGCGAGCGCGCCCGCGCGGCCCGCGCGGGTGGACACGCCCCCTCTGGGTGGACACGCCCCCCGACTGGCCACGCCCACCCACGCGCATGCTCCCGCTGCGCACGTACGCAGATAGGCGTGGGGCGTAGGTCTATACACACCTATAGACGCGGGTCATACACACCTATAGACGCGGGTCATACATATATACACACCTGTAGACATGGGTCACACGTGTACACACCTATAGACACGGGTCACATGTGTACACACCTATAGACACGGGTCATACATGTATACACACCTATAGACACGGGTCATATGTGTACGCACCTATAGACACGGGTCATATATGTACACACCTATAGACACGGGTCATACATGTATACACACCTATAGACACGGGTCATATGTGTACGCACCTATAGACACGGGTCATACACATACACACCTATAGACACGGGTCATACATGTATACACACCTATAGACACGGGTCATATATGTACACATCTATAGACACGGGTCATACACACCTATAGACATGGGTCATACATGTATACACACCTATAGACATGGGTCATACACACCTATAGACATGGGTCACACACATACACAGCTATAGACATGGGTCATACATGTATACACACCTATAGACACGGGTCATACACACCTATAGACATGGGTCACACATGTACACACCTATAGACACGGGTCATATATGTACACACCTATAGACACGGGTCATACACACCTATAGACATGGGTCATACATGTATACACACCTATAGACATGGGTCATACACACCTATAGACATGGGTCACACACATACACAGCTATAGACATGGGTCATACATGTATACACACCTATAGACATGGGTCATACACACCTATAGACATGGGTCACACACATACACACCTATAGACATGGGTCATACATGTATACACACCTATAGACACGGGTCATACACACCTATAGACATGGGTCACACATGTACACACCTATAGACACGGGTCATATATGTATACACACCTATAGACATGGGTCATACACATACATACCTACAGACACGGGTCATACATGTATACACTTATAGACATGGGTCATACACACCTATAGACGTGGGTCATACATATGTACACCTATAGACATGGAGCACGTATGGATACACACATGTATACATGGGTCACACACACATATACACTTATATACGTGTAGCACGCATGCATACATACCTATGTACGTGGGTCACAAACACCCCCCCATATACATGGCTCACACATGGATACACACCTATATACATGGAGCGCACACACGTATACACGTATATACATGGAGCACATACGTGTACACGCCTATGTACATGGATAATACATGCATACACACCCATATACGTGCACCACGTGCATACACACCTATATACGTGCAGCAGGCGCGGGGACACCTATATACCTGCAGCACACACGCACGGACACCTATAGACATGCAGCACATGCCCATATACATCTCTATACACGCAGCACACGCGTACACGCCTACAGACACGCAGCACGCGCCTATATACACGCAGCACATATGTGTACACACCTCTATACGCGCACGCGTGTGTCCCCCGTCCCCCCGCCCGCGGGACCGCGCCGCGCTGGCCTCTGTTGAGCTTTAATGTCACACCAGCACCGAAGTCACCCCGTGTCCCCTGTCCCACGCTGGCCCGCCAGCGGGAAGGGGACACCCCCCCCCCCCCAACACCCCCCAAAATCAGTTCTCTGCTGCCGGTCAGGCTGGCAGGGGACACCAGGGGGGACAGTTTCTTGGTGCCCAGGGGGACGCGTTCCTGCTGGCACGTTGAGGGGGGGGACAGGAGCGTGGCAGCGGAGGTCTGGCGGTGGCAGCGGAGGTCCGGTGGTGGCCGGGGGCCGAGGCAGTGTCCTGAGCCATGGGGACAGCAGTGGGTCCCGGGGGCTGTGGCGGGGGTGGGGGCGGGGGCTCAGCAGAGCACGCAGCCCCTCCGGGGTCGCCTCCTGCGGGAGTTCGGGTGGGCGGCACGCAGGGCGGCGTCGCAGGCTGCCACGAAGATGTCCCTGACGTTCTCCTGGTACCTGGCCGAGCACTCCAAGTAGGACACGGCGTGGACCTGCCGGGCCATAGCCTCTCCCTGCCGGAGAGCCGTGGGGTCAAACCCCCCTCCCAGGGCCACCGGGTCCCCCACTGCCCCGTGCTGGGGGACATCCCCGGCCTGTCGGGGGGGTGGCACTTGCCTTCTGGTGGGAGATGGGCTCCGGGCGTCCCTCCTGCAGCTTGCGCAGGTCGGTCTTGCAGCCCACCAGCAGCACCGGCACCCCCTTGCAGAAGTGGTTCACCTCCGGGTACCACTGCGGGGGACACACACACACACACGACACATACATGTCACCCAGGGGATGGGGACACGGGGAGGGGCAGCAGCTCCGGCTCCATGCCACCTCCCCCGGGGAGGACACGCGGGGTGGGAGCAGCCCCCCCCCCCTCCGAGGGGGCCGCGTTACCTTGGTCAGGACGTTGTCGAAGCTGTTGGGGCTGGTGACATCAAAGCAGATGAGGACAACCTTGGCGTCCGAGTAGGACAGCGGGCGAAGCCTGTCGTAGTCTTCCTGTCCTGCCAGGCGGAGCAGCAGACCATTACGCACCAGTTCCCTACTGGGCTGGGTGTCCCCCGCCCCCCCCACCCCCCCTCCCCGCCAAGCCTGGGACCACGGCTGGGGACACCGTGTGGCTCTGGGGACAAAAGGCAGCGCCCCAGCAAGAGGGTGACAACCCGTGGGGACCGATGGTTGGCCGGCTGCGGGTTAACCCCCCCAACATCCCATGGGGACACCCCTCCAAGGCATGACCCATGGGTGTGGGACACCCCGAAACCCACGGGCTGGGGGGGGGGGGGGGGGGCGGGCTGTGACTGCCTGTCCCATCCCCTCCTGTCCCACCTGCCGTGTCCCAGAGGTGGATCTTCACGGGCTTGCCGCCGACCTGGAGGGAGGCCGTGTACTTCTCGAACACGGTGGGGATGTAGACCTGGCGGGGGACAGGGCGGGGGGGGGCGTGAAATAGGTCCCTTCTACCCCCGGGCAGCGGCGGGGGGCAGCGGCCGAGGGGAACCCCCTCCAGGGCTGTGTGCGCAGGAAAGGGCATGGGGAGGTACGTGGGGTTGGGAGAGGGAATCGGGGAGGGGCAGGAGATGGTGGTGCCACCCCAGGGCAGGTGGGGTGGTGGGGACGTTCCTTGTCCCCGCCGCCCCTAGCCCGGGGACTGTGGGCAGGCGGGATGCCCTGGGGGGACCCACAGGGAGATGCTGGGGGTCTCCGTGGGCTGCCGCCCCTCCCTCCACCCCACAGGTCCCATACGTGCCCTCGCTGGGACAGACCCCGCTCCCCATCCCGTGACCCCCCAGGCGAGGCTGAGGGGGGGCAGACCCCTGAGGTTGCCCTGGACCCCTGTCAACCCCAGGCTGTCCCCTCCCGGTCCCCCCCAGCCCCGTGTCCTGCCGCAAACGGTCCCGTTGCCACCACCGTGCCCGTCCCGTCCCCCCTCCACTGCCCTTTGCCCGCACCGCCGCGCCGTGGGACGGTGACCTCCCCCTCCCCGCCACCGTGTCCCACCGGGGGCCGAGGTCCCAGGGGACAGGGAGGGCCGTACCTTGGGGAAGTCCCCGCTGGCGAAGGCCAGCAGCAGAGACGTCTTCCCGCAGCCCCCGTCCCCCACCACGACGACCTTGACCTCGGCCTCGGGGGGTCCCGGGCTCTGCCCCCTGCGCTCTTGCTGCATGGGGGCGGCCGGTGGGGCCACGGAGCCTGCCTGGCCTCGGCGGGGACGGGGACAGGGACAGGGTGGCAGGTGGCACCCGCCCGTCCCAGGGTGCGGTCCCCGGGGCCCGCCCGTGGCGTCGTCTCGGGGCGGGGGCCATGACGTCCTCGCACACGCGTGGCGCCTCGCACGCCCGCGGGGATGCTGCGGGTGCCTGTCCCCACCCGGGACACGCCGGCGGGTCCCGCTACACCCGTGTCACCCCCCCCGCCCCGTCTCACCGCTCGCCCCTGGCCCCCGCCTGCGTGTGCGAGGCTCCCCGTCGCGCCTCTTGCACGCCCACGCGCGACGCCGTCCGACACGCGCGGCCCCCGTGCACGCACGCGCGCCCCGCTCCTCCTTGCGCGAGTCCACGCGCGTCCCCTTGCACGCGCGTTCTACGCACGCACGCCCGCACGCTTGCACAGCCGACTGCTGCGTGTCTGACACAGGTGGGGGCCCTCCCCAACGCCCCGGTGTACCCCCCACCCCCGACCCTGGAGCCTGGGTTTTATTGCTCCGAGCACCCGCAAGAGGCAAAGTCCAGGGTGGAGGGAGGCGTGTGGGGGGGGTGACTCACAGCTCTGCCCCCCCCCCTCTGCCCGCCCCGCCAGTGCCACCCTTTCCGTCACACCAGGTGATGTGCTGTGCCCGGCCCTGTCGGGAGGCCCTGCCTCCGGTCTTTTCCCGGGGGCACCGGCACCCCGCTTTGCTTGGGGATGTGCCAGCCCAGCGCTGCTCCCTGCACCCCACGTTGACCCCCGCGCCCCCCACCCCCACCCCCCCGATATGAACGCACAGCAATCCTCACCCCGGGATGGGGACCCCCATGACCCCGCTCTGGGAGGTGGGAGCTCAGAGGATGCTCAGACACGAGCGATTTGGGACGTGGGGCATTTCTAGGGGGGTGGCCGGGCTCAGGGACCCCCGTGTGTGGGTGGCCCCCCCCCGCCACCGGCTTCCCCAGCTCCGCCGTGGGTGCACCAGCCACCCAGGTGAGCCGGGCAGGGGTGTTCGTTAGCAATTAGCCATCTTAACGAGCCAAAGAAGCAGCTTTTTGCCTGTGTTGGAGGAGTAGAGGGGGGTGCTTTGCCCACCATGTGGCCGTGTCCCCCCACCAGCACTGGGCGGGGGGGGGGGGGCAGCAACCGGAGGGCAACTGGTGCCGCTCCGGGGAGGAAGGAGAGACCATGTCCCCCAAAATCCAACCTGGAGGTCTCCAAGACCCTCTCCCCTGGTTCACCCCCTCCTCTGCCACCCCAAGGCCCTGCGGAGGGAGGAGGGACACCCCCCCGCTGGCAGGGGTGAACGGGTGCTTTGGGCATAGGGAGGGCCAGGGGGGGCCATGTGTGCCGTTCCCTGCCATTCCCCCCAGCCCTACGGCTGGCTCGTCCTCCGCTCTCCTACCATCGACCCGCTCCGTCCCCCTCGGTGGGCACCAGCCCAGCTTGGAGGGGGGGGGCCAGCAGCCCCCGGACCACCCGGGTCGAGTCCGAACCGACGTCTGGAACACCAAATTCCCACCCAGGCCAGATGCAGGACAAAGATGGAGACGAGACAGCGGCGATTCACATGCCGGGAGGCTGGAAGGCAAAGGCGCAGGGTAATGAACAACCTCAGAAGGATGCCAGCATCAGGGCGGGGGGGGGTGGGTGGGTGGGTTGAGGGGGATGGACACTGGAGCACAATCAAACAATTAGGAAGGTGGTAATTACCCGTCTAATGAGATATCAGGTTGAATCCTAAAAGCATCGAGATTCTTCAGAGCAAGATGGAGATGGTGCAGTATCCATCCATCCTCTGGGGTATTCTCTCGGACAACACATTTCCTTTCCCGCAAGACCAAGAGGAATTGGCCAGGAGAGGCTGGGTGATGCAGCCTCGTGGCTCTGAAACTGCCCAGCGCTCTCTCACCGCCTCGCCCGTCATCTTGCAGGAACGCCCCACCAGAACAGCTCTCTTCGGAGGCGAGACGGGCTGCTCGGGATCTTCTGAGGACGTCGAGACCCTGGTTCTCCTCACCCGAGAAGCTCCTGGCAAGGAGAGCCGGAGGAAGGGAGGGAGCTCGGACCCGCCGGCAGGTCGGCTCCAGGCTGCTGCCTGGAAAAAGGTAGGGGCTCGGCACCGGAGCCCAGCCTCGCGTCTCCCAGGAGATCCCCACACCCCCTCTCACCGCTCCCACATGTCCTTCCTTGTGGTGCCTGGAGCCCCCCCAACCTCTCCTCCATGCTCACCCCCCCCAGCCACCTCCCCAGCCCTGCCGTCACCCCCCTGTCCCCACCCCTGCTGTGCCACCATCACCCAAACCCCTCTCCCTGACGGGTCCTTGATCCTGGGGTCTCACTAACGCTCCTTCTGCTCTGACCGCAGCCGGGGACCGCGTCCCACCTCCTGCCATGGAGCCGAACCTGACATCCCCACCTCCCACGTCACCCACGCCGACCACCGATGGTGACAACTCCTGCAGGATGGAGGTCACTGACATGGCCATAGACGGTCTCACGCTGCTCATCTGCCTCTGCGGGCTGGTGGGGAACGGGGTGGTCCTCTGGCTCCTCGGTTTCCGCATCCGCAGGAACCCCATCACTGTCTACATCCTCAACCTGGCCGTCGCCGACTTCACCTTCCTCCTCTTCATGGTCACCTCGTCCCTCCTCTACCTGATAGACAATGCCTCTTGCTCCACTGTTGGGGTCCTGAAGTACATGAGGTGGCTTTTCCTGCTCTCACTGTTCTCTTACAACATGGGCCTGTACCTCTTGACGGCCATCAGCATCGAGAGGTGTGTGTCTATCCTCTGCCCACTCTGGTACCGCTGCCGCCGCCCCCAGCACTTGTCGGTGGTGGTGTGTGCCCTGCTCTGGGCCCTCTCCATTGCTGTCCTTGCTGCTGTCACTTCTCTGTGCCTGTTGTACGACCACGAGCGCTGCCACATGGCTCTCATCTCCATGTATGTCCTCAACTTCCTCATTTTTGCCCCATCCATGGTCATTTCCAGCACAATCCTCGTCATTAAGGTCCTCTGTGGCTCCAAGCAACGTCAACCCAAGAGGCTCTACATCGTTATCTTCCTCACCATCCTCTTCTTCATCCTCTTCGCCCTTCCCCTCAGCATCTGGAATTTTCTGCAGCAGTTCAGCTACACCTCCATGCCCTCCCAGGTGGTTTTCCTGCTCGCCAGCATCAACAGCAGCATCAACCCCTTCATCTACTTCTTGGTGGGGAGCTGCCGGAGGCACTGCTCCTTGGTGTCCCTCCAGGTCGCCTTCCAGAGGGTCTTCGAAGAAACAGCGGTCACTACGGTCACCAGCTAAGAGGCCACTGTGTTCACAGCGGCTGTGCTGCCCACCCTGGCTTCATGCCCAGCTGCCCACCCACCCTTGCTGCCGGCTGGGCCGGCAGGTCACCTTCCTGCAGCTGTGTGTCACGATGCATTCCATCCCTTATCCTATCCCATCCTCATCCCCGTTCCCCATCCCTGTCCCTATGCCATCCCCATCTCCATCCCCCCCATCCCCATCCCTATCCCCATCCCTATCTCACCATCATCCCTGTCCTCATCCCCATCTCTATGCCACCCCCACATCATCCCATGACCATCCCCATCTCCATCCCCCCACCCCTGCTCCCCATCCCTATCTCACCCTTGTCCCCATCCCACCTTCATCCCCACCCTGATTCCATCCCCATCCCACCTTCATCCCCGTCCCCATCCCATCCCCACCTCGTCCCATGACCATCCCCATCTCCACCCCCCCATCCCACCCCATCCCCATCCCTGCTCCTGTACCCATCCCGCCCTCATCCCCGTCCCTATACCATTCCCATGCCGTCTTCTGACCATCCCCATCTCCATCCCCTCATCCCTGTCCCAACCCCATCCCACCTTCATCCCCGTTCCCATCCCACCTTCATCCCCGTTCCCATCCCACCTTCATCCCCGTTCCCATCCCATCCCCACCCCTTCCCATGACCATCCCCACCTCCATCCTCCCCAGCCCACCCCCTCTCCGCTCCCCATTCCCATTCCCGCTCTCCGTCTCCATCCCCAGCCCATTCCCGTCCCGTCCTTCTCCCTCCCGCGGGGTTCCCGGCTCCGGGCGGCCGCTCCCGACTCCGGCGACGGAGCGCTGGGCTCTGCTGCCCTCCAGCGAGGGAAGAGGAGATGAGAACCCTCCAGAAACCCTCCGGACCGCCCGCCCCGAGCCCTGGGCAAGCGGCTCCCCGGGACTGGGTGCGGGGGCGAAGCCTCTGCCTCCCCCCCCGGCGGGGCTGCGCTGCCCCCGGCCCCGCTCCTCCCGCCCCAATAAACGCCGCTGGCTCCGTCCGCCGCCTCTCGTTCCTCTCCCGGGATGGGGGGGGACTTGTGGGGGGCTGGGGCGCCGGTGGTGAGCCTCTGCGGAGTGGGGGTCTCCCCGAGAAATAGTCCCCCCCCCAAAAAAATAACTTATGGGGTGGCCGGGGGTGAGCAGCCCATAGGGAGGCAGTGGAGCCTCAGATATGGGGCTGGCCGGGGGGTGCGGGAGGTGGTGGGGCTGGTGGGCAGGTGGAGGACGTGGTGGGAAGGTGGAGGACATGGTGGGGCTGCAAGGGAGGGGGTAGGACGTGGTGGGGGCTGCATGGAAGTTGTGGGAGGTGGTGGGGCTGGTGGGAAGGTGTGGGACGTGATGGGGCTGTGGGATGTGGTGGGGCTGCATGGGGGAATGTGGGAGGCGGTGGGGCTGGTGGGAAGGTGTGGGAGATGGTGGGACCATGAGTTGTGGTGGGGCTGGTGGGAAGGTGGAGGACATGGTGGGGCTGCAAGGCGGGGGTAGGATGTGGTGGGGCTGCATGGAGGTTGTGAGAGGTGGTGGGGCTGGTGGGAAGGTGTAGGACATCGTGGGGCCACATTGGGGGGTGCGTGAAGTGGTAGGGTTGGCATGGGGGTGTTTGGGAGGTGGTGAGACTGGTGGGAAGGTGCAGGACATGGTGGGAAGGTGCAGGACATGGAGGGAAGGGGCAGAACATGGTGGGGTGGTAAGAAGTGGTGGGGCTGGTGGGAAGGTGTGGGATGTAGTGGGGCTGTGGGATGTGGTGGGGCTGCAAGGGGGAATGTGGGAGGTGGTGGGGCTGGTGGGAAGGTGTAGGACGTGGTGGGGCTGCAAGGGAGGGGGGAGGATGAGGCGGGGCTGCATGGAGGTTGTGGGAGGTGATGGGACTGGTGGGAAAGTGTGGGAGATGGTGGGGCTGCAAGGCGGGGGTAGGATGTGGAGGGGCTACATGGGGGAGCGCAGGAGGTGGTGGGGCTGGTGGGAAGGTGCAGGACGTGGTGGGAAGGTGCAGGACATGGTGGGGCTGCAAGGCGGGGGTAGGATGTTGTGGGGCTGCATGGAGGTTGTGAGAGGTGGTGGGGCTGGTGGGAAGGTGCAGGACATCGTGGGGCCACAGGGGGGCGTGCGGGAGGTGGTAGGGTTGGCATGGGGGGGTTTGGGAGGTGGTGAGACTGGTGGGAAGGTGCAGGACATGGTGGGAAGGTGTGGGACGTGGTGGGGCTGGTGGGAAGGTGCAGGACATGGTGGGAAGGGGCAGGACATGGTGAGGTTGGTGAGGTGTGGTGGGAGTGGTGGGAAGCTGTGGGACGTGGTGGGACTGTGGGATGTGGTGGGGCTGCATGGAGGTTGTGGGAGGTGGTGGGACTGGTGGGAAGGGGCAGGACATGGTGGGGCTGGTGGGAAGGTGCAGGACATGGTGGGAAGGTGCAGGACATGGTGGGGCAGGAGGTTGTGGTGGGGTCTGCACTCATCAGGACAGGAGCAGCACCAGCCCCAGAGGTGACACTGGGGCAGTGCTGGAGGAGGCTGCACTGAGAACCCGCGGCGTGTCCCCAGGGCAGCTCGAGGATGGACAATGTCCCTTCCTCCTGCCTCTGCCGTGGCACTGGGGGAAACTGAGACCCAGCACAATGGCATGTGGTCCAGAGCCATCTGACGCGTCACTGCTGGCTCCAGCACCAGCTCCCTGCACCCCCACAGCTCTCCCCACCGCTGCGACAGGAGGCTTTGTGGCCAGCGGAGACTTTGTCAAAGCCACAGGGAGGTGAGTGACGCCCCGTGGAGCCCGTGGTGACCAACAGATGTGGCACCCTGCTCCTGGAAGGTGGTGACCACGGGCTCCTCCTCCCCTTGCTGCTGCTGCACCATCCATCTGGTGAAGGAGAAACGCTCCAGCCTGCCGAAGCCAGGGGAGGGGAAGGATTTCAGAAGGAAAAGTCCTTTACGCTTATGCCTGGCTTACAAAATAAAAAAAAATAAAATAAAATATATATATATATTTGGGGAGATATTTGCTGTGACATGGTGAAACAGTCTGGGGGCACCTCTGTTCCCCCCCTGCCGCACTGGCTGTGCCGGCACGGTCCCACTAGGGGCAGTTGGCATCATTTTGGGTCCCGGCGAGCAGGAGCCGTGTCTGCATCCCCCCCCTCCCTCCACCCGCACCCCCGGCCGGCAGCGGGACCCCCGAGGAAGGTGGCACAGGGACCGAAGGCAGCCCAGGGTGCTCGATGCTGTTTATTGATGCCGGGCAGCGGTGAGACACAGGAACTGGGGACGGTGGCGGGGTCTCAGCAGAGGGGCAGGGGTCGTGTGTGTCCCCCCCGCCAGCAAGCATGGCTGGAGACGGGAGGGGAGCAGAGCTCGGAGAGGCGGCGCAGGCTGCCACACGGGATGGGGAGAGGGGCTCAGGACACCGGATGGGTTTTGTCCCCACTCCATACCTGAGTCAGAGTTTCCCAAAGGCAACGGTCATCCCGAAAAGCAGGGGATTTTGGGGAACACGGTCCCCTGGGGCACGTTCTCCTTGGGGGAATAGAGCCCTCGCACCTGGGGTGGGCTGGTGGGGAGCAGGAAAGCCGCATCCTTCCCTGCATCGACCTTGGTGATGCCCCCGCTCTCCTCTTCTACTGGGGGCCGAGGGGGGCATTGAGGGAAATGCTGCAGACATTAATTTGGTTACTCCAGGAAACTCTCCGCCACTGTCCCGGGGGCGTTAAGCAGAGTGGTGGGAAGTCTTCAACAGGCTGGGGTCAGCGTGTCCATAGTAGTATCCTGGCTGCACGCAGTGTTGTCTTCCAGCTCCTCAAAGACCCTCCGGAAGGCGACCTGGAGGGACACCAAGGAGCAGTGCCTCCAGCAGCTCCCCACCAAGAAGTAGATGAAGGGGTTGATGCTGCTGTTGATGCAGGCGAGCAGGAAAACCACCTGGGAGGGCACGGAGGTGTAGCTGAACTGCTGCAGAAAATTCCAGATGCTGAGGGGAAGGGCGAAGAGGAGGAAGAAGAGGACGGTGAGGAAGATAACGATGTAGAGCCTCTTGGGTTGGCGCTGCTGGGAGCTGCACTGGACCTTAATGATGAGGATTGTACTGGAAATGACCATGGATGGGGCAAAAACGAGGAAGTTGAGGACGTACATGGAGATGAGAGCCATGCGGCAGCGCTCGTGGTCGTACAACAGGCACAGAGAAGTGACAGCAGCAAGGACAGCGATGGAGAGGGCCCAGAGCAGGGCACACACCACCACCGACAAGTGTTTGGGGCGGTGGATGCTGGAGCAGAGGATGGACACACACCTCTCGATGCTGATGGCCGTCAAGAGGTACAGGCCCATGTTGTAGGAGAACAGTGAGAGCAGGAAAAGCCACCTCATGTACTTCAGGACCCCAACAGTGGAGCAAGAGGCATTGTCTATCAGGTAGAGGAGGGACGAGGTGACCATGAAGAGGAGGAAGGTGAAGTCGGCGACGGCCAGGTTGAGGATGTAGACAGTGATGGGGTTCCTGCGGATGCGGAAACCGAGGAGCCAGAGGACCACCCCGTTCCCCACCAGCCCGCAGAGGCAGATGAGCAGCGTGAGACCGTCTATGGCCATGTCAGTGACCTCCATCCTGCAGGAGTTGTCACCATCGGTGGTCGGCGTGGGTGACGTGGGAGGTGGGGACTGGTGGTTCACCTCCATGGATGGATGCTGGGCAGGCAGTGGGACGTGGTCCCCGGCTGTGGTCGGAGTGGACGGGGAGTTAGTGGCTTGGAGAAGGCAGGGCTGAGCCGTGCGGCTCCTCACCAGCTCCCTGCGCTGGGAAGGCATCAGTGGAGGACAAGTGGGATGTGCTGGGGAGGGCAGTGGTGGACATTGTGGGGTGGGAGAGGGATATGGGAGGTGAGCTTCACCCGGAGATGCAGAAGGCAAGCGCAGGACAGTGGGGGGAGGACTTGGGGAGGGCGCTGCCAGTCACCAGGAGAGGGTAGGAGGAATGAAGCTGCGGGCGGTGGATGCTGGAGGAAAGGAAGGTGGGGTAGGGATGAAGGAAAACACTTAACTGTTAGCTTTGGTGGAGCAGAAGGCAAGGGTTGTCCTTCCAGCTGGGCTTGGGTGGATCAGTGCCGCTGTCTTGGCATCTCATGCTCCCTTCGGATCCATGTCCTGAAGAGGATCCTCCCAGGACAGTAGCATGAAGAAGAAAGTCCCCTGGTCGCCAGGAGGTCCCCACTCTCGTCCCGCCAGCTCCTCTCTGTGCCCTGTCCCCCTCGGCAGTGGGGTCGCGGGGGAGTTGGGATCGGTTTTGTAACTGCGGCTACGTCAGAGCTCCGCTTCCTTGGTTTTATTTATCGTGCTCTTTTTTTTTCTTTTTTTTTTTTTTTTTTTGCCACAAAGGAAGTGGCCTTTGCCAAAAGCTTTGCAAACAGAATGTTGTGAATGGCTCGAATGGCTCCTCGTTTACTCCTGATTAGAAACATTCCACCCCGGACAACAACCCACTCACGGACTGCCTTCCCGCTCCAGGCAGCTTTCTGCCCTGTCTGTCCCCAGGGCTCCCCGGACCTCAGCATCCCCGGGGGGGCATCACCCCTCCAGGAGCAGAACGGGATGCCGGTGGTGCTGGTGGTTCTGGTGGTGCCAGTGGTGCTGGTGGTTCTGGTGATGCCGGTGGTGCTGGTGGTTCTGGTGGTTCTGGTGGTGCTGGTGGTTCTGGCGGTGCTGGTGATGCTGGTGGTGCTGGTGGTTCTGGTGACGCCAGTGGTGCTGGTGGTTCTGGCAGTTCTGGCGGTGCTGGTGATGCTAGTGATGCCGGTGGTGCTGGTGGTTATGGTGGTGCCGGTGGTGCTGGTGGTGCTGGTGATGCCAGTGGTGCTGGTGGTGCTAGTGGTTCTGGCAGTGCTGGTGGTGCTGGTGATGCTGGTGGTGCCAGTGGTTCTGGTGGTGCTGGTGGTTCTGGTGATACCGGTGGTTCTGGTGGTGCTGGTGATGCTGGTGGTGCTGGTGATGCTGGTGGTGCCAGTGGTTCTGGTGATGCTGGTGGTTCTGGTGGTGCTGGTGGTGCTGGTGGTGCTGGTGGTGCTGGTGGGGCATCTGGGCGCTTCTCAGAAGCGACTCCCGTTCTGGGAAGAGCCGGGGAATCATCGCCAAAACCTCTCCTGAGCCCAAGGGGGCACACCTTCAAACGGCAGCCAAGCACTGAAATTCCCTGCCAGGCTAAGGCAGGCTCTGACAGCCCAGCTGGGGCACAACAAACAGTCGTTTCCAGCCAGGCTACAACGATATTTGCACTTACAGCCCACATTAATTATTACTATTCCCCCTTCGTAATGCAACGAATGCTCTTAGAAACCAGCTTTTAGGGTGCTGTGTCCCCCTCCCAGCGGGCCGGAACAGCCGGCTGCAGCCCTCCCAGCTCTTCATCAGCAGCACGTCCTCCTCCTCCTCGTCAGTCTTGGGAGCACTTGTGGTTGTTTTAACATGATCCCACCCCTTTGGTAGCCCACACACCCCGGGCAGCGTCTCCTGAGCTGGTCCTGGGTGTTGTGAAACCCTGCAGAGCATCTCCTTGGAGGCACTTGCCCCCCCCGCGCCTGCTCTGGCCCCACCAGGTCCACGGGGACCCCGAGCTCCTCGCAGCCACGGCACAGCCTGCAAAGGGCTCAACGTTACAGCCAATGTGTTTTACGCAATGAACATCCTCCTTGCGATGATGAAAATGACAGAGCTTCTCCCTCCGGAGGCATCCGCCGCCCCAAGGAGTGTCCCGCCTCTCCCGCGCCATGGTGCGCTTGCAAGTGGGAGGCACTTTTGGCTTCTTTCATGGTTGCCCAGCTGACTACCTCGTTCTTTGCTGCAGCAGCCCTTTGGTTGCTCTAAAACGTACTGTGAATGCTTAAAATCGCCTCCCAAAGCCACCGGATTTATCATAGAATCACAGAATGGTTAGAGATGGAAGGGAACTTAAAGACCACCTAGTTCCAACCCCCTTGCAATGAGAAGGGACATCTTCAACAAGCCCAGGTTGCTCCAAGCCCCGTCCAACCTGGCCTTGAACCCCTCCAGGGATGGGGCAGCCACAGCTTCTCTGGGCAACCTGGGCCAGGGGCTCACCCCCCTCACAGCAAACAATTTCTCCCTCAGATCTCATCCAAATCTCCCCTCTTTCAGTGGAAAACCCTTCCCCCTCGTCCCATGGCTCCCCTCCCTGATCCAGAGTCCCTCCCCAGCTTTCCTGGAGCCCCTTGAGGGCCTGGAAGGGGCTGGAAGGTCTCCCCGGAGCCTTCTCTTCTCCAGGCTGAACCCCCCCAGCTCTCTCAGCCTGTCCTCCCAGCAGAGGGGCTGCAGCCCTCCCAGCATCTCCGGGGCCTCCTCTGGCCCCGCTCCAACAGCTCCGTGTCCTTCTGCTGTTGGTGCCCCAGCGCTGGAGGCAGCACTGCAGGGGGGTCTCCCAGAGCGGAGCAGAGGGGCAGAATCCCCCCCCCTCGCCCCCCTGCCCACGCTGCTGGGGATGCAGCCCAGGCTGCGGGGGGGTTTCTGGGCTGCCGGCGGACGTTGCCGGCTCGTGTTCACAGCCACCCCCATTAGCCTTTGACGGGGCTGTTTTCCAGTTTGCAGAAGCAGAAGGGAAAGAGCATCTGGACTGTGGCGTTCCTGGGCTTTGGGCTCGGGGTGGGATGGCTGGGGACAGCCTGGGAGCGGGCACATCCCTGCCCGTAGCACAGTTCCTCGGCGGCGCCCCAGGATTTCTGAAGGAAACCTCCTGCTCGTCCTTCAGGTGTCTTAAGCGCCCAAAAATGAACGACTCCAGCTGTCTGAGCACATCGCAGTGTGCACATACGTCTGATTTCTTAGATGTTCCATGTTTGTTCCCGAAGAAATTATCATGTGCTGACCTCAAAGGTCTTTGCGAGGGGTGTGTGTGGGGGGAGTTTGTCTGTTTGTTTGCTTTGTTTTTAAGGCTAAATAGAGCATTCTGAGTCATTGTGAGCCGCGCTGGCGTGCTTCCCAATACTGGCCTGCGGGAGCTGGGTGGAAGCCCTCAATTCCTTGGATTCCCTGGCCACTCATTGCCTCCAGCCGAGCCGACCTCAGCCCCTCTCCCAGCCCCGCAGCTCTTCCAGCCGCTCACCTGGGAAATAGAGAGAAATACACCGCAACTTTTCAAACCGGTACGCGGGAGTTCATAAAGAAATGGCCTTTTTTTTTTTCTCCAACTGAGGTTTAGTGAAGTAGGTGGCGACACGGCCAGCGGGACGAGGAGGGGGGATTCTGCCCCTCTGGGGTGACCCCCCCTTGCAGTGCTGGGGGGCCACCAACAGCAGAAGGACACGGAGGTGTTGGAGCGGGGCCAGAGGAGGCCCCGGAGATGCTGGGAGGGCTGGAGCCCCTCTGCTGGGAGGACAGGCTGAGAGAGCTGGGGGGGTTCAGCCTGGAGAAGAGAAGGCTCCGGGGAGACCTTCCAGCCCCTTCCAGGCCCTCAAGGGGCTCCAGGAAAGCTGGGGAGGGACTCTGGAGCAGGGAGGGGAGCCGTGGGACGAGGGGGAAGGGTTTTCCACTGCAAGAGGGGAGATTTGGATGAGATCTGAGGGAGAAATTCTTGGCTGTGAGGGTGGTGAGCCCCTGGCCCAGGTTGCCCGGAGAAGCTGTGGCTGCCCCATCCCTGGAGGGGTTCAAGGCCAGGTTGGACGGGGCTTGGAGCAGCCTGGGCTGGTGGGAGGTGTCCCTGCCCAGGGCAGGGGGTGGCACTGGGTGGGCTTCAAGGTCCCTTCCAACCCAAACCGTTCCGTGATTCTATGATTAGTCTGGGGATGGTAGGAATCTGTTTTCTTCCTTTTGGTTTTATTTTTTTTTTCTGCTGCGTCCCTTCGTTTACCTGATAAAGCGCATCCGAAGCAGAAACCCGCTCTAGGCTGAATCGTTGCTGCGTCGCCTTTCTCCGCAGAGTCTTTTTTACCATAAAGGACAGGATTTTGCTAAATCAACTTCAAAAAAAGTCAAAAACTCCCCAAGTCACGTGCGGAGGAGCCCCGGGCGGTAGCACCGCGCATCCCCCTCTTCCTCTTCTTGAGGTTTTTTTTGGGGGGGGGGGAGTTTGGGTGGGGTTTTTTTTTTTGTTATAAGGAAAAGAAGAAAGCGGTTTGCTCTTGTACTCACGCCACCTCCTCCTCCAGACGGGGTGTCCTCAGCCCCGCTCGCTGCTCGGGATGAGTCATCCCAAACTGGGGCAGCTCCGGCGAGGGGTCACCGGGGTCCACACTGTCCCCATGGCCACTTCCCTCGGAAAAGGGGAATTCTCCTTCCCACCAGCGTCTTGCCGGGAAGGCGGCCGAGCGCAGGAGGGCACGTACTCTAGAGAGCCTTCTACAACGTTAAGAGCAAAATTAAATGCGAATATCGTGACCCGCGACCGCATCGAACGCGCTTTTACGCCTCAGGGCGCAATCCTTTCCACAAACCAACAATTTTGCGCGATCCAAATCGATTCTTAGCCCCCAGCGTCCCATCCCCCGAGCTTGGGGGGAACGGCCCCCTTCTCTCGCGCCTGAGCGGATTGGGATTTTTCCTTTTCTCCCTGTGCAAAGGCTTACGGGTTTGTGCCGTTTCTTTTCAACCAAGGCTGCGCCGTGCGTGCAAATCCCAAATATTATTAGTAAAAATAAAAGTCGTCCAAGAAACTCCTTATTGCTCTTATATCACTCTTATCGCTCTCGTATCTGCCGGCATCTTCTCTCCTGCAAGAGCAGACATCGGCAGAGACGGCTCATAATGACTGATTTTGCAGCTGACGTAGAGGTTTTTCCCTACGTCTCTTTTTTTATCTGCAGAAAACGGAGACTTAAAGCAGGCGGCATCGCCCCTCGGCTGCACCGAAAGCTTTTCCAGCCTTTTTGCTGGAATGGGTTCTTTCTCCTTCGCTGCGAATGGACTTGGGGAGCGCCCCAGGGTTCGCTCAGCCCCCCGGGATGCCGGCGCCGCTCACGTC
This sequence comes from Larus michahellis, assembly GCF_964199755.1. Taxonomy (NCBI): domain Eukaryota; kingdom Metazoa; phylum Chordata; class Aves; order Charadriiformes; family Laridae; genus Larus; species Larus michahellis. The sequence continues at coordinate 92,250,520 of NC_133899.1, read as the reverse complement.
TCCCAACAATTCCTGCCTCCGCAGGGCAGGGGGGACACATTTCGGGGAGAAAAATAGCCAAAACGAAAGCAGAACCGCGTTTGGGCGAGCTTCAGGGAGAAAAACGCCTGGGAGGTGAGAGCCCTTGGGATGCCGTCGTGCCGCTCACGCCTACGGAGGCTGCCGTGGGTCCTCCCTGCCCGGCTCCGCTCCCCGCGGGCTCTGCCTTCCCGGGAGGAGGAGGATGGAGGGTGAAGCACACCCTGGGGCCGCGGAAGCCGGGAGGTGCCGTTCTGCAGAGCCGTCCCTGCTTCACGCCGGCTGAGGATGGATTAAGAAAGTTCAGGGTTGTGTTTTCCCTCTGCGCCGTGGAAATCCGACCGACCAGAAGCTTTGGGAGCACGAGGGAGACGGAGCAGCTGCATCGCATTTAATGCAGCCTCTTAGACCTTTTTTTAGCTAATCCTAACGTTGCTTTAGCATGAAAAAAGCGACTTTGGGGTCGATTTTTTTGCCGGGGCTGGAGGAGAAGCCCTGCAGCGGTGCAGACAGGGTGGATTGTCCCCCGGTCCTGCAGCAGGGGACTGTTCCCAGCCAGCCCAGCACATTTCTCCAGTGGGTGGGGGCTTCCCGAAGGATACGGGACCGGGACACCCTGCCCACTCGTCCTTGGCCAGAGCGGACGCTGGCAATGTGCCGGGGGGGTGTGTGTGTGTGTGCGGGGGGGAATTTGGAACAAACGTGGAACAAAACCCAAAGGACTTGTGGTTGGAAGGACATCTGGGGCAAAAGCAGGGAGAGCCGGAGATGGCAGACGTAATTATTTTGCAAGCTTCGGCAGCGGCGTTGTTCACCGGGACACTTGGAAGCTCCGCACGGCGATACTTGAGTTTTTCTTAGGCTATTTAAACAATCCTGAGTGAAAGGATTGCCCTTTCTAACTGATCACATAGTTTTATTACCACCCTCTTAGAATTTTTGATAGTTCTATTCTAATTTCTCATCCTTTCAGGGGATCTCGGTGGCTGCTGGCTGGGTTGGAAGACGATGTTCCTGCTGGGAAAGGAGTTGCCTCGGCTCCAGCCCTCCCCGACGGCGCCGCCTGAGCTGCAGGCAGAGGAATGCCCATTAATTAACTTCAGTTCACACACATGTTCCTGCGGTTCGGAGTTTTGTCCAGATGGAACTGGACACGGCAGAGATGGTTGAAGACTCTCCAACTCTGCTTTCTGCTTTTTTTTTTTTGATTTTAGGGGGTTTGGGAGGATTTATTTTTGTTTGTTTGTTGTTTTTTTTTTTTCCTGGGATCATAGCGATCTAAAAGGGGATCCGAAGAAAATCAGGGAGTCTTCCAGGGAGAAATTGATCACGTCTTTTCCAGGGTGGTCCTGGGAAGGAAGGGGTGATGCACAGAAGAGATGCTGGGGGTGGGGCGACAGCATCGTGCTGCCCGGTCAAACCCAGCCCAAAGGAAACGTATGGGTTCAACCAGGCAACAACCAGACCACAACCAGAGCAGCCCTGCAGAAAAGGCCTTGGGGGTCCTGGTGGATGAAAAGCTGGACATGAGCCAAAGATGCGCGCTGGCAGCCCGGAAGGCCAATCGCATCCTGGGCTGCATCAAAAGAAGCGTGGCCAGCAGATCCAGCGAGGGGATTCTGCCCCTCTGCTCCGCTCTGGGGAGAACCCACCTGGAGTCCTGTGTCCAGCTCTGGAGGCCTCAGCACGAGAAGGACACGGAGCTGTTGGAGCGGGGCCAGAGGAGGCCCCGGAGATGCTGGGAGGGCTGGAGCCCCTCTGCTGGGAGGACAGGCTGAGAGAGCTGGGGGGGTTCAGCCTGGAGAAGAGAAGGCTCTGGGGAGACCTTCCAGCCCCTTCCAGTCCCTCAAGGGGCTCCAGGAAAGCTGGGGAGGGACTCTGGAGCAGGGAGGGGAGCCGTGGGACGAGGGGGAAGGGTTTTCCACTGCAAGAGGGGAGATTTGGATGAGATATTGGGAAGAAATTGTTTGCTGTGAGGGTGGTGAGCCCCTGGCCCAGGTTGCCCAGAGAAGCTGTGGCTGCCCCATCCCTGGAGGGGTTCAAGGGCAGGTTGGACGGGGCTTGGAGCAACCTGGGCTTGTTGAAGATGTCCCTTCTCATTGCAGGTGGGTTGGACTAGATGACCTTTAAAGGTCCCATCCAAACCATTCCACCCCTCTGCCTGCAGCCAGGCAGGATTTAGGATGGAGGTGCAGGCAGGACAGCAGCCAAGGGCTGGATGGGAAGCTCTCCCAGCCATTTGCATTTGCTTCCCCTTGCTCTGCGTGTCTCCGATGATTTCTTCTGAGCTCTTCATATAGATTTGCTAGTTCAGCAGATGAGGAAGTGGGACAGATCTCCCTGGCCCCAAAAGGATGCCTGGAGCAGGGCAAAGGGATGGGGCTGGTGGTGTGAGGAGGCTCAACAGGACCAACAGTCCCCGACGAGGGCTCACACTGCGTCCTGCGACCTCATCAGAGTGAGATGTGAGGATGGGACATGGACCAGCCACCCACCCGCCGGCATCCAGTGGTCTGTGTCATCCCTGGGATGTGGTGGCCGGGTGCGTCACACCGTCCCACTTCCCTCCCCATGGCTGGGGGTGATGGAGGTGCCCAGCTCAGCTCTTGCAAGCAGGGAAGTGACAGTCAGCGGGCACTGTGCTGAGCATCATTGCCCCAGGGTTGATGGGGGGGAGGCTGGTGGCTTCTGTGTGACAGTGAAGAGTGGACATTCCCACAGACGGGGACGGGGACACATCTCGGGGATGTTGCAGCCGGGCGCAGAAGAAGCAGGCGAGAAGGAAGATGATCGTTTCATGCCCAGGCCGACGGCGGGTTGGCAAACAGGAAATGTTTGAAGCAACCAGCAGATGGGTCTGCAACGGCTGTCCTGTGAGGGTGACTCTTGGGCAAGATGATTCCGCCACTCTCGGAAGCGATGACCAAGCCCTGGCACGTCCGCGCGCCCGCAGGCACCCACCCCTCAGCAGAAACCCAGGAACTGTGGTCCCAGGGCCCATTTGGCCTGGAGCTGAGGAAGAGACAGGGTGCCAGGACCATTGGAGGAACCTCATCATGGAGTTACCTTCTTCCTGGTGGCCGGAACTCGTCTGAGAGAATTGCGGAGTGGCAGCTTTGTAACGTTTGATGTGCAAATCTGGCGGAGAGGACTGGAGTTTGCAGCTCCGGGTTACCAAGGCTGTGCAAGGACTCTGCCCTCACCGGACCCCCCCGTGCCTGGTGAGAGGGGTCTGGGGCTCGTCTCTGCTCCTGCTCCTGGGGCACGCTGCTCCGCTCTCCCTCCGTCTTTCCATTCTCCACAGTCACCTCCTCAGTCCTTAAAGGGAAAAGGGCTCTGCCTGCCTTTTCCTTCTCCCTCCACTCCTCTTCCAGCTCTCTGTCCGTCTCCTGCCAGCTGGGGCCTAAGCTTTTCCCTTCTATTTCTATTATTTCTATTTCTATTCCTATTCCTATTTCTTATTTCTATTTCCCTTCCTAATTTCCCTTCCCTTCCCTTCCCTTCCCTTCCCTTCCCTTCCCTTCCCTTCCCTTCCCTTCCCTTCCCTTCCCTTCCCTTCCCTTCCCTTCCTTTCCCTCCCCTCCCCTCCCCTCCCCTCCCCTCCTCTCCTCTCCTTTTTTGTTTTTTGTTTTTTTTTTTTTTTTTTTGTTTGTTTTTTTTTTTATTTCCCTGCTCGGCTCTTACGCTCTCGGGTTGCAGATGTTGGAGCCCATGGAGGAGAGGGGAAGACTGCATGACCCAAGGCCATTCACAGGACTGGGGACCCGAGAGTCACTAATTTTGCCTTCATCTCTTGCCCTTCCCCAGGTGAGCCCAGGAGAGAAAGGAGGAAGATGGACCGACATCCCAACAACACGATCCCTGACTGGCGTACAGTGTCCCCAGCGCCTACGGAGAGCATGGTCTATGCGGATGGCCACAATGGGACCAAGTGCTTTGCAGAACACATCCCTGAAGTCATCACCGGTAGCATCACGCTGCTCATCTGCCTCTGCGGGCTGGTGGGGAACGGGGCCATCCTCTGGCTCCTCAGCTTCCGCATCTGCAGGAACCCCTTCACCGCCTACCTCCTGAACCTGGCCGTCGCCGACACCTGCTTCCTCCTCTGCACATCGGCTTTCCTTGTGATATATCATATGCCCATGCTCAGCTGCTTCCAGCCAGAGATTTTGCGGGTGCTGCCGTTATTTCACTCCATGGTTCTGCTCACGTACAGCACCAGCCTCTATCTCCTCACGGCCATCAGTGTGGAGAGGTGCGTGTGTGTCCTCTGGCCCTTCTGGTGCCGATGCCACCGCCCGAAGCTCCTGTCAGCCGTCATGTGCAGCCTGTTGTGGACGCTCGCCTGCGTCCTTGCCGGCCTGGTGTACTTTGTGTGTGACCTGGGTCACTCTCAACACTGCTGGACGGTTCTTGGAACCTTCTGCTTCCTCAATTTCTGCTTTTTCACTCCCTTGATGGTTCTTTCCAATGTGATCCTCTTCATCAAGCTTAAGCGTAGCTCTTGGCAACACCACCCGGCGAGGCTGTACACTGCCATCTTCCTCGCTGTCTTCTTCTTCGTCCTCTTTGGCATCCCGCTCAGTGTCCAGATCTTCCTCAACTTCTTTGTCTACATTAATTTTGTCTTTGAGATCTGCCTGTTGCTGGCCTCTCTCAACAGCAGCATCAACCCAGTTATTTATGTCCTGGTTGGGAGCTACGGAAATTCCAGGTTCAGGGGATCCGTCAAAGTGGCACTTCAGAGGGTCTTTGAAGACAGGGCAGATTTCCAAGAGGTGGGTGAGACCCCTGTGATGGGAAATGCTGAATAAACCCCTGTGGCTGCAGACTGGCACCTGGAGAGGGGCAGCCCTGCCTCTGCACCCCGGGCCAGCACCCATGGGAGCCCGCTTGCCCAGCTGAGTGAGCAGGACCAGCAGCGGATGGTCGTGTGTCCCCCACGACACATCCACACTCGATGAGATTTCCAGGGGCAGGGCTGGTTCCCGCCTCAAATTTATTTTTAAGTTATTTTAATAAAAGTGTCTTTCATTTAACTTACCGGTGATTGCAGTTTCTTCCCTTGCTGCATCCGTGGCGTGCTCTTGCTTGTTCTCAACATTGCAGTTGTGGCAGCCCCCTCTGGCTGCCCGCTAGTTTATACTGATGAAATGATGTGCTCCGGAAAGTTCTGCTTCATTTTTTTTCTCCAGGGTTACCACTGCCACATTCCCGGGCCCCAATCTGTACCTTGTCTGCTTGCCAGCACGGAGATGTCCCACCTCTTCCTGCCTCTACCCTCTTCTGGGACCTTGGTGCCTGATCCTAAAGCACTGAGCACTCACTACCTTGATCCTCAAAAGCCCTCAGACCAGAGGAGATCATGGCGAGGGACAGAAATGACATTTTCAGCTCCTTCTGGCTTGCTGTCCTCCTGTGCCCCAGTCTGACAGAAGAAACCCATCTCAGTCTGGCTGATCATAGAATCATAGATTGTAGAATGGTTACAGTTGGGAGGAACCTTAAAGATCATCCAGTGCCACCCCCTGCCCTGGGCAGGGACACCTCCCACCAGCCCAGGTTGCTCCAAGCCCCGTCCAACCTGGCCTTGAACCCCTCCAGGGATGGGGCAGCCACAGCTTCTCTGGGCAACCTGGGCCAGGGGCTCACCACCAAGTCAAGAATTCTTCCTCAGATCTCATCCAAATCTCCCCTCTTTCAGCTTAAAACCCTTCCCCCTCGTCCCACGGCTCCCCTCCCTGCTCCAGAGTCCCTCCCCAGCTTTCCTGGAGCCCCTTGAGGGCCTGGAAGGGGCTGGAAGGTCTCCCCAGAGCCTTCTCTTCTCCAGGCTGAACCCCCCCAGCTCTCTCAGCCTGTCCTCCCAGCAGAGGGGCTCCAGCCCTCCCAGCATCTCCGGGGCCTCCTCTGGCCCCGCTCCAACACCTCCGTGTCCTTCTGCTGTTGGTGGACCCAGAGCTCTATGGAGCTGGCAGCACCAGTCAGCAGCCAAACCTTCACCCTGCCAAGGGGGTCTAAGCAGGGAGGAAGAAGGGGACAGGCGAAGAAGTGCTGGCTGGGACCAGCACCGTGCCAGGCTGGTCAGAGGACAGACAGACAGACAGACGGACAGGGTGACGGCTGCTGGAAAGTGGAATTCTATGCACCGGGTGGAGAAGCCCATGGAGGAAACGTCCAGGGCAGACCCTGGAGAAGAGAGCAGCAGAGGCTGGGAAGGCTCTCGCAGGCGATAGCTGGAGGAGGCCGAGCTCTGCCTGCCAGATGGTTTTATTAACTTTCCTGACACACAGAAACAACTGCTACCAGAGCCATAATATTTACAGAATGTGGCTTCCTTTGAACCCATAGGAGCCTGACCCCGACACAAACAAATAACTGATGGCTGTAAATCTTGTGTTGGAAATCAAAATTTTAGGTGAGATTGCTCAGGGTGTTGCCCATGAAAGCAGAAGCCGAGAAAACCCGGGAAACTCTTTTGCAGAGCCCACGGGTTGAGGGGGCAGCGAGCGTCGTGTTGCGCGGCGTTACGCTGGTGCACCTTGATGCTTTCCTTATCATGACCTGTTCGCACTGGAACGGGTTGGCTTTGTGCGGGGATGTGAGACTGGGAGCACAAGAACAGTGTCAACGAAGGAGAGATGAGGTGGGTTTGGTCCTGGGGTCCCCACGTGTGCCAGTTCCCAGCGGGAGCATCCCTTGATCCCAGTTGCAACAGGAGCTGCTTGCATTTCACCTTCTGGGTAGGAGCCATCTCACCTGCCCTCAGCTCTCTAGAAACTACATGGTCTTGTCTAAGAAAGCCATTGTAGGCTGCTGGCTGAGCGCAGAAGACAACTCGGATGAAACCCTTAACTTTAAGATGTCCAAAGCCAAGTGAGCAGCGTTGAGTCACCTCTCCTTAAGGAAAAAAAGGTTTTCCTGAAATCCTGCGTCATCTCTCTGCCGTCTGCCTGTGCCCTGGGTCACACACACATATTATTCAGTCATCTCCTCAATACACATGCTCTTGGAAACTGTGTCAAATATCACATACCACTGTGAAATCGTGGTATCCAAGTGGGCAAACCTAGAGCCGGATCGGAAAGAGACGTTTTGGAGCAACACCAGGCTTGTAGGGCAGGGTCCTAACTGTACACCCCTGGAAAGACAGGAAAAAAGTTCAACCAGTTCAAAAATATGAATATTTTGGGATTGGTGTTGCTTTAAAATGAAATGAAGGAGGAACCTGACACGGAGACAGTCTGCTTTTCCCATAGGTCCAGTTCCTGCGACTCATTTTTGTTAGTCATTTCCTGTACAAAGCCAAGAATAGATTATAACCAGAACCCTGACACTGTCAAACGCAGTGAAACAGTTCCCTGTTTGCAAGAGCCCTTGAGAACACGATCCGCTTGGCTAACACTGAGAAAAGTGGTTTGTGAAAGGACCGGAGAAAGATCCCATGCTGGACGCTGCACAGGCTCACCACGGCAGGCTTCCGTCCAGTTTTCCAAGTGATAATTCCTGGAAACCTCATGAAGATCCCATCATGGGGGCAGCAGCTGGCGAGCGTGAGGTGATGTGAGTCTGCAGCGCGTCTGCTCCAGCCACGTTCTCCAGGCTGCCAGAGGAAAGAAGGTCAGACTTTTCCGGGTGATTTCTTTTGTTGTTGTTGTTTGTTGTTGTTGTTGTTGTTTGTTGTTGTTTTTCCAGCCTAATGAGTGCCTCCCCTCGTTGGTTTTGAACCTCGCTGGTCAATTTGCAGCGAAATCTGATTGGAGAATAGTGGTCTCTTGGATATTAAGACCTACAAATATTGTGGGGAAAGGTGGTAGGGGAACAATGAAATGAGTGTCCCGCTGAAGGGACCCAGCAGCTTAGTAATATCAACTATAATATTAGAAATCAGATTCACCCCCAAAACCACTTACTCTTTGACATCTCCAAGGACAATCCTTTCATCTTATTATTTCCCTCCTCCTGATCTGTCCTGTCCAAAGCCAGGAAGGAGGCATCTCCCTCTCTTCTTCTCCATGTCTGTACGTGCTCTTGTGCCAGGCGCGTCATGCCCGTCTCCCTGCATCCTATCTTCCATCTCTCCTTTCCCTCGTTTCCCTCTGTGCTCCTCCACCTGGAAGCTAGGGCTCTGCATGGCTGCAAAGACCTGAAAAGCCTGGTGTCGGGACAGCAGAGTTGCTAACGTGTCTCTGTTTTATCTCGTCCCTCCAGCTGTGCGAGGGGGAAGGAGAAGCAGCAGAGGTTTCATAATGTTCCTCGCTGTGGAAAGAACCAGCCCGCCTTGCTGGAGCCAGCCCGGTGGGACAGCATACAACAGGAGCTGGCCTCACAGGCTGCTGAGGCAGGAGGACAGTGACTACAACTGGAGCGACTGTGAAGCTGGTCACTTGAGCAAAGTTCCCGTGACGCTGCTCATCTGCCTCTGCGGGCTGGTGGGGAACGGGGCCGTCCTCTGGTTCCTCAGCTCCCACGTCCGCAGGAACCCCATCACCGTCTACGTCCTCAACCTGGCCGTTGCCGACTCCACCTTCCTCCTCTCCATCGCCATTGCCCTTGTGATATTTTACGGCCCAGAGAAACTTTGTCACAGGCTGGGCTCACAGGATGTGACAACTCTGTTGAACATGGCCATCCTCTTCTCTTTCACCGCCAGCGTCTACCTCCAGACGGCCTTCAGTGCCGCCACGTCTCTGTCCCTCCTCCCACCATCCCGCTGCCCCTGCCACCGCTCCTGGCGCTTCCCAGGGCTCCTGTGTGCCCTGCTCTGGGCCCTCTCCTTCCTCCTCACCCTCACCCTCTACTTCTGCCCTGCGGCGCTCAGCGTCTTCATCCTGAGCTACCTCTTATCGGTGCTGACCCTGGTGTTGTCTGGTCTAACCCTGCTTGCCAGGGTCTTGTGCTCCTCATGGCAATGTCCCCCAAGGACTCTCTGTGTTGTGGTCCTGCTGGCTGTCGTCTTCTTCCCCTTCTTCACTGCTGATTTTTGTTACTGGCTCTTGCTAAGACTGTTTGATTTTTCTGTGTTTGTCTTTAACGCCTCTCTCCCGTTGGCCTGCGTGAACAGCACCATCAACCCTGTTATTTACTTCTTGGCTGGGAGCTGTGCAGAGAAGTTCACACTCTCCGTTAGGGTTGCTTTCGAGAGGACTTTTGAAGACCTAACAGAGCCCCAAAATAGAGGCGAAACTCCCAGAGAAAACACAGTGGAAGCAGCTGTTTGAACCTCTGTGGCTGCTCCCTGAGAGAAGATGCTCCAGGGATGGAGGTGTCCCGTGAGCCCGGGCGAGCCAAGGAAGATGACTCTGGTGCGGGTCTGGCCGCAGATGAATGGAATTAGCTGCAACACAAGGAACCGTGCTGGGTGGCATGGGAACTCCTGCCTGAGGTGGATGCTGGCAGCATGGTAAAATACCCATCAAACCCTTTTGTTTTGAAACCTTTGCTTGGAATCTGTTGTATCCAACAGGTCTGAGCTTCTCCTGTCTCAACAGTGAGCTTGCTCTATCCCGCGCATGATTAAAACAGAGCCATGGAGGCTCTTAGCTCCTGCCAGTGGTTTTTCTGGTGTGTTTGTTTAAGAGCAAAGGGTGGGTGGATGAGAAAGCTTGGCACAGCAGGGCAGGACAATTGCTGGGCAAAGCTTTGTGTGTCCATCTCCAGTGGGTGCCAAACCGTGTGAAGAACATGTGGAGCCTTCACGTTCAGCTTTGATACCGGGCAAGTAGGTGTGCACTTGGGATCACCCCTGGAAGGCTTTCAGCACTTGTTGGCAGCTCCACTGACATGGTTTGGCTCAACTGGAGGCTTCTTACAGTGGGACACATCTCTGCTAACTGCAGGCATCCCAGAGAGATGTCGTCTGCTGCACAGGTCCCTCCCAGAATGAATGAGGAGCTCGTGGCACTGCCAACGGATGGCTCATCCCGACTATTGCAGGCACCTACCTTAGGATGAGGTGCCTCATGCTCTAAGGGTACCTGTGCTCCTCATAAACATGACAGAGGTTTTAGAATGAGAGGAAATGAGCCATCTGTGTGCTGGCAGCCCAGAAAGCCCCCCGCATCCCGAGCTGCATCCCCAGCAGCGTGGGCAGCAGGGCCACGGGCGGATTCTGCCCCTCTGCTCCGCTCTGTGAGACCCCCCTGCAGTGCTGCCTCCAGCGCTGGGGCACCAACAGCAGAAGGACACGGAGGTGTTGGAGCGGGGCCAGAGGAGGCCCCGGAGATGCTGGGAGGGCTGGAGCCCCTCTGCTGGGAGGACAGGCTGAGAGAGCTGGGGGGGTTCAGCCTGGAGAAGAGAAGGCTCCGGGGAGACCTTCCAGCCCCTTCCAGGCCCTCAAGGGGCTCCAGGAAAGCTGGGGAGGGACTCTGGATCAGGGAGGGGAGCCGTGGGACGAGGAGGATCAGTTTTCCACTGCAAGAGGGGAGATTTAGATTAGATACTAGGAAGAAATTCTTGACTGTGAGGGCGGTGAGCCCCTGGCCCAGGTTGCCCAGAGAAGCTGTGGCTGCCCCATCCCTGGAGGGGTTCAAGGCCAGGTTGGACAGGGCTTGGAGCAACCTGGGCTGGTGGGAGGTGTCCCTGCCCAGGGCAGGGGGTGGCACTGGGTGGGCTTCAAGGTCCCTCCCAACTCTAACCATTCTGTGATTCCATGATTTTCTGTCAGAACGGAGTCAGCCTTGTTCTGGTCACCAGTGACAAGCTCTGCAGTGAAACCCGGTTGTTGTTTATTAAACACACTTTGGGGTCAGAATTACCATGCTGGAAAGTAAAAAAAAAAGAAATCCAAGTTTAACGTCGGAGCAGTAACAAAATGACGCCTTAGGTTGGTAACTAGAAAATGGGCAGTACAGTCAGGCTTTTGGAGCGTACGGTTAGTCACTGGAAGCTGTGCAGAGGAGCTGCTCGGCTCCTCCAGAGTTCGGCCAGGTTCAGGATGGAGGCAACAAAGGTCTTCCTCTTGATGCTGAAGCTGGGGAACCAAAGGATAACCCCACTCCCCGTCAGCCTGCACAGGCAGATGAGCACTGCGATGCTCCTAATTTCTACTTCTACTAGTAAAATTAAGTGGCCCATACATTTGGTTATATTAATTTCCGTATTTCAGGCTCTTTTTGGCCATGGAGCCAGAGGTGCAGTGAGTGGAGTTACTATGAAATCTTTGCTGCGAGCCAAGAGAATACAGGAATTAGTGTCTCTGACTTGCCGAGACCATCTGATATGATAATCCCCTGTCTTGCTTCATGGCGTGGCATGGAGCTGTGTTTGGCGAGTGTTTGGTGAGCTGTGCCAGAGCAGGTTCCCGTCTCAGCCTCTGCAGCTGGTATTTGCCTGCTGTGCTTTTCTCTGGCGTCGGAGAGGTGGTCTTTGCCACCAGACGTCCTGAGTTGCACGCTGTTATGTCACGCATCACCTTGAAATGGTTCCTTGCCAAAATCGGTGCCTTTTCTGGAGACACCTCCCCTTCCAAGTTTGCAGGACAGGGTATCATAGCCTGGGCTGAAGTCAGGCAAAAGAGGCTGAAGCCTCCTTGGGAATGCTTTTGTGGACAAAACTTTTGTGGAGATATTGGAAAGTGAAACATGTCTTCAAATCCGCTCCTGGTTTTCCTATAGGGACTGATAGGAGCAGGGCTGGATCAGATTCCCTGCCCCCTTGCAGGGACATTTACTGTCCTGTCCAGTCCCTGAGAGACCCCAGCAGGGAGGTGACAACCTCCAAAATACAATGGCTCGCCATCCAGCCGTAGTCAGTTGCAAAAAGCCGTGTTCCCCTGGAGCAGAGCCGGAAAGCAGCACCTCGCGTGAAATTCTTGGCACGAGCGTGAGCGCCGGGAACACGCCACTCGTAATCCCTCGGCGCTATCGAACCCGTGCTTTTCTCAGAATGATTTAACCCTGGAATTAAACAGTGCGACAAATTTCCACTTCAAGTACCAAGGTTCTGCAAAGGCAGGCTTGCCAGGAGGAAGCGTCTGGTGATGGCTGCCCGGGCAACCAACTTTGATTTGATCTCCTCACCCAGACATCACATCCCGTGGTCAGGAGACTCCCCTCACAGTCTCATCACATCGGCGACAGCTTCCCCTCACGTGTCCCATGGACGGCGATCTTGTCAGTAGGAGCTGGCCACGTCAACCCCTTCCTCTCCTCCAGACGTTCCCCAGTGTCATCCCACCATGTGAGGGCCTTCTGGTGTTTGCTGTGCGTACCTGGCGCTGGACCAGGAGACCCTCCACATGGGGAAATCCCCAGGGTGTGGACTTGCAACAGCACAAGGGCTTTACCTGCTGCCTCTGATTCTTGTCTCACCCAACCTCATCCATCAGCACCGTGCAGACAGCTCACTCGTCTCCGGATTTCCTTTGCTTTCCCATTCTCTCTCTTGCTTTTTTGCTTTCTCTCTCCCTTTCTTGCTCATCCCAGGAAAGAGACCTGGGAGTCCTGGGGGACAACAGGATGGCCCCGAGCCAGCAGTGTGCCCTTGTGGCCAAAAAGGCCAATGGCATCCTGGGGGGCATCAAGAAGAGTGTGGCCAGCAGGTGGAGGGAGGTCATCCTCCCCCTCTGCTCTGCCCTGGGGAGGGCACAGCTGGAGCGCTGTGTCCAGCTCTGGGCTCCCCGGGTCAAGAGGGACAGGGAACTGCTGGAGAGGGGACAGCAAAGGGCTACCAAGATGCTGAGGGGACTGGAACATCTCTCTGATGAAGAAAGGCTGAGGGATTTGGGTCTCTTCAGTCTGGAAAAAAGACGACTGAGGGGGGACCTTATCAAGGCTTGTAAATACTGAAAGGGGGGTGTCAGGAGGATGGGGCCAGGCTCTTCTCAGTGGTGCCCAGGGACAGGACAAGGGGGAACGGGCACAAACTTGACCATAGGAAGTTCCATCTCAAGACGAGGAGGAACTTCTTTGCTGTGAGGGTGGCAGAGCCCTGGCACAGGCTGCCCAGAGAGGTGGGGGAGTCTCCGTCTCTGGAGACATTCAAACCTGCCTGGACGCGTTCCTGTGCCACCTGCTCTGGGTGACCCTGCTCTGGCAGGGGGTTGGAGGGGATGATCTCCAGAGGTCCTGTCCAACCCTATGGTTCTATGATTCTATGATTGCCTTTCTCTCTGTCTCTGCATCTCTCTCTCTTTCTCTCATTCTCTCATTTTCTCTTTCTTTCCTTGTTTCCTTCTGTCTTTCTCTTTCTTTCACAGTCTCTTTTCCCCTATGCCTTATTCCCTACACCACTACTTCCCCCATCACCAACCAGAACCCCTTGGTTTGCCCATTTTTGCAACCCATTTTGCAGAGCCCTGCCTTGCTCGGCCAGCAGAGATGGCCAGAGCTCCCCAAGGTACAAATGTGTCAGACCTTCCCCAGGCAAGAGATCCCGCAAAACACCACAGAACTCATCAGCTGATGGGCAAAGGGGCCAGAGTTTATTGTCTGGGGCCAGAGCAAGGAGGGTCATGGCAATGGGAACACAGCCCGGGCACAGGCACTAGCTGAGCAGTGCAGCGCTGGCTCTGTGCTACGTGTCCCCACGCCTCCATCTCCTTCTGGCTGCCTGCGAGGCTCCACATCTCCAGGCCTCCTTGCCAGCAGTGCCTTAGACAGTGGTGTCCACTGCAGCGTCCTCAGGCACACGGCTCTCCTCCTCACTCGTCGCTTTCTCTTCGAACACTCGGCGGAGGGCGACTTTCACAGAGCCGTGGTGGAACCGGCGCTGCCGGTAGCTCCCCACCAAGAAGTAAATGACTGGGTTGATGCTGCTGTTCAAGGGTGCCAGCAGGTAAGAAACATGAAGGCAAAACACATTTTTATAAGTAAGATGAATGAAAATCACCACAGTGGGAGGAAACCCGAAGATGAACATGAAGATCACGCTCAGGAGGATGGCAACATAGAGTTTCCCGGGGTGTCGTCTCTGTGAGCCACATCGGAGTCTGATGAACAGGGAAAGGTTGGAAAGGAGTGGGAATAAACAGAAAACGAGAAAATTCATGATGCTTAAACCTTTCAATAGTTGTTCACAATCTATATTCAACTTCTCATTACAGCTCAAAGCAGCCAAAGAAACAAAAAGTCCGTCGAGAGCCCAGAGTATCCCACACATGATGCCTGACAGGTGCTTTGGGCGATGACAGCGGTACCAGATTGGGAACAAAACAGAGGCGCACCTCTCTATGCTCATTGCTGTCAGGAGGTACATGCTGGCATAATAGCAAAACAGGAACAGAACCATCAGGATATAATATGCCAAATAATGTTGAAAGAAGGAAGTAACATAGACTGTTGAAACAATGTGTAATGTAAGGATAACCAAAATGAACAGGAGCAGGGAGAAGTCAGCAATGGACAGGTTAAGAACATAGACAGTGAAGGGGTTCTTCTTCATCTGGAAGCCCAGGAACCATATGACCACCATATTCCCCACAAGTCCACACAGGGAAACACCGATAAAACCAGCTACAATTATCAATGCGCTGTAATTCTCTTTTATGCACCAGTATTCTGTAACTGGCTGAGAATCTGCATATCCATAATCCATGTAGTTCAGAGAGAGATTTATTATGTTGGTCTCCTCCATGGTGATTGACCCTGCTCTGCGTGGCCGCTTTCTCCCTCTCCCACCACCTCCTAGGAGAGACCAGGAATCAGAAGGAAATGAGGGGGAGGCAGCGGCATTCCCAGCACCTTTCCCCATCACCATCTTTCCCCATGGCCCCACGCCAGCCCCAGGCTATGCTAGGAAGGACCCCATCCCCTGCTGTGCCCAGGACAGGCTCCCACCCCTCAGACCTGTCCCTAGACAGGAGGCACCTGTCATGGAGGCTTATAAAAAAATTACATTAGGCAGGTGATAAACTCAAATTAAATTTTATTCTAACCAAAACTCTTTAAGAGTCTGACCAACAAAATCAAGGAAATAATCAACAGGCTCAAGACGCTAAATGGTATTTATACTACACAGCCCACCTAAGAATTCTTAAGCTTTAGGAATGATGACCCAAAATTTGCAATCACTCACCTTGTAGGGTGATGGCTCTCAAATTCCAGGAGTAGCCATGGGCACTATCCTGAACCACAGGGAGAGTCCCTGATACAGAGCGGCTGCTCCAAGGAGGACTATCTCAATTTGCCCTCCGGTGGGGCTCCGTTTATGCCGTCGTCGAATCTGATCTGTGGTCGTATATGGTCATGTTAGATTTCATTGGTTGAGGGCCTTATCTTGCTTGTCTTTCAGCTGCAGTGTTTACGTCATCGTGGTCACCGTGTGGACCGGGTGGCCTGACCCCAAACTGCAACTTCCAAGTTTTTGAGAAATTTTGGTCCCTATCAGGGTGGGTGCACCTGTCACAGAATCCACCCCTTGACCACAGTCATGATTTGACTGGTTTCTTGGGAGTGGTGGTATGGTCACCTCTTGCCACCAAAGTAAAAGGGAACACAGTCTCGGGGAGCTTGATGCTCACTAAGGGTCATTGTTCCTTGGTTGTCGTAAGGTTGTATTGGGACATCAATAACACAAACAGGTTTTCAGGGAGTATACTTCACGATTGATACAGATCTCACTATTGTGCGCTTAATGCAGCTTATCATAATACAAATCCCAATAACCGTAACTGTAATCATTATCAAAGACCGATGGAGGCTAGTTAGCCATCCTGACAAAGAAGACCTCAATATATCCAAAACTTTCCCCAGCCGATTCGTTCCTAGTGCAACGATTGTGTCCTGAGTCTCTTGCCACCTTCTTCATCTTATTGATTCGCTTTTTTAGCGGGGCCTTGGTACGTGTGGGATGTGGATACAGCACTCAGCTACCGACAGGTTCAGGACTCCACATACGCCTCTCTCCTCTAATAGCATCAAATCCAACACGGCTCGGTTTTGGTGAGTCATTTTACTGGTAGGTTGTAAGCGATTGTTTAAGAGTACCTGGGCTATCGGATGTAGCGTTGGCTAAGGCTGACAGTTGTAGGCCTAGTTCCAGAATGCCCTGAATAACGATTCCATCCACCATCTAACTCGTGATGGGGCTTCCTACCACCCATTCCGTAAATCCCTTAGACTATGATCCCACCACTTGTGTGGCGTGCGTCCTTCCTGTTAGATGGGACAGAGAGAGAGTACGGCTAGCGTACAAGAGTCCAGGGATGGCTGGATATAGTCGGGAATACAGGTGGCCATCAGAACAGGCCCACACTAGGCTAGGGGGTGCACAGACAGTGGATGTCCGGTATGAACCTGTTGATAACATGAAATAAGGGCAGTAATCGCCATCGTCTTTACTACAATGGCTAGTAGAGGGCTGTGAGTAACTGGTATTGCTACACAGGCAGCCTCGTACCAGAGCACCCCTAACAGGAGGGCAGATCCACAGTAATGGCATCTTGTCTATGTCCTTACGCCCGATATCCACCTGGCAGTCCCAGAGCGGAGATTTTTCTGCCGGGCGAGGTGCCTTATCTTCTCGCCCATGCCAGCTAGGCCTGGGGGCATGGGGGTGTCCAGCCCACAGGCAATTGAAGGGATACGGGTCCTTGCCTCGGTCTGGGACTCGTTGCACACACTGGGGTGTTCACTGCTGTCTTTTTCAGGCATTTAATGGTTCTGTGTACTGTAAGGAGTGATCGTCAGAGCCCCATCGAGCATTATAGCCATTAGCTCCCCAGGGGACACTAGGCCACGGTATGGCACCATTTTCACCATCATTGCACCCCTTGGCCTGAGTGCCAGGTCAGAAGTTATAATTACATCTTGCGTCCCATTTTGAACTAGCATTGACCACATCAGGTGACCAACTATAGGTGATATGGCCGTAACTGTTTTTGACATTAAAACTATAATTATTATATTATTTCCTTATAAACTTGAGGGCTAGTGGTACATTAACAGAAATCGGTAGAAGATCTTCTGCTGAGTTGGGGGTAGGTAGGCAAACCATTACAGAGGTGAGGTTCATCATTCCAGCAAACCCTATTATCATTTTTGCCACCATATTGTTGTCCAGATCCCTGTTATCCACACTGGCCATTGCCATCGCTGCCAGTAGAAGGGTGAGAACAGCCCGTTTCTCCATTGTCCTGTAAGAAAACAAGGAGCTGGGCCTTAGATTTTTGAAACCAGGCATCATGATTAGAAATAGGGAATTATCCACCGAGCACTAATACAGTGGGTCACAGAATCACAGAATCGTAGGGTTGGAAGGGCCCTCTGGAGATCATCCCCTCCAACCCCCTGCCAGAGCAGGGTCACCCAGAGCAGGTGGCACAGGAACGCGTCCAGGCAGGTTTGAATGTCTCCAGAGACGGAGACTCCCCCACCTCTCTGGGCAGCCTGTGCCAGGGCTCTGCCACCCTCACAGCAAAGAAGTTCCTCCTCGTGTTGAGATGGAACTTCCTATGGTCAAGTTTGTGCCCGTCACCCCTTGTCCTGTCCCTGGGCACCACTGAGAAGAGCCTGGCCCCATCCTCCTGACACCCCCCCTTTCAGTATTTACAAGCGTTGATAAGATCTCCCCTCAGTCATCTTTTTTCCAGGCTGAAGAGACCCAAATCCCTCAGCCTTTCTTCATCAGAGAGGTGTGGAAAGACGGGTCTTTACACTCACGTCTAGAGCTTCCCAGCTGCAAGTTTTCACCTAGATAAGTTGAACTTGGTTTGAACTTCTGCCTAGTTACACAAAGGAAGGCCCTGAGACCGGTAGGAACCAGGAGATAAGGAAGCTACAACCATCAGTAGAGGCTGCAACCCAACACGATAAGAACAGTTAACGGTCTGGGCGGAGACAGGGAAAGAAGAAAACAAAGACTAAGAAGACCCCCCAGACCAGAAATTACCATTGGACCAGGTGGGGCGTGCAAAGGGCGTGAAGAGCACATGAAGAGCAGATGCGTAGATTGTAAGGGTATAATTGTCCAGGAATTTCTTTGTTCTGGGTCCCTCTCTGGAGACACCCAGTCCTTGCTGCTGTACCACTTGAATAAATTATTTATTTGGAGGATTTTTGCCTGAGACTCGCCTATGGGAAAACTAGGGCGAAGAAAATTCTCTAACAGTCTGGCACCCCAGGTGGGACCCTAGGCCACCATCTTTGGATCCTCTCGTCTCCAAACATCTGACTGCTGGCATTGGGTGAGCTCACCTAGGACCTTTGGAGTGGGAGGTGCTGAGGGGTGGGTGTGACAATTCGTTAATTAGAAAACAGTGTAGGGATTTTGAGTCTCTCTCGGTATCAGGGTGAGTTTGAGCCTCTCCTGTGCTGCAGCTTTAGGCAGTGTGCCTCCTGATCAGCGTAAGGTGCGCGTGGTAGACGGTTCGAGTGCCTCGGGGTTCAAGTCCCTTTTAGTGGTGGAAAATAATGGGAAATAAACCCAGCGTAGAGAAGGGGCCAAGGTACAGCAAAACTGGGAAAGAATTTATGCTACAGCAAGGCTATCAAAAAAGCACGCAGTTACCCTATGCAAAGAAGGCTGGCCATTTATAACCGGAGATGGAAACTCAGCAGAACGGTGGCCACCGCAAGGGACCTTTGATCAGCGCAGCCTTACCTTTCTGTGATATCGCCTAGGGGATTGGTTCCCAGGACAAACGGATTACTCGGATGACTGGGATGACTGAGCACTGGGGAGGAAACACCCAAGTCCGAGGTGTGGGATGAACGAGGCATCGCCAAAGGTAACGCTTGCAGTAGGGGAGGCTACTGCCCTGGACGAAGCCTCAGATAACGTCACAACCGCGTCCGCTCTACCTTAGATATCTACTGCTCCTTCTCTGTCTTCTGATTCCACTCTGCTGGCTGCTGGACTCTTATCCTATGACTTTTAATGTCTTACCTAATCCTGCTGCTATGCTACTGGGAGGTGGTGGGGTTCCCCCTGAGTGGCACGTATTTACCGATCAGCCTTAGAATCCTAGCGATTTAGCTTCCTGGGGGAGCAAAATGACGAGACTGAGAGAGGATGCAGAAAAATGTGCTCAGTTGTTTTCTAATATATGCACAGGGTATAACCCGAATTGGGGAGATACCCAAGTACTTTTAAGAGCATTGTTTCGGCCAGCTGAATTGGAAAGGATAGTTAAGAAAGATGCAGAAGTAGCACAACAAGCTGGGGGAGCAGAAACGCCCTGGCCGGCAAATGATCCTAATCGGGATTCAAATAATGCAAATGAGAGAGCCGCCTGCCAAACTGCACTCCGAAATTTAGTAGAAGCAATTAGGGCATGCAGAGAATTGGGGGTAAGTTGGGCTAAGGTACAGGAGTGCAAAGGCCAGATGAACATCTTAGTGATTTTTGGGCCCAATTCCCACAAGCTTTGTCGAAATATGGGGGAATGACCACTGTTGTGGTTTAACCCCAGCCAGCAGCAAGGACCACGCGGCCACTCGCTCACTCCCCCTTCCTTTCCCCCCAGAAAGGTGGGGAGAAGAGGGAGAAAAAGAGGGGAAAGGGGGAAAAAAAGCCCTTGTGGGTTGAGATAAAGACAGTTTAATAGGATAATAATGGAAAAGGAAAATAACAATAATAATGGCAAAAAAATATACAAGGCATGAGTTACTCTCACCACCTGGTGAATTGGTTGCCCAGCTCGTCCCAAGCAGTGATCACAGATTCCTGCCCACCAGCCAACTTCCATTTCCATCCTGAGCAGGACGTCTATGGTACGGAATATTCCTCTGGCCATTCCACTGTTGTCCATGCTCCTTCTCAGCTTCTATGGGAAGCTGAAAAAAAGTCCTTGAATAATATAAACATCACCTGGCAACACCTAAAACAATATGCATTATCGACATTCCTTTCATCCCAAATCTGAAACACAGCAGGCACTAGAAAGAAAATGAACTCTATCCCAGCTGAAACCGGGACAGACCGCACAAAATTTTAACGAAGCGCTCGCAATTAGTGTCTCTGTGGATCAGGCAGCCACATGATATACGGAAATACTTTAAAGAACACATGCCCGGATGGCAGGGGGAGAATTTGCAGAAGATTTTGAGTGTTGCTTTGTTTGTATATGATGGGCATGAGGAACAGCAGAAAGCTGAGCAGATTAAAGAAAGAGAGAACGCGAAAGATCAGGAGGCAAATTTTCTGGCCATGGCTTTGGCAAGGTTCTTGCCAGGCAGAAACAGGGGCCGAGGGGGAAGAAGACCGGGTACAGGGTCTGGACTAAAACTGGAAAGAAGGCAAAAGGGAATGAGAAGGAATGATGGAAGAGACTGTTACTATTGTGGGAACTTCAGACACATGCAAAGGGATTGACCATTCCAGCTGCGGGGATGGATGAGGGAAGGAAACTATAACGGGAGCAAACCGCCCCGGGAGGATTCGCAATCGCAATGACTGGAGGAAAAGGGACCCCGTGGATCTCGGGGTGGGACTGGAGGAATTAGAAATGTTTAATATGTGGGAAACACAATTATACCAGCGGGGACATATTACGGCCCAGAGAGCCTTTGTCACAGGCTGGGCTCACAGGATGTGACAACTCTGCTGAACACGGCCATCGTCTTCGCTTTCACCGCCAGCGTCTACCTCCTGATGGGCTTCAGTGCCGCCACGTCTCTGTCCCTCCTCCCACCATCCCGCTGCCCCTGCCACCGCTCCTGGCGCTTCCCAGAGCTCCTGTGTGCCTTGCTCTGGGCCCTCTCCTTCCTCCTCACCCTCACCCTCTACTTCTGCCCTGTGGCGCTCAGCATCTTTGTCCTGAGCTACCTCTTATCGGTGCTGACCCTGGTGTTGTCTGGTCTAACCCTGCTTGCCAGGGTCTTGTGCTCCTCATGGCAATGTCCCCCAAGGACTCTCTGTGTTGTGGTCCTGATGGCTGTCGTCTTCTTCCCCTTCTTCACTGCTGATTTTTGTTACTAGCTCTTGCTAAGACTGTGGGTGGATAAGAAAGCTTGGCACAGCAGGGCAGAGCAATTGCTGGGCAAAGCCTTGTGTGTGTATCTATCTCAGGTGGCTGCCAAACCATGTGGAGATTATGTGGAGCCTTCACATTCAGTTCTGTTACCAGGCAAATCACCACATGTTTGGGATGGCCCCTGGAAGGCTTTCCCTGACATGCACTGCCTGTGCTGCAAGCTGAGTTTTGTCTGCATATCACGTGGGTTGTCTGCACGCAAGCGGTATGGACTGGAACCGCCTCTGGTGGTTCCTCCGACTTTTCTCCAGGCTGCCTTCCTGGTTCGCTTGAGCAAATGCCGTTTCGCAACCATAACCTGAGGTCCGTATTCATTTCTGGTGTGTTTGCTCCTCTTCTAGAAAAACATGAGGAGCAGGGTTAAAATGAAACAACCCCGAAAGCACAGCCCTGCCTGAAGACTCTGTGGCTCTCAGCCCTTGCTATCAAGGAGCTGGGGGCGGGGGGGTACACTGGCTCTACTTTGCCTGTGAACTAAGCCACCAACAAACCATTGCTTGTGAGCTGGTTTTCTTTCCTGGTGTGGCTCCCCACCAGGCTGCACTAACTTTAGTACGAGCACAAGGCCAAGGTTGAGAAGATGCTGCTGGCAGGGAGAGGGTGGAGGGAGAAAAGGCATTTCGCAGTGCAGACCCAGGCCTGGGTGCAGCGCAGGACCTAGGATGGTGACAGAAGTTTCTCTGCCCTTTGGCTTGTCCCTCAGCCCAGTGCTACACGTCACCGGAGAGGCTGGAATGGAAATCGATCACTTGGGACAGTACAGGTACAGAGCCATGACAACTAAACCCATTAAAACCCTCTGGTCAAAACAAGAAGCTCAAACGGTGGTGGCCTGGGTCGCGCCATCCAGCCGTACACAGTCTGTTGCAAAAAGCCGTGCTCCCCTGGAGCGGAGCTGGAAAGCAGCACCTTGTGTGAAATTCTCGGCACGAGCGTGAGCACCAGGAATGCGCCACTCGTAATCCCTCGGCGCTATCGAACCCGTGCTTTTCTCAGAATGATTTAACCCTGGAGTTAAACAGTACATCAAACTCCCACTTCAAGAGAATGCTCGTTTCTTCTCCAACTCTGCAGCCCCATCTGATGTTGGCTTGTTCATCTTCCCACCGGCCAGGAGTGCAGGGCCGGCTCTGCTGACCGACTCCTTAGACAGAAAAGCAAGGATGCTCTGTGCAATCCATACCCCTCTCCTGCCATCTAGAGGCATCAACCCCACAGATATTTGCGAAATCACTGCCAACCCCGTGTTGGATGTGTCCCCGCAGCCTTCCAAGAGCAGGGTGTGGGTGAGCAGCAGGGTCTGGGGCTCCTGTTCCTTCTCGGGGGAGTCTGCGCCGCCCTGGAGAAGGCAGAGGGGTTCAGTTGGGCTGGGAAGGGGATTTTGGTGGGGGTGAGCTGCCAGCTAGCCTCTTCACGAGGGTATCCTGCTCAGCTTCCAGGACTGAGTGTCTCTCCAAGGAGTCGTCACCCTCCACCTCCCACCACAGTCGCAACAGACATAGAGGTACAACCAGCTCTGCCGTCGCAGTGCCTCCATGTTGGGGGAACCAGGGTGAGGAGGGGGCTGCACTTCCTCACGGACAAACCACATGGCTGCTTCGCACGGCAGCAATGGCCTCTACTCCTTGCTCAGCCGTTCACTTCAGTGTGGGTGCAGCGGTGCCGGCAAGATGCCCACTTGACTCCCTTGGCTTGCCCGTTTTTGCAATCCTTTCTACAATCCAGCCTTGCTTGGATAACAGAGGTGGCCACAGCTCCCCAGGGGCCTAATATGTCCCTGGCCAGGAGGCATCTCCCACCTGCCTGTCCCCGGCCTCTACCTCCTGGTTCTCCTGGGAACAGGGTTGCTGAAGGAGCTCCAGCACAAAGAGCTTCTGCGGGACCTCTGTTTAGGTGGAACTTCCTATGCTCAAGTTTGTGCCCATTACCTCTTGTCTTGTCACTGGGCACCACTGAGAAGAGCCTGGCCCCATCCTCCTGACACCCCCCCTTTCAGTATTTATAAGCGTTGATAATCCCCCCTCAGTTGTCTTTTTTCCAGACTGAGGGGATCCAAATCTCTCAGCCTTTCTTCATCAGAGAGATGTTCCAGTCCCCTCAGCATCTTGGTAGCCCTCTGCTGCACCCTCTCTAGCAGTTCCCTGTCCTCCTTGAACCGCTCCAGCTGTGCCCTCCCCAGGGCAGAGCAGAGGGGGAGGATGACCTCCCTCCACCTGCTGGCCACACTCTTCTTGATGCCCCCCAGGATGCCATTGGCCTTCTTGGCCACAAGGGCCCATTGCTGGCTCATGGGCATCCTGTTGTCCCCCAGGACTCCCAGGTCTCTTCCCACCGAGCTGCTCTCCAGCAGGTCACCCCCAACCTGTCCTGGTGCGGGGGGTTATTCCTCCCCAGGTGCAGCACCCTACACTTGCCCTGGTTGAATTTCATAAGGTTCCTCTCTGCCCAAGTCTCCAGCCTGTCCAGGTCTCTCTGTATGGTGGCACAGCCTTCTGGTGTGTCAGCCACGTTCCCAGCTTTGTGTCATTGGCAAACTTGCTGAGGGTACGCTCTGTCCCCTCGTCCAGGTCATTGATGAATATATTGATTGGGACTGGACCCAGCACTGACCCCTGGGGAACACCACTCGTCACTGACCTCCAACTAGACTCTGTGCCCCTAATCACGACACTCTGAGCTCTGTCTTTCAACCAGTTCTCAATCCACCCCACTGTCCATTCATCAAACCCACATTTCCTAAGCTTCCCTATGAGGATGTTGGGGGACACCGTGTCGAGTGCCTTGCTGAAGTCAACATAGACAACATCCACTGCCCTTCCCTCATCTATCCATCCAGTCATGCCATCATAGAAAGATTCCAACAGTCTCCAAACTTTAATTTTCCCCTATGCCTTATTCCCTACACCACTACTTCCCCCATCACCAACCAGAACCCCTTGGTTTGCCCATTTTTGCAACCCATTTTGCAGAGCCCTGTCTTGCTTGGCCAGCAGAGGTGGCCAGAGCTCCCCAAGGTACAAATGTGTCAGACCTTCCCCAGGCAAGAGATCCCACAAAACACCACAGAACTCATCAGCTGATGGGCAAAGGGGCCAGAGTTTATTGTCTGGGGCCAGAGCAAGGAGGGTCATGGCAATGGGAACACAGCCCGGGCACAGGCACTGGCTGAGCAGTGCAGCGCTGGCTCTGTGCTACGTGTCCCCACGCCTCCATCTCCTTCTGGCTGCCTGCGAGGCTTCACGTCTCCAGGCCTCCTTGCCAGCAGTGCCTTAGACAGTGGTCTCCACCATAGTGTCCTCAGGCACACGGCTCTCCTCCTCACTCGTTGCTTTCTCTTCGAACACTCGGCGGAGGGCGACTTTCATGGAGCCCTGGAACCGGCGCTGCCGGTAGCTCCCCACCAGGAAGTAAATGACTGGGTTGATGCTGCTGTTCAGGGGTGCCGGCAGGGAAAAAATGAAAAATATATATGGGGGTATATCAAAAGCATCAAGCAAAAACCCCAGTGTGGGAGGAAGCCCAAAGATGAACATGAAGATCATGCTCAGGAGGATGGCAACATAGAGTTTTCCTGGGTGTTGTCTCTGTGAGCCACATCGGAGTCTGATGAACAGGGAAAGGTTAGAAAGGAGTGGGAAAAAAGCAAAAATGAGAAAATTCGCAGTGCTGAAACCATGAAATACTTTAAGACAGTCTCTAGGAAAATGTAAAGGACAACCAATGAAAGCCAAAGAAACAAGTCCGGCGAGAGCCCAGAGCACCCCACACATGATGCCTGACAAGCGTTTTGGGCGGTGACACCGGTACCAGATTGGGAACAAAACAGAGGCGCACCTCTCCATGCTCATTGCTGTCAGGAGATACATGCTGGCATAATAGCAAAACACAGGCAGAATCGTCAGGATAAAATTGATCACGTTATAACCAAATGGGGAAAAACAATTGACCGCTGAAATAAAGTGTAATGTAAGTATAACAAGGCTGAGCAGGAGCAGAGAAAAGTCAGCAATGGACAGGTTAAGAACATAGACAGTGAAGGGGTTCTTCTTCATCTGGAAGCCCAGGAACCATATGACCACCATATTCCCCACAAGTCCACACAGGGAAACAAAAAGAAAAACACCTGAAATTATCAATGTAGGATAATTTTCTGTTATGCACCAATATTTTCGATCTTCCTGAGTGTCTTCGTATCCAGAATCCATGTAGTTCAGAGAGAGGTTTGTTGTGTTGGTCTCCATCATGGTGAATGACCCTGCTCTGGGTGGCCGCCTTCTCCCTCTCCCACCACCTACTAGGAGAGACCAGGAATCAGAAGGAAACGATGAGCAGCAGCGTTCCCAGCACTTGCCACCTTTTCCCATGGCCCCGCGCCAGCCCCAGGCTATGCCAGAAAGGACCCCATTCCCTGCCATGCCCAGGACAGGCTCCCACCCCTCCAGCCCTGTACCTGGACCGCCCCCAGCCTCCTACCTCCTGGTGCTGCTGGGCACAGTGCTGCTGCAGGAGCTCCAGCACACGCAGCCTCCAGGCTTCCAGGAGAAAAAGGGCAGTGATCACTGCTGGGGACACCCGCTCTGCTTTGGCCTCCTTCCTCATGACTGAGGGGCAGACCTCTGCCCAGAGATTCACGTCCTGTGGTCAGAAGACTCTCCTCACAATCTCATCACATTGGTGACAGCTGCCCCTCACGTGTCCCATGGACGGCGATCTTGTCAGTAAGAGTTGGCCACGTCACCCCCTTCCTCTCCTTCTAACGTCGTCCAGTGTCTTGCCACCATGCGAGTGGCCTCTGGTGTTTGCTGTGTCCATGGTTGTCCAAGACTTCCCCCTGATCTCCCTGGGGGCACTTTGACCCCATACACAGGTTTCTCCAAAACAGTTTGCAGAACCTGGAATGTCCTGCAAGTAACTCAGCTGGAGCTCCAAAACCATAGGAGGCAACCCTCACCAAGCCAAGGGCAAGCAAGATCTTCCGCTTGGAGGCCAAGGAAGAGTGAGGAGCACTGTGCCAATAAGGGACGATGCTGGGAAATGTTTTCCACAGTGGAGGCAAAGGAAGAAGGACACATGCTGTCATTGAAGGACAATGATGAGCTGATTTTTAGAGCTCCAAAATGGTGGGAAAGGGGAATAAAAGGACTTCATCTCATGAAGCCTGACTGAACAATGTAGCACAGGAAACTGTCTGTGAGAGGCTCTCTGATTCTCTCTTGCAGGGTCCCAAAGGCAACAAAAGGCCTTATTTGCCCTGACCCCACCCGTTCATCACCTGCCCATGGCACCAGTGGCTCCAGTTAGCGTCATGCCTGAGCAACCAGGCTTTACCTGATCTATTGGAGGAGTTGTACCTGTCACCTGCACCTGAGGACGTCAGTCTTGGGGATGACAAGCATAGGCAATAGCTCCCAGGAAGAGGTATTCCAAAGATGGAAAACACATGCAAGAAAAAGAGAAAATAAGCAATGAAAATGCCAGTCCCTCTGATGCTAGAGGATGACATTGTGTGACAGGAACCACTTGTAGATAAAAGCACATTGGCAGCACGATGTGCCCCACAAAATGTAATCTGAGATTCCACACATGGTGTCAGGGATGTGATTAGAGGCAGTGGGCAAAGCCCTCGTTCTGTTCTCTATCTGAATACTGGTGATTTATCACGGCAAGCAGAGACAAGGCCAGTGCTCTGCCTCATTGGGTGCTGTGGAGGGGACTCCGTTGGCATCCCAGGTGCAGGGAGTGGGTGGAGATGTCAGAGGAAGGGACGGGCATGACCAGGAGTGGTTCTGCACCTGGGAAATGATAGGAAGAAGAAGGAGCATTAAGGCCGTAGGACGATCAGGGACTTCCCAAGACGGTCAAGGGTTTGTTGTGCTATGGAGATCCTCTGAAGAGTCGAAGAAAGATTGAAGGTAGGAGACAGCTCCTTCAGCAAGATGGTGGAGGTGTCACCTCACTGACTAGTGTCATCAGGTTGAGCTCAGGGGAAGTGTTCTCAGAACGTGTTTAACCTGAGGTTACTTTCCTACCCTAATAGAAACAGCAGAATAACAGTGTCTGTACTTTGAAGTTTGTTATAATTTTGACATCTTAAATAGCATTAGCATTTTAATTCTAGTCTCAGACAATATCCATTCTCTTAAGGAAAACCCAAGGTGAGTGGTGCATTGAGGATTAAGTCTGACATGGCAGATGCCGTGTAGAGTGTCCAAGAGCCCATGCAGCAGCCTTGGCCCAGCCCTTTCCTTGGCTTAATTCCTTGAATTAACCCCACTGGTATTTCTGCGACCAGTCAGCTTTACTGCAGGGACGTGTCCCACGATTTGAGATGTAGTCAGCAATTCTGCACCACCATCTCCCCTAGAAGTTCATCCCTTCATTTTTACCCCCACAAAAATTTCCAAAATGTCTCTGTATCCCCCCCTTTTTTTCAGAGAAGGTGTCCAGTTTGTGGCTGGGGTGGTTTTGGCAGGCTCCTTCTGGTGAGTCCCCTGGTGGCAGACACCTGGGGAGGAGCACATGAGCAGAGATGTATAGCTTCCACGTAGCTCTCCTGCTCTCCAACACATTGTGGGTATTCTTGCTTCCGTGTTTCTTTTTGAACAAATGATTTCTGTTTCTTTTTAAAGAATAAATGCTTGGGGGGTAGGGACTGTGAAGGGAGATTGCTTTAATGCTTTATTGCAAACAATAATTGGTTTTGTAATTAGTTTTGAAAAGACATTTTTGACAAGATGTGAAATATGCAATGGCTTTAGAAGTGAGAAAGTTGGTGGAAAAGGAGCTGAAATGTTGGTTCTAGAGTGACAGGGGAGAGACAAAAGCAAACAAAGACCAGGCAGAGCCATTTTAAAACGCTGTTTATTAAACTTCGCACCCAAAGAGAGTGGCAGTAAGTGAAGCAAGCTAGTCACAAAGACACTTCTCATGCTTTACCATGGAGCAGCCCAAATAAACAGACATGCATTTGAAATTAGGATTAAGATATGGGGCTAGCAACATGGCTTGGTATAGCTCTAAATTAGACTCGTATATTCACTTTTCCCTCCACCCCCAGGATCTAGGGTGTAGAGCTTCAAAGGAATCTTTATGTTCTTCCTCTCTCTTTCCTTGTATTCCCATTTGGAAAGGTGATTGGGCAAAAAATGGGAGAAATGTAAGAGGACATATTGATGGTGTCATGGGTTTCCTGTTCATCTTTGTCATCTGCTGAATCTTCAAAGGCCCTCTGGAATGCCAGCTTGAGGGTGAACTTGATTCTCCGATCCCTGTAGCTCCCCACAAGGAAGTAAATGACGGGGTTGAGACTGCTGTTCACGCAGGACAGCACAAAGCTGATCTCCGGGGAGTAGAGGAATTTGTAACCCAAGAAGTCAAAGAGGATGAGGACGCTCAGAGGCACAGCGAAAATGAGGAAGAAGAGGACGGTGAGCATGATGACGGTGAAGAGCCTGCCTGTTCGGAAGTTTTGGGAGCTGCACTTGACTCTAAGGAAGAGGGTGAGGCTGAAGAGCAGCATGAGGGGCGTGCAGAAGAGGAAGTCCAAGGCTCCGATGGTGATGAGCATGAGCCGGCAGCTCCTGGCAGAGGGGCGGAGGGTACACAAAACATAACCCAACGTGTTCAGTAGGAAGGAGAGAGCCCAGAGCAGACCCGAGATGATGCCGGACAAGAGCTTTGGGCGGTGGCTTCGGCACCAGATTGGACAAAGCACAGAGAGGCACCTCTCAATGCTGATGGCGGTCAGGAGGTACAAGCCGGTCCCATACATGAAAAGGTCGAGGAAGAGGAATATCCCAAACTGCACTCCCACGTTGAACTGCATCAGGTACTGAACCGTCTCAATGGCGATGCAGAGGAGATACCCAAAGTCGGCAGCGGCCAGGTTCAGGATGTAGACAGTGAAGTGGTTTCTGCGGATGCGGAAGCCAAGGTACCAAAGGACCATGCCATTTCCCACCATCCCACAGGCAGCGCTGATGAGGCAGAAGCTCTCCATGAACTTGAGGACAGCATATGATGGCTCTGTCTTTCCCACAGCCCCGCTGTGATTAGTCCCATGGGCTTGGCTTGTGTTGCTTTCGGGAATAAGTGTTGTGAGCTCCTCAGCCATGACGAAATACCCCAAATCAAATACATCTCTACTTTCTGTTTCTCTTGGGATCAGAGAAGAGACAGAGGACATTTAGTGACTGACACATTGCTTTTATTCTTACAGCTTTGTGACTTGGGACAGATAGCTTTCAAGGGGCATGCGTGGTTACTATGAGTGTAGGTAACAGCAAGATGCAAAATGTTGAGGACGGCCAAAATCATGCAGGAGTTTGGAGAGGTGGAGATTGGCTAAGTGTGGCATCCATGCAGAAGAAGAAAGAAGGAGCCCATTCAGCAGAGTAAAGAAAAAGAAGCAGATGAAAACGTTGCTACTTACAGACAGAGCAGCAGATGGGGAGGCCGTGACTTCATAGTGACT
Source organism: Larus michahellis (assembly GCF_964199755.1). Lineage (NCBI taxonomy): Eukaryota > Metazoa > Chordata > Aves > Charadriiformes > Laridae > Larus > Larus michahellis. The sequence continues at coordinate 92,221,118 of NC_133899.1, read as the reverse complement.
GCGTGTGTGTGCGCTTGTGAGAGAGGACCGGAAAAATGGCACAGCAGAGACAAAACCCACCGCAAAACGTGTGGATGGTGAGGCACTGCTGAACCCCGTCCTCAAATGCTTACCTTCTGCCCTGTGCTGCTGAACTGAGCTCTCAGAGAAGCTGGGATCTGGCATCAGCTCTGGAGCGTCTTTCTCTTGGTGTCTAATTTATCCCATTGGATCTTCTGGGAAACACTTTGTGTGGAAAAGACGGGGAAGATGTTTCAGTCTGCAGATTCAGTGTGTGTCTTCTGTGATGTAATGAAACAGTTGCCTTAAGGAAGGAGCGTTTATCACTGTGTGGAGGGTGAGGACGGGATGAAGTCAGCAGCAGATGAGAACAGGTTTCTTTTATGTTGTGAAGCAATCTTACGTTTCTGCTCCACTTCTCTGGTTGCTCCTACAATAGGTGGGGAGAAAATTACCTGCTGGGGTTTCTATTGTCAGCGATGGTCTGGGATGTTGCTTGCATCTGTGAAAGGCTCTTTGTGTATTTGTACTGGGGCGAAATGCTGTTATGCTAGGGATGTATAAATGAGTGGTTAGTACAGGTTGTGGGAAGTTCTCAGAGGAATGGAATTCTATTTCATTTCGTCTTTCTTGGAAAATCAGACTTGGTTTAGATTGGATTAGTCTGGGGGGCAGTATCCCTTTTCCCAATGTTTCCTTCAAAACCTACTTCCCGAGCAATGCCTCACCCCAAATCCTGCCAAGACCCCGAGGAGAAAAACAGCTTGTCCAATGCGCCTGGGCTGGGGGAGATAGATCAGACAATGAGGCCTCCTTCCCTGGGTGCTAGGCATCAGTAGTCCTTTCTGGACACGATCAGACCTCACCTTCCACCCTGCGATGCTTCTGAGACTTCTTTCTGTCACAGTCTGTGTAAAAAGGTGCCTATTTCTTCCTCCTGCTGACAGACAGAGCCTCTCCAAACTGCAGCCGGGCTCTTACAGCGCCTTGATGATTCATTGCTCACCTCTGACCCCAGAGAAATAAAGCATTTCAAGAGGCTGCACTGAAAGGGACTTCAGAAGGGTAGTAAACATAGCAATTTATTCACAGCAATTAACAGAAATACTGCAGACAGGAAATAAGCTGGCTGTGTGCCACTTATAAAAGGGACAGGAAGAAAGGCCTGTGAAGGATGTGGCTCTGCAAGTTTTGAAATGGGCAGGTGTTGGCTGCAGGGGACAAACGCCCCTCAGTCTTCAGGGGTCACACTGTGAAGAAGCAAGGATCTTTCCCCACCTCCGCAGTCAGGGGTTGCCTTTCTTTGAGCAGACACGATCCACATTTTGTGATGTTGCGATTGCCTGACTTTGTCACCTCTCTTAGTTCAAATCAAACAGAGCTTAGGATCAGACCGAGTCCTTTATCTACAGCTTCTTGCCTATGGACGCTTGCTTTGACGTGCTGTCTTTTTCTGGCCTGGGTAGGAATGAGTGACTATGTTTTCCGCAGTTAAACTTTTAAAGTATACAACCTGCAGGGCCTGAAGTGGGGATTCCATAACGTACCGTGGGTCCCACCAGCAAGGCCTGCCAAGACCTGTTGGCCCTGTTGTACCTTCTCTGCTCTTCTTTGTGCCCAATCCCAAGTTGCTTTGTGGGTTGTTGACTGTGAGCTTGTGCAACACCTAAATAATGCAAAAGATACCTGTCTAGAGGTACTTGCCCCTGCTTCTGTCCCCAGTTAGCTGAGCTTGATTCTCCCCTTCTGAAGAGGACGTAGCCTTCTCTTACTACCTGCTGCCCCTTCCTTCCTGCGGCATGAAACCACATCTCCATGAAAGGTGCAAGAGAAGGAATTTGGCAGCTGATGCTAGTGAGGGCTGCGAGGGGAAGGTTGCTCTTTGCGGTGTGTGTGAGGTAGGTTGGGGTGAGGGAGAGAAGAGGGCTGGTTGTGATAGAAGCTCTTGGAATGGAGAATGGGATAGTTGCTTGAAGGGGAGGGTGGGGATAACTTCTGGGGGACAGGGGCTTGTGAAAGGGAACCAAATGAAGGAACCGGAGAGTCTTTCATTTTCCTGCATGTGGTGGAAAAACTGGACCGTTCTGAAGCATCCACATGCCCATACACATCCCTTCCTCCAGGCCTTTACTGCACTGCAGAAATACCAACAGTAAGGTATGTGCCTTCTGCTGAGATCAGTGAGAAAATAAAGATGATTTCAGACTCTGGTATCTAGGAGTTCCTCAGAGGAGCGGAGTTAGGTTTGCTGCCCTTGGGCAACAGATGACACCATCCGTTGCAGGCATCACATGCCGCTGGCACATGGACCATGTTGAGGAGCACTCTCAACACTTGCGGCCTGGGCTGCCTGTCTCCTTTCAGCTGGGAAGCAGAAATGTGGGCTTTTTTCTGGATGGTGGCCCCTGAGGAATATACCCTTCTCATGCGTGACCACTGATCTTCTGGATGCTCTGACATCCTTCCAGAGAGATACCGAGCAACTTGGAGGACAAACTTAGCTCAGATGCTGAGGACATTCTCATTCTCAGGCTGGGCTGATTGTCTTGGTGTTAGTTCAGGGTGGAAAATCCTGCAAATGATCCCCATCTCCTTGCAGATCCCATCACCGACTTCTTTTGGACCACAGGAGATACGCTGCAAACATCTGGCAGACGCCACCGCTGAGAATGCTTGTCTTTTACCATGGATGATTGAGGGTGTCTACGATGGTGGTTTATATGCAAGCAGCACCTTTTAAGTGTCCAAGGGTGGATGTGAAGTGTTCACATTAATGTGATGTGTAAAATGTGTTCATATTAAATGCCGCGTGTCTTCCTGGTGGGTATGTTTAAGGACAAACTGCCAGGATGGAAAGTTTTTCACAGTTTATATTCATAAGTTTTTATCAGTTGACGGCTTCTTCTGAGCACAATAATGTTTTAAAATACAATTTGTTTTCCTTTTAAAAAAAAAAAGGCTTTTGACATTTTTAATAATAACGGAAATGTTTCGGTTCTCCCAATGATAAAATGATTACAGATATTAAAAGGAAAACATTTTTAACATGTTTTCTGATAAATGGATGCTCTCTTCCCCTCAGCAGTAGAAGCTAGAAGGAAAAAAAAACCTTACTAAAGATAATTGATGACATAGACCTAATCTGAATCAACTATATGTGTATTGCATAACAATACCATTAAAAATTAAAGAATAGTAGAAATGGAACTCAAATTTCAGCTTTCAGCAATTGTAAACAGGAAGCAAAAAGCAACTACAGACATTAGGGTGAACCCCTATTTTTTTAAGTGGTGCATTTCAAAATTAATAAAAAGATGAATGAACAGAAAAAAACCACAATAGACAATAGAAGAATGTAGTTTCCCTTTAGGAAAATATTTGCAGATGAAGGCATGAGGAGGAAATCTGTAAGGTTTCTCAAAGAAAATTACCTGCATTGCCCTTTTCTGTCAATTTAGGTTAAAAGAGCAAATGTTACATAGTCTGATAGTACGACACTTCAAATAATCACATCTTGCATCTCAAGGGATTGGGTATAGAGAATAATTTGTTGAAAATTGTATTTATTTACCTTTCTTCTATTTCCTATTTTTTCCCTATCCTTGAATGTATTTCTGTTGGTAGAGGAGATGTTAGAAGCCGTGGTTCTTATCATCTGTCCTTCTTAAAGGAAGAAATAATAACTCAATACATGCTGTAGTTAGATGCAGATACTCTGTCCCAGACTGAAGGAAGCTAAATTAATATGCAACTCCAGCCCTATATTTCTTTGAAACACAAGAAAAGGGAGCGTGCAAGTCAGTACATAAAGTGGTAAGGCAAGTTGGTAGGGGCTGGAGCCCTTTTCTACTACATCACAACTCTCATGACTCATTTCAACAAGAGGATTGGTTCCCATCTCATTTTCAGAGATCCGAGTAAAAAGTGACTGAGAATTTATGCATTCGATATTGTTGCGCTCTGAAATACAGAGATTTATTGAGTGAGCTGCAAATTCTGAGCAGGATTCCTTTGATGAAAGGCAGACACCAAGACATTTCTTCTTATCAAATTGAAATAATTTAATGGCCACTGAAATGAAATAGGCACTTCTAATGTGGTCCTAATACAGGTCAGACAAATTCTGTGGTCCAGGTGCTTATGTGTTTTCACCAACCACAGATGGAGCTTAAAATCGCTAGCTAAAAGGTAGGGATCTACAATGAAGATATCGAAGGTTAGGTGGGATAAACCTTCCCCAACACCTCAGAGTTCTTCAATTTGTAAACTATCGGCCCTCAGCTCCAGACCAATGTTACTGTGTTAGGCACAGCAGGGTACTAGGAGGACATAGTCATTGTGTCACGGGTTTCCCGTTCATCTTTGTCATCGGCTGAATCTTCAAAGGCCCTCTGGAATGCCAACTTGAGGGTGAACTTGATTCTTCGATCCCTGTAGCTCCCCACAAGGAAGTAAATGACGGGGTTGAGACTGCTGTTCACGCAGGACAGCACAAAGCCGATCTCCGGGGAGTAGAGGAATTTGTAACCCAAGAAGTCAAAGAGGATGAGGACGCTCAGAGGCACAGCGAAAATGAGGAAGAAGAGGACGGTGAGCATGATGACGGTGAAGAGCCTGCCTGTTCGGAAGTTTTGGGAGCTGCACTTGACTCTAAGGAAGAGGGTGAGGCTGAAGAGCAGCATGAGGGGCGTGCAGAAGAGGAAGTCCAAGGCTCCGATGGTGATGAGCATGAGCCGGCAGCTCCTGGCAGAGGGGCGGAGGGTACACAAAACATAACCCAACGTGTTCAGTAGGAAGGAGAGAGCCCAGAGCAGACCCGAGATGATGCCGGACAAGAGCTTTGGGCGGTGGCTTCGGCACCAGATTGGACAAAGCACAGAGAGGCACCTCTCAATGCTGATGGCGGTCAGGAGGTACAAGCCGGTCCCATACATGAAAAGGTCGAGGAAGAGGAATATCCCAAACTGCACTCCCACGTTGAACTGCATCAGGTACTGAACCGTCTCAATGGCGATGCAGAGGAGATACCCAAAGTCGGCAGCGGCCAGGTTCAGGATGTAGACAGTGAAGTGGTTTCTGCGGATGCGGAAGCCAAGGTACCAAAGGACCATGCCATTTCCTACCATCCCACAGGCAGCGCTGATGAGGCAGAAGCTCTCCATGAACTTGAGGACAGCATATGATGGCTCTGTCTTTCCCACAGCCCCGCTGTGATTAGTCCCATTAGCCTGGCTGCTTGCAGTTGGAAGGAAGATTGGTACCGTTGAAATATTCATAATGAGCGATTTCAGGGAGACCTGTAAGGAGAGAGGAGAGAGGTGGTAACTCCAGCGTGACTTTCCTTCATGGTGTCCTGGTGGTGTTTCTGGACTTGCTCCATCTCGTTGTAACCCCAAGCTTGATTTAGGGAGGGATTGCTGTGTTTAGGCTCCGAGCACAAAGCGTTATTCAAAGCACTGATTCTAAGGCCAAATTCTACATACGGCATGTAGGAAAAGTCAGATTGCAGTTTATCTCTCCCTTTTTAAAATTCATTTCTAGAACGTCCTTTTTGCAGTCAGTATTGGGAAACAAATACCTTAACAAGCAATTATAGCTTACATTAATCATGTCTGCAAAGTACCTCTGGTCTGAATGAAAAGAAACCCCAGTGTTAACGACTCTGGGATAGGTGTCTTTGTTTCATGTAGCGAGGATTAGGTGGGACAAATCTTGTCCAAAGTGTGTGGAAGCTCTAGGCAATCAGCACACAAGTTTAATCAGCATGAAAGCTGATCGAGTTTTGTCTTTTGCATATGCCCAGAAAACGTGGTAGAGAGTACTTAAAATAGCCGGTAGTTTTTTGTGTTGGTGACTGATTTCTATTTTAATAAAGTATAGTTTAATGTGGTTGCTTTGTTCTCTTGAGCCCTATGTACAGACAATAAGCAATTCAGTCTGGCAGATCAGCCCATGGTGACTTCCTTCTCAGAGAGAAACTGTGAGAACCATGGGTGGGACAAAATGTCTGGCCCTCACAGGACGTTGGAATAAGGGCTCAAATAATTATTTCACCCCATTCCCTGAGGCAGCTCACCCCGCTTCTTCCCCCACGATACTGGGATGTGAATACGAATCTTGTGGGGGGAAAAAAAGTTAAAATTATATTTCACACCTTATTTTTTTTTTTTTTGTCTGGCGAGGTCAAACAGCGTGACTCTTCCTCTCTCCCCACCAGCTGTTAATTTTGATGTGGGAAGGTAAATAAGTGTCTTGGAAGACAGCAGGAGATAGTTAAAAAGAAGAGAGGAACAAGTCAAAATGGGGCGAGCTAGGCAGATGTGAATCATTGAACAGTCTAACCAGCATGAATAATCTCTTCTCTCTTTGTAAAATCCCGTGGCATACATGGAGACAGACTTCCATAAACAAGCGAAACATGACAGATTGAATCATTATTGTTTCATCTCAGCACCCCGGATACACTGCATGGGTAGAGGCAAGATAAATGCCTGATGCAGGTAATTTCCTTGGCCAGCTGATGGCCTGGAGCAGTGGAGACAATCTTGCTGCGTTAGTCCGTGGAAGGCACGTACGCCAGCAGTGCTTGGTTGGGAATTCAGCTGGGACCATTAAATCTGGCTTTCACCATTAAAAATGCAAACATCTCATTTAACGTCACCTTCAAAGCTGCCATTTGAATTAATGGAGGTTTATGAGGACCACCAACAGGAATGTATTTTATCCTAAGATAGCTCTCTTCGGTAGGTGTGCAGTCACCTGCCTGTCTTTGCTGACTGCAGATACATTGCAGAGCGCCAGCTTCGGCGAGAGGATTAGCGTGTGGCCAGTTGAAGTCGGCGGAGGTGAATTCCGCCCTTTACTTCGCCAAAGCTTGCAGGATGTGAAACCTTTAGGGTTGACCAAAACCATGGAACTTCTGGCACCGCACCATACTCTTATATAGGAAGATGGATGATTCCATCCTCAGCTGTTACGGGACCTTGAGTGCTTCTAGCGTTAAGTCTTTAGAGACGACTGGTCTCTAAAGGAAACAATTTCAGCACATATTGAAAGGGACCATGGAAAACAAAACCCATCATCTCCTTCAGAAGGCACAGAATCCACAACAGGAACATCCCTGAGTTCAAACTCACCTTCTCTTTCCTCATCTGGGCAGAGCAGCGTACTGCCTGACCAACATCACCTGCAAGGCTGCCTCTTCCCCGAACATCTCTAGCAAGCAAATTGAAAAGATGCAGCCTTATGACTTTGCTCACTTCCTCGCTACATGCTTTTGGGGTGGCAGCAAATTGTCAGACCTTGATGCAGGGTAGAAAGCAGCTGGAGCAGCCTTTAATTCTTAGAACCAAGTCTGAGGTGAGGAGAAAACCAGTTGTTAAATGGTTTCCTAGCCTTTAGAAGACCCAGTGCAGTGCTATCCTCTGCCACAAGCTATCTGAAGCAAATTTCCAGTTGATTGGAAGAGGACATGAACATTTGAGTGTCACTTAAGCTCTGTCTGAGCCTTCTGACCAGGTGCCTGTTTCAGCATAGCAGCTGTTCTACCTCCCTGCGGCAGTCACCTCCAGAAGGCAGCTGACCCCATCCTTCAGAAGCGTGTCTCTCTCCAATGGGCATTCAAGGAATGGTAGGTGATTAACTGTCTAACTTAAGCTTGTCAAGCATATTTCATGATGTTAAACGACATTGCCCTGTGTCATTGGTCACATTGCCAGGTACAGATATAGCTGTAATGGATGCCCTGTGGAAAAATGACAAAACATCAATAATTTTGCCTTCCACTGTAATGGAAGTGACTCTGTCACTGACTTCTGTAGACCATGGAGAAGAATACCAAAAAAGTCACTCACAGTTCTCATATATTTATTTATGACCTCAGAAAGGCTGTTTTCTTCTCGTCTCGAAGACACATTCAAGATATGAGTCTACTTCCTTAGCGAAACTAATTAGTGAAAGCTTGCATTAAACAGCAGCAGACTGAGTCGAGGTGTTCTTTTTCTCCCTTGAGATTAACCATCCTTCCTGTGATTTGCATGATGAGTAGCGTGCAGTTGTTGTGGCAGATGTCAGGCTGAACAACCTTGACACCACAAAGACACTTTAGACTATGGACACAAAGTTATGATGTTGTATTTTCTTGGCTAATCTCAAGTGAACATTTAAGACCAAAACTGCTAATGCCAGGTCCGTGAATAATGGCATCTTGTATTACAGAGGTGTATTTAGAGCAATTCAATAGCACTTGTTCATGGAGAAGGGTCCCCAGAATGAAGCTCTCCTTATCTTGAAAATGATCAAGACAAATGCTCACCTATAGCCAGTTTCCAACCAGCAGGAGAAGAAAGTGTTGGATCTCCTTTCCTCCATTTTTTTCCCTCCTCCCTTCCCTTCACCATCTCTTCAAAAGCACCGCAGAAAGCATTAGACAGAGTGCGATGTCAAAGATACCATCTAGGAGTTTCTCACCTTTTTGTGGATTCCTTGGAATTTCAGTGACTGATTTGCAGCAGCTGCCTGGTATGGATCTGCGAGGTAAAATTGTCACCTGAGTTCTGTGACATGGGGTCCAGATAAAATCCGTGTGTCATACTGTAGTGCAGGGCTAGTTAGACACTTTAAAAAGCCATGGTCTTTTCAACGTGACATCCGACAGCCAGCCAATCACTGACTAGTTTGTTATGCATCGGCACTTAGTTTTTGACCACTTCCCCCTTCCCTCTTTGTACAAAACTGTCACTGTCATGCTACTACTTCTCCCTTCTTCATCCAGCCACAAAGAAAGCAAGAACTGTGTGTACACAATTATACCTTGCCTCTTGCACTGGTGCTTTGTTTCCCACTCATCTCCCTGAGACGCTCCAGTTTCACAGACCTCGAAGGGGATGCTTTACTGCTGCTCAAGGTTGCACAGAATGAGAAATTGTCAGTCCTCTTCCATAATGCCCGCTGATGATTTCACAACATCCCTCAGCACAACTTCTCATTCCCCGAGGGCCTGTTGTCCCTGCCAAACTGGCCTGAACACGCCCATCGCCACAGAGTGTCCTCTCCTGACCCACAGCCTCTCCCAACACAAGTTACCACCCTACTTAGTCCCCACGGCTTCACACGACCTTTCCTGAAGGAGGGTCCACCCAAACTCCATAGCCTTACCACACCTCAGCAGCTACAGTTGCACAACCTCTGCTGGTGCTGCCTTCAGTACGCAGTGCCCTTTTCTGATGTCAGGAGCTCTTTCAACGCAACTTCACACAGTATTACCTGCCACTTCACACTGTCTTTCGGCACAGTCCTTCACCACACCTCAGGCACTTCCAATTTCACAAAATCCCTCAAGACAGGCTCCAGCCTCATACCTTCCATTTCCAGTTTCACAACTTCCCCCACCAAAGAGTGCCTCAGCCCCATCCTGCCCACCATCAAATTCATACCTCTTCACCACCTCATGTCTCTATCAGGACAGCCCCTTGTCAGCATCCACCCACAACACCTCACTCATCTTCTCACCGTGCACAGTCCCTCCATGTGCATGAGCTACCACCACCATGGTGTCCAGATCCACGTGCCAAAGTAAGTGGAGTGAAAATGGAGAAAACACGTTTCTTCTTTCCTGGCAGTAAGCACATCCTTAGAGGGAACTATTTTGCAACAGGAGATATCATCGACTCTTGATTTGGGTTTGTGCATTAAGTCACTTCTGCTAGTCTATTTGGCTAGGGAAGCAAAGGGACATGAGTATGACGCTAGTGAAATTGCTGCCAAGTGTGTCAGTGGGTAGGGAAACTGGCAGATCTGGCCCAAATTAGCTTAGCAGGCCAGATACCCGATGGTTCATCTTTATCTGCTTCTGTCGTTTGTTGTTCCTCTTCCTTTCCCAAAGATTGTAAGACTGTTTTTACTTTCTTACCCAATTCTGTGTTTCCTATAGTGGCTACTGTTAACCCTTATTAACCTGGCCAGGACTCCAGGCTACAGCGTAAGATGGTATTTAAGTTACAGGACAATTTTCACCCAGAGCAGTATTCAACCTCCTCATTAATTTGGGGATTTTCATTTTCAGTGCATGGATGGCTGGCATTCTATATCAGGAGGTGCTTAGATTACTTTGGTTGTTATTGGGCCATTCTAAATTTTAAGAAATGTCAACAAAGTCGCAGGCAGTTGATGAAACAATTTATTTGTTGGCTATTTATTTATTTATTTATTATAAGTTAGAAGCTAAAAATACACAGTAGACTTCAGAGCAGTTTGAGTTGAGCTGATTCATGAATTAGCATATCTTTTGCTTTATTGTGTTTCATTTCCTAGATTCACCTTTGGTTGCAGATGCTTGATGTTAAGAAAGATGAGGGTCTTCTTGACAGCAAGATTGCATAGAATCAGGATGTCTTGAGTTGCAAAGGGCCTTAAAGATCATATAGTTCCAACCCCCTGCCATGGGTAGGGACATCTTTCACTAGACCAGGTTGCTCAAAGCCCCATCCAGCCTGACTATGAACACCTTCAGGGATGGGGCATCCACAACTTCTCTGGGCAACCTGGGCCAGTGTCTCACCACACTCATCATTTCTTACTTGTGTCCAATATAATTTCTTCCTTGTGTCCAATCTAAGTCTACTCTCTGTTAAAAACCGCTGCCCCTTGTCCTGCCACTACAGGCCTTGTTGAAAAGCCTTTCTCTGTCCTTCTTATGAGCCCCATATATACATTGAAAGGCCACAAGAAGGTCTTGAGGAGCCTTCTCTTCTTAGCCTTCTTCATAGGAGAGGTGTTCCAGCCTTTGGATCATTTTCGTGGCCCTCCTCTGCACCCACTGTAACAGATCTGTGTCTGTCTTGCACTGAGGACCCCAGAGCTGGATGCAGTACTCCAGATGGGGTCTCACCAGACAGGGAAAATCACCTCTGTTGACCTGATGGTCTCCCTTCTTTTTATGGAGCCCAGGATAGGGTTGGCTTTCTGGGCTGCAAGCCCACATTGCTGGCTCATGTTCAATTTTTCATCCACCGGTATCCCCAGGTCCTTGTCTGCAGGGCTGCTCTCAATGCCTTCACCCCTTAGTCTGTACTCATAGCAGGGATTGCCCCGACCCAGGTGCAGGACCTTCCACTTGGCCTTGCTGAACTTCACGAGGTTCTCACGGGCCCACTCCTTAAGCCTGTCAAGGTCCTCTGGACGGCATCCCTTCCCTCAAGAGTATCAGCTGCACCACTCAGCTTGGTGTCATCTGCAAACTCGCTGAGGGTGCACTTGTACCCATCGTCTATATCAATGATGAAGATATTAAATAGTATTGGTCGCACTATGGACCCTTGAGGGACACCACTCGTTGCTGATTTCTACTTGGACATCAAGCCATTGACTGTAACTCTTTGGGCGCAACTTTTGTTCAAATTCTAGATGTCTATTTTAGACCTAATCCCATCCTAAAATCAGGTCTGAGGTAGATCAGGTGAGAAAATTTCTGGAGAGGTCTATTTCTTTCCATCGGAGAGCCCAGAGTGACAAAGACTCAACTCAGCTGACTTCTGTAGGCATAAAAGAGCTGACTTCCTCCCTCGGCTTCCTCATTTGTGAAAGAAGGATTTTTTTCACTTTTTTTCACTGCGATTCGCTGACCTTTGCAAGAAGATGCAAGTTCTTGCAAGAGGCTTTATTCACTGGATTGCCAGTGATGAAATTTCATGCAAAACAGGACTGGAAGGGTCATCAAGAAGTAACCCCGGCCATCTTCTGTCTCTGTGAAAACTTAAGCATAAGCACTCCGTCTCTTTTAAAATGAAGACTCTCTGTCTTTTTTAAAATGAAGATTTGTGGTTTATGTGTTTTCTTTTTGGAATACACAAAGACGTGAAGTACTGTTTTATTACTCACAATGCTATAAAGCCAAAGCAGTGGGTCTAATGGGGCTCTACACTTGGGAAAACCATAAAGCGTGGCTTACTGAAGGACTCTGGAAAGGGTTAACCGGTCTGGGTCACGGTACATGCTTGTCCAGTTTAATATTCCGCTAATGCATTGGCTGTTATTTCTACTGGAGAAATGCTGAAATGCTTTCATAATACCATTATCACAGACTGATGGCTGTTTTTTCAAGATGTGTTTGCTTGAACTTTTCAGTGAGGACAGAATTAATCTCTCCCCCGTCACCCCTTCCTTTCATGCCATCCTTTCCTTAAGCCTCTGCGCCTCCCTCCTCCAGCCCCAGGTGCCCTTCAGGTGGGAGGTTTCCTTGGAGAAGGTTACGGACTGCTACTTAAACAGTTTTCTTCTCAGCCTTCTTTCTGCTGCTGGGTTGTGAATGCATCCTTCGGTGCACCCAGGCCAGGCCACGCGACGCTATCCAGACAGCCCATCAAAACAGTTCTCACATGGGCAGAAAATACCAAGATACGCCTGTGACACAGAAAAGCAAGAAATTAAATCACATGGGATTATACAGCACCTCATAAGTGAGTGTTGGAAGCTTTCCAGAAGCCGTTCTATCTTCTCTAAAGACTCTGTGCTCTAACTCATTCCTACCAGGGAAGGCAGGTGTTGAGGAGATAAAATCATACAGCCCTTACTCAAAAACTTAGAGATCAACACGAAGGAGGTAAATTTTCCAGTTTCTCTGGATTCTTTCTTTTCTGTTTTTGTTTCCTTTCTTCTTTTCCTGATTTCCTTTCTGCTTTTCTTTCCCTTCTTCTTGAACAAATGTGAAAATGCAAAGAGAAATTTTTACGGAAGCGATCAATGAGCTGTGGCTGTCTTTGGCTGGAACCGCACACAGAGCTAGTTCTGTAGTCCCAGATTAGATTACTTTGTTATTTTGTTTCCCATTAGCCATCTGAGATTTTAGGGAAGAATGCTTGCAATAAGGAGGTGGTGCAATTTCTCTTCCTTTTTGAAGCGTTACCAGTCCACAGTGTATTTATTTTATTTTGCAATTGATTGCATTATATCACATATACCTTTAGTCTCTCCCTGAAAAGATACTTGTAGAAAAGCAAGACGTAACTTGTGGGAATCCTCTACTGATTTAGTCATTCTAGTCATCCTTTCAGAGTCAACAGAAAGAAATAGGCACCTCCAGCATGTAATTCATCACATCTTTAAGTAGACGCCTTAGGCTGGTCATGAATTGTCCTACAAAGGCAGAAAAGTTGTTCAGCCTGGAGAAGAGAAGGCTCCAGGGAGACCTTAGAGCCCCTTCCAGTACCTAGAGGTGTTATTAGGGAGCGGAGTGATAGGATGAGGGGACCTGTTTTTAACTGAAAGAGGGGAGATTTTGGTTAGATATTAGGAAGAAATTCTTGGCTGTGAGGGTGGTGAGCCCCTGGCCCAGGTTGCCCAGAGAAGCTGTGGCTGCCCCATCCCTGGAGGGGTTCAAGGCCAAGTTGGACGGGGCTTGGAGCAACCTGGGCTGGTGGGAGGTGTCCCTGCCCAGGGCAGGGGGTGGCACTGGGTGGGCTTTAAGGTCCCTTCCAACCCCAACCATTCGAAGATCTATTTTTCTTGGAGATATATCAGAAAACAAATTATCCATGTAAATTTTACCCCCTTCTTGAATATCTTTTACCTACTGTTACTACAGCCGTAAGCACAGTAAAAGTCCCTGACTTTCCCAACTTCCTCTCTAGGCTTTACTTTGTGGGTTTGAGAGCAATTTTGGTTTTTCTCCATTTCACTGTTTCCTGCGGATGCTTAATCAGTTTTTGCCTGCACAAGACTTTCTGACGTTGCTGTCATTTTAAATTGGCGCTAGATAATTTGAATTAACTGAATCATTTCATGCATCTGCTCAGATCACCGGCGCAAACGGAAAACTGCTTGTGTTGTCATTGGGCAGGGCTTGCAATGGTGATTTTTAACAGTAGTTGACTGGAAATGTTTTGATGCTGGGATGAATCCCATACAGCTGATAATTTGTTTCTAAGAGGTGCCCATTTTTGGTTAAACTCTGTAAAGAGTTTAATCTAGTGGTTTCCAGGCTTCTTTGACCAACTCAACTCTGATATCTTGGTGCATAGTAGCAAATTGGTAATGTTAAGGACTAAATCTTCCTAAAGATGTATTTATTTACTAGTGACACATACTGCTCCAGGGGCTGTAGTTGGAAAAGACCAAACTAAAGCAGCCCCACATTCACACTGGAATGTGACCATATCTGAAAAGAGAAACTGTAGAGGTGTAGAAACACCTAGATATAAGGAGTTCAGGCATAGCACACAAAAAAATGGGGATGGCATTATGGAAAGCTCTGAGCTACTTTCAGGGGACAAAAAGGATCATTCTCTGAAGTTAACTTTACGCTGGTGATGTTAATTTACTTATGCTCCTCTTAGTAAATGGAAAAAGAAAGGATTCTGTAAAGGGGCTTAGTTTAGCTGTTCTGCCAATAGAGAGACTTTGACCGCCAGCTAGACTGGCTGCACGAAACAGAAATTAACCCTCGAGAATATCCCCCAGAGCGTGTCACAAATCGGCATAAAGTAAACTTCATACGCCGCTGTGACAGAAGATCTGAAAAGATCCTTCGCTTCTTCCTTCCTTTCAAAGGAACATTGCTGAGATTTAGAGCAAGCTAAATACTAGAGCAAGTCATATGTGAAATTTTTTGCTGTTTTCACCAGGGCAGATAATTTCCCCAGAACTCATTGTTCAGCTCATGAAGCTGCAAATTTGTGTTTCAAAATGTACATGCACAAGAGATTCTCTTTTTCTCTGTGAGTGGTTTCATTTCATTTTCTCTGAACAAGATAATTTTTGCTTATAAAATAAAACAGCATTCCAAGGAATACTTCCAGGTGTTCACCTGGAATACTTCCACGTGTTCTTCCAGGTGTATCTTTAAGATAACAAAGATTGTTTAAGATAACGAAGATTGTTATCATGGACGTGGTCTACATGGAGGGCAAACATGCTTTTAAACATCTGTCGTCCCTGCGGTGCTTGAGGTGAATGCTCTGGCTTCGTTCTTAGTACACCAGCCATAGATCCAGTCCTTTAAAATCCTGGAGGACGGCGATGGAGGGCCATATCACAGCGTGCAGCTGTCTCAGTGCGGTAACAGCCATGGCCGAAGCCTCATGCAAGGAGAATTAAACACCTGTGGGGGTGGAGGGGGAGAAAAAAGAAACCAAACAAGAAAACCACTTCATAAACTTAATACTAATCCTATATATTTCTCAGTCTGTATGCACTTCTGATAAAGAATTCATTATTAATAATGAAAAAACCTGATGAATCATTTGTCTTTATTTTTCCATGTGCCTAGGCTGTATATTGCATATCGACGCCCAACTGATTAACATGGAGAATGCAAGCACTGTGAAGGAATTCATTCTTCTGGGCTTCTCAGAGAATCAAGGGGTGCAGAAAATATTTTTTGTGGTGTTTCTGTTCTTCTATATGATTATTTTGGCAGGAAATCTGCTCATTGTTATCACTGTAATTAGGAGTCAACGTCTGAACTCCCCCATGTATTTCTTCCTCTGCTACCTGTCCTTTGTAGATATCTGTTACTCTTCCGTCACAGCTCCCAAAATGATTGCCGACTTCCTTGTTGAAAATAAAACCATCTCCTTTGTGGGTTGCATAGCGCAGCTGTTTGGGGTCCATTTCTTTGGCTGCACAGAGATCTTCATCCTCACAGTGATGGCCTACGATCGCTACGTTGCCATCTGCAGACCTCTCCACTACACTGCTGTCATGACCAGGCGTGTGTGTGGCCGGATGGTCATCGGCTCGTGGGTAGGAGGCTTCCTGCACTCCATCGTGCAGACTCTTCTAACCACTCAGCTCCCCTTCTGTGGCCCTAACAAAATTGACCACTACTTCTGTGATGTCCACCCCCTCCTACAACTGGCCTGTACCAACACCTACACTGTGGGCATCATTGTCGTTGCCAACAGCGGAATGATAACTCTGAGCTGTTTCATCATCCTGGTCATGTCCTACATTGTCATCCTGGTTTCCTTGAAAAGTCAAACATCTGAAGGGCGGTGCAAGGCCCTCTCCACCTGTGGGTCCCACATCACTGTGGTGATTCTGTTCTTCGGGCCATGCACGTTCATCTACATCCGTCCGTCCAGCAATCTGTCGGAGGACAAGAGCGTGGCAGTGATTTACACTGTCATCACCCCCATGCTGAACCCACTCATCTACACGCTAAGAAACGGGGAGGTGAAGAGTGCCATGAGGAAACTGTGGAGTAGGAAAGTGGGAAGTGAAAATGGCAAGGTGTAGAGCTGTGGTAACATTTCCAAAGGATCGGAGAAAATCAAACACATGATCCCTTTTGTGAAAGTTCCCCCAGGATTGCCTTTCGAAGAAGAGCTTGCTGTTAGTTCCTGTTGTAATTAGGAAGACACTGAAGGTTCATCTTTTAATTTGAAAGACTTTGTGAACTCTGTGACAAGCCAGCATTCCCTTTCTGTTCTCTTGTCAACTGGTGCAGGCTCAGACCTGGGGCTCCTGAGCACTAACTGAAACACCAGTGTTTAAATAAATACTATGACAAATACTGAAAATGTTGTCCAGGTGGAGGATTCCATTACTCAGGTATAAGCTTCCAGATGAACTCCATCTGGTCTGTGATCCATTCGGCTGGGAAAGAGAGGACTGTGGTCACCTGCTGCTGGAAACAGAGGGCACTTTCTGCTTGCAGTGAATGCCTTTTTATGAGAACCCCATTGTGGTGTCTTGAATCCATGGGTTTGCAAATAAAAACCTGACATTAGGTGATAGTTGGGTCATTTGCTGATGCAGGTAACAGGAGGGGGACCTTCTCCCCTTCCCCTGGCAGTGCAACAAATCCATTCTGTGGTGTTCAAAGTCAGGTTGGATGGGGCTTTGAGCAACCTGATCTAGTGAAAAGTGTCCCTGCCCAGGGCAGGGGGGTTTGGACTGGATGATCCAGTTGTGTTCCAGTTGTGTTCCAGTAGTGTTGCAACTTAGGGAAAAAAAGAGGATCTATGGCCTCTGGAAGGAAGGGCAGGCCACTCAAGACGACTACAAAGAGGTAGTTAAGCTATGTAGGGAAAAAATCAGGAGGGCCAAAGCCCAGCTGGAGCTAAACCTGGCTTCTGTTGTCAAGGACAACAAAAAAAGCTTCTATAAATATATTAGCAATAGGAAGAGGACTAAGGATTATCTCTGTCCTCTAGTAGATAGGGCTGGCAACATAGTGACCAAGGATGAGCAAAAGGCTGAGGTACTTAATGAAGTCTTTGCCTCAGTCTTCAGCAGTAGGACCAGTTGTTCCCTGAGCACCCAGACCCCTGAACTAGAAGACAGGGATGGGGAGCAGAATGAAGCCCCCGTAATCCAAAGGGAAATGGTGAGGGACCTGCTTCAGCACCTGGATGTGCACAAATCTATGGGGCCGGATGGGATCCACCCAAGGGTATTGAAAGAGATGGCGGAGGTGCTCGCCAGGCCACTTGGTATCATTTATGAGCAGTCCTGGACAACCGGGGAGGTCCCAGCTGACTGGAGGTTAGCAAATGTGACACCCATCCACAAGAAGGGCCGGAAGGAGGATCCGGGGAACTACAGGCCAGTCAGTCTGACCTCGGTGCCTGGGAAGGTCATGGAACAGATCCTCCTCAGTGCCATTACACGGCACATGCAGGAGAACAGGGTGATCAGGCCCAGTCAGCATGGGTTTGTGAAGGGCAGGTCATGCCTATCAAACCTAATATCCTTCTATGATAAGGTGACCCACTTAGTGGATGAGGGAAAAGCTGTGGATGTTATCTACTTGGATTTTTGCAAAGCTTTTGACACTGTTTCCCACAGCATTCTCCTGGAGAAACTGGCTGCTCATGGCCTGGACAGGTGTACTCTTCGCTGGGTAAAAAACTGGCTGGATGGCCGTGCCCAGAGAGTGGTGGTAAATGGAGTTAAATCCAGTTGGTGTCCGGTCACAAGTGGTGTCCCCCAGGGCTCGGTGCTGGGGCCGGTTCTCTTTAATATCTTTATCAATGATCTGGATGAAGGGATCGAATGCACCCTCAGTAAGTTCGCAGACGACACTAAGCTGGGCGGGCGTGTTGATCTGCTTGAGGGTAGGTTGGCTCTGCAGAGGGATGTGGACAGGCTGGACCGATGGGCTGAGACCAATGGTATGAGGTTCAACAAGGCCAAGTGCCGGGTCCTGCACTTGGGTCACAGCAACCCCATGCAGCGCTACAGGATTGGGGCAGAGTGGCTTGAAAGCAGCTCGACAGAAAAGGACTCGGGAGTGTTGGTTGACAGCCGGCTGAATATGAGCCAGCAGTGTGCCCAGGTGGCCAAGAAGGCCAACAGCATCCTAGCCTGTATCAGGAATAGTGTGGTGAGCCGGACTAGGGCAGTGATCATCCCCCTGTACTCGTCACTGGTGAGGCCCCACCTCGAGTACTGCGTTCAGTTTTGGGCCCCTCGCTACAAGAGGGACATTGAGGTGTTGGAGCGTGTCCAGAGAAGGGCTACAAAGCTGGTGAGAGGTCTGGAGGACAAACCTTATGAAGAACGACTGAGGGAGCTGGGGTTGTTTAGCCTGGAGAAGAGGAGGCTGAGGGGAGACCTTATCACCCTCTACAACTACCTGAAAGGAGGTTGTAGAGAGATGGGGGCTGACCTCTTCTCCCTGGTGACAAGTGATAGGACGAGGGGAAACGGGTTCAAGTTACGTCAGGGGAGGTTTAGATTAGATATGTTTAAAAAAAAGATATGTTTAAAAAAAAGATGTGTTTAAAAAAAAGGTAGATGGGGCACTTAGGGACATGGTTTAGAAGTGGCTCTTGTCAGGGTAGGCTAAAGGTTGGACTCGATGATCTTAAAGGTCCCTTCCAACCTCAACAATTCTATGATTCTGTGATCTTCAAAGGTTCCTTCCAACCCAAGCTGTTCTATAATTCTATCTTCTTCACCTATCACTGATGCCATCCTCCCAACCATCTCCTCTATCTTTCAGCTCTCAGGTTTTTTTATTTTAATGTTTATACTAATACAGAATCATACATCTAATGAAAGACACTTTGCTGAATGTAAAAAATTAAGGAGTTGCCAAAGAAGGCATTTGGAGGCACAATTTCTTGTGTCAATAGAAAAAAGAAAAAAGAACTGTTGAGGAACTATTCCGGTATGCAAGACAACTCCTCCCCCAACAGAGCATATTTACACACCCACACAAGGGAAGAAGCATGTTTCCCATGGGAAACAGCTGGTACACCTACTCTCGGGAGAGGGAAAAGAAGAAACATGAGGATGAAAGACCAAACCAGTGCAGTGCCAGTCAAAGCTGTCACAGGGTGATAAGCTATAGCAGCTCAGGGTCTCCACCTGAGGAGCTACAATGAGACAAGAGACCCTAATCCCTACCTTGCCAGCAGAAAACCACCAAATCAGCTGAGTGAGGAAGGAAGAGAACTGCTTGATTCCGTCCAAAAGTAATTGAAGCACTTCTATTTCTTCACTTAACATTCCCTATAAACACCTGCACCCGTCTTACACCTCAGTGTGACTTAAGTAGGATTCAAGGTTACGAGGTGTTCCCAGCACAAGCTAGGGCTTATAACTTTAGATATATACACGAAATTATATAGATGGGTATATATATTAAAAATAGATACTTTTTTTTTATGCTTTTGGGAGTGAACAACAGGGGGTTTTTTTGACATCTCACTTTTGGGTGCTGCTGGGCAAATATTCGACCATAGTTTCTGGAAGGTGTTACTGAACACAACAGTGGGCTCCTCTACACTTCAGTAAGAATTCTTAGAAGAACTTAATTCCTGAGATAAAGGGTTGCTTCTGTGTTTTGCATTGTCTCAGTAAAACCTGGTAAAACAGTGAGGACTAACCACAAGCCTTTCTAAATTTTTGAAGTAATTTCCTGGTTTACTTCTTGTTTCAGATTTGTGCAGCAGATGTCTAAGAGATAACAGTCTATCGCACAGTTGCGGTATTTCTTTTGTGCTGTCAACGTGCAATGGTAAGAACGAGTTAGTAAGAAATAAGAACATATATGAGAAATATTAGCTTAGGAGAGAAGCAGGATTTATATAAATGTCCTGTGCAAGAGACATCTTTACTTCAAGAACACTTGATTGCAAAGTTAAGGTGAATATAAAGCTTGCAAATGGCCAGGTGTGGTGTTTATTTGAACCAGAAATTCTTCCAGAAGAAATACATGTCTATTTATCTGGACAGCATTACAAAGCCAGCCAGCAAACAAGGAGGCAAGCGAACCCTTGTGCGATGTAACGGTCTGGATGACCGCACTCCAACATCGCTCTCCAGAGACTACCCTAACAGCTACCCAAAGTATTTTTAGCTCCTTGTCCACTGATGATTTCTGACAAAACTTGGTATGCCTCTGGGATCTCATTACTCCCGATAGTCTTGTGCTTCTGCTGTGTGTTTTACTTCAAATATTTCTGCTACAATTTCCCCAGCTTGTGGGACGTAATTGTTCTCGTAGATGCTCTTGGAAGTCGCTTTCCGCAGAATGAGAAATGCAGATGGAAAGTCAGGCTGTTCTTTTCAGCCACTGTAGGTTTTGGAATTTGTGGAGATACGGGCGGCTTTCTCAACATCTACGCAACAACTTGCAGCTGAGACATTCTGATAAAAGCACCTAAAGCGGTCAGAGGAGGTCATCAAAGGACGAATAGCAAGCGAACTCTCAGAAAATATGAACTGTGTAAGTTTTCTGATGTTATTCCTTTGTTTTGTTCAAGTGTGACTGAAATCCTACCTTTAAAAATAAGCATTTCTGGTGAGCGACTTTTGTGAGGTCCATTTCAAGAATTAGAAAAAAAATCACTTACAGATCTTTCAGCCTTTGTTTCAGTTGGTGTCTTATTTGCCTTCCCCCCCCCCCCCCCAGTTATATGTCATTTCCAGAAAGATCTGTCAAAAGGACATTGTGTCCTCTCAGCGTTACAGAGAGGGCTCAGGAGCTGACGACAGCACTTCCGATGTGCTCAGCCTTACATTTTCGGAGCTGTACGTGTCAGGCAACGGTGGTCATGACACACACACTTTGGTCTTCCCCACGGTGCTTCCCCTCTGCTCAAGGACAGGCACGGAGATGGGGATGGAGACACTAAGGAGACTTTCCTCTGTTGGGGAGTAGCCACTAGGTGAGGCTCAGGAGAAAGAACGGAGTGTCCTGTGATTGTGAAACAGAATTCAGACCCCGAAGGGCTTGCTGATATCACAGACAAGGCTATTACACCTTTGCCACTTCTGTCTTCATGGATAGATTGAACACTAGTGGTACTGGTGTGCTGCATGGGAATGCCTCAACGGTGAATTCACGGGTGTTGGTGAGTAAAGCAGGGTCACTGGTGGTGCATTTGCTACCCCACTGTCACTACCGGTGTATTTATGAGGTGTTGCGCACTAAGTCCAGCACCTGGGTGAGGTATACAAAGCCCTGCTAATGCACCATTAATGCAAATTAGCTCCAGATTCGTTCCTTCGTGTAGTGTAAGAAAGGCAGTCCAAGAAAACACTGTCCGGTTCTTTCTGTGACTGAACTTACTCGGGTCTATTACGCTCAGAGAGATAATAAGGAATAGTTCTGTGGCATTCCTTTAGAGGACTGAAAAGGAAAGTGCAATCACTGCTTGTGCGAGGACCTTCCTCAGGCCATGATCCAAGTGTTGAGACTTGAATTATAGTCGCACTGGTCACCTCTTATTTCCATTTCAACATTATAGGGTAACAGTGGGGGGACCTGGTAATTAGTCGTCTTTTTTAGAAGAGGCAAAGGCAAGAACTAGGATTCCTGAGGATATTATTTCTACCACCCTCCTCAAATAAATAACCTGAGCTTGTTATTGTATATGTCAATAATCCATTCTGATTTGGACTTTACCTGTTATTCCTTGAGGGAGGCATTGACTTTAAATGGAAACTGTCCCAAAAAGTCAGCAAAGGAAATTTAACTTACCAGCGGTCAGTATGTGTGTGCACTGATAACGTCCCCCGTCTAATGCTATAGCTGGCATCTCTTTTCTGTGCTTCAGGTCCTGTCTACATGGTGTCTATGGAGAACAAAAGAAATGTGACGGAGTTCATCCTTCATGGACTGACACAAGATAAGACAGTAGCAAAAGTGTGCTTCTCATTATTCTTACTCTTCTATGCTGCTGTCGTTCTTGGAAACCTGCTTATCATCATTACTATAAAGACAAGTGGACAGCTGAACTCTCCCATGTACTTCTTCCTGGGCTACTTGTCTTTTTTAGACATCAGTTACTCTACTGTCACAGCACCCAAACTCATTTATGACCTCCTTGTTGAGAAGAAGACCATCTCTTTTGTGGGCTGCATAGCTCAACTGTTTGTGGGCCATTTCTTCGGGTGCACTGAGATCTTCCTTCTCACAGTGATGGCCTATGATCGTTGCATTGCCATATGCAAGCCGCTTCGTTACACAAATATTGTGAACAAGCATGTCTGTGGCTGGCTGGTGGCAGCTTCTTGGGTGGGAGGCTTTGTGCACTCCATGGTGCAGACCCTGCTGACCATTCAGCTACCGTTTTGCGGGCCCAATGAGATTGACCACTATTTCTGTGATGTTCACCCTTTACTGAAGCTGGCCTGCACTGACACCTACATCGTTGGTGTCACTGTGGCTGCCAATAGCGGTGCGATTTCCCTGAGCTGTTTTGTTGTTCTTGTTGTGTCCTATGCTGTTATCTTGGTTTCTTTGAGGACGCGCTCTTCCGAAGGGCGCCTCAAAGCACTCTATACCTGTACCTCCCACATCACTGTTGTAGTTCTGTTCTTTGGGCCATGTATTTTCATCTATATGCGCCCTTCCACCACCTTCGCAGCCGACAAGATGGTCTCCGTGTTCTACACCATCATCACGCCTATGCTCAATCCCTTGATCTACACCCTCCGAAACCGAGAGGTGAAAAATGCCATGAAAAAGTTGTGGAGCAGAAAAGTGAAGCAGAGTGAGCAATGAAACAACACGGTGCATGTTTGTAAAATGATGTGAGCTTAAGAAACCATGGGGAGGGAAAGAGAATTGTTCAGGAGAGACTTTCCAATAGCGTTGCTCTGTTTTTAGCCCAGCTGTGCAGAATAGGGCTGACACTAAACTCAATGGTTTATATAACTCATCTTCTTTGGACCCTGTCAGTCAAAAGGATGTGAGGTTATTGCCAGCTACCAAACCTGAACATTGGGGGTGGTATTGTGGCATTTACCTTCAGGCACCTCATAGCTGTGTCTTGGGTATTTGTCTAGGCTTCTCCTGGCATTAGGAGAAACAACCAAGTATTTTGAGAGGTTGTTCTTTCCTGCTGGGTCCTAAAAGCTTTGGAGAGCAGCATCTCCTTACAATTCTGCACAAAGGAGTGACGGTGGTACCAAGCTTCCAAGAATAAACAAACCTTTCAGTACAGCACAGCCTTGGCAGCTTCTATCTCACGTATTTTGATGTGCTAACATGAGGTGTCTACAACTGAGCGGTCAGCAGCCTTTGGGTGGACGGGACTCATTTCGTGGTCAAATAGGACCATGAGAGAAGAAGGAGGTTATATTAGGTCTCTGCATGACATGGAGAGATGGCAGATTGTACTGAAGTGCCAGCAAATAAGTAAACACCGATATGTAAATATTAAAAATGTTTTCCAGGCAGAGCATCTTATTAGCTAGGGTGTGAATTTTCAGTCAGGCAACCTCCAACTACTCTGTAGCACGTCCAGTTGGGAAATGGTGGCCCAAGGTGTTGGCGAAATTGATTTGTTGCCTGCTGCTGGAAGCAATCGTACCATTGGCATTCCCTTCCTGCTGGTAAAAGCCTTGTTACGAATACCACATTGTCACACGCTGAATCCATGAGTTAGCTATTAAAAAGCTGGTACTAGGTGCAAGCATGATCACTTGCTGATGCCGATAACAGGAGGGGAATCTTCTCTCCTTCCCCCGTCAGTGTAATTTCCTGTAATAATAATTACTATTATTACAGCTCTATGTCAGTACCATGATTCAAAAGCTCACCAGGCTAATAGCAAAAAGCTTTCCTACAACGGTGAATCTGAATGTTCCCATTTTTATGTATTTGGTACTTTCTGGTCAATGTGCTATCTGCTTCAGTTTTGTTCTCCCTTCTGCCCCTGGTTCCTCAAACACTCATAACCTAAGCAGTCCAGTGACAACAAATGTAAGACGTGCAAATTAATGCCCAGGTTCAAAAAAACCTCCTGTACTATAACCTTAAAATTATGGCTATTCTTGCTTGGATGAATTTCATTTATGGGAGCCCTGCTGTCCAACACCTTTCCGAGACCTTAAGTTCGTGTCATAGGTGACCTTTGTAATCTATCAGGGCAGCAATCCAAGCATGGTTAAAGACCGTAGACAGTGACTGATCCACAATCCAGTGGAATTGTCAGGATAGTTTTTGTAGCTTTATTGAGTCACTGGATGAAATTTCATATTTTGGCCGGTATTCTGGAGCTTTTACACTAGTATTATCTAAGGGGTAGGTAACTCAGTGGAAACACAAGAATTAAGTATTTCTCCATATTGAAAAGCAACCACGTTCCTAGCTGAACATGGAAAACATTCCTCATCTAAATAAGAACGTTATTGTTTGGTTGACATTTTCCGCAGCCGTTTCCAGTATGGAAACTTAGAAATGCTCCTAGAATCTCAAGAATCTGGGCAATGCTCTTCTACTACAAATTGACCGACTGTGGTCAGGGCATTAATTTCCTAAAAACTTCTATCGGCACTAATATTTTGGGAAGGGAGGCAGAGGAACAGGATGGCCTTAAAATTGTTGACAACTCATTCATTTGCCTCAAGGTGATTGATGACACATGGAGACGAAATACAGCAGTAAGTCCTTGTTACTTTATGATGGTAGTAAAATTAGAAGTAAAACATCACTCCTTGGACAACACATTTTTATCATTTCTCCATATTTCCGGACAGAATAGGAAGAGAAAGACATAGCAATGACTGACAGAAGAGGAAGGTTTATCTTCCCTGCTCTTAGAGGGTAAATCCAAGTGTGTAGTCACCAAGATTTCCTTTCTAGATGTCCAGGTTCTTCCTCACTGGAAGAGACTACCTCTTTCACTTCCTGAAGATGTAGCCAAAATGGCCATAAAATTCTGTTGATCATATTTCTTCTTTTTCTAGATGGCATGCTTTCAGAGACTAGTTTTCTGTCTCAAGTTCATGCCACGTGGTGGGTTTGCCTTGGCTAGCTGCTGGGTGCCCGCCCGCCCCCTCACCCACTGTCTGCAAAAGGACGGGGGGAGAAAAGGAGATAAAAAAGCTTGTAGGTTGAGCTAAAGATAGGGGGATCTCTTACCCATTAACACCACGGGCAGAACAAGCTGATCTGAACTGGAGCCATAGTTCTCAGTGGCTTATCACCGCTGACATCTATGGCCTGCCCAGACCTTCCTTTGTCTTGGGGAATGAACGTTCATATTAATTTATCTTTACATCTCATCCTGATGAGGTGTTGATCCAGTCTGTCCCTGAGTGACTGCAGTTTCCCACCGACGCTACCTGTCCCAGCTCGGCAGCTTCTCTGAGCTCAAGCAACATTTCCTGGTGCCCAACACTGTCTCAATGCGGGGATTGGTAGTACAACCCTACATTTATGTTTTTATTTCTAGAAACTCTTTCTTTTTTTCCATACAGATTGCTTCTGAGTGCTTAGAAGTGCGTGGTGTCTTACCCTCTCTTTACCAACATTCAGGACTCTGTGCACAGAAGGTCACTGAGCAAATTGATGAACAAATTGCACGCCAAGGGACCCGGCCACCAAAACTGTTTAATAAGGCCCTCAGGTAGCTGCTTGGAGTCTGGTAACGACACAGTTCTCACAGGTCCACCTCCGCTGTGGAAAACTATCTTTTGCTTGTGCTTAGTATCCAATATGTTGCAGGAGTATTTATATGCTGTGTTGGGATGGGATGACTTCAGGGAGAAGGAAGATGCGGGAAACACAGAGGTCAGTTCAGAAAGCCTTGGAGGGGTTGCCTCATTGGATCTTTCTGTCTACGTGATAGGTGGAAAACGGGACTTTGATGCCATCACTGTAAAATTTGCCTGTAACCTGTCGGGAAAAGCAAAATTTCTTGAAAACCTGGAAAAAGAAACTTAAATTAAAGCAAGGATATGGCAATTACAAGCAGGAGGAAGACGCGTGGAACAATGCCCTGACCCGTCGGATGAATAACTTGAAACAGATTTGGAGTGAATGATTTAAAATGTTTTCAGACAACAAATGCTCTGGAGTTCAGCCTTGAAAGTTCATGTATCAACATTTAGTGACTGGGTACAGTAGTAACCATTTTTTCCTCTCCTTTGCTTATGTTCTTCGTATCAGCCATGGAATATTAAAGTATGTGTGTGTGGTTGTGTTTGCTTATGTGAAAGGCAGAGAGAAATGCTTGGTAATCTCTTGAAAAATATACAGAAGAATTTAAACACTACTGTGATGTTTTAGTCATTTGGATCCTTCAAGGCAGCTCCATTTAATGTTGATTGTACCATAAGACATCTAGCATGGGGCAGGTGTCCATTTATATTCAAGGACAGATATACTATCTTCTATGGTAGAAGTCCTCTCTGCAGTGTCACGATCCAAAGAAAGTAAACCGAGTCGTGGCTTTAGGGTGGTTATTCCCCTTCGTTGACTATACAGGAAGCCAGAGGTGGTAACTCAAACCACGATGCCTGTTCTGCAGGTCTCTGTCTAGTACAATGTCAGGCAGTTCACACTCTCTGCGGCTGGGATAGCTCTGGAAGACTACTGAGCCCTTGGGAGAGGCCGAGAGGAAAAAGTGGGGTCATTTCTAAACTAGTGCTGTGATTTACAGACATATATTCCGAATTATGCATGAAGCAAATGTGTTTGATAGGAAAGAGATACAGTCTTCGAGAAATACCATGAAGTGGTAGAGAATAGAGGGAAGTGCTCAGGTATTGGCAAAAGGCAACAGAGACGTATATGAGAAACAGACACCGCTTTCTTGGTAGTAATCTCCTGCTTCCTGGCTTATAAACTCTTAGGCAGAAATGAGCAGCTGATGAATTTCCTGGTGTGACCGTAAATGAAAACGAGCATTCCTCTGCTGGTCGCATTTTAACCTCCACAAGACAGTGAGTGCATTTGTCTACTGAAGAACTTTAAAAATTACTCTGAGCGACAAAGAGGTAGAGAAACTGTGCAGAGTTTTGCAGCTTCTGCTATGTTAGCAAATACAGTTTCTTCAGGAGAGCATGTTCTGGTGACAGCAGGCCTAAGAGAGCACTCAAGCTACTAAACAGCTGATAGCTCAATGGAGAGGAAGACCAGTGAAGAACCTCCCAGACCTGGTTTCTGTGCAGGTATTTCTAGTTTCAGAGTGGACAAGCTAACTGGAGAGCCCTTTCGTCAATTTAGAGGAATGCAATTAGGAATAGAACGTGGAACAGCTCATGGTTGAACCATATATTGTAGACACGGTGCTTGAGCACGGCAAGCGTTCACTTTCCATCACGGCACTTTAAACTCCCAGTAGGTAAAAGGACGGTGTCGCATTTTTCCAGCATTCGTGGCTCTCGTCCTGTGAGAGTAGGATGTGATTCCTCCCTGACACAATGGGAGCACGCACTTTGTCACGCCGACTACAATGCGGAAAAACAGTGGTCAGAGTGAGTTCAGGGGTGAGGGTCAGTGTGGAGGAACCAGAAACCTGGAAAGGGAGCGGGAAGGCAGGAGCAGAGAGGCAAACGCTGCTCTTTGCAAACACTGTAATTTATGATGTGTCACTGTGCTTTCTGTAGCAGGCAGAAATGCATCTTGCTCTCGTCACCCATGTACCTTGGAGCTGGAGCATGTCCCCTTCTCATCCTGGTCAGCCCATGGCTTCTCCCCCAGACCTGTGCTATGGGAGCCTGAGCTGAGACGATGGCACTGGGAAACTTCTCCCGGGTGACTGAATTCATCCTCCTGGGGCTTTCTGATAGAAGGGAGCTGCAAGTCCTCTTCTTCACCTTCTTCTTCCTGGCCTATGCCATGGTTCTGCTGGGGAACCTTCTCATCATTGTCACAGTCAGGACTGACCGCAAGCTGTCCTCACCCATGTACTTTCTCCTCTGCAATTTGTCCTTCATAGATATCTGCTGCACCTCTGTCACCTCTCCCAGGATGCTGGTGGACCTGCTCTCCCAGAGGAAGGCCATTGCATTTGAAGACTGTATAGCCCAGCTCTTTTTCCTGCACTTTGTTGGGGCATCAGAGAAGTTCCTCCTGACTGTGATGGCCTATGACCGCTACACTGCCATCTGCAAGCCCCTGCACTACACAGCCATCATGAGCCGGCAGGCGTGCTGGGTCCTGGTGTCTGCCTGCTGGACAGGGGGCTTCCTCCACTCCATTGTCCAGACGCTGCTCACAGTCCAGCTCCCCTTCTGTGGCCCTAACAAAATCGACAACTACTTCTGTGACGTGCCTCCGGTCATTCAGCTTGCCTGCACGGACATCTATGTCACTGCGTGGCTCATAGTTTCCAACAGCGGCTTAATAGCCCTGGTTTGCTTCCTGGTGCTGGTCACATCTTACACGTTCATCCTGGTCACAATCAGGGTCCGCCTCACTGAGGGGCACTGGAAGGCGCTCTCCACCTGTGCCTCACATGTGATGGCCGTCATCCTCTTCTTTGTACCCTGCACATTCATCTACCTCCGGCCCTTTTCTACCTTGCCCTGCGACAAGCATATCTGTGTGATCTACACTGTCTTCTCCCCGGTGATGAACCCCCTCATCTATACCCTGAGGAATAACGAGGTGAAGGCCTCCATGTGGAAATTGTGGAAGCGCTGCAGAGTCTTCTGAGACAAGCTGGGTTTGCTGCAAACCTGGAGTTACTTTCCTACAGACTGATGGCAGATTGGGGCATGGGAACAGGGTTGGAATCCAACATAGAATCATAGAATCTTCATGGTTGGAAAGGACATTTAAGATCATCGAGTCCAACCAGAAAACCTACAATCTCTGCCACTAGAGCATGCCCTGAAGTGCCACATCTAGACGTTCCTTAAACACCTCTAGGGATGGCGACTCAACCCCCTCCCTGGGCAGGCTGTCCCAGTGCCTGACCACTCTTGCAGTAAAGTAATTCTTCCTAATATCTAACCTAAACCTCCCCTGCCGCAACTTCAGACCATTTCCTCCGGTCCTGTCATTATTCCCCTGGGAGAAGGGGCCAACACCCACCTCTCTCCAACCTCCTTCCAGGTAGTTGTAGAGGGCAATGAGGTCTCCCCTCAGCCTCCTCTTCTCCAGACTAAACATGCCCAGCTCCCTCAGCCTCTCCTCATATGCCCTGGTCTCCAGAGCCCTCACCAGCCTGGTAGCTCTCCTCTGGACACGCTCCAGCACTTCCATGTCCCTCTTGTACAGAGGGGCCCAGAACTGGACACAGCACTCGAGGTGAGGCCTCACCAGTGCCGAGTACAGAGGCACCATCACTCCCCTGCTCCTGCTGGCCACGCTATTCCTGATACAAGCCAGAATGCTGTTGGCCTTCTTGGCCACCTGGGCACGCTGCTGGCTCATGTGAAGCTGGCCGTCCACCAGCACCCCCAGGTCCTTTTCTGCTGGGTAGGTCCAAACCTGTAGGACAATATCTGAAATCCAAAGGATGTTTAGTTCCAATTAAGGAATTAACCTAACCTTGGTTTCTTCAGAGTGGTAGATTTCATTGGTGCTCTTACCTGTTTTGTGGGCTTTAGGTCCCCTCAGTCCACCTATGGATTTTTCACTGCTGCAGGACAGATGAGACGTTTTTAGGATTTTTACTGCTCACATAGCTTTGCAATCGTAATCGCATTTTCTGATGACAATTAAAACATCCTTCTCTGCACCCTCAAAGAGAAGTCGGGAGGGCCAGACTCTCGAGTACAGAGTGACAGCGGGATGCAGTGAGCTTTGTGATGCAGGGAGCAAAGTAGAAGTTTTGCTTGGGCAGAGCTCGGGTGTTCGGGATGAAATTCTAAGGGAAAAGGAATTATGCTGCGGAATATAGTAGAGTTGAAATAACAACCATTTGAGTGCTGGATCTGCATGAGTGGGAAACGTTGAGCAGCCTGTGAACATCGCTTGGAAAGAGTAAACCACAACAGAACTTGCACTAACATTGTACTGTTTATTAAGAAACATGGAGAAATTTGTAAGGCATGGCTAATTCTTTTCCCTGAATTACAAATCAGAAAGATCTGAACAACTGTGTTCTTTGTCGGTGTCTCTGTTCCCCCTGTTGTCTTGTCTTTGTTTGTTTCCATGAAGTTCCTCTGTTTCTCATAAAAATGAATGGACTCTTCCCATCACCACAGCCGTTTCTCCACCATGGCAAGTGATCACAACATCTTCAAAAACATTTCAGATCCCTTCTTAAGGTATAACCTACTGTTACCACAAAAATCTGGTTAGAAAGGAGTTCTGGAGCTTGATCCTCTTGCCATATTGTTGGTGAAAGAAAATTGCTCTGCTCTACCCTACCCTACCCTACCCTACCCTACCCTACCCTACCCTACTCTACTCTACTCTACTCTACTCTACTCCAGCTCTGAAACTATTAGGTGTGTGGAAAAAAAGATTGTGCTGTCCACAGCCACTGGCCAGTTTTTAGGCTGCTGCTTGGTTTTTGGACTGCTTCTCACGGGCATTTTCTGAATTATCTGAAATAACAGAGACAAAGTCAGTTTATATTTAAAACTGCGGTTCCACTTAGCAAAGGATCGCTTCAAGACGACGTGGAACTAGAGTGTTACAGTCTAGGAATCCTGGAATAGTCTTACTCCAGTTTTGGTAACTCCCAGCACTGTAAAAATAAAAAGCGGCTCCAAAAAGGCTTGCAACAGGTTAACAATGGAACTTTTATGTGTATGTACAGACATGGAGAGATCAAAGGTCTTTAGGGAAATCTGGCACGTAACCCAGTCCTTACCAGAGGGACTTCCAAGCAGTGACCCAGCGGCTTCTGCTTGGCTCATACACGAACTGCTGAAACGCACACAGAGGGTGTTTCCCAATTCGGAAAGGGAGCAACTCTGCCTGTGTTGAAATCCGCTGTTTGAGCAGCATTGAGGAGCAGCTGTGACGGAATGGTTGGTCTTCTCTCAGAAACATGAAAAATGGGAAACAGGTCTTTCCCCACTGGTGAATAAGACCTGAGGAACGCGAGGTTCGTACTAACCAGTGTAACTGGTGAATTCCCACCCCCATGAAGCAAGAATTAATCTCTTTTTTTTTTTTTTTCCTGACCCTCTAGTATGTATTATGTGTCAAAGACCTTTCTTACCTTAGCCCCAGAGGGTAGCAAGGCTATAGCTGACACAGTATTTCAGAATACATGGGGGAGTAATGGGGTTATGTTTACATTCAGTCACTTGGATCCCCTAATTTGAAGGACATGGGGTGCGTTTTTGCTTTCTGCCCCTTTCTACCCTTTAGCGCTCTGTGAGGTAAGGTACGTGAGCTCAGAAGTAACATTTCACCTGGGTTGCTCGTCTGATCTGCTTTTTATTAACTGTTGCTCATCTGCTCTTCTTTGTAGTTAACAACGAAGATCTGTGGATTTTGACCATGAAGGAAGCTTAGACTGATGAGGTCAGATGGACTCACTTGTGGTGCCGATTTGGGTGAGACAAATCGATGCGCTTATCCGTATTCGGAATAACTTGGGACAGCCCGTTGCTGAAGCTTACAGCTAGAGCCACGCTCAGCTCTTCGAACAGAGGATGCCTTGTATCTCGCTGTCACCACATTAATATATAGCGTGATGGTGTAGTGTTCAATACAATATAACACAGGATAATATATTATCAACCACTAGCAGCAGCAAACAATAAATATCACAAAGGCGAGTATTGGCAAAATATAAGCTCTTCAAATTATGGAGAGATATATATAAAAAACTGGTAATATTTTTAAAAAATGTTGAAAAACTGAAATTTTCTGAACAGTTTCACTTGTGTGGGGTCATAATTTTCAAAGAAATAAATCCAGTACAAGAATTTCCACCTATTATTCCTGTCCTTTGCCACCAGATGGCAGAGGCACGTAAATTTGTGTAAACTCATACACTGATACTGATGTTTACAGGTAAATTAAAGACGTTGGAGATTCTGTTTGCAGGATTTTCTTTAGCCAAAGCCACGACAGACACATAAGGATGCGAATTTTTTTAACCTTTCAGAGCATAGTCATAATTCTCTCACACAAGCAAATTATTAAAATCATATGAGGGACAATATACAGAAGAAGAAGTGACACAATCCAGCATTCCATCTGGGAAGATAGCACCAGTGTTTGGGGAAGAAGACTAAAGAATAGCCAATAGGATTTTGTTCTGCGATGCGTTTTTAATAACTGACATTTCCACCTTGCAGCAATTAAGTTTCTGTACTCCTTTATCCTTTATGAGGGCAGCAATTATGTCACCAAATCCATCAGAAGCTCAGTGTCTGCCATCAGGAGAACACTGTAGGTTTCCTTGTGCTAGAATGATTTAGGATTGGATTCTTCCCACCTAAATTAGGGCATCCCACTGCGGCATCTCATTCTGGAGCATGGGTGGTTCAAGGTCTCTCGATAGAGAAAAAGATCCCTTTAAAGGGAAAAAAAAGAGAGAGGGTTGAGCGTGAAGAAGTTGGCGCCATCTGCCAGTAAGCACGTCCAGGTGTTGTCTGAGTCTGGTCAGTCATCCAAGCTGCCACCGTACTCGGTGGAGAGAGGCAGTTCCTGGGAATGATTCATCCCATCCTCGGGAAAAAATTGCTCTTGGAAAACGCTCGTTTCTTTCTCTTTGAAGAATATAGAGGAAGGCTGATTAAACGGGTCGCTTGCATACAGGGAGGAAATCTTCCCGTATGTTTACCCCAAGTCTTTGACAGGTACAAGTATTTGAAATAGTTCATCATGGAGATTTACCTCACGTATCGGTGTGGTGTGAAAAACGGCGTTATGGCACGGTACAAAACCGTGGGCTTGGAGGGTAAGGCAGGCGGATTTCCAGGGCAGGCGTTTTTACCCGTGTATTTGCCATTGTCCCTGTCTGTCAAGCGCAGTGCATCCCAAATACAGCTGGTCTACCGTGCAGGTGAAGATTGTCCGAGCGACACGTGGTGCTCCTTGGGTCGATATTTCAGAGCTGCGGCGCATCTCCTGGGCACAGCTCTGCAGAGGATCCGGAAACGTCAGGTTTATTGTGTGTATACAACAAGGAGGATTCATCTCGATGAAGCTGAGCTATTTAAATATTAGATGACTTGATCTAATCTAGTTGTCTAGTTGTCCTTATAGTACTGGAAAGAAACAGGCCTTCTCAGAAGATAAATGATCACATCCCTCTTACAAACTCATCTTAGGGGTCATAAATTCTCTTCTGGATCTGCTCGTATAAAAGCTTTCACTGCAGAGAGAGCTGATAACCTGGTTACCGCCAGGTGAGGTTTTTTGCATCCGACATCTCCTCCATCGTAGTTGCATCGAAACTCTCTGCTTGTGCTGCCGTGATGATCGGAGATATTTTATCTGCCCAGGGCACAGGGAAAGCTCCGGAAACTCTGTACGGAAAGAGACGAGTGGCCACAGCGTCACCAAAATTGGGAGTGAACTTCTTAACACCAACGTAGTCTTAAGAAGCAGGCATGCTTTTATTCGACGCTGGGCACATGGGGGATCTCTCCACCCAACATGTCCACTGAATGCGAGATTCACAGAGACTTGTATCCACACAGAATATGCATGGTCATTACATTTCCCAGCGCTCATTGCCATATTCATTACATTTCCAGAACTCATTTCCATATTCACATCACCTTGGCACATGCGCATTAAGTCTGTTAGGGGCTTCATGGTAGGTTTTGTGTGGTTCCTCGTGGTGTACGGTGGCTGGTTTGAGCTGATAATAGAGGAATCTCTTTGTATGGATCGGGGAAGATAAATGCAGAAGCTTTTGCAACTCCCCCATTTATTTTGCCATTGTTATCGGTCCCTCCAGCCTCTTCGAGGATGTGGTGTTCTTCGCTGTTTGTTCTTGGAATTGTTCAAGGCCAGGCTGGATGAGGCTTGGAGCAGCCTGGGCTGGTGGGAGGTGTCCCTGTCCGTGGCAGGGGGTTGGAACTGGGTGGTCTTTAAGGTCCCTTCCAACCCAAACCATTCTGTGATTCTGTGATTCTGTGATTCTTCAGAAGGAGTTACATTTACCTATTTACCAGACTCTCAGTCCCCGGTTGGAACAGCAGCACCAGCTACGTGTCTGTCTTTTGTAGCCAGCAGTATCTAATTCCAATTTAAGGCTCAGACAATGACAACACAGAAGACTAGAACAGTTTTCCTTTACAGATTGTAATCATAGAATCTGTGATTGTCCAGACTTTCCACCTTCTCACTCAGGAGCCCACAGATACCGGTCCATTTGTTATATCCCCAGGATAGATACATGGGGGAGACTAGATCAAGAATAAACTCGTTCCTTGATCCCAACCTTGTTTTCCAAGCCGATGAATTGCTGTAAGGAAGTGGGAGGCTTCCCACTTTCTCCTCTGGTAGAGCGCTGTCTTCAATCAGCCCTGACCCCCACACCAGCAGAAAGAGGAGGGAGATCAGAAGCACTGACGGGTCATTGATCTTCCAGGTCAAGACAGATTTCCAAATATCTCCTGTCTTTGCGCAAATGATATTTCTTTTTACTGGTGGATTCCTACTTCTGTAATCTTCCTTTGTATTAGAGAGAAATGTTGAAATATTCAAATGTCCTCCGAGTCAATTAGGGTAAATTTCAATTGAGAAAAATAAAGATCTATAATTTTGAATCATTTCAGTAAAGAAAAGGTTTTATTAGACACTTCATAATGTATATTATAGAAATCATACACAATCATATTTTAGATTAGATAAAACTAGACAGGAAAAAAGGCATGAACCATGTTTTATCTTACTGAGGCAAATGCATCGATTTTCTAAGATACCAGCTCCCAAAACTGATCTGGCATTTTGAAACTTCTTAATCTTAAATGTCATAATGGTTCGAAGTCAAACTATGCCAGATGAATAGCCAGGCAGCTGGCTTAAAAAAAAGTAAAAATAGTTTAAAATATTCATGGATCAGGATCGCTTAAGTCGTGGGGAGAAATATCCCATCTGGTGCTACCAAGGGCTACCAAGATGATTAGAGGACTTGAACATCTCCTGATGAAGAAAGGCTGAGGGATTTGGGTCTTTTTACTCTGGAAAAAAGACAGCTGAGGGGGGATCTTATCAAGGCTTGTAAATACTGAAAGGGGGGGTGTCAGGAGGATGGGGCCAGGCTCTTCTCAGTGATGCCTGGCAACAGGACAAGGGGTAACAGGCACAAACTTGACCATAGGAAGTTCCATCTCAAGACGAGGAGGAACTTCTTTGCTGTGAGGGTGGCAGAGCCCTGGCACAGGCTGCCCAGAGAGGTGGGGGAGTCTCCGTCTCTGGAGACATTCAAACCCGCCTGGAGGCGTTCCTGTGCCACCTGCTCTGGGTGACCCTGCTCTGGCAGGGGGCTGGAGGGGATGATCTCCAGAGGGCCCTGCCAACCCCTGCCAGTCTGGGATTCTGTAGTGCAAAATGCTGCGTCTAAACCAAGGACAAAGAACCAGGTCTCCAGCTGATAGGAGCAAGCGTAACTTCTGCAAAGACCACGTTAGAGGAAATCACCCCAAAGCACACAGAGACTGGTCACCCAGTTTTGGGGTAAATATGCTGCACCCCACTGGCATTTCCCAGGTGAATCACCACCACCTCTAATAAAATCCCTGGGCCAAGTAGTACTCTATTACAGTAGATTTTCCAGAACATCTTGGGTTGTGGAGTAATAACACCTCCACTGAAGATACTGGGTAAAAACATTGGTGGTAAAAATAACTTTTGCACCACTGAAGGCTATAAACCGACCCCTCAAAACAGTGTAAGCACAGTTATGGGAAGCAGGTGGAAAAGCCTTCAGCTGTTGTAAATCAATGCAAGCCTAATCAGGGCCTGGGGCCCAAGTATTCAGCTGATGTTAATTTGTTTTGCTTCATCTTTTCGGCAGGTATAAATCAGGGTTATCAACGTGTTAGAGCTGGTATGAGCTGCTGGAGGGAGTCTGTGTGTGAGGGAACCAAGAGCTGTCTCCAGAAAAAGGTTGGAGCTCCTCCTAGCAGAGGATGGTGGTCAGAGAGTAGGTGAGTAATGTCATACTGATGGCCCTTGACCAAGAATCTTGAAGCTTTGGGGGGCCTCTGTACCCGAAGAATGATGCTGCTTGCGTACAGCTAGTGCAAATGGGCTGTGGCTCTTTGCTCAGCTAAGGGACCTATTTTCCCATTTGCAATGACTCTATGTAACTGCAAAACCAGATCGCTGCTGCTGTTGTTGTTCAGTCTTTCAAGAAATCTGTGGGTTTTTACAGCTTGTGTTAAGTTAAAACTGTTGCTTCTGGATCACGGGATTTTTGAATTGGGCTGAATGGCTCTGTGTGGTTTTTCCAGGTGGATGTAAGGAAACGAACTGCCTGAGCAGCAGGGTCAGAGGGGACTGGGATTGTAGAATGCGTTGTGTTCAAAGGGACCTCTAAAGGCCATCTAGTCCAACCCCCCTGCAGTGAGCGGGCACATCCTCAACTAGACCAGGTTGCTCAGAGCCTCATCCAGCCTGGCCTTGAATGTCTCCAGGGATGGGGCCCCCACCCCCTCTCTGGGCAACCTGGGCCAGTGTCTCACCACCCTCAGTGTAAAGAACTTCTTCCGAATGTCTAATCTAAACCCGCCCTGCTCTAGTTTAAACCATTGCCCCTTGTCCTATGGCTACGTGCCCTTGCAAACAGCCCCTCCCCAGCTTTCTTGTAGGCCCCTTTCAGGTACTGGGAGGCCACTATAAGGTCTCCCCGGAGCCTTCTCTTCTCCAGGCTGAACCCACCCAGCTCTCTCAGCCTGTAGATGGGAGACTGAGTTCTTCCACTCAGAGAGGTGGAAGGTATGTAACTAGCCATCTTATTTGTTGTTTCTGTTATTTACCGTTATTCATTAACCGATTCACAAATCCAGGTTGAGATATTTATGGGATATTTAATTAGTCTTAAGATCTTCTGGCATATAGCATCAGCCCCTATTGCCTTTATCCTCACGGTGAAATTGGCCTGCCAAGTGCTCATTGGCCTCCCCAAAGTCATAGAAACTTGCCGTGTCCACTCTAAATAGTTTCTCAGTGCTAGTATTGCTTTGTGCTGAACTTGCTACCAGAAGCAGTAAATCCAGGAATGTTTTTTAAAAGGGGAAGAACCATGGCAAATGCAAAAGGCGGGGGGGGAGGGGAGTTAAATTTAAGTGGTTGAGCTATAAGTAATTCTGTGTTTATGTCTGTCACGCCAGTCTTCAAGCATGCAAGATTTATCAACTGAAAATAATTGGGATTGTTGCACCAGTGTTGGCTGCAGCTGGTTCAGCCACCCAGATGTGTAGGTCCCTTCCCCTCCAGGTTCTGGAGGTGACCTCGCAGTGACAGTCAGGTCCTTGGCCCCGAGAGTTTTCAGTCTGAAAGGTGTCGTGATATAACGAGGCCAGAGCTGATGCTCACTGGTGAGAGCAAGTGGCATCTCTGTGTGGTTTGTTGTTTTGTGAATATATTCTGGGGTGCCAAATGTCTCTTTGGAGCAGGGGCCTGAAGGCTGCATTTCCAAGTATCTAATTAGCTTTCATTTGGGTCTGTGGGTCGGTACCTATGGGGAGATGGGATGGAAATGCTCTGTGTCATTGATACAGTAGGGAAAAAAGGAGAGGAAATGAGGATTTGGGAGCCTTGATCAAACTATGGGGTGCTGGTGGGGCAGGGTTTGAGAGATGAGCTGCACTGGCAGAGGTGGAGGGGTTGGCTGACCGACTTCTCTGTGGTTACCTTTGGCTGCCAACCCTGAAAAGAGTGCTATGCAAGAGTAACTTGAGGGTGGTCAAATACCACAAGAGGTTGCCCAGAGAGGCTCTGGAGTCTCCATCCTTGAAGATAAACAAAACCTGACTGGACACCGTCCTGGACAGCCTGCTCTAACTGGTCCTACTTGAGGAGAGTTGTTGGACTGGATGATCTCAAGATGTTCCTTCCAACCTTGGTGATTCAATGATTTAGTAATTCTGTAACTTGAAGAGGCAGCCCTGAAGAGCTGGAATGTACTGCTCACTACCGAGGAGACGGGTAAAAAAGGGACACAATTGCCAATATTGGGAGGGGGCTCTTCCTTCCCCTCCACACCCCTTCAGTAACCACCTTCCTCTGCCACCCACCGCACTTACCAGGATCCTGTCACGTTGGGCTCATGACCATTTTGCCGCCATTGGTAATGTGCTGCCCAAGGCAACCTGCCTGCTCTTACAGCCCAGAAGAGGTGGCAAAGAAGCACCAAAGTGGGCAGGATTAACATGCTGGGCACAGTGGGAGGAGACACTTTGGGTGGCAAGTGGGTGGATCTTTGAAAAGTGCATGTCCAAGTTGAGTGACTCTTCTTGGCGGTGTTTTATTTTGGATATGGGAGACTACTGAGAAAATTCAAGACTCGGTCTTGTATCTCAATCGCGCTCCATGGCACGAGGCTCTGGAGCAAAACCCATGGATCTTAAAACTAGAAAGGACCTTGCTGCTTGTCGGTGGAAGCTGTGGAACCTGGACCATCTGTGGGATGTAGACTGTCACGTTTCCATATGTCCTCTAGGGGAATTACCTGCTATTTCCTTTCTTGCTCTATGAGGAAACGCCATGCAGGTCATCGCATGGGTTGATTTGAAATAATTGCTCTGATTTTTGACAAGGAAGCCAAATGCAAATTCCATACGGTTTTTGGGAGCCTGGATCTCAAGACAAGCGATTTAATCTAATTGATTTGTCTCGCCGGGAAACAGCTTTGGGGTGGTTTTTAATAAGGCCTCAGTAGATGCTGTTAAAAAGTTGGTGCCTGACCAATTGCAATGGTGTGACTTGGCAAGTGAGTTTATAAGTGTGCGTAAATTGTCTCCTCTGTGCATCATTAAAATCTGAAGTTCTTTCTCTCCTGGAAATTAGCAGGTCTCTGTGCTTACCCTGAGGCCTCATTATTGCCCTAACCTAGGGGACAGGGAAAGACTGCCTCAAAGGAAAAAGTTTGAAAATTGGAAGATCTCTACAATGTTTGCTTTACTTATTTTGTTTAAATCACACAAAACTGAAGAGATCCTGGTCTAATCAATTTTATTTAAAGATTATGGGTCAAGTATCGCACTGTTGGGGCCGTAGCTTTAAAACTGGGCTGGTTTCAAATACGTCTCTCTGGTGGGGTGACACATTGCAGACTGATGAATCTGATCTTCGCAGCAAAAACTAAACTCGGAAACGGTTCTTGGCAAAAATAAGGCTAATCCCGAGTCGTCCCAGGCTCTGCAGGCCTCTTCTGGCTGCTCCTTCTTGCCAGAAGCTGGCAAATACGGCACAAAATTTTGAATAAAATCCCAGATTTAATTTTAGAAGAGAGGACGTTGTCAGGGAATCTGACAGTGAGTACGGAGCTCATCTGGAATGTGAGCTGCAGTGTGGGATTTTTCCCTCGTTAAGCATGAAGACAGTGGAATTACCTCAAATGAGCTTATCTTTGTGTCTGAAACACAAATGGTCATTAGAGAAAAAGGAGCTTTTTCAGCATCCAAGTCTGAAATCAGTCTGGGCTCGTGACGAGCGTTCTTAGCAGGAGAGCTCAAGACTTGAAAAAACTCCCTAATCCTACGATGGGTCAAAATTAAATCGCTTTGGTTGTGTTTTGCTGGGGATGGCCCTGGCACGGCGAGGGGGGTGGGCAGCAGAACCCTTTTCCAACCCAAGAGCTGCCCCTGTGCTGTGTCTCTGAGCTCAGAGACATGGCCAACGCGTTTGGTTTAGACTGTCCGGCCTGGGATCCCTCTAGTTCCCCTTCTCCAAATAGATTGCTGAGATTTTTAATGTTGTTTTGGAGTGGTTTTGGGGGGGGGGGGGGGGAAACGGCGGTTTCATTATAAAATATAATGTAAAAACTGTAACTTCAAAGCGTGCATCCTCGGCTAGGGATTGCCTGGGGAGGCCGCAGCAAAATGAGCAAGTTGAGTGGTGGCGAGTGACTTTGACTGAGCTATTTGGGTGAATAAAACACATGAGTTTCACTGTACTACATACACCAGCAAATCCCCCCGGCAACACCTGGGGAATTTACACCATCCAAGTATCTCCGGGCTGCTTTGAGGTATTACAAGATGAGGAATACTACCTGGGAAACTTTAATTTTTTTTTTCATTTCTTTTTTTTTTTGCCCTGAGGCAGAATACCCTTTCTATAAGCAATAAGTCACGTCTGCAGGCATTTGGTCTTAAGGCCTGTGTGTTTTTGTTTGTTTTTTTTTTTTTCCTGAGTAATATTTCAGAGCTGCTGCAATTACTGCACACGGAGTGCATGTTGCAGTATCTAGTTCATGCAGAGGCTAGTCTTAGGAAGTGTTTATTTATGTAAAATTCATTAGGCCTTGGCAAGCATAGGGTAAACACAACTGACTTTTTTATAAAACAACAGTGTGACAGGCACAGCTGAGGAAGCTTTTGGTAACTGTTGATGCTTTTCATGAGAGCTTCAAGACTGTTTGCATGTGGCAAATGTGTATAATTCAGAGGTATTATAATCCTGGGGGTTCAGCCTTTGTAGTGTTGGACTAACAGTGTCACAAATAACCTCGTTAAATGGCAAACCTGCCTAGATTAGGCTAAAAGCATATCTCGAATCGCAGAATGGTAGGGCTGGAAGGGCCCTCTGGAGATCATCCCCTCCAACCCCCTGCCAGAGCAGGGTCACCCAGAGCAGGGGGCACAGGAACGCGTCCAGGCGGGTTTGAATGTCTCCAGAGACGGAGACTCCCCCACCTCTCTGGGCAGCCTGTGCCAGGGCTCTGCCACCCTCACAGCAAAGAAGTTCCTCCTCGTGTCCAGATGGAACTTCCTATGGTCAAGTTTGTGCCCGTTACCCCTTGTCCTGTTGCCAGGCATCACTGAGAAGAGCCTGGCCCCATCCTTCTGACACCCACCCTTTCAGTATTTACAAGCGTTGAAAAGATCCCGGCTCAGTCGTCTTTTTTTTCAGATGGTAAAGCCCCAAATCCCTCAGCCTTTTTTCATCAGACAGATGTTCTATTCACCTCATCATCTTGGTAGCCCTTTGCTGTACCCTGTCCTTCTTGAACCGGGGAGCCGAGAACTGGACACAGTACTCCAAATACTGTCCTGTTTTTCTGCTTCTATGAACCCTTCTAAGAATATCCCTGCAAACACACAACTGAGCACTAGGTGTAGAGTTGAGAGCCATAGCCCTGGGTGACTGCCACCTTGATGTGGCCAATGCATTCCACCCCAAAGGAAGCATGTAAGATTTATGACTTGAACCTCTGCTTGAAGGTCTTTATACTTGCACACATTACCATACCGCCACCTTTGAGAAGTTTGTGCTTTGATGAGATAGCTATCTACCACATGTACATCACGCTGGTGGCTAGCAATGTCAGGGATCTCATGGTTGTAGAGGTTGGAAGGGACCTCTGGAGATCATATAGTCCAACCCCCCGGCTAAAGCGGGTTCACCTTGAGTGGGTTTCTCAGGATCACATCTTTATGTTGTACAAAGGTGGGATTATCAGCACCGGGCTTTAGATGCAAGGTCTCAGATTTAAAAAAAAAAAAAAAAAAAAAACACAAACAAAAAAAAACAATAGGAGGCCTGTATTAGCATGTTACTTCTTGATGGTAGTTTGGCAGGGTTTTGAATATCTCCAGAGAAGGAGACTCCACAGCCTCTCCGGGCAGCCTGTGCCAGTGTCTTGGCACCCTCAAAGTAAAGAGGTTTTTCCTCATGTTGAGATGGACTTTCCTGTGTTCCAGTTTGTGCCTGTTGCCCCTTGCCCTGTCACTAGGCGCTACTGAGAAGAGTCTGGCCCCATCCTCTTGATACTTGCCCTTGAGATGCTGCTCAGTATTGATGAGTCTTCTCTTCTCCAGGCTGAACAGACCCAGGTCTCTCAGCCTTTCCTCATCAGAGAGATGCTCCAGTCCCTTGATCATCTTCGTATCTGTGTATTGCAATGTACTTTGAAGCCTTGTACCACAGAGATTTTGCATGAGGTGTTGCCCTCTTGTGGCTGTTCAACAAAAAAAATGGGTAACGGTCAGTGAAAGTGCCATGAAGACAGAAGGCAGGGTCCTAGTTCTTCTCACAGCTGTGGATGAGACTGTTCTCTTTATTGTATCTCTTTCTGGAATCTGGGTTTATTACAAAATTATTAGCTCCGTTCTTTGTTGCAAAACTTCACGGGAAGTATGATGCCTGATGCCCCTGGGGCTAACTGCAGTACGCAAAGGTCTGAACCTCATGGATTTATTGCAGCCACAGGTCTACGCAACCATAGAGGGATCGGCCTGTGCTTTGTAACCCTTGGAGAACTCCAATTTATCTTCTGACATATGTGCAGAATGTCAGAATATGAAACTTCAGTAGCCTGGAATGGCACCTGAGGGCCAGCAGGACCTAAGGAGAACACCACCATCTATTTCTTTTCCTGGGAGCAGACTCAAGTATCAAGCCACAGCCATTTAAAAAGGTCCTACAGCATGAAAGTCATAGGAGTCAAAGGGAAAGTCATAAGAGTCAAAGGATTTGGGGTGAAGAAATAGTTTATCACATTTCTAGCTCCCCTTGACAATATTCTGAAAAAGCCTCCTATATGCATCCACGAAAGCTTCAGAGACGCTCCTCCCCAGATACATCCTCACATGTTTATAAATCCTCATTAAAGGTGAGAGGCGCTTACCCTTGCAGCCAAGCTAGCGTTTTTGCCGGTGCTTGCAGATGTCTGCATGAATATTCCTATGCTGCTAAGTCTGGACCTGTGACTTCCTTAATAGACTGGTGTTCCTGAGTCTACAGTGAAACCATTTTTCTGTCATATGTAGACGTGTTGTATGTCATATTCTAATCAGGTGTGGAAAGAAGAAAAAGGATAGTCACGTTTCCTGGAGATACAGATAACTACATATTATCGTTAATTCTTTGTACCAGTGAGTATTTCTGTGTGAAGTTTCTGTTCTATTTCACCTGAAGAAGTTCCCTGTTTTAAGAACAAGGGATGCTGTGATTTAGAGTACCACGTGCCTTTTATTTCTGCTGACTGAAATATTTCTTATGGCAGTTTAAGCTCTGACTTTGCTCCCTTTCAAGCTGGAAGCAACCTTCTGTGAGAACACGAGGCGACAGACGAGCCTGTCTCAGATGCGATATCGTAGTCACCTATTTAATTTGTTCTCTGTATCTCTTACAAAGGAGGATGTGTTCCAATATTCACACCATCTCATAATCATGCTCTAGTCTGCAAACAAGGAGGTGCTTGTGCTGAACTTTGCTTTATGTGTCTATAGGGCCACTAGGTAAATCATTACCATAAGTACTGAGTGATGTTCAACGAAGCAATGCAGGGTAGATGGAAAGATCCTTCAATGCCAAGTCTTCCTAGACTGCTTTGAATTGAGAAAAGGATGGCGGGGAAGGCAGAACCCAGCTAGATCCTAAAAGTGCTAATACTGTTATGGAAATCTATAGGATAAAATTTATAGGAAGGAGGGAGGTCTTTAATTGGACGCTAGATTATATCTCTTTTTATATATCACTAGATAAAGGTGGAAAACCCCAAAATGCACCTGGGGTATACTACCTGCCTGTTGATGACCACGGATTTAATTCTTCTGTGACAGCATTAAAGACCTAATTGTTTTAATGGAGTAGCTTCAGCTAGTGATCTAGACCCCTTTGGTGATATTAGTACCACTAAATAATTTATGTTGAAAGGGTTTCTAGAGATCTGTACTTCACCTCCGCCTGCTCAGGGCTGCGTCCGACAAGCTGACCGCCACAGAGGAGGTGTCTTTTGTCTTCAACTTCCAGCTCTTTAGTCTGAGAAGATGGCTTGCAACAATTCAGCTTTTTTGATTAATCAGTGTTAAGCTTAATACTTATATTTTGCTTTTTATGTTAGGTATATGGGAGTAAAACTTAGATTTTGAGTGTGGCAATACAAACTTGCAAATGTTTTTGAACTGCAAAACAGACCCCCCTCAAAAAAATATAATCACGCTCTTTAGAAGGGAGATGCAATTTTGACTAAGTTACAACTTCTTCTTTCTTCCAGGTACACCTCTGCAATCGTTTCTACAATGAAGGATAAGATGCAGAGGGTCAACCTATCAACGGTATCTGAATTTGTTCTCGTAGGCCTTTCTGATGCCCCAGAAGTCCGTTTTCTTCTCTTTGTGCTGTTTTTGATCATTTATTTGGCCACCATGGCGGGCAACATCACAATCCTCGTTGCCATGAGCACAGACACTCGTCTGCACAACCCCATGTACTTCTTCCTTGGCAACTTATCCTTACTGGATATCTTATGTCC
The DNA here is from genome assembly GCF_964199755.1 of Larus michahellis. Taxonomy (NCBI): domain Eukaryota; kingdom Metazoa; phylum Chordata; class Aves; order Charadriiformes; family Laridae; genus Larus; species Larus michahellis. The sequence goes on along the minus strand of NC_133899.1, from coordinate 92,176,629 downwards.
CACTATCACTGTGCCGAAGATGCTGGAGGCCTTGTTGCTTGAGAACAAGGTGATTTCGTTCACTGGCTGCATGCTCCAGCTCTTCTTCCTCATTGACGTTGTAGGCACGGAGATTTTTCTCTTGGCTGTGATGGCGTATGACCGTTACGTTGCAATATGTCATCCGCTGCAGTACATGAATATCGTGAGTTTGAAACTCTGTGCTCACCTAGCCATTGGCACCTGGGTAGCAGGATTTTTTAATTCTCTGTTGCACTCATCTTTGATTTTTACGGTCTCTTTTTGTGATTCCAATGAAGTTGACCAATATTACTGTGATATTCCCCCCGTGCTGGCCCTTTCCTGCTCGCCTACTTACAGTAGGGAACTGGTGCTTCTTGTAGTTGCCGGGGTCCTTGGAAGTGCTGCCTTTGTGGTCACTCTCATCTCCTATATCTATATCCTGGTGGCTATCCTGTACATGAAGTCTTCCGAGAGCAGGCACAAAGCTTTCTCCACTTGTGGTTCTCACTTGATGGTAGTATGCCTTTTCTACGGGACCACCATTTGCACATATGTACGGCCTTCCTCCACCTACTCACCTCATCAGGATAGGGTGGTTTCCATGCTCTATGGAATCCTCACTCCCCTGCTAAACCCCATAATCTACAGTCTGAGGAACAAAGAAGTTAAATGTGCTCTAAGAAGACTGATCAGCCACGTAAGAACCCTTTTAACAAGGCAAGAACATCTCTCTCAGTCTCTGGCGTCCTCTAGAGCCCTAGGAACTGGATAGACACTGCAGTTTGTGACTGATCTTCTCCAGCTTTATCCACCTAAAAGCTAAATGCTGGAATCAAAACTCCTTCTCTGGGCTCCCGTTGCAGTTAAGAGGGAGAGGTGTGCACCTCCAGAAGGCCAACTGGATGGCACAGTTTTAGGTCACCACAGGAAGAGGTGACTTCAGCTGGTAATGGTTTTTCTCCACTGAGCATGGAGGAAGCTTAGATGAGAGCCTCAGCCTTAGCCGTGGAGGTTGGATACATATCTTAGAGCGTGGATGCTGGGAACTGGTACTGTAGGTACCCTTAGATATACGTTCTTCTCTACTAAAGCAACTTATAGGGCCAGTGCTTCTTATTGACCACACTGCTCCTGCGGAAAACGTAAGCACCTCCTTTGTGGGAGCTTGACTGGACGGGAGGTTCCTTTGCCATCGTTTGAAGTCATCAGTCTGGGGGTGTTTTCAACCAGCGTGCCGAGAAGCCGACTGCAACACCTGCAGTGCCACCAGGCACAATCTGGCCACCGTTTGCACCGTGTGCCTCAAAACCAGTCTGCCAGGGTGCAAATCAACTCCCGTAAACTGGAGATGCCAGCGATACCGATGTCTATGCATTAGACAGCTTTCTCAGACTCCTTTTCTGGCCGGTGGGGGCAAAGGGCGGCTCTGCAGTCATGGGCTTTGTGAGGGTTGCACAGTCATGCCCTGGCTTTTCTCAGTGTTGGCGGAGTGAAGGAAGGCTCACAGAGGGTGCTTTAGGTCCGTGTGAGTCCATAACTAGGCAGTGCACTTCATTACGGGCAAAAAGTGAAGGCGTGGCTGGCAAAAAGTTGGAAATGGGTGAGCAGAGAGGGGGAGTGCTGTGCGGACTCCTCTGTGCCTTGTGGCTATGAACCTGGATGTGCATCTTGGCTACAAGGCTCTGCGCTGGGGTGATAAACTCCTACAGCTTGAGGTGGACCTCCAGCTGTGTTAAAGCGCTGTGCCACGTCATTCCAGCTGTTGTGCCCGGTGCTAAATAACTGATGTGACTTTGTTGTTTGCACACTACTCCTGACTAAAACCACATGTCAAGGATGTCGGTCTTAGTGGCCTTTTTTTTTTTGGTTGCTTTCTTGGTGTAAAGGATAAGCTGATGACTTTCATGCAGGAACTCGTATCTTACTGGTAACAAATGCACGTTCTTAATACTAAACCAGTGGAAATAATTTAAAATTCATCCATTCTCAGCTGCTGGTCGTGTTGACAATGGGTTCAAAAGTCAACAGTAATGACCAAAGAGCTTTTCCCTGGGGTAATACATTCTGGATTTTCTGGGGCTTTCTTTTGTGCATTTGTTTTAAAGTATATTTCACCACCTTAAGCAAATGCACGTAAGCCCATCCAAGACCCCTTAAATTTCAAAGCTGAGCATTAAGAAGTTGGTAAGGCCACCCATGTAGCTGTGATGCTGCAGAGCTTCCCTCCAATTTCTTTGCCCTGACCTACAGTAAGGTTGGGGTTCCGTTCCCTAAGCACAAGTTCCAATGGCGTGTGAGGTGACCCAAGGTATCTTTCCTGGTCCATAGTTCCTACTCCATAAAAAGTACAGGCTACACAGAGTCACGTTTCATTTCCATCAACTGAGTGAAAAGATCAGCAGTCCTCTACTGCCAAATAGGGGCTATTTACCTGCTAGGAGCAGAGCAGCAGATGTTCGCGCAGGGTTTCCTGTGATTCTTGAGCTATAACAGTGGAAACCATAAAAAAACCAAGCCATGTATTCCAAAGCCATCTGACAAATCGCAAGACGTGCATCAATGCGGACAAGGTGACAGTCTGCACTTCAAAACACGCGCGCAGAAAACTCGGTGTAGGCTGGAGCACTGTTCTGCTTCTGGGGTCAGTTACCTGCTCTGCAGGGCCCCCAAAACTACTGCAGATGTCATATGGGGATGGGGAAGGAGCAGCCGTGCCTAGTTTCCTTGTAGATCTAAAGATTCTGGTTGTTAAACCCGGGACCATGAGATCTTGCCCGGGAGGCATTTCCCTTTTACACCTCACTAGCTTTTTGAGCGTTTGCTGTTGACCTGGACAGGCTGGAGAGTTGGGCGGAGAGGAACCTTATTAAATTCAACAGGGGCAAGTGCAGGGTGCTGCACCTGGGGAGGAATAACCCCCCGCACCAGGACAGGTTGGGGGTGACCTGCTGGGGAGCAGCTCGGTGGGAAGAGACCTGGGAGTCCTGGGGGACAACAGGATGACCATGAGCCAGCAGTGTGCCCTTGTGGCCAAGAAGGCCAATGGCATCCTGGGGGGCATCAAGAAGAGTGTGGCCAGCAGGTGGAGGGAGGTCATCCTCCCCCTCTGCTCTGCCCTGGGGAGGGCACATCTGGAGTACTGTGTCCAGTTCTGGGCTCCCTGGGTCAAGAGGGACAGGGAACTGCTGGAGAGGGGACAGCAAAGGGCTACCAAGATGCTGAGGGGATGGGAACATCTCTCTGATGAAGAAAGGCTGAGGGATTTGGGTCTCTTCAGTCTGGAAAAGAGACGACTGAGGGGGGACCTTATCAAGGCTTGTAAATACTGAAAGGGTGGGTGTCAGGAGGATGGGGCCAGGCTCTTCTCAGTGGTGCCCGGCGACAGGACAAGAGGTAATGGGCACAAACTTGACCATAGGAAGTTCCATCTCAACAGGAGGAGGAACTTCTTTGCTGTGAGGGTGGCAGAGCCCTGGCACAGGCTGCCCAGAGAGGTGGGGGAGTCTCCGTCTCTGGAGACATTCAAACCCGCCTGGAGGCGTTCCTGTGCCACCTGCTCTGGGTGACCCTGCTCTGGCAGGGGGTTGGAGGGGATGATCTCCAGGGGTCCCTTCCAACCCTACGATTCTATGATCCGTTGGGTAGGAGAGCAGCAATCAGCCATGAGTACCAGTCTGAGGGCTGATGTGTGCCCAGTGGGTTGATGTTGATGTGGCCCGTGTGGATGCCTGGATGGAACAGGGGACAGACCAGCTCAGCGAGTGTAGACGTGAGAACGACTAGTTGTGTTACGAAAGGAGACTTTCCTAGCTGAGGAAGACCCCAGCCTGCATGGGTTTGGCCGTGAGCAGCAGTGGCATAGAGGTCCCTGTGGGCGATGCAGGCTGCTGCCCCCATCCATGCCCTCCTGCCAGCAGTCTCCATGCCCTCTTTACCTCCGCTGCTTGGCATATGGCTCTGAATCTCAGCACTGGTGGGCTTGGGGAGCCATCAAGACCTGCAGACACCATCTGTGCCTGGGGTACCTGCCTGGCTCCTCCACGCTGCCGTTGGCACTGAGGGAAGTGTTCAGGTGCTGCTCGCTTACAGGGAGGTCCAGGGGACGCATCTGCTCGGCAGATGACCTGTGGCACAGGGACCACGGAGCGTGCACTGACTCCTCAGAGCTGTATGCGTACGTGTACGCGGGTAGTGTGTACGTGTACTCCGTGTGCGCGCATCTGCTGGGCTTACATCTTCATCCTCCTACTGGTTGGACCTGGGGACGTGCAGCAGCAGCTGCCTCACCTCTCTGGGCTGATGGATCCCCCGTGATGTATTTCCCTCTAACGATCACAAAACCAGAAAAGTGAGAATATAACAGCGAATTGCTTACTGTATTTTGATTTGCTTTTTCTTCACTGTATACCACTTCAACCGAAAAACGCAGTACAAACAAAAGTACGTTTAACCTAACTGGCCACTGCAAAGATAAACGCTGATTTCCCTAAACTGACCCATTGATAAAGTCACTGTAGTTTATTCTCCAGAAACGCAGGAAGAAAAAGTTCTTCCGATTCAAACCCTTCTACAAAAGTGCGTTGTCTTGTGCTTATTTTTTTTTTCTTGCCAAATTAAGTACAGAAGTAAAATTGCTTATCCTCTGCACATATTATTTCTGATGTTTTCACAAATTCCCCAAACATAAACTTCAGAGAGAAATCCCTGCGCGATGCCCTTGGGGAAATCGCACTCTCTTTTTTTCAGGGGCGCTAGAGAGCCCATGATGACTTATCCCGTGACCATGGGACATCATTGGTTTCATAAAGACTGACACGGAGCCTGGTTTTTGACTTCAGCGTAATAATTGCTGTGGGGGGGGTCTGCAAATAACGCGGGAGACCTTTGAAACGAGGAGGGGGGGGGTGAATTTCTGACACAAAGTCACGCTGCGTGGTTAGGTGTTGACTGCCCTCGGGAGTCTCTGTAACAATTAAATAATTTTGTGCGTGGACAAAATCTTCCGTCAACACCTGCTTGATGATCCTACCTGCCTGTAGTCTCTCTGGGATGGAGGAGAACTGTGAAAAACTGCAGAGGCTCTGATGTAAGGTGGGAAAATTAAGTATCTTATTAAGAACCTAGTGATAAAGAATGCAGCAAAGACGCGAAAGAAGAGGAAAATGACAATGCGTATTGAATAACACTTTTACACATGAATTGACAAGGAGTTTGAGTATCACAGTAGATAATAAACACAACAAATAAGGATTCTTCGTTTAACACTGTGTTTAGCACGTGGCTAAAATCAGCTTTTCCAAAGTTTGTCATTTTGTCTCGTTCCACAGCCCATTTTCAAAATGAAGGGTGACAAAGTTGCTCACCATCATTATTCAGTTCTGAAAGTCTGTCTGAATTGCTGGGATCCAGACAAAAGGCATAAGAGTCTGAAGTTTCAAGTCTGTCCGAAGACTGTGGAGGACTCGAGTGGGTATCAACAGGGTGAGGAACTGAGGGAAGTTTTAAATCATAATTGTTGGAAATACCTGTTCAGGTGCCGATATCTGGGGCCAATCGCCGTTATCAGAATTATGAGGATCTCGAAAAAGAGGATATGTACGGACAAACGGCAGGCTGCAGACACGCTGCTCAAGTGTATTTCACTGCATCACCCCCAGGAGCTGCAGGAGAAGAGACAGGAATGAAAGAGAGAATAAAGATGACAACGGTAACCTGTAAGAAGGAGTTTTAGTGACTGGTGAGGTTGAATACTCCAAACCTAGTATGCCACCCTTCCCATCCAAAGGCACAAACACCCCTGGGTTCATCGCACCTAGCTTCAATCAGAGGATGTATGGAGAAATGGGGCTTTGTAGGTACCTGTAGGTAGCAAGACATGACCGTTGCTGCTGTAGATGGTGCAGGCAATATTTAACCCCAACACAAAACTGCAAGAGAGTGTAACTTTCTCCCGTTGGCATGGCTGCTCCATCCTCTTGTCTCGCTCCCCCCAGTTAAGTTGTCCTTACTTACTCTGGACCTTCACTTGAGGGTCACATAATATATGAAGGCCACCTGCTCTCACTAAGTATTCTTCATCGGTATTGCTGTTTCAGTGGTTATACCTTAGATCATCCATTCCTTTCCCATATGTGCAGATCTTTCTCTTCTTGGGAAGCTTAACGGAAATATAGACACCCAAACTTTGTAAGTGTAGCTCCATGCTGTCCGTCGTCCCTCTCATTAAATGCAAGAGGTAAGCAAGTGATAATTGACCTTAAATTACACGCCTCTGTAATGACATGCCTCTGTACTTGGCACTGGTGAGGCCTCACCTCGAGTGCTGTGTCCAGTTCTGGGCCCCTCTGTACAAGAGGGACATTGAGGTGCTGGAGCGTGTCCAGAGGAGAGCTACCAGGCTGGTGAGGGCTCTGGAGACCAGGTCTTATGAGGAGAGGCTGAGGGAGCTGGGCATGTTTAGCTTGGAGAAGAGGAGGCTGAGGGGAGACCTCATTGCCCTCTACAGTCACCTGAAAGGAGGGTGTAGAGGTGGGTGTTGGCCTCTTCTCCCAAGTGAATAATGACAGGACCAGAGAAAAAGGTCTGAAGTTGCGGCAGGGGAGGTTTAGGTTAGATATTAGGAAGAATTACTTTACTGCAAGAGTGGTCAGGCACTGGAACAGCCTGCCCAGGGAGGGGGTTGAGTCACCATCCCTAGAGGTGTTTAAGGAACGTCTAGATGTGGCACTTCAGGGCATGCTCTAGTGGCAGAGATTGTAGGTTGTTTGGTTGGACTTGATGATCTTAAAGGTCCTTTCCATCCATGAAGATTCTGTGATTCTATAAATATCTGAGAGCTTTTCCAGATGGAGAGAATCACCCTGTGGAAGTGTCTGGCTCCACTCTTAGCCATCATCATTCTGATGATGACATCGAGAGCTTCTCAATAAAGACCTTAGTGGGAGTGAAAGATGAGGATTGTATCACACACCGAGTTGGAGGAATGTGTTGGCACTCTATTGGAAAATCCTTTCAAAAGCCTATGAAAATGAGAGCTAAAGGTATGTCTTGGTATACTGAAAGGGGGTTTGGAAGGTATAAAATTGTAGGTAGCTTTGAGGAAGGTTGAACGATGAAAACTTCTTTATAGAGAAGTAATATGTCATTCTGTAAAAACGCTCAGGTTATTCTCACTTGATTGATCCCAGAAGTTTCCGATTAGACATGTTTAATAAAATCCATATTATTTACCTCCAGTTGGTTCTGGATTTGTATTTTCAATGCCTGCTTGAGCAGTTTCGCATCAGCTATGCAAAAGAGACCAAAATCCTGAACTGTAAAGGAAGTAAAGAAGGGGAAAATTGCCTTAAGATCTACCTATTTTGGCAATCTTTGGTCAAAATGTTAAAAGTGAAAGTGGCAATCTTCAGGAGTTATGTTGCGTGTATGATGGTCTGCAGGGAGACAGCTGGGGTTGATGTCCTCTCCCTTTCAGCATCTACAGTGCAAGTGTCATCGTCTGAACAGGTCATCCTCAGGGGTGCCCTCAGAGGGTGAGTCGTCTTATCCCAAGCAAAACAGTTCATAATAGGTCAGAAGAGCCAATTTCGCGTGTTGTCTGTGGGGCTAGACAGCTCATTTATAGCTGTGGTGTGGTGGTCCACCACAACTATTGGATGCGTGGTCATCCAAAGCAAGATGGATCTTACTTCTAACGACCAAGGAATCAATGCCAGAAGGAACGACTACACCTCGCCTGTGGATAGATAAAAAGATACCAGTTCCTAGACTAAAACACACACTGTACTCCAGGATGATAAATTCCGAATTACACTTTCTCTGTGCGATGGGACCTTGTGTTAACTGTAGCCCTAAGACGTTTGAAATGAACTAGATGTTTGAAATCCAGGAAAAATCGTCAGTGTGAACGAGGTTACGCGTTTGCGACTGTGGACAGGATATTTATGAAACACTTCATGTGCCCCGAAGAAATTCTTGTGCAGATATGGGACTTGAAACTGGAAGCGAATCATGGGTCAAAGAAGAGGTTGTGACAAATTGCTTTCTATCAAGGATTTAAGAAAAAAAACAAAACTTCTAAGAACTGCTGATGTTTCTTCCAGAGATGGCACTGTCATTGCATCATTGCAAGAAAAAAAATCAGCAGTTCTTACGTTTTTTTTCCTTGCTATTTAAATTCGATGATGATATCAACTTTCTACATTGGTATTTACGAATTGGAAATTGCGTCAGGATTTTTTTTCACCCTCTTCTCTCCACTTCTCCCTGCAGTGATGTAAGAATGGCTGATGAGAACTGTACCGAGGTGACCCAGTTCACCTTCTCGGGACTCACAGAGCACCCGCAACTGAAGCCCGTCCTCTTCGCATTCTTCCTGGGCACGTACCTGCTGACGCTAGTCGGAAACCTCGGCCTGATCACTCTGATCAGCGTCAGCCCCCAGCTTCACACCCCCATGTACTTTTTCCTCGGTAACTTGTCCTTCTTAGATGCTTGCTACTCCTCCACCATCAGCCCCAAACTGCTGCTGGACCTTTCAACAAAAACCAAATCCATTTCTTTTGCTGGCTGCCTCACGCAGTTTTATTTCTGTGCTGCTTTTGCCACAGCTGAGGTTTACCTGCTGACTGCCATGGCTTATGACCGCTACGTGGCCATCTCCAAGCCCCTGCTCTATCAGGTTGTCATGTCTCCTGGTGTCTGCAGGAGCCTGGTTGCTGTGTCCTATGTTGCAGGGCTGCTGAATGCTATCGTGCATACAAGCGCCCTGCTCCGGCTGTCCTTCTGCGGTCCCCTGGTCATCAACAACTTCTACTGTGACGTGCCACCACTGTGTGTTGTGACCTCCACTGACACACGTCTCAATGAGGCTTTAATGTTTGTGTTTGTGGGTTTCAACATGATGACCACCAACCTGCTCATCTTCATCTCCTACGCCCGCATCGTGGTGGCCGTGGCCAGGATGGGCTCTGCTGCAGGCAGGCGCAAAGCCTGCTCCACCTGCGCCTCCCACCTGGTGACCATCATCATTTTCTATGTGTCTGCTGCTTTTAATTACATGCAACCCAGTTCATCCAACTCACTGGAAAGCAAGAAAATCGCCTCCATCTTTTACACCATTATAGTCCCCATGCTGAACCCCGTGATTTACAGCCTGAGGAACATGGAGGTGAAGTGTGCCCTAACCAGTTTCATCAGGAGGAAAATGTACTGCTGAAAGACAATCCCACGTTACGTTATTTTCCTTTTTTTCTCTCTCTAAGGAGAATGTTTCATGTAGGTCTCTGAGACTGGTGCCTCCAAAACCATTTGGTGCCTCATATGTTAGGGCTGAAAAATTAATTTCTCTGGTCTCAAACTGTGCCCGCTGACATAGCTACATCTGTCTTGCCTCTAGTACAAAGTGTTCGCCCAGGTACTCTACCTCCCATGCAATGATCGTGATGCCACTGTGCAGAGCAAGGTAAAAAGTAAGTCCATGGGCAAGAGATGCTGACGATCTGGATCTTCACACAGGATCACAGGATGGCGAGAGTTTGATGAGACTGCTGGAGATGACATATTCCGACCACCTGCTCAAAGCCAGGTCAACCAGACAGGCTGCCGAGGAATGTGTCAACTCTGAATATTTTTAAGGATGGAGACCCTACAACCTCTCTGGGTTTCCAGTGCTTGGTCACCTTTACAGGAATAAAGCTTTTTCTTACGTTTAAATGAGGTTTCCTGTATTTCAATTTGTCTTCTCCCTGGGCACCACTGAGAAGAGTTTGGTTCTGTTCTCTTTATTCCCCCCACAACAGGTATTTGCACTCACTGAGAAGATCTCCCCTGAGCCTTCCCTTCTCCAGGCTGAACTGTCTGAGCTCGCTCCTGGTATGAGATGTTCTAGTCCCTTAATCCCCTTCCCTGCTCCTGTTCCAGCATGTCCTTGTCCTGCGTTGAGAAGCTGAGACCTGGACGCAGCACCCCAGCTGTGGTCTCCCTGACTCAACCTGCTGGTAATGCTTTTCCTAATGCAGCCCAGGAGGCTTTTGACCTCCTTTGCCAAAAGGGCTGGCCCAAGGTCAGCTTGGTCTCCTACTGGACACCCAGCTCATGGTCAGCCTGGTGTCCCACTGGACACCCACGTCCTTCTCTGACCAGATGCTTCCCAGACGGTCACACTCCAGCCTTTCCTGGTGCCTGGGGTTGTTCCTCCTTGGCATTTCCCTTTGTTGAACTCCATGAGGTTCCCCTTGACCCATTTCTCCAGCCTTTCCAGGTCTCTCTGAAGGGCAGCACAACCATTTGGTGCACCAGCCACTCCTCCCAGTTCTGTGTCATCTGGGACCTTGCTGAGGGTGTAGTAGCTGGAATTCCCATGAAAATATTTGCAGTTACTTAGAACCATGACTCTTTTTTGGTTAACCATAACTATTTCTTTCTGTTTTCCATTTTTGTTAAACAGTCTGACTGCAAACCGCATTTCCAGAATGCTTGGTGCATATTAGAATCATAGAATCATAGAATCTTCATGGTTGGAAAGGACCTTTGAGATCATCAAGTTCAACGAAACAACCTACAATCTCTGCCGCTACAGCATGCCCTGAAGTGCCACATCTAGACGTTCCTTAAACACCTCTAGGGATGGTGACTCAACCCCCTCCCTGGGCAGGCTGTCCCAGTGCCTGACCACTCTTGCAGTAAAGTAATTCCTCCTAATATCTAACCTAAACCTCCCCTGCCGCAACTTCAGACCATTTCCTCTGGTCCTGTCATTATTCCCCTGGGAGAAGAGGCCAACACCCACCTCTCTCCAGCCTCCTTTCAGGTGGTTATAGAGGGCCATGAGGTCTCCCCTCAGCCTCCTCTTCTCCAAGCTAAACATGCCCAGCTCCCTCAGCCTCTCCTCATATGCCCTGGTCTCCAGAGCCCTCGCCAGCCTGGTAGCTCTCCTCTGGACACGCTCCAGCACTTCAATGTCCCTCTTGTACAGAGGGGCCCAGAACTGATATATTCTCACTGACCGTGAATTTTAATGTACAGTACTAAATGAAGAATACTTTAAAAGCCATCATAAAATATAAAATTTTATTAATTCTGAAAAAAAGTATGTTATATATCTGACTATTTCTAGGCTGAATCATAAAATGTTGCACTAACTCATTTGTTGACCACCACTGGCCTCCAGGATAGTAACCGTACAACTTCATACCCTTGAAGTGAACATACTTTTCTGTATATATAAAGAGCTGTATTCTGTATTTATAAAGAGATAAATGAGCTGTTCAAATTCATTTTTTGAGCCTTTCCTTAAAGTAGGTTTTCTTCTCTAGATCATATTAAAGCCAGAGGCACTTTTTCCATTTGCTTAGTGCAACACAGAATATGAAAGAGTGATGGAGTACAAAACCTGGGGCCCTGAGCTGCCGTTCACACTTTTTGTTGTCCCTTGTGCATTGCTTTACATATAGATATTCTGAATTTCATCAGCCATCCTATTGCTCAGCCTCTCCTCGCGCGTGACTCCCCCAGGAGCACCTCAGGGTGCAGACCCCTGCCTTGGGCTCAGTGTTTCTCCACTCTCCCTGTGCTCACGCGGGCTTGCTCCGGGTCGCATCGAGGAGCTCACGCCACGCACCACCCCCCCGGTGATTCAGGCAAGCGCTCCATCCCAAGAGGTTCTCCAGAATAAAATAAGGTGCTAATGTCCCCTTCCCCAGTCTGAAGTGAGAGGTTATGAACTCCTCCAAGCTTGCCAAGAAGTTGGCCTGCGTCAACAGTGAATTCACTAGGATTGACAGCATTTTTCACAGCTTTTAGCATTTTTAATATATTAATGTTATTCAATACCCTATCAGAGTGAGTTGTTTTCAAGCAGCAGCAGGTCTCAGGGAGATGCAAGCCTTCAACGCAGCAGCAGATAGGACTATGTTTTGGCTTCTGTAGGGGAAGGAGATGGAGGGTAAGTGTCGGGATGAGCCTTGGATGGCTGCAGATCAAGCCATGCTTTTACTGATAGATCAGGTTATGGAGGACACCACCTCGCAGACTTCATCCCCTCAGGCAGCAGAAAGCAACTGAGAACCACCAGCGCAGTTAGCATCCATGAACTGGGGTAGTTCGTGTGGGTCAGGACCGTGATGGCAACAATAGGTTGTAGCGAGGTGGGTCTCGGTCTCTTCTCCCAAGTAACAAGTGATAGGACAAGAAGAAATGGACTTCAGTTGTGCCAGGGGAGGTTTAGGGTGGATATTAGGAAAAGTTTCTCCACTGAAAGGGTTATCAAACATTGGAACAGGCTGCCCAGGGCAGTGGTGGAGTCACCATCCCTGGAGGGATTTAAAATCCGGGCAGGCGTGGTGCTGAGGGACATGGGTTAGTGGTGGTTTTGGCAGTGTTAGGTTAATGGTTGGACTTGATGATCTTAAAGGTCCCTTCCAACCTAGATGATTCTATGATTGTAATAGGTTGTAATGGCCCTGATCAGCCTCAGCTGGTGTTTTTGCTTGCCCAGCCACATGCACACTCACCCCCTCCCACGGACTAGGACCCTCCATTCTAGGGGCCCTTCAGGCCATCCCCGCACAGGTGTTTCTGGCTGCATCTGTCTCCTGGATGGACCTTGGACCTGTGCTGTAGATAGTTTTATTCCTGGATGGGCAAATGTATGTACATTATAGCTCATCTCCAGCCATATCGCCTTTTGCTTCTGCCTGGACGCCATGGATGAACCACGAGTCTGGTTCATCATCTGCCATAGCTGTGGCTGTTGATGGACCCCCTTGTGATGTCCCAAGCACTTGTTGGAAAGTGCTGAGTGACTTTTGCCAACCAGAAGTTGTTGGCCAGGGGCAGCTGCTCTCTCAGCTGCTGCTGGTGGGACGCACAGCTCTGTTATCCTTCAAACTCCAGTGGTAACTTCTGTACCAACCCAGTGGAGGACTGGAAAGGTGTATGCCAACCCATAAACTCTCCAACCACCAACTTCAGGAGGTGGTGTAGTTGTGAGAAACTAAACTGCTTTAGAAGTGCTCGTTGCCTTTAACAAAGAGGAAAGTTTCCTTCTCCTCAGTGTCTGTGAAGTTGTGCCCCAGGGGCTCGTTAGGAAGAATGAGGTAGGTTTACTGTGAGCTTTCTAAGAAGGTTACAAGATCATTAGAGGTTTCTTCACCACACCCAGAAGGGCTTGTTAAGCTGATGACTCCTGGGTGGCTGGCCCCCAGGGGATTCCTTCTTTTGGGAAGGGGAGAAGTGTAATTTGTGATGGAAATAGATTTAACGACTTCGCTGATGTTGGAGTTCAGGCCTGCTGAGAGGCTTCCAGTGGGTCACGCTGTGACTATTGCCTCCACCTTCTGCTAAACAAGGCCTCCTATTTGTCTTAAGATTTAAGAAATTGCCTGTTCTCTCTACATGTACAGTTCATATGCATTTGTTTGCCTTCACTAATCAGATATTTTATCTTTGCCTTATCTTCCCTATCTTCCACGCTGGTGGGAAGAGTATTTTTAAAAAAGTAAAGAGTCCTTTAGGTGTGGTAGGAGCTTGGGCTGGTCTAGGAAAAGACCGGTGTCAGGCTCTGGCTACATTTCCCCTTTTCTGGCTTACTCTGCACTAAATATCTTTGCCTTTGTCTTTGTCTTTACCTGCTAAAGGCTTCATCTATCCAAGAGCTCACTTACCCTATCCCAAGAGAGACTGCAGGAGGTGTAGACCTCTCCCAGTACCTAGTCCACCAGGCCGAAACTCCATTCTGGGCTTGCTCAGCTGACGTAATTCAAGGCGAACTAATGCTCCTGGTGGGTGCTGGAGGGTCTTGGTCTGGGCTGGTGCTGAGCAGCAGCAACATCTGTCAGCATAGCACGCCTCTGCTGGGGCTGTGAAGAATGAGTCGTTCACCAAAGTGGCAACACGTCCTACCCCAGCGAGGACCTGTGCCAGATGTCAGACCCTAACCCTTCCCTTGGCCACCCTTAGAGGTGGCAGATAGCAGCAGGGGTAGACATCTGGCATGTCACCTTCCCCCAGGGGACGGCGATCGGCCCAAAAACCCAAGCAAGGAGTTTGTGTTTTATATGTTTTATGTTTTACATCTTACACGGCATGAGAGTAAGGTTGTCGTTGAAGATCCAACGCTAATTAAGCTTTCTCCTTTCCCTGCCCTTGCTTGGAACGCAAGAGCCATGGGGCCACGTGCCCTGCTGTGAGCCGCAGGAGAGCCCAGATCTGTCTCTCTGAGGTGGGTTTCTGAGCTCAGACCTACGAATGCCACCTCCAGATGTTGCTGCTTGATGGCAATGTAAAGAGCCAGGGCTGAAGCCATCGCTTAGTTTGGTCCTCCCCTGCGCAGGACGGGTGCAAGCACACTTCTGGTGTGTAGGATGCTGGCTGATGAGTGACATTTGTTCACTAATTGCATCTTCCACAGGGTCAGGATGCACCGATCGCCCTCAAAACACCTTTCTAGTCGCCGCTGCGATCTTGCTTAGGCAAGGACAAGAAGCAGCAATCTCGCTCAAAAAAATCTTCCTTTACTTTCTGCTGGGACTCCACTTTCTGCCCGCTTGCGGAGGAAACGGCGTCAGCGCAAATCCTGCCTAATAAGGTTGTTTGGTTTGTGTGGGCAAACATTAGGGAAAGAATGCGCACCACGGAATTATAATTACGGATTTCTCTATCTGGGATGACCGTTACTTTTAGGTGTGTTGCTAAACCTCAGTCATGCCGGCTGGGGTGGGGAGAGACTGTTTGCAGGCGTGGACGGCTGCAGCTTGCAGCTGTAGAAGCTGAAACTCATCCTGCCTAACTCTGGAGGTCTAAAAACTAATTGTTTAGAATAATGTTAAAACAGGTGTCTAAAAGCCAGTTTTCCTGGACAGACAGAGAGGCAGAGACACAAAACACGCACCAGATCGCAGAGGCCTGTAACAGCTTATTTGTATTTTATTCAAGTGTATCGATTTCATTACCTCTCTTTTCTGGAAGATAAAAATAAAAATAAAGAGATCTTAAGGTGAGAATCGCCTTCTTAGTCTTCCATTCACCCGGGAATCGGTCAGACAGTGTATTGCCCTGGCAGCAGTTTGGGTTTGGTACGCCTTTCTTGATTACGCCGGTAGAATTTGGACAGCTTTCCCTCAGTCTGACGCTGGCTGTGAATGACAAAAGCCCTGCAGTTCAGGAACCAATGAGGTGTCCCTTCCAGACCTGCATCTGGAAAACCAGCTGGGGCTTTGCCTTGCCCTCTCCACCGGCGCGTCCTCTCCATACCCTTCTGAAGCCTTTCCACCTCCGCTTCAGCCAGGGACTTTTTGCACTGCTGCTTGACATCAAGCAAACTTATGCCTAGGTCTCTGCCTTCATGAGTGTGATTCTTCTTCCCTCGCTTATAGATAATTCACCCGTACTTTCTTAGGCCCTTACCGTAGCATGGGGTGAGTTTCTCTGCTCATGGTACAAGCAGCCCAACAGACCACCTCAGAGCCCGCACCCTTTCTTGGAGAAGATGGAACTTTTGTTGGCTAACCAACACAACAGCGATTGAGAAATCTTCAGGTCTGCAGAGAAATCCCAACCAACCACCTCAGAGCCTTGGGAGCTAGCTTAGACTTCGATGCTTAACTACATATTTTTAAAAAAACATGTGAGGTGACTCATCGTCAGAGACCAGAAAGTCATCTGTGTCGCACCGTGTATTGTTATAACTTTCCATACACTTCATCTAGTTTTCCTGATACCTTCCTCAGGTGCTTCTGGTGATGGTTATTTGACAGGCAGAAGGAAAAAGAGACAAGGCTGGAGGGTATTTCTTAGAGCAGAACAGTTTGGACCACAAAATTAAAGAGGAAAGACAAAATTTTGTCCTTAAAGGTGCTCCGTCTGCTTTGGCTGTACATGTCTTAGACATCACAGGGATCTGTTCTTGCTTTCTTTTCACACTTGGGTTTATTTAGACCTTGAAGTCCATTGGGGAAGGACTTCCTGTGGGTTTCTCTAGGCTTGAATTGAATTTTTCCGTTAACTTTAGTCATCAAAATATGTCTACGTAAGAAAGGTTGATCAGTCTGTGGAGAGGCGTTCTCCCTCTGTAGTCAGTGGGGGATTCCGATATGAAATTGGAATTACGGTGGCATCCAACAGCATCCAGATGTTGGCTATAATGTCACTGAGGAAGAAATAAACCCACACCAGAGAATGGAGGGTGCAGAGTCATCCATGTCTGAGAAAGCCGGTGGGTGGGGAGCAAAACCACCTGTGTTGCATGAAGGTGAGTACAAAGCACATCTTTAGGAAGGTTAGTTTAATGGTCGGTAAGTTCAGGAGGTTTGGAATGCTCTTCATCTTGCCTGGGTTACTTAAAACCTAAGGATCTGTCTTTGAGTTACAGAAAGAAAACCCCTCTCTGATATTCATGTCTGATAATGCCCTACTCGAATCGGAAATCAAAACGATCTCCTGTCCACATCCACAAGACAAAATAAAATTGAAGGATCTTGGCCCACGAGGAGGCAGAGCGGGACTGAAATGCAGCAGGAATTAAGAGGGGCAGAAATCAGTCACGGAGGAAGCGCAGCGGGTGACGGAACCAGGGCTGAGAAAATGCTCACAGCGCAGGGGGATAAGGGTTAGTTGCGAAGAACCGCACCCTTTATTGGAGAAGATGGAACTTTTGTGGGCTAACCAACATAACCGAGGTTGAGAAATCTTCGGGTCTGAACAGCAATCCCAGTAGCAGCTCACGCTTGCGACAAGGAAGTGTCTGTACGCTCCGAAGTGAATTACGAAACCCTTCAGAAGCAAAATTCATTTTAAGCTTTATACGAAGCACTGAATTTTTCTCACAGTTCTTTAACTATTTTTTCTTTTTTCTGCCTTTTTTTCTTTCTTGTCCTGATGCTATTGGCGTTTTCCACTTCTATTTTAAATGAATGAGGCAGGCTGAAGTCCCAATGTCTTTTTTTAGCCTCTGGGTTTGAGGCCAAATATCCCAAATGTTATTTAGAAAGTTATTTGCACGAAAGGTCTTTTTGTTTAGGTGCTATTGAATTTAGCACGTTTATGATTTCATCTCAGTCTTCGTAAAATAAGTCTAGGACAATTGTGGGTAGAGAAATAATTACATTTGAGTATTTTTTCAACTCACAGAACTAAATGCAATACTACCAATCCCTGAAAAGCCTTTAAATAAACAGGGATTTGGGTCTTTTCATTGCCCTTCTTAGGGCACGTTTCATGTCCTTGTTCCTAAGGCTGTAGATGAGGGGGTTCAGCATCGGGGCTACAATGGTGTAAAACACTGCAACCACTTTGTCCTTGTCCTGTGGACGCCTTGACTTCGGATTCATGTACGTGCAGATGGCTGTCCCATAGAATATGGTTACCGCCGTCAGGTGGGATCCGCAGGTGGAGAAGGCCTTGGATTGCACACGTGCAGACTGAATCTTCAAGATGGCAGAAAGGATATAGGCGTAGGAGGTCATGATCAGAAGAAAGGGGATGAAGACTATGAGGATGCTGAAGATGAAGATGACCAACTCCATGAGGGCGGTGTCGGCGCAGGCCAAGGCCAGCACTGCGGGCACTTCGCAGAAGTAATGGTTCAAGATGCCAGGCCCGCAGAAGGGCAGCCGCAAGGTGAGGCTGTTGATGACCATGGAGCTCAGCAGGCTGCTGGTCCAGGAGGCCACCACCATGTGGGTGCAAAGCTTCCTGTTCATGACAGTGGTGTAGAGCAAGGGGTGACATATTGCCATATACCGATCGTATGCCATGACCCCAAACAGGACACACTCTGTCATGCCAAAAGCCAGAGAGAAATACATCTGAGCGGCACATCCAGAAAAGGAGATGGTCCTCTTCTTGGTCAAGAGGTTCACCAGCATCTGGGGGACGTTGCTGGAGATGTAGCAGATGTCTAAGAAGGACAGGTTGGCAAGGAAAAAGTACATGGGTAAGTGCAACTGGCAATCAGCTCTGATCACTGTAATGATCATGATGTTCCCAACCAACGTGAACAGATAAAAAATCAGGAACGCTATGAAAAGGAGAGTCTGTGTCCGTGGCTGGGAGGAAAGGCCTTGAAAGATGAATTCCGTCACTACGCTTTGGTTTTCCCTGGCCATTATTATTCCAGCGGTTTAACTGTCAAGATAAGAAATAGTAACAAAGTCAACTCAAATCTGTTGCAAGATAAGCGTAGCAAGAGCTTATATTTCTCTCTGAAGGGGGAGGAATCTGCCGTGGAAAACAACTTTGCAGACACAACATACCATCCGTTGTATATTGTCTATTACGGTGACCAGAGAAATGAGAAAACGTTGAGAAAGTTTTCTAGTGGTACATTTAGCTGAATCCGTGTTCCCGTTGGTTGTGGTCTAATTACACAGATTTAACAGAAGAATGCCCAATTTATACACATTTTAATGCCCAACAGAGTTACTATCCTCTTTAGAAAATCAAAGTTCAATGTTAGATCAAAAGATTATGTGTTACAATCCCATTTCTCAATACCCTTTCTTAACAGGGGAAGAAACACGAAACAGGCTTCGGAGTGAAACACTCCTTCACTCTCATTATGAAACAGAGCTACTCTTTTGGGCAAATATCCATCGACTTGCCTCCTTTTCCTGCGATAAAGCCAAAATCCAGCACACAGACCACATCTAACAAATTAAGTGTGTCCAACCACCTTAACGTACATCTAGGATCTCATGGCATTCTCATCACAAAAGCTCCTACTGTTCGTATTCCGTCTTTACGCAGCGTTGTCTAAGATGTTTTAAGTCTTTACTATGACAAGAAAGTTTCAGAGCGGTCTGTGGTCACAGCTGCTGGATCCTCAGCCTTCGTGTGGTGAAAGGAGAGTAGCAGAGCGCCCACGTTAATAATGCGGTGGGAGACACTAATAAATGTCACTTGATACGCTGTAGGGTATCGGAGACATCTGAAGGCGGCCGTCACATTTGATGCCGGGATGTTGGAGGGCTCTGGAATGAAAATTGGACAAATGACAGGTCACATGAGGATGTCTCAACCCTACGCGTGACTTGTCTGCTACGACCACAGCTGAATAAATTATTTGGATGCCTAATTGATACAGTCAATGGACTCCAAAGGGCGATTTGGATGACCAGCTAGGAGGTGATAACTTTAGCTATCTCAACTTCTCAGCTGTTCTTGAGAACCCGAGTGGCCTTCTGGACTTAGCCTTGACACCTGGTTTATTCCTCACTCATGACAGAAATATAGCTGTATAACTTACATGTAAATGCTTATATGTGGATGCCTAAGTCTGATGCCTTAACCTGAACCTGAATCCCATCCTGCGTTTTTAAGACCAAGCAGATTCTCTCAGCCCGAATTAGCAATTATGCCGTCAAGCAAAAGTACTGCAAAATGAAGCATCTTTCCAAAACAGAAACTGTTCTGGAAGGGAGGTGAAGAAATAATCCTAAAAAGCTTAATTCAAGGGGGCAGTTTTGCCTCAGCCCCAGATTAGTGTCTCAGGTAGGGGAGACGGCTGAGCCATCACCCCAGTCCATACAGATGGAGGACTCTGTCTCCACCGCAGCCCAGGGAGCCCAGGCTGCTCAGCACCCATCTCCTCATCAGCAAAGGCCAGTGCATCCCTCCTGACTTGAAAGGAAGGATTAAGGTGCCGAAGCATCCGCACCTCTTGCCATTCCAGGTACACTATGGTATCCGAGACATCTGTATGGGACACGCACATATGACAAAAGAGCTGCAGAAGACTTGTGTCCACTGCATCAACCAGTGTGACACCAGCACCTCTGCAAATGTGGCAAACAGCTCACGTGGAAACACCTTAAATTTTGGTGAGACGGGTCTGATCCCACCAGACTAGATAGGGGTTGGACTAGATGATCTCATAGAATCATAGATCATAGACTGGTTTGTGTTGGAAGGGACCTTAAAGGTCGTCTAGTTCCAACCCCCCTGCCCTGGGCAGGGACACCTCCCACCAGCCCAGGTTGCTCCAAGCCCCGTCCAACCTGGCCTTGAACGCCTCCAGGGATGGGGCAGCCACAGCTCCTCTGGGCAACCTGGGCCAGGGGCTCACCCCCCTCACAGCAAAGAATTTCTTCCTCAAATCTCATCTTGATCTCCCCTCTTTCAGTGTAAAACCCTTCCCCCTCATCCTATGGCTCCCCTCCCTGATCCAGAGTCCCTCCCCATCCTTTCCAACCCCTACTATTCTGTGATTCTGTGATCTCTGATGTTTAATGAGATTAATCCAATTCTTATTTGAGACATGAACTCTCTAGACTAGGTGGACGCTATCCGTTACGATGTCAACTATAAGAACCTGAATAACATGAAATTCAGCATCTTAAGCTGTAGAACTTGAGACTTTCTCTCATTTAAGCACATACACGCACAAACATTTTAAAGCCTGCGCCAACATAAACAACTACGTTCAACTTCTGATTCAGTTCAGGCATTTATAATATACATAACTACCCTGCGTAGGCAAAGAACGATTACATTTTGCCTTCAATAAACCAGTTGTGGTAATGTTTTTGGTGACTATCATACCACATTAAAAGGCATCCTTCAGGATCTGAAAACCGGGAGCGAGAAGGGAAATCGCCTCTAGCTATGGTATAAATAACTAGAGTGGGATTCCCTCTAGGATTTAGTTTTCTAAATACTTTGGAGTATCTGAGACCAAGTGGCTCACGAGAAGTTCCATGGACTTGAGATCTGTGCTTCTGGATTACTTACTTCTGAAATTCATCTCCTTGCATTACTGACATTAGTAGATAGCACAGGCTCTGAACTTTACATCTTTTGACTTCAAAGCAATTGGAAGGATGAGAGTCGGTTATATTCTGGAGATGAGAAAAAGCAAACAACAAGGTAAGTGCTTTGCTCAAGGTCAGAAGAGGCTTCTTAGAGAAACCATTATCTGATCATGGCATATCTCTCAGCAGTGACAAACATGCCTTGGACCTACATAAATTCTTATATAGGCTAAAATACCTTGAAATCATCCCGACATCTCTCTGTTTGAGATTTGTAAAATGAAAGAATGTTGGTTTTTTTCTGTACCTGAAAATGCCCGATCTGCAAGCAGGTTGAAACTCATCCAGCAACAGGAACACCGGTAGCAAAATACGCGAAAGAGAAGCGCAGACGCCCCTTGCCCGGTCTCCAGAAATGTTAGATATTGACAGGTAAGAAATAAAAGCCAAGTGGCTTAGTCCTTTACAAAGATTTAACTCATTCGAAGTGATAGCAAAGTAGTGGAAGAATTGAAATCACGTTTAAAAAATTCCCTTTTGAGACAGCATAACCAATTTTAAATGCCCGGGGGAAGCGGTGCCAGGGGTAGCATTGCAATTACTTCTTGTAAGCACAAGCCCAAATATCATTTTAAGTATTTAATTCACAAGCAATTGTAGTTTTGGTAAAATAAAATGCATGCTCAAGACTCGGTGAACTGTACGTTACACTTCAGATCTTTAGAGACCAAATATTTTAATGGATTTGGGGGATTTTTAGAGGGTTGTCTAAACGTGGAATTTTATCCAGTTATTTCTGTTTCGAGCCAAATGACTTCTGTGAGGGTGAAACACAACAATACTCCAATTTCAGTCTGAAGACATCAGGAGATGCAGAATCTGATACATCTCATGTCCTCAGATGTCCAAAAAATTAGTTATCTAGGTCTAAGTCACCAACTTTCTGTGTAGTTAACAGCGGAAAATAGCCATTTTCGGAGCACAAGGGAAACAACGCTTCTTCCAGATTCAGCTCAGAGGAATCAGCATTTCCAGAGAGCAATTGATCTCTCTGTTTGGAAAGAGGAGGATAAATACCTATATTTGGTGAACTGACTTACCAAGGGCTGGGAAGGCAGCGGTGGAATGGACAGCCTGGATAACTTCCCCTCGCACCCCGTATTTATCTCTTTCCCCTCTGCCTGGACCCAAGACGGACACCCCAAGAAGAGGGAACTGCGCTGGATTCGGCAAACACGGGATTTCAGCTGTTCGAGCTGCAAAAATTAGGACTCAGTGACCAGGTTTGTGTCATGACACCTTTTTAATGAGGTTTCAGTGCTGGACGAGGTGTGCCAAAGGTTCAACCAGAGGTTGCCCAGAGAAGCTGTGGCTGCCCCATCCCTGGAGGGGTTCAAGGCCAGGTTGGACGGGGCTTGGAGCAACCTGGGCTGGTGGGAGGTGTCCCTGCCCAGGGCAGGGGGTGGCACTGGGTGGGCTTTAAGGTCCCTTCCAACCCGAACTGTTCTATGATTCTATAACCAAACTTTTGGAGGCCTGAGGGGAAGTAAGACCTCACTTTGGACCTGCTTCCCTTAGCAGTATGAGCATCTTCAGCTGGAATAAAGAGGTGCGCTCACCTCTGAGGAGAGGTCATCAGCCGTAACCCCCTCCTGGAGCTAGGTGCTCATCCATAAGTGTTCCTCAAAGCTGAGACGTGTTCTTTTTTTTTTGTTTTTCTTGTGCCCAACAGCCTACAACACTAGAAAGAGGGAGCTCTGTCCCACAGCTGTGATTTTCTTTGACAGAACTGGAAAAAAAATCGAACAGGGAAGGACCATAATATACTCGTCCAGTTTCTGATACTCTTTCTCTGAACGTCTATTTTTGGCTGCCGTCAGAAATCGATACCCCTGGGCTGACTTGTCTCTCACCGTGGAGCTAGTCTCATATTCTTACCAGCGGGGCTGCCCTGTTGGAACAGCAACGTGGGAGTGCACGCACCCAGCAGCCAGCTGGAACAGGCAGAAAAATGTTGGCAAGCTCTGTTTGGTGATCTTTTTAAATCCTGCTGCTTCGGGAGAATCTCTGGTCTTTCCCTGCAGTTGCTCACTCGCGTCTCTACAAATACAGTCTTGTCTGACGTGCTCTTTTGCACCGGGATGCTGGGAGGGGAAGCTGAGTTTCTGGAATAAGTTGCCCTCTAATTGTATAAAGCTATCCTTGTAAATGAATAAAATACAGGGGAGTCCAAATAAAGTGAAGAAAAATCCCCCGTATCAATGAAATCCCCATAGTAATCAGCAGCAGCGCATATCCACCTCACATTTGCCACTGAAAATCAGATATCGCCTATTTGCAGATCTCACATAACCAGAGCAGGATGAAAATGGACCATTTTCATGTATGTATTCCTAAAGGTGAAGGATTCCTGAAATTCTTGATGTGCCTTCAAAAAAATTTCGTATGCTTATCGCTACTGAACTTCAATTGAAACCTCAACAAAGACATATAGTCTTAATATAACCATATAGGCCAGTTGTAGATGGCTTAATATGCCTCCCGAGCCACTCCAACAATCGCTGCCATAATTCATCTCTCAAAGGAATGCCTTGTATTCTTGCAAAGTGTATGTTAGCCGAAATGTAGAACCAGACCACAAGAATACGGTTAAGTTGTGAGTATTGGCCTATTTTCTCACTTCTCCATATTTGCTGTGGAGAAGGCATTTCTTAAGAAAAAGAAAAAAAAAGGGTTTTTTCTTAAGCAAAATTCAAATATATTATTAATGCGTGGGGGTTTTGTTGTTTCCAATGCAAGCAGGGCAGATTTTCCTATCTCTTTTGGATGGTGCTGTTGGATACGGAAATGTGCAACATGAAAGCGAGTGTGAATGATTTATTTTTCTCCTTGAAAAACACTATCTAGTTGCGAAAATCGTGTTGGGCTACAGTTCTGCCTTTAAAATTCCCAAGAATTTGGGGATCAAAAAAAGTTCACATTCAGCATTTCAGTGCCATTCTCTCCTCCCTTTCCTCTGTATTTTTTTTTAAATTCTGTATACAAAAGGTAGAATCATAGAACCACAGGATGGTTCAGGTTGGAAAGGACGGTTAAAGGCTATCTAGTCTACCCCACCTGCCATGGGCAGGGACACCTCCCACTAGATCCGGTTGCCCAAAAGTTATGTGCAAAGATGCACAGACCTGTCATGCCCACCTTCCTTGGAGCGTGATAAATTTGGAAACACGGACTTTCAAAACTTCAAACCCAAGAAAGGCTGCTACTGCGGAAAGCAGCTCAGTAAATCTAATGACATTTTGCTAAGACACCTTGTTCCCTCCAAGTGGGCTGTTTTCCCTTTAAAGTCTTTTTTACTCTCTTAAATATTTATGCACATACACTACATAAGTTGAGCTGTTTGGTAGACGCAGTGCAATCCCTACAGCCAACATAAACGCTGAGAACGAGGAGATTAAGGACTAGCATGTAACTATCATTCCCCTCACACATACATATGCACACGCGCATGGAGTAGAGTTTATTATTTTGGTGGCACTTCACAGAATCATCACAGAGCAGCCCGGGTGGGAAGGAACCTCGGAAGACCATCCGGTCCAACCTTTGGTGGGAAAGGGAACCTAGGTGAGATCACCTCATACCCAGTCCAACTGCATCTTGAAATCCTCCAGCAATGGGGACTCCACCATGTCCCCAGGGAGGTTGTTCCAGTGAACAATTGTTATTGTAAAAAATTTCTGTCTTGGGTTGAGATGAAATCTCTCCTCGTGCAACCTGTACCTGTTGCCCCTTGTCTTCTCCATGTGGCTCCTTATAAAGAGAGGGCCTTGGTCCTCTTTGTAGCCACCCTTTAAGTATTTTGTGTCTTGATGTATTGGAAACTATATTTCCTCTACTTGGGAAGCTGTGGATTCTTGAAAATTTGCTATCAATCAGGTAAAGCGGCTATTTCAGCTGATTCAGAAAGTCAGGTTTGTGTTCGGTTCTTTTAATTTGGAAAGGAAAAGTAGGGGCTAAATGGCATAGGACGGCCTTTATCAGTGGAGTCTTAGTGAGTTCATAGAATCATAGAACGATTAGAGTTGGAAGGGACCTTAAAGATCAGCTAACTACAACCCCCCTGCCCTGGGCGGGGACACCTCTCACTAGACCAGGCTGCTCAAAGCCCCGTCCAGCCTGGCCTTGAACCCCTCCAGGGATGAGTTCCTCAGCTTCTGCAGAAGAATCGCTCCTCTTACAGAGATTCACCCTTTCACTAGTATTATTCTGCTAATTCATCACCAAAACTCAGCCTTCCTGCTGCTGCTTCCTGACTCCACCTAGAAGCTGCCAGGGCCTTGAGGGCACTAATAGGACTTAATGGCCCTGATGACCCTCACCTGGGCCACTCCATCCACATGCCCCTGCCCACGGCCCAGCAGCCCCACTTAAGCTCAGTCTAGGGCCATTAGTCCTTCCTTGGCTACGTTGTAGATGCGTCTGGTTGTGTTTCTGCCTCCTGGATGGACCCTGGATCAAGACTTTGTCTCCAGCCTTATTCCTGGCCCATCTCCCTTTGCTCCTGGTGGTCCACTGTGGATGGACGTTGTACCTAGTTCATTGCTTGCTGGGGCTGTTAATGGATCCCGTTGCCAGCCCCTGGCTCTGCCTGCTGTGTTCAGCCCCTGCAGGTCTGTTTCCCCCAGGAGCGAGGCACTGCCTGCCCTTGTGTCCCCTTTGGCTCCTTGCTCCATGTCCCTTGGGGACCAGCTGGCCCTTGCAGCTCCCTCACGGTGGCCATGTGGATATGTTGGCCTCTACTTCTAAACTTCCATGGACTCCAAAAGAAAACACTGTTCAGCCTGCCTAACCCAGGTACGAAATACCCCTGAATATCTTCAATATTAAATCCCTTTCCTTTTTCTTCACAAAACTTCTTGGGTGTAGGGTTAGACTCTGATGTTCTGCTCCATCTTTCCTTAAAGCCGCTTTCTGTCTGTCCTCAGCCTATCACGTACAGTAGAAGTGACTAGGAGCTCTCATCCTTCTTGGGGTGTGCATGTTTTGCTGTTGCTGCGTGGACATGTGGATAGGTGGTCTTCATTCAGTTTGGTGTCCCAGTTGACTATGATGAAATAATTGCACGGCTTATACCTGGCATGTAGTTGCTTCTCTGTCCCAAAAGGCTTTCTAGGCTCTAAAACCCAGTTGTTGGCAGAAGTAGTCACAAGTGCAAAGCGCATCATTGTGAATACAATTTAATAAGAGGATGGGACCAGCTGTGGTGGTCAGGCACAGGGCTTGGGCAGACCAACAAACTGACCAGCATCATGCTTAGAGACCATGAGCCCCTTTAACACCTCCCTTCTCTCATAGTCTTCTTGCTCTTCCCTCCTCAGCCATGATACCTCGGTTTCTCCACCATTGTCCCGCTGTGATGACCTCTCCATGTTCTTTCCAGTTTTGCTATATTCCTACATGAATTTTCTATTCCTGATACTCAGGCAAACTAGGTCTTATGCAGTGCTCCTGGTATGGTTCCTAGGCACTGCTGGCCTCGTAAGGATCTGCTCCCCAAACAGTGCCCACGCTTCCCCTTCAACCATCTGTAAAGCCTGCCCACCTCTGCTGCCCTCCTAACTGCTGGTGAAACTTGTCCATCCATCATGGAAGTGTCGAGGTTGGAAGGGACATTTAAGATCATCGAGTCCAACCATCGACCCAACACTGCCAAACCCACCACTAACCCATGTCCCTCAGCACCACGTCTACCCGGCTTTTAAATTCCTCTAGGGATGGCGACTCCACCACTTCCCTGGGCAGCCTGTTCCAACACTTGACAACCCTTTCAATGAAGAAATTTTTCCTAATATCCATGGTGCTGTCAATTCGACAGCTCCTCACTGTGTACTTGTTATGTCCGGTGGTTTTGCGTGTCATGTCCAGGAGTTTTTCACAGCCTGTTCAGTAAGCTTGACATCAGGCTGGGGACTAGTCGCCCTCCAAAATATCTTTTCTAAGATGAACGTTGTGTCATTAGTGTGTTGGAGCCACTCTGTTTCTACCTGGCTAAAATTCACGTCCCGTAATTTTGTGTATCTAACAGGGAAATGGGCAATTCCTATTTACTTGTCCCTGATCACTTCTTTATCAAAGAGGTGAAATACACATCTCCTAAGGTAATTATTCTTAAGTGTGGTGCATAGAAAGACTCTCTCAAAAGTATTTTGAGACCTCTGCTGCTCCTAAGGGCTTCAGTTGGTGTGGTGTGGTCTGGCATTCGTTTTGCTAATGAGTAAATATTTGTGAGTGGTGATCCATCATCGTAGATGACATTTTCTATTTAAATCCACAGCTGGGGCTTGCAATTTTTTTGTTTGTTGGGCTTTTTTTGTTTTTTTTTTTTTGTTTTGTTTAGTTTTTAAGTAGGTGGGTTTTCTGTACTAGCAATACAAAAATTCTTGCAAACCTCTACAAAGCTAAATTGTCTTCTAGGAACATCACAATTCCATCCAATTGGTGAGCTGTTTTATGAAAGTTTCTGGTCAGCTTTAGTATAACCAATAAAAAAGTCTCTCCTTCAAGACAGTTTTCTTGTCTGCTCACCCCCAGCTCCTGTAGTTACCAAATCTGACTGATGACCTTAAGCCAAAGGTGTCACATAGAATTGATTGCATCAAGCTGTGTCTGATTGCTGAACCTCATCTGGGGAATGCACATGTGTAGCATTCATTAATTTGATCTTAAAACAGCACTGCTCATTGGTAACGTTAAACCTGGCTTCTGCAGACTCGGGCTATGCTGTCAATTGGAAATGTTCCTGGTTTCAAACACATTAGCCCCGATTTATTCTTAGCAAACCTCCCTGAGGACCTGGATCTCCTCTTTGCCCCATTGTTCCCTCTTGAAGATCTGCCAGAAGAGCTAAATAATGTGAGGGATGCTTCTCAATCTGAAAAATACAGCTCCTTATGGAGTGACACAAAGAATACCGTGTATTTAAGGTAGGGGGTGGCCTGTGGGAAAGGAGTGTACATGAGGCTTTGAGTATAATTAGTGGGTTTAAGGGTAAAATCAGACAGTATAGCCACACTCTGGCAGAGAAGAAAGAAGGCAGTGGCTCACTGTACCTTGTAGCAATGACACGCATGAGCATGTGGGTCCTCATCATTGCTGTCGTCTTCTCGCTTTTAGTTTAAATGGTCAGCAGCCAAATGGAGACTGAAATTCATGACTTCCCAAATTTATTTTGTTTAGTTTATGGCACCTCTTTACCGGTTTGATTTCTAAAGGAAACAAGCACTTTTTCTAGGCGTCTCTTGAGAGCATCCTTCACCTCCATGTTCCTCAGGCTGTAGATCAGGGGGTTCAGCATGGGAATCACCAGGGTGTAGAAGACGGACACCACTTTGTCCTGGTCCAGGGAGTAGCTGGAAGTGGGGCGGAGGTACATAAAGATCATAGTCCCGTAAAAAACTGAGACTGATGTCAAATGTGAGGCGCAGGTGGAGAAAGCTTTCTGCCTTCCCTCTGAGGAGCGGCTCCTCAGGACAGTGGTAAGGATATGACCATAAGAGACAACAATGAATATTAAAGTGCTGAGTGCAATAAAAGCAGCAATGGTGAAAAGCACGTGTTCATTGAGAGTGGTACTGGAGCAGGAAAGCTTCAGGAGCGGAGGAATGTCACAGAAGAAGTGATTGATGACATTAGGACCACAGAAGTGTAAACTGAACACTGAGCTGACGAGCACTGTTTGACTCGCAGCAGATATTAGGTAGGATCCCACAGCCAGTTGGACACAAACCTTTTGAGACATGGTGGCCACGTAGAGCAGAGGGTTACAGATGGCCACGTAGCGGTCATAGGCCATTGCAGCCAGCAGGTAGCACTCGGTGATTATGCAGACACCACAAAAGTACATCTGGACCGCACACCCGGGCAGGGAGATGGCTTTTCTTTCTTTGAAGAAGCTCACTAGCATTTTGGGAGCAACCGCTGAGGAATTACCTAGGTCTACCAGAGAGAGGTGGCAGAGGAAGAAGTACATGGGGGTGTGGAGTCGAGAGTCAAGCCTGATTAACGCAATCATGCCGAGATTCCCCACCAACGAGGCGACACCAATCAGAAGGAACAGCACAAAGAGAATGACCTGCAGCTCCCAAATATCTGTGATTCCCAAGAGAATGAACTCACCAACGGTTGTCTTGTTTCTTCCGACCATTCCCTTAATGAACCTGAATCTTTTAAGAGGGAGAAAAATCAAACAAGAGAAGTTACAACTCTGGATAGAAGAACAAGTCATAATGAACGTTGTGCAGGGATGTAGGAGAAGAAAATTGGATGCTGCTTTATATTTCATGGAAACCTAGCCATCTGTTAGTATGCAAGAACTGGATGCTTAACCCAATTCTCTAGATAAACTTGCTGTTCTGCATTTAACGCTTCTGTGATCACAGTCTCAAAGAACGATTACTTTTGTTCCGTTGCTGAGATTGTTCCAGGAAAGAGGAGGAACTTGTTATTCATTCTGATATTTTTTTTTTAAATATTTCCTGCTTTGTTCTGTTGTTCGATTTTCTGAAATACTTATCTGTGTCCATGGTGCTCAGGAGGGATAACAGCGTGATTCTGGTTACCTGCTCTGTTGTTATTAAATAATGGAGTAAGAAATTGCTCTCGGCTTCCACGGATGACATTTAAGTTGGCCAATGCAGTTCTGAGAAGTCCTCACAGGAAGATACGCCCAGATTTAAAAAAAAAATCCATGTAGAAAAGCAGTTTATGTTAAAAAACAGGTGATAATTTCATTAGAGTTTATTTGCTGATTCCAAACATAACAACTCAAAGCAGAAGACAGTGGCAGCGTAGACATGGACCTTGCCCTGTGTCCCTGAACCCGTTAGTGGTAACGGAGAGTCTGTAAGTCTGTGCTGACAAAATCACAGAATGGTTTGGGTTAGAAGGGACCTTAAAGCCCATCCAGTGCCACCCCCTGCCCTGGGCAGGGACACCTCCCACCAGCCCAGGTTGCTCCAAGCCCCGTCCAACCTGGCCTTGAACCCCTCCAGGGATGGGGCAGCCACAGCTTCTCTGGGCAACCTGGGCCAGGGGCTCACCACCCCTAGAGTGAAAAATTTCTTCCTATTATCTCATCTAAACTTTCCCTCTTTCAGTTTAAAACTTTTCCCCCTCATCCCACGGCTCCCCTCCCTGATCCAGAGTCCCTCCCCAGCTTTCCTGGAGCCCCTTGAGGGACTGGAAGGGGCTGGAAGGTCTCCCCAGAGCCTTCTCTTCTCCAGGCTGAACCCCCCCAGCTCTCTCAGCCTGTCCTCCCAGCAGAGGGGCTCCAGCTCTCGGATCATCCTCGTGGCCTCCTCTGGTCCCGCTCCTGTCCTGTGCTGGAATCACACTTGTTTTGCCCAACATTAAGAAAGGGGTTGCGTATAAATTGAAAGAAACACAGGAGCCGGCACTGAAGGCAGAATTCATCTTGCCTATAACGTTACCTCCTTCCTAGGTGGGCAGCTGTGTTTGAGGCAGCCCTTCAAGGCTTCATTTAGACATAGAAAAGCAGTAGGCACTTTAAGGCAAAATTCATGTAAGGTACTTAAAATGTCTACTTACTTTGGGGTGAGATGAATTGCTTCTTAGAGGTGCTGGTTTCTCATCGCTGCTGATGCAGAGCACACATTGATTAGGTGAAACGTAGAAGTCTGTCTCTGTAGGGGATAATATTCAGTCAGACAAATCAGACCATCAGACTTTACAGGCATCCTCGACACCAGCGTGTCTATGGGCGAAACTAAGGAAAGAACACTCCAACCTCATGATTACCTTTTCGCTTCTCTTTAGATGTTGGCTTCAAGAAAAATGCTTCTCTTGTTCTCAGATTGTGGTCTTGCTTTGGCGTTTCTGTTCAGAGTTCACCAGAAAATGAGAACTGTTAATTGTAGGTGTATTAAATGAATGCTGGAGCTTCTTACTGAAACAACTGAATGTCAGAAATATCTCTTGAGCTTTTTGCATTGTATTGAGAGTAATTAAGAGTGCAGTTTCAGACAGGAACAGCACTTTGACTGATCAGCAGCAACTTGCCGAGCCCAACAGCTTGGCTGCTAATCCTTTTCTGTGCTTTAGGAAATTCTAGACACGTCAGTTGGGCTGTTTGTAGTGACCAACACCACGGTCTGTATGACCAGTTGATGCGGTTAAAAAAATTCTTCTTTTGTGGTAACCCCACATTTCAGGGCTCATCGAGCCAATATTAGAACTCCTGTGGATTTTGGTGGTTTGAGATTAAGAATTAAACACATGGTTGAGTCTTGAACCAACCCTGCATCTGCTGTGACCACAGAGAATGGCTGAATTGCGGCTATCGCGCGTCTGCCCCAGCTGAGGGCACAGACCTCTCTCGAGAAGCACTGACCTGAATGTCATTTGTCACTCTACGTGCAAACTTCCGGGAGTGAGAGTCCAAAAGTCTCTGCATCTTACGAAAAGAACCCACGTGGACATTCTCAAGCATTTGTTCTCCTGTTTTCCAAAATAAGAAAAAGAATCCAGCTCAGGTCAAAGCAATTGTCCTCTCTATGACTGCATTTATTTTTATTTTTTTTACTTTACTTTTAGCATTCCTTATATGAAAATTCATTAATGAATTTTTTTTTACTCTTACGTATATGCGCATAGACTGCAATTATGTGCATTCTGTGTGCAAGATTTAAAGTACAGAGTAAGGATAGAGAATAAAACAGTGACATAATTAACACTCTGAGAGATTTTTATAATATTTCAGGCTATGGATACAATTCCTACCTTGGAAACTAACATTAAAAATGATGCTTTCTTTTCCTCGGGAACAAATGCTGCTAGGAAGCTGGCTGCACAACGGCATTGAGAGAAGCTCTGAGTACAGGATCAAGTAAGGTGGTGGCAGGCTCTGCTCCTCCCCACCTGGCGTTGACTCCCGGTGGGATGGATGCACCATCATCTGGGAATGGGGAGGTCTTCACAATCGACTTTCAAAACCGACTTTCCTTAAGTGCTGGAGATGTCCCGGCGGGATCCCACCGAGTGATGCAATGGTTGCAGTATGCTCAGGTCTTTGGTTCACGAAGACGGAGCTCATTAGGAAAAAAGTAATGTTATGGTTTGAGGAACCCACAACAACTTATTGTCGGTTAGACAATTATTCTCCCACCCAGTGATCCCTCCCCACCCAGGAAGGGGAATCAGGGAAAAAACAAGGAAACCAAGGGGTTGACATATAAACAGATTTAATAGAATAAGAGCAAATAATTAACATTAATAATACTGAAGAAGCAATATTGATCCCGACACCAATATAAAATACACAAGGACTATTCCCAGCCCATTCTATCACAGGAATCTGTGGACACCCGGCAGGGACAGCCAATGTGGGACCCTGTGAGCGCTGCGGCTGCAGGAGGAAGGGAAGGGCTCAGGGCTCCAACGCTGGGGCAAGGAGTGCTCAGGATGGCAGCCAGCAAGGGGGAGGGAGAGAACTCCTCGGCAAACTTTCTGATTTATATCGAATGTGACATTCCTGGTTTGAAATAACCCTGTTGGCAGCTTGGGGCAAGTGCCCGGGTCTCGCTCCTCCTCATCCCCGCACCTGGCGAGCTCGAAAATGCTGAGACCTTGACACCCCCATACCACAGCTGGCTGTAAAGTAAATATTTTCATCAATTGGGACACTAGAGTCTTCTAAAAATGAAGTTTTCCCAAGCATTACAAGAGACCTTACTGAAAAGTAAAATTACCGAAAGAGGAATTAATCCTGTGTTGCTCAACCAGGGCAAGTAACGACAGTGAACTAAAACTCCAGAACATAAGCAGAGGAGTCATATTCTTCTCTAGATAATAATTGATTTTTACAATAAGTTGCAGCTTTTGCTTTGTGTTATTCTCCCATAGGTGGCACTTTCTCTCTGGCCACAGACACTCTAAGTCACGGGGTCATAGGGAGCGACGGGCTGCAGAGGACTGGTGGCCTCAAGAAATGCTCAGCCTTTGTATGAGATCTGGAAGGAGAATAATCATTATTTCAGGTTTTTGCTGGCCCCCATGAAATAATACCAACACAGGCAAGACGAATTCCAGTCCGCGTTCTCTTTATTCGATCTAAAGATAGTTCACATCGCTGGCAGTCTTCCTTATCAGACCACTAAGACGTATTTTTGCTGATGTACAGTCTATGGTCATCTGGGATAGTTGATTAATACTAGACACACAACTGGTCCCTGAAATCACAACTGGACCAGAGGAGATACCAAATCCTCTCCTGAATTCACATCAACAATGCCCACGGTAGCCAAAATTAGGATGTTTGTGCTCTGGTTACTTTCTAGGATTTCAGTGATTATTTCTCTCCGTGGATTACAGGAACAGCTTAGAAGTTAGGCTTCGGCAAGTAACTTTTAATTGTTTGAGTGACGAACCCCGTACTAAGAACATTAAATGAAAGAGTTACGAATAACAATCCAAACATGGTCATTTTCCCCTGTTCTCCTGGATGGGCTTTCCCTCATTGCTGCCCTTCCCCAAGCCACCGCATCCATTACATCCCTGCCACGTGTCGTGGTTTAGCCCCTCCCTGGAGTTTCCGAAGGTCCAAGCACAACCTTGTGCGTTGGATCCGTTTTGTCTAAATTCAGCAGCATAAAATAGAGCTATGCAAGCCTAACGTAGCCATCTGGGTTTATTTTATAGTCACTGCAGGGAGGGAGAAAGCAATACGTGCCCTTTTCCTTACAAACTTATTTTACGACGGGATGAGTTGTCCTTTGGAAGGGCCTATTTCTTGCCAATGATAGCTAAAAGAACCCAACTAACTTAGATTAATAACTTTTAGATGCCTAAACCTGATTGAGATGAATTTTCATGTGTTTTTAGGGTTCCTCTGACCTTCGTGGCCTTTTTTGAGGTCTGGTGTTGTGCCCAACGCAAACTGCACGCCATCCAAAGTTGTCCTCATCCCGTTCAGATGTTATTGGAGGCACCGCTGGGAGGAACGGCTCAGGGTCAGATGACGTAAAACTGTAAGACCTTAAGTGCTCGCCTACGAACAGAAATTGCACACAGGAGCTAGACAGAAGGATAGAAAAGGCACGGAATGCAAATAAAGCTTGTTAGTTGGAGAATAAAAATGTTGAAGGAGTTACCCACCTTTCCTCACAGAAAAAGAGGGGTTGAATTGAAAGCCTTTTTTATTGTTTCTGTCCACCTAGATAGCTGCTGGATAGTCTTATTTTATTCATTGTAATTAATATCACAACTCTTCTATGAAAGAACAAGGATTAGCTCTTTTTTTAAAAAAAAAAAACAAAAAAACAAAAACGAGTAAGATAACAAGTTAAACTGCTCTAAATCTTCCTCTGGGCGTATAATTCCTGTATTACACAGGGGCTTTAGCAGGTGAGAACCAGCACCTTTTAATTTGAGACGTCATAATCATAACCAAAAGTTCTAATGAGTGACTGCATTCCGTTTTCTAAATTGTCACAATCACTTTGAGATGCATTTGAATTTTTATTTTATTTTTTTTTTCTTTTTTCCAAAAAGTGGCAGCTTCAAGGCAACAGTGTGGGTTTTTTTATCCCTGACTCCAGATCACAGGTTGGGATTCCATTCTGCCAAAAGGTCCATCCTCATTTCAGCACTGTTTTGATGCTTTAAAAAAAAAAAAAAAAAAGAGTGTTTCTGGGTTTCCCATCCAAGGAAATATTAGAAGCATTTCCAAAAGAGCTCACAATATCTTCTGAGCGCATCATTTCATGGAAACCTTTCCGCACTGAGACAACACCGGTAGCATTTTGTTTGTTCTGCTCTTCCCTCGAGAACATCGTGGTCTCCCGTGTCCAAAAGGATGATATAAAACCTGTGATATTCCCCAAAAGGAACATTTCCGCATCCAGGAAAAAAAACAACCAACCAAATATTTCCCTAGCAGGTAAGTCTCCTAACAAGTAAAATTTCCTTCCATTCAGGGAGTTGTGTAGAAAATGTTCTAAGTCAGTTGCCTTGTCGACTGAATGAATTTCAGATGCAGTAAAGGAAAAGCGTTGCTGCGTTATGATGCAACAAAAGAAAAAATAACTATGGTTGTATCTTTAAAAAGAGGGGATTTGGTTTTGTTTTTGGTTTGGCTTTTTTTTTTTTTTTTTAAATGTTTTGCACCTAAATTTTGATCTGGGAACTGAAATCTCTTGCAGGTCATCATCAGAGCCCGTTGAATTGTTAACAGCTGCTAGAATTTCCGTGCCTTAATTTCAGAGCATGATCAACAGCCGAAAATAGGAAGAAACAGCCACACGTTGCGTAAGCGTGGAAGATTTTTCAGGGCTTTTTTTTTTTTTTAACTTTCCCCAGAAATCTCGCAAATTGCCTGTGTTAGTGTCAAAATCAATTGTAACGTTACATGGTCCCTGTTGAACTGGGCTTGGCTGAAAATAAAACCCAACCGAAAGTCTGTGGAACTTGTCACCTCATTCTAGGAACGTAACTGGGGGACCGATGCCACGACCTGAGTCACCCAAGACATTTTCTGGCGTAAAGAGTCACCCCCGCAAAATGATTCGGATTTGAGGATGCACCAAGAATGAAGGACGTTGAAAAAACAAAGCTGTCTAAAACGGGACTCACCTCACTCGAGGGTAACCATCTAAAATTTTGGCAGCGAATTTACATCGGTTTTGTCAGAGTTGGGCTGATGGTTGGACTCGATGATCTGAAAGGTCCCTTCCAACCTGGGCGATTCTATGGTTCTGTACTGGTCATCCGGGCTTCCTTTCTCCTCAACAGCCGCGCACGTAGCCAGGATACGATGCATCCCACCGACCCCTCCGCGATGGTTACGGATGGAGCTGAAGATGGTGTGCTCAGACCAACCTCTGGAAAGCCAAATACAGGTGAGATCCGTCGCACCTGGAGAGCCTAGAAACACAGCTGGGAGCTGAAACCCTCCTTTCTGAACCCCCAGACTCGACTCTAACCATCTTGGATGCTTTCCTGAATAAATCAGCTTAGATTATTATCTTTTCTTTTTTTTTTTTCAGGAACATAGATATTTCTGGTTTGTCTGTGCCTCTGTTCACATAGCGTTGATATTTACAGCATTATTTAACTGACCGGTGTTTGGAATTCTTCTGTTAGATGTCCTTTAGTAATCCTTATATTTCCTGTAAATGTAAAAGTGAGCAAGATACATCTGCCCTGCCTTGAATGTGTCCAGCAGAAACGTGTCTCAACTCCTGGAAAGTTAAGTTAAATTACACGCTTTTTCTGGAAAGGTAAAATTAACACCCAGAATTAATTTTCTAGGGGACTGAGTCTAACTCAAATTCAATTAACAGTTGCAGCCAAAAAAAAAAAAGAAAAAAAAAAATTGGGGAAAATTCCTTGGAAAATTTAAGAATACTTGTGTTTGAATATTTAAAACCGATATTCATGGCTTTCCTTTTCATCAATTGCTTAAGAATTAATCAGCCTCAGGAGAATAAACCCACAGAATACTTGTAAGAAATCCCGGAAGGAGATGCAGTATTTTATTTTAAACTCAGTGGATTTTGTTTGTTCCAAACTAATTACGTCTTTTTGTCAAAAAAAAAAACCAAACAAAACCTGCTTATGTTCCAGCATTTCAAGAATTTTTTTTTCCCAGTGTTCAATTTCAGCGCCGCCTCAGAAAGGTCATTATTAACTGTGCCTGAACACCTTACTCGACCATCCACACAGGTAAATAGCAACTGTTTTACTCAAATAGTGCGTTTTTCCTCAAGTGATATATCACACAAAGTTTCTTCTATGCCTGCACTGTGGTCTAGCTCTTAAATAAAATCCCACCTGAGGATTCTGTGTATATGAAAGGAATGTACAGGAAGGGATTCCACACATAAAGT
Organism: Larus michahellis; assembly: GCF_964199755.1. Taxonomy (NCBI): domain Eukaryota; kingdom Metazoa; phylum Chordata; class Aves; order Charadriiformes; family Laridae; genus Larus; species Larus michahellis. Next base: position 92,139,977 of record NC_133899.1, on the reverse strand, counting down.
GTGTCTGTAAAGCTCTCTTTGGATGCCCTCCGAAGCTTTCCTTTTGGTGGGCATCATCTAAGCCACCGGTTTCCCCCTCTGATACTGGGTGAGACGCTCACATTTCCACTACCTCTATCTCACAAAGGTCATAACGTGTTTGTGCGCTGCTCACCCACCAGGACTGACTGATCCCCCGACAAATCTTACGTCAACACAGCCAAAAACATGGTAATGAAATCCCTCAAGAAAACTGCACCGCACCGACCGAGTTCGTTCTCTTGGGTTTCTCCAGCCGTCTGGAGGTGGAGCTACCTTTGTCTGGCCTCTCGCTACTCGTCTACACCACCACTTTGGTGGGGAACATCGTCCCCGTTGCGCTCGTCCAGCTCAACGCCTGCCTTCATACCCCCATGTACTACTTCCTTAGCAATTTTTCTTTCTTAGACCTTAGCTGCTCACCTGCCATTGCTCCCAAGCTGATGGTGAATCTGTTAGCACAGCGCAAGACCATTTCTTTAATCGGCTGCGCGACACAGATGTTTCCCTTTGCCGCCTTCGCCGTCTCATTTTGGCTGCGATGGTCTACGAACACTACGTGGCCCTATGCCATCCTCTTCTCTACACTGTTGCCATGTCCCGCAGGGTCTGCACCTCCATAGTAGCCGGGGCTTATCTCAGCGGGGGTCTGACCTCGCTGATGCACGCGTCTTTCACCTTCACGTTGTCGTTCTGCGGCCCCAACACCATCAACCATTTCTTCTGTGACATTCCCCCGCTGCTGGAGCTCTCCTGCTCCAAGACATGCGTCAACGAGGTCCTCCTCTTCACCCTCTGCGGCTTCATACAAACCAGCACCTTCCTCACCATCGTCGTCTCCTACGCCTGCATCCTCAGCACCGTCCTCTGCGTCCACGGGGCAAACAGGAGGCACAGAGCCTTCTACACGTGCACCTCCCATCTGACGGCCGTCGGGTTGTTCTACGGCTCCCTCCTCTTCACCTATTTACGGCCCAGCTCCAGCTACTTGCTGGACACCGACAAAGTCATCTCTGCCTTTTACACCGTGGTCTGTCCCATGCTGAACCCGCTGATTTACAGCCTGAGGAACAAAGAGGTGAAGGATGCCCTAAGGAGAACAGTAGAGAGAAGACTGTTTTCTCAGTGATTTTCCTAGAAGTGAAAAGATATAGAGTGTTTCTTGTGCCATACACAATAAAAATACAAGTGAGGGGATCCACCTGACTAAATGTAGGTGGCTTGTTAGGAATATTTACATCCGAACTAGGCTTATTTGGGAAAATGTAGTCAACTTAGAAGGTGATTCACCTTATCATAAAACAGAAGCCCAGGTGGATGGATCCCATCCCAGAAGGATCTCCATCTCCTCACTCTCCATAGTCTATCACAAATGCAGCAGAAAGTTATATTTTTGCGGTTTACAATTATTGAGACAACTCTCAACCAAGATGTTTTAAAGAAAAGTCCAACTCGGATAACTGCTACATCTGGGTGTGATTGTAGGTGTTTTCCAAATTTAACACATAATTTGGAAAACTAAAAGATTTTTATTTTTTTTTACTTCCCTTACTTGGCAGCCAGCTCTGCCACACCCTCTAGAGAGAGAGGAATCTCATCTGCTCATGATATAGTTTATTGTGTTTTTAGGACTGGACTTGTTCAGGTTTCACCAGGCGTCCTTGAAGGTTTTACCACTTCCATATGTTTTTCCCTACTCTGTTTCTGCCTCTGTACCTCACGCCCTTGTCTCTCTTCTCGCAGCATAATTACTTTTTTTATTTCTGCTTAACTGTGTTACAAAATGCTTGTTGATGGTTATGGTATCAGCAGCATCACAAAGCGCATACACCGACGTCGAGATACGCTTTTGTAGCGCACTGGTGCCTGTACCCAACAGCTCACTTTGTTATTTGCCTTTTTGGAGGGTTGGAAGAGGAAAAGTGTAGAGCGGTCACACGTGTGGGGAGGAGGGGAGAGGACAGGGGACCCAGAACTGACCAACGGGATATTCCATCCCGTCCGTATCACACTCAGTATAAAAGCTGAGGGAGCAAAGGGCTCAGCCTCTTCCTTCAATGGCCAGCGTCTGAGGAGGGCTCTGTCTGTCTGCCTTTGATCCTGATCCATTCTGTGATTCTAGGATCCGTCTGTTCCTGAATCGAGATCTAGAATCCAGTTCCCGTCCATCACTGAGTCCAGTCTGGAACTTTCCCAGTGCCTGCCAGCGACATGATTATCATCGTGGGAGCTAGACATGGTTTTGTTTATATATTGTATATTACATTTCATTATTTCCTTTTATTACTTTATTAATATTTTCATTACAGTAGTTTAGTTTCTTTTTAAACTCTTAAGTCTCTTTTCCTCTCTCATCCCTCTCTCTCTGAAGGGGAGAAAAGTAAAAGGGAGCATCTGTCCTTCGTTTTAGCAGCCAGCCCTAGCCAAATCCTGACACCTGGGCAGCGGAGCCTCCTCTGTGTCCCACCAGAGGAGTGACCACGCAAACGCTTACCCTGGCGCTTGTGAAATCCTGTCTTGTCACTTGTGGGTGGGTACTCAATACTGGCGTGGTTTGGGCCAGACTGGCCAATGAGAATGACAGATAGTCTCCCCCATCTCTCTCTCCAAAGGGGGGAGAGAAAGAGATGAAGAGATTTATGAGTTTAGAAAAAAAACCCAACTAAACTACTTTAATGAAAATATTAATAAAATAATAATAAAGAAATACGCGCACAGAATCGGGATCAAAGGCAGAGGAAGAGAAAGAGTCCTCCTCGGACACCGGCCATTGAAGAAAAAGCCGACCCTTTGATCCCTCAGCTTTTATACCGAGTCTGACGCAGATGGGATGGAATACCCCGTTGGTCAGTTTTGGGTCACCTGTCTCTACTCCTCTACTCTTTTCCTCTTCCAACCCTCCAAAAAGGCAAAGAAGAAGTGAGCCGACCTTGGTTGTTACAGCACCAAGTGTAAGGAAGAGCCTCTCCGCATACCATTCCTTGGCATCATCAGATCTAATCACTCTGACAGCAAACGGTTTCTGCACAATATGCTGTTAATTTCGAAGACTTCAGTTAGTTAGAAGAGGCTTAGCTTAAAAGTAAAATTCCTGAACAGAAAATTGGTCCTGTTTCACCTCAAACCTGGACAACCACTGACACGCACCACCCTGTCCCTGCCGTGTGTGGGCCGCATCCCCCTCACAGGGCAGCGCGGGGCCTGGCTGCCCGCGGCCCGGCTGCTGAGGGACCCTCGCTGGGAGAGCTCAGCCCGGGCGCTGGCGGCTGCTGGGGCCGCCCCCGGCGGCGGCGTGCCGGGCAGCAGCGCAGCCACCAGCCGCCATCCCCTCGAAGCGGCTCCACGGCCTACGCTTCCCGGCATGCCGCGCGGCGCCGAGGCGACGTCATCACCCCGCGACACTGAAGCCCGATCCCCACAGCAACGCCGGGCCGGCAGCCGGCCGCACTGTGGGGTGCCGAAAAATACCCTGCAGGTCCCCGAGTGACGCTGAGGAGGGGTCTGTACGCCCCGGCCGGTCGATAGCACCCGCCGCGCCGCGGAGGGCTCCCCACAGGCCCCAGAAGCGGTAGTGGGGGGGGGTAAAGGACTTTAGGGACTACAACTCCCAGCATGCTCCGAGGCAGCGACGCATGCGTCCGCCCCTCTCCCGCCCCCGCAGCTCGCTGATTGGCTCCGATGGGAGCCCCTCTGCCTGCTGCGCCCCCTGCCGGCCGCGCGGCGGCAGCGCGGGCCGGGGAGCCCCCCAGCGGCCGGCTCGGCGGAGCCCGGGGCCCCGCAGGCCCCAGCGGGGCCTCACCGCGGCCCCCGCCCGCCCCTCGGCCCTTCGTGTGAGCTCCGAGCCGGGCCCCAGGCCTGCTCCGAGCTACCTGCTGCTGCCTGGAGGGAGGCCGGGCCGGGCCGGGCCGGAGGCTGGGCTGGTAACGGGGCCCGGTGCCTCCCGGGTGGGACGCGGCCTGGTGCCGGGGTTGTTCCCGCTTGCCCGGCCTGGCCCCTCACGCCCTTGGCCCTCATGGGGGAGGGGGTGGCTGCGGGGTGGATGCTGGCTTCTGGTTCGTGTTGGGCGAGATTATTTGTTTAGCTTAAATAAGTGAGTTTTAATTAGAACAAATTACTCAGGGTTACAATGTGGTGTGATTTGTGCCGTTTGTCCAGCTTTACTGAGCGTGAGTAGCTCGATTTGCCGAAGCCTTTAGGCCTCAGTAGAGTTAATTTTCTTAGTAATTTTCCTAGGAGGTGGTACAGTGCTGTGTTTAATCTTTTAGTGTAAGAAAAAAAATGTTGATAACACACTGATGTTTTGGTAGTGTTTTCTCTAAGTCTGGGACTTTTCAGTTCCCTGCGTAGGTGCCCCCTCCCTGGAGGGGTTCAAGGCCAGGCTGGACCGGGCTTGGAGCAACCTGGGCTGGTGGGAGGTGTCCCTGCCCAGGGCAGGGGCTTGGAACTGGATGAGCTTTAAGGTCCCTTCTAACCTGAACCATTCTTTGGTTCTGCCAGAGAGTCTGGGTTCAAAAACCAGAAGATAAGGAGGCTCCAGCCCTCAGCAGAGTCTGCAAATCCACAAGATAAGAGCAGTCAAGATAAGACTCCAAAGACTAAAAGACGTGTGAACAGTGTGTGAGGGGTGGCTGTAGAGATCGCAGGGGTATAATTGCCCAGAGATTTCTGCCCCTGCTGCTGTACCATCCAATTAAATTACTTATTTTTATAAAATCTGACACCTGCAGCTCTGCTGCAGGAAACCTAGGGTTGAGCCTGAAGAAGGAGGAAGCTCCTAGAGTAAGTGTGTGTGTGTGAAAAGTCAAAAGGAGCACCCAGCGGTTCACGGGAGTCACCCGCTGTGAAGGGACCGTGTTTGTGTGTGGCCACCTGAGTGCTCAGTGGCTTTCTTTGGCCCTGCTGGCTAGTAGAGTGCGCTTGCTTGTTATAATGGCAAGTGGAGGTCGCACTGAGCTGGAGGAGCTCTGGGTCATAGGCTTGAGAGCAGGGAGATGCCCCGATGTTACAGGCAGCCTTTGGCAGTCGGAGGAGGCAGAACTGTCACCCAAGATTGTCTCTGCTGAAGGAAAGAAGACTCAGATGAGTTATGACACAGTTGTACAGCTTGAGGAAGCAGAGCTAATGTATATGAAGACCAACAAAGTGGAAAGTACTTATAGGAAAATGAGCTTTCTTGCTTTACGATGACAGGATTAGGCAGGTGTGTTAGCTATGCACATGGTAATGATACGGGAAGGCACCGCTGGCGGTTGGCAGCTTTCTGTTGTCCTTCCTCCCTCCCCCAAATTTTCTTAAATCTCTGTGTTTTGGGGGGAAGGGGTTGAAATGGGAGGAGGAGGAGTACTGGGAGTCAGGACTAAGTAACTTCTCAGAGTGTTAGCTGTTTACTGTAATCCTGGTGCTGTAAAGCAAGATGGAAAAAGTCGTAAAGGACAGCATTCTTTGCAAGACAACTGAGCTCTGCAATTAAAGCTAAGTGCTGTAACCTTTCACATACCCCCTGACTGGCGGTATAACGCAAGGACAATCCGCTGGTTTTTGAAGGTGAAAAAAGGTGCTTTTTAAAAGTTGCTCTTGGCAAATGAGTAGCACCTTTCTTAGGTGGTTACTGCAGACGTCAGGCGAAACACGCTGCCTGAAAATGAAATGCTATCTCATTCTTAAGAAGGAAGATGAATAAAGGTCACCTGCTGGTCAGGAAGAGATTCTGTCTGCTTCCCAGTTCCTAGCCCTTAGGGCTCAGATGCTTTCTGTAGGTGCTATTGCTCAATCCTGATAATCCTACATAAGAAAAAAGCAGAAACTGATTGAGACAAAAAGGTCTATCTGATTGTGGTTGAGGGTGATATGGGGAAAGGGGTAGAACTTCAGAAGGCACTTCTGAAGGACTTAGTACACGAAAAGAAAGCTTCCTGTTGATCTAAAGTAATGATGGTGTCACTTTCTCGTCCCCTTCCTCGGTCTCTGGTGTTTCTTAGGCTGGATGTGGCTGTAGAAACAGGCAGACTCTCAGTCCCCTTCCTTTTTAGTCTCATGAATTTCCAGCTGTGTTCCTAGCTTGTCAGCTTTGTTATTTTGTGGTTGTGTTGCTGTGATGTGACTGTGGGCCAGTTTAGGCTGAAGTACTCCTTTCTCCTGTCCTGGATCCTTCTGGATCCGGCTGCTTTTCTGGCCTCTAGAGCAGAGCAAGAAGGTATTGAACTCTTTCCACCTGAGGAAGTTTGTAATTACCCAGGGTGTTACAGGCAGGACTGGTGATGCAAAGGAGAAGGGTCTTCAGGGTCTTCAGTAGAAAACACTGGAAGTGGATGTTCTTTCCTTTGCTAGGCTGACAACCATGATCCACCCCGTTCATAGAATCGCAGAATGACAGAATTGCCTAGATTGAAATGTTCACATTTACAGGGAGGGAGGTAGACCCTAGTGACTCCAAAGTATATGAAAAGATGAAGAAAGCAGAGAGTAAGCACAGGCTTTTCTTAACGAGTGAGTTTCTGGGCAAATAAACTAGAGAAATGGTGGAGATCTTCTGCAGGGCCTCATGTGCTGCCCTAACTCCGTGGCTCAACAGCAGGACCAGCAAATAGCACTTGTTTACTGTTTGGACCAGCCATAATTGCTGGCAAAGTGTACCTGGGCAGGTCTGGCTCGTGGGGTATCTTCGATCCAAAATTGTTTTTTAACAGGGCCATTTCCTTGTCTGCGGATCTGCCCTGACCGATCAAAGAGGAGCGTGATAAGACTGGGAGTTAAATAAGCACAAGGTTTTATGGCAAATCCGTTTGACCCTTGCTTCTGAAAGTGAGGCACTCGGGATAATGAGTAAGCCAGGGCTGGGCAAGGACCTGGACGTGACACAGCATCTTCTCCAGGGAATCTCAGCCACAGTGAAGCTACAGGGGCAGGGAAAGAAGTAGGAATTGCCAATATCAGGTGGTCTTCACTGCTAGTTATGCCTCGCTGTGGCTAGGGATACAGTCAGTTATGATTGCCAGTAAAAGGCTGATAGCTTTTTTGCGTGGTCATGCTGAGCCAGTTCACACAGCTGAACTTGGCTGACAAAGTTTCCTGGATTAAGTAACAATGCTGCAATTCTGGCTAATTCTTCTTCCCAATCAGAAATTCTGTTTTACACGGTGATCTAAGTAACATCCACATGGTTTAGCATCTGAGCCACTCCCTCCACCATCCTGTTGTTTTAGCTGATGTCAGCCTGTTGCTCAATCTGCACCTCCTGACTGGAGTCATGCTTTGTAACTCATTACAGCCACTTCCCTTTTGGGCCTGATTTAACATCTTCTGGACAAATTCTAGGTGTTATGCCTTTGCCGTTTCAGCACAAACTGAGGAATGGCGGTCTGTGAGCCGTCTCCTCGCTGTCTCTCATCTCCGTCTGCCCCACGGCACCGAAGGTCCTACCCCTGCGACCACAGTATGCTCGGTGCCTCACTGCCATCGGCGCGTAGCACAGCCCTGCGCCGCCTGACCCCTGTGAGCCAGGCTGCGGTTGCCGCCTGTTTTGTTGTTGCTTTTTTTCTGTCTTGGCTTGCACACTCACACTGGGAACTTTGATTTCATTTGCGGAGGTGTTCTGGTGGGATCGTGACAGCCAGCAGAAATTCAGGTGGCTTGTCTAAACAGGAAGTTACATGGACCAAATTAGGCACAGGATTTACAGCCCATGCAGTTTTGGGAACCAACAGCTTGGCCACAGCAGGTGTGAGGAAGCACCCCCTGCTTTCAGGAAGGCTGTACACTCACTTTCTGGCTGTGGCTTTTGAAGCAGTTCACTTCTGTCTTCCCCCACCTTCTGCTTCCCATTGCTCCGGAGCTTGGCCAGCACCCCTCATCCACCTCAGCATGAAGGCATAAGCTGAATGCTTGAACTGATCGAGCAACCTGCTGTCCTCCCACCCTGCGCTTGACTTTGGAGCTTGTTAGATCCATCCACTGGCCGAGCCAACCCTAGAAACTGGCCAAAACTGGTTGATTTTTCCTGTTTTCTTCTAGGTTCATGAGCTGAACTGGCCTGTGGAGACCCTGATGACCACTGAATCTAGTGTGGGGTGAGCAGGGTGGCTGGAGACAGGCAAAAGAGGACAATAAGGTGTGTGGGGGTGCGTGTGTGTTTGAGGAATGCAGTCTCCCCTTTTTGACAGCCTCAGGCTGTGGGAATGTTTCAGCTGCACGGCGTAGCTTTACTCCAAGCCTACTGCTGTCCTGCGGGTGGCTTTGCAATGGCTTTTAGAAGCAGCCAAGAGCATCAAACAAAAGGCAAGGAGTCCAGCCTGTGCTAAATAAGTGTGGAGCGGAAATCTTTTTTTTTTTTTTTTTCTTGTTGGACTGGAAAGTTCCTGATTTGACTGGTTTCAGTCTTGGTCATCACTGCCTATTTAAACAGGTTTTGGGCAGTGTGGCCATGCATGACTGAGCAAGCCTACTCATAACCTAGAGCAACTGAGGGGAGGGACTGATTCCTTAGACCAGGCAAAGAATTCCTCCGGCTGTCTAAATTCTGAAATAAAACTGGCTGCTATCCTAGAGAAGTCTGAGAGCTTTGCAGACTGCCATCATTTGCTACCGCACGAGACTCATAATAACAGCTTTTAGTGGGAATATCTTTCCGGCACGCTGACCGAATACACGTTAGCTGATGCCCACGGTTTAAGAGGCCAGTGGTCTGCCTGGCTTTCAGGATTCTTCCCGGTCTGTTCAGCAGAGCATCTGCCAGCACAGCACTGCTACAGTCTGAAATAGATGTGATTTCTGGGGAGTTTGTGCACTCCTTTCCATATCGGCACCTCTAGCTGCCCTTCCGTGTTATCTGGCCGACTGCACGGAGCGGGTGGCCTGTTCTCTAACTGTTCTAGTGGCTGCTGAAATGTTGCTATCTGTGGGCACGGTCCAACATCTGCGGAGTTGAAGATGACGACTTCTATATGGTCCTCATATCCAATCCTATGTATTAATATCAAGGTCAGGTCTTGCCCCAGTAGAGCGTGCTGATGTATTTTCCCCATTTTATTTCTCTCTCTGTCCAGTTCCATTGCGTTTTTTTCCCCACAAATGCTGTGGTAGATTAAGTTTGGAAAGGGAGAACCAGGTTCTAAGGTGTTGGCTCTCCTTTTGCCCAGTTTGTTCAGCATGCGGGGCAGAAGTGGTTACAGAGCTGGGAAAGCGGTAGTGGATCATTGCCCACCGTGTGCTGCTGGCTTGTGGAAGAAGCTGTGTTCAGCTCATCCAGAGGTGACTTTGCAGGGACAAATACTCCGCACTTCAACACTAGCTGGCTGCTCCACGGGTAGCACGCGTAGGAGCAGATCCAACTTGAGTCCCTTGATCTGCTTTTAAATATTTTAATGCTGGTGGCAAGGGGCTGGATGTGGCTTAGGAGGAAGTAACACCCAGCAGGAAAGGTGTGCAAGTGGGTGTGCGTGTGGAGCCTGCGGAGTTGTGGCTGCATCTCAGCTGCGTAAACCCCATGGGTGTTTTCAGTGTCCCGTTACAGGAACCGGCTTTTCCCACAGACTCTCAGAAAACGCCCTCTGCTTTCTGCTTGCCCTCACCAACCTGTGCTTCACCTCAATAGAGAAAATCCCTCCGGTTCTTCTAAGCCACTACGATGATCTAATCTCGTCACTTCCTCTAAATAAGCCATGAAATGAGTTCCTGGAGAGACCTGCTCAACAACAGCTGGGACGTGCCCCCCCCCCCCGCCCCCATCAGCATGTCCTGCCCGAGAGAGATCATGACATGGGCTGCTGCTTGTTTTTGTGGTGGAGCTGGTGCTTTATCGGGCTGGTGCGTGTTCTTTAAGCTGGTGTTTTAACCGCCAGTTCCCTGTAAAAGCTTGTTTCTTCTCATCGTGCTTGAAAGAATTTGCCTGCCTGGCTAAATATAAAAGCAAACACCACCTACTCTCTATGCTATATAATGTCTGTTCAGACTTGATGATATACAAACTGTAAAAATGGCATCGTGGGGATGAGCAATAATTACAACTATGAGCATGGATTGGCAGATGGATAGCCTGGTTTATGGGACAGGGACAGGGAAGCTTTGGAAGAGCTGCATGGTTTCACCTCAGATCCGCGGTATTGCTGCCTTGCTTCCCCCCCAGCCTCTGTCTCTCGCTGGCCAAGTGAATTGCCACCGTTTATTTCTGCTTGACGACCCTCCGGCGCACCGTGGCACGGTGCTGGGAGCAGTGGGGCTCCCTGTGTCGCACGTGGGGCCAGGCATAGTGCCATTAGCCCGCCAGCTCCAGCGTGGGTGCCTGTTCTGCGTCCTCTCAAAATGAACCGATGGCCTCAGCTGCCAGCTTGAGGGGCAGAAGGGACAGACATCCGTTTAAACTTCATCTCTTTGACAGATTCCCAAATGAAACCTCCTGTTTAAAAAAGGACATTTTGCCTGTGTATCCCACTCAGAATGAATGCTGCCTGGTCATTCATGAAGGCTTCAGTACTTCATCAGTGTTTTGCAGGGGAATTTGTAACAGGAAGGAGGTGATTTTTGGCTCTATTGAGAAAGCTCCTTATGGTTGTTGACTTGAGCTGGGTGGTTCTATTTGTAAGCGCGTGTTTTTTTCCCAGCTTTTCGGTATTTGAGGAAAAAGTCAAGTACAACAGAAATAGGGACTGAGAATGATACCCACCCTCCACCCCTTGGTTTTAAGACTTTGTAAATCTGAGAGGGGAAGAAAGCGGTATGACACTCCAAGAGGATGATGACAGCATAGTGAATGCTGTGGTTGTGGCCTGTGGTGGAATGTCGACGTTAAACTAATTGTGGCTTTTGCAACTTGGCAAATCTGTCTTATGAAAGCTACAGTATGTCCGCCTAGTGCGCAGGCTGTCACTGGGATCGGAGCTAGAGCTTTTCAGTCACAGATACTGGAGTCAGGCTCGATACTAGGTTAAATGGGGCTGACACATGCTGGTACATTTACCAAATTCTGCTTCTGGGCATGCCGGGCAGACGGAATTATTGTATTATTAACATTGCTCTTCCTCACTCTCTTGCCTTTAAGCACATTTTTAGAAGTACGCCAAAGAAAAATCATCTAATTAAAAGGGTATTCTGAAAAAATTAAGATTAACTGAAATCTCCTGGGGCAGTTTGTTTAGACTGACTGTGTGCAAAAATGTTCCAGAGAGAGAAAAAAAACCGTAACACAACTTAGAAGATTTTTGTCTGTCTAAAATGGGTTTTATGTTACTTGTCTACAAAATCCCGTTGTAGACTGTTAGAGATTGTTTTGTCTTTGGGACTTCTTTCCTGAATCAGAACAGCTTAGTGTTCAGTTGTCTCCAAAGCAAATTTCCTAGAGTAACTTCAAATATCCTTTGTCTTTCTGTCCGAGGACTGTTTTTCCAGGAACTAGCAGTTCTGCGTAACCCAGCTATTTGCACTCGGTGCCGTAAGCACCCAGTGAAAGCCTGGGTTTCCCAGATGTAGAAATTTGGGCACCTAAAAGAAATGACTGAAAAATTTGCACCATGTTTTGCCCAAGGAGCTAGAGGAGGAGTTTGCAGTTAATCGTGATTCCATTTTTAGGATATTTTATGGAAGAAGTGGAGCCCAGATGTTTTCAGTAAACGGATTTCAAAACTCACAGTTGAGATCAGTGTCAAATTTCCAGACACGTGATCAACCTTGGAGCCAAGTTTAGGGTTGCTTTTGTGTTTACATAAAGTCTATGCGCTGAATTACACTGAAGTTTGTGGCCGGAATGGAAGTTCTCCATAACAAATATTTAACTGGATGCACAGTTTATCTTATTTACAGGACTTTGAGCTTTGAAAAAAAGGTTACTGTATTTTTGTTGACGTAAAATTTGAGGCATATTCAGCTCTCTCGCTCACTAGATTTGGAACAGTTGTTGCTTTTTAACTCAGATTTGTTATTATTCTAACCAGCGTGGCAAAAAGCAAGCATTTTAAAGCTAGAGAGGAACCGTTTCTACAGATGATAAATGAAACATTGCGTATTCCTGAATATTGGGGCTTGCCCAACTACAGTGAGCTCTGTGCTCACACCAAGGGAGCCCTCTCGTTGAAGGTCTAGCTGGATGCCAAAGTCACATGCTTAGTTTTTGCTCAGGAACTGTATCAGCAAAAATCTGGCTTCTGTTTTTACAGGCTCAGAATTTACTTTGTGCAAATATTGTCCAGTATCTGTTCTAAAAGTCGTCTTTTCAGTCCACTGTAAGATCACTACCATCATTTGGAAAGATGATGCACAAGAAGGGCACAGGTCAGTCCGCATGACTGATAATTAAAGTGGTTGTAAAAGTCATGGAAACTTTCCCTTTTTTTTAATAGCGTAGCCAGGCCTTACCCTATGCAAAGTCTTTGCCAACGTCAAACGCTCTTGCTGCACGGTGCTACACACGGCCCTGTCAGCACAAACTTGCTGTAAGCATGTGTCATGCCCTCTTAAAAACCCCCTCCGGGCTCCCAACCTAGCAACTAATTACTTTTGGACTCCTTTTTCCTCAGATAGATGGACAGATGCGTCCGCGTGTGTACACGCACACATGGTGTGTGCCAGGATACCGAGGTGTGCGCAGAGCCTTGGTGGATTTTTCGGCATCTAGGTCCACCAGTTCTCTGACTTACTCATCTTTCGTATATATATATGGAAACGTTCACCAAAGAAGCTCGGATTAATTTTGCATACTTAAATTGCCCTCTCCAGCTGTCATATGAGGAAGCTCAGCATTACTGTCCCCCTAAACTGGCTGAAGTTCGGCTCTGTGCTCTCTGTAGAATAGCTGAGCTGTAAACAACAAGAGAGCTTGGGCCATTGTTTCTGATGGGATCTTTTCCAAGGGTAAACAGAAATTGTCTTCAACAATTTGGAGCTTGTGTAGGCAGACAATACATTGACTTTTGCCTCCGGGCAGCATGAAGCATGCCTCTACTTCAGACCAAAAGCAGCTGAGAACTGACATGAATGCAAAGTACCGCTGGGCACACACTCTGCTGAGAGGGTGGATCAGTCCCGGGGCAGCTGTTGGTATGTAAAAGGGTACTGAAAGAATTTGGATTATCAGGCTCTTTTCCCCCCTGCATACACCGACATCTTTAACCTATTGGATTTGAATGAGAAAGGCCAGGATTCCCCCTCTCATTCAAATATTTTAATGAATAACGCTCAGGCACGCTACTGAAAATAATACAGTAGAAAATAGTGTGCGAAGCATTGTCAGGTGGGAAAAATGAGTTTGCAATTACTGAATGCGAATGTCATTTGATGGGAAGTCCAGCCGAAGTATGGTAATGCTTTTAGCAGGCTTCTTCCCAAGAATGCTTGTAAATGCATTCTTCAGGATGAGAGGCACAAGATAAAAGAAGGCTTAACCCAAGCCATAGGAAAACAGTATGTAATTAGAAACAGTGTGGAGTCAAAATTAAACCATAATGTGCCAATAGTTCGAGAGTCGGTTGCACAATCAACAGAAAAGGTCTGGGTATAGCTAGACCTAAGCTCTTGTAAGACCAGAGTGCTGAACACTCGTCTTGTTGGTCACCGAGGTATCGTGACACGTGGCTGTACAACCCAGCATGTCCTGTTCTGGCCACGTAAATCTGCTGTCATCAGAGACAATGTGCATTGTGCAACTTGCAGTTGATCTAGAAAGCAGCATGTAGGACTTCCCTAATCTTACTGACATTGAACCAGGGGTGGCACAGACTGTCCAAGCTAGAGAGGAAGTATTCCTATTATTGATGGACTTTTTTGCTCAATCGCTTACAAACTGTGCTGTTGCACAGTGAAACAATGTAATGAGGACTGGAAAAAATAAACAGCAAGAGCTTGCCATCTATAAGCTGCTGGGCAACTTTCTTCTCATAGTTCCAGGTGTGCCTTTTGTCAGTCACAGGTGAAAAGGTTAGGAGGAAAGAGAGCGCGAAAACATGACATAAAGTAAATGGTTTAGTGTTTTGTGGGTTCAAGGTTAGTCTTTCAGCAATACTGAAACATACTGTGCAATGAATTGCCGATATAGAACGTCAGCTTATACACGAGTCCGTGCTTCAGGAGGACGCGGCTAACTTTTGGCAAGCCTTTTCAGCCTAACACAAGGTTTGTTTGAGGTACGTGCAAGCTGGTGAAAGAAAATACTACAGTATGAGAACAGTAATACAAGTCTGCCCAGCAGTTATGACTTTTTTTTTTTTTTTACATAAGCATTTGTGTGGGAGGGGAACATGAGATTTCAAATGTACCTGGCAGCCTGCTGAAGCGATAGGTATGACCCACATTAACTTATAGATCTTAATTACTTCTGATGGTTAACTGTCACGAGCAACAGAAAACAGTAAAATAAAGGAAGCCAGGCGTTCAGAGCGCCTCGAAAAGTGCCGTTGTGCTGACACAGGCCTCGTGCTGCCCTTTACAGACAAGACAGACCTATGCAGTCACGCGCGGGAAATTGCACATTACCAGGAAGGTTCAAAGACCGAATAAAACTTTGTAGAAAGAACTGGTTCGAGGAAAACTGTTTTAATCTGAGTTTACAGGCTCAGTAACTTGTAATATTTCTGATGAATTTCAACATTAACATTGCGTTAGTAAAAGCCAAGATTTTGGGAACCCCATGTTACGGGGTGATCTCAGTTTAAGAAGGGTGTTTCCAGCCCTCGAGGCTGCACAAATAATCTGCTTAGAATTGCAGAAACCAGAAAGTAAAAGAATCCAATGTTCATTGAAAATAAACGAGCGCACAAACTGAATGCCCACGGTAGTATTAAAAGCAGCTGAAATAATCGTTTCGTTGTCAGAAGGCTGTTTTTTTTTCTGTTTGACCTTTGATTTCTCAATTACTTAATTATTATTTGGCATTATGTTTGAACTGACTGTCTTTGAACGTGGCCACAAGGGCACGTTGCTGGAAATGTTAAGTTTCCTTTAGGGAAACTTAGAAAACTTAGCCATGGCGCCTTTACTCATCGCCGGTGCTAACATCTAGCGTGCTTCCTTCCACAGGCCACGGCTGCAGGTGCCTCTTGCGATGGTACCGTTGAAGCGCGACGGCACCGTTGGGCTGCGTTTGTCCGCTCGGGTTTGGCTGCCTCATGGGGCTAACCGAGGATTTTTCCCCTTTATTTAACTCTTTCTTGCATTTCGAGGGGCATTTTTGCGGCAGTACCCAAGGCAGGGCGCGCTGCCTGCAGGCCGCCGTCGCTCTGAGGGGGCGCGCGCGGGCCCCGCCCACCGTGGGAGAAGCGCGGGGGGGCCGAGGCACGCGCCGGCGGGGGAGGTGCTGAGTCACGCTGGGCCAGCAGAAGCGCGGCGGGAGGCCCCGCCCCCGCCAGCGCGCGGAGGGAAGGGGCGGAGCCGGGCGCGGTGACGCCGCGGAGCTATAAAAGGGGCGGCGCGGGGCGGGAGCGGGTCAGAGCGCGTCGGCGAGGCAGAGCGGAGCGGGTTCCTGCGTCAACAGTGCTTGGACGGAACCGGCTGCGCTCGGGCCCGCCGCCCCCACCGCTACTACACACACGCACTCACAGCCGTCGAGCCCACCGACTCACCACCGTAAGGCAAGAGCCATGGCAGCGCCTCCTTCCCAAGTGCGCCAGAACTACCACCAGGACTGCGAAGCCGCCATCAACCGCCAGATCAACCTGGAGCTCTACGCCTCCTACGTGTACCTCAGCATGGTGAGCGGAGGGCCCCCCCCCACACTTCGATCTGCTCGAAAGCTTGTCCGCTGTGGGGCGTGTACGTGGGGATAGGCGTGGGGCCTGATAGTGGGGAAGGGGGGGCGCTTCGGGCCTACCCGGGAGCGCTGGTGTTCTGCGGGCAAGGGGGGTTAGGCCAGCCTTGGGGGGTGGAGGAGGCGGGCCCACCCGGTGCGGCCTCTCCCTTGAGAGGGATCCGGGCCCGCCCTGTGTATGGGGCCTGCCGGGGAAGGAGTGTCGCACCTTCTGTGGGAGGCCTGAGGAAGGGGAGGGAGTCATGGGGGAGGGGAGGGGGAGGGCGTAGTTGTATGAGGGAAGCTGTGGGGCTGGCTATCCCCCTAGAGTCGGGGGGGGTTCACTGGCGCTGCCCGCTACGGGCTCCGCACCGTCGAGCGGCCTGACCGCCTGGGGGGGTTCCCGAGTGCCGGGCGGTGCCTGCGGGCGCAGCCCCGCTCCTCCTCCTCCCCCCGCCCCCCCGCCTTTGGGGCGTTCTCGGCCTTCCTCTGGGGGTGGGGCGGCCGCTTGTTTTCTCTAGGTGTTTTCCTTTATCTGGGTGGCGAACTCCAGTTACACGTTAACCGCTCTCTGTCCGTTGCCCTTGGCGGACTCGTTATCAGCACAGCTCAGCAGCTTCCAAGCGGCTCTGCCCTTGGGGCTGGGCTGGATAGCGGGAGTTGACTAACGAAGCGATTGGCACCTTTCCTACAGGCGTTCTTGTCTCTTGAGGCAAGGTTTTTCGTTCATGGGTTTTGAAGTGAATTGGTAGGAGCCCGTGGTTTCCTTGGCTTTGCGCTTACATGTCTGACTTGGCACGAGGCTCCCATTTTAGCCATAGCTGAGATGGATAACTCTGGTCCAAACAGCAGCTCTGACCTCTGTGCAGCAGTCTTGGCGCTTTAGATGTGCAGTGGTAACTTGAGACTTTGTGGTGACACTGTAGTGTAGTATGTTGTGGCATTTAGGTGTAGAACTTAACAGCTTGCTTCTGTGTTACTGTGATGGTCTGAACCTCACCTGCGAGCTGAATGTCATTATGTTGGTGGATGGTAGTGGTACACAAGCACCACTGTCTTACCTTGGAACCTCCAAGCTGCTGGTTTAAGAGTGGAGGATTCAGTAGTAGTTTGTCCGGTAAATAACTGGCAGTGGATACAAAGCTTTCCATTGAATCCTGCCTAATGGCTCTGACCAAAGAACAAACAAGCTGTGTGATGGCTTCCAACTGCTGTTACAGTTCTGTAGGGCTTTCAAAAAAGATGACCTTGTATTTGCTGTTGAATATGTATTTTTAGTTCAACTTATGTTTTTGTCTTTTAAATGTGATACGAATTTTTTTCCAGAAGTAAAAAGCGAACTTCTTTGTCTAATCCCTGAGAAGCCAAGGGAAGCATGTGAGCTTTATTGCAGAAGTACTCAAAGTTCTTGGCCACTCTTAACTGGTGTTGCAAGTCAGAACCTTGACTTGTGGTTATTGTAAAGAAACTCAGGCAAACAAAGGGAGCAGGGAAGTTTTCTCCTTCTTGAAAAAGGCTTTCCAAGTCTGCTGTGTTTAAGGCATTTGAATGATGCTGAGGTAAGGTATCTGTAGGGTGTGGGGTTTTTTGTATCTTCAGAACTCAACCACAGATATTAAATATTTGTGTTCATGGTAGGGATACAGGTTAAAATTTAATCCTAGTCAGGAAAATCTAACTTGCTACTAAGGGAGGAGTTTTGCCACAATGCCTTGTTTTTGTCAGTGCTACTGCTTGCCTTAGCTTGGACTGCAGCCATCTTGAAGTAGGGCTGATAGGAGACACAGCTGAAGTCATAGTACGGACTTGGCTTTGTGTGACTGCTGGAGTAAGGCTTGGGGTTTTGAGCATATGAATTCTTCTTTTTCAGTCCTACTATTTTGATCGGGATGATGTGGCTCTGAAAAACTT
Source organism: Larus michahellis (assembly GCF_964199755.1). Taxonomy (NCBI): domain Eukaryota; kingdom Metazoa; phylum Chordata; class Aves; order Charadriiformes; family Laridae; genus Larus; species Larus michahellis. Next base: position 92,122,345 of record NC_133899.1, on the reverse strand, counting down.
TGCCAAATATTTCCTGCATCAGTCCCATGAGGAACGTGAGCATGCTGAGAAACTGATGAAGCTACAGAATCAGAGAGGCGGACGCATCTTCTTGCAGGACATCAAGGTGAGGAGTGGAACTCTGGGTTGTCCTGTCTAATGCAGAACTGGACTTGTGGTCTGCCTCCAGGCTGGAAGGGGATGAATTTCCCTGTGGGTCCTCTCCCAGAAGGAGCAGTAGCTGACAGTAGATAAGCATACCACATTGCTGTGATCTGTGTGTGGCACTGTGCCCACAGTCTAGAGAAGTGTAGTAACTTGTTAATTTGTGCTGATTGACTAATAAAAAGTACTTCCTGTGTAAGAAGAGGCTGCCTAGTCCTAGGTGGTTTGCTGTGGGGGTGAGGGTAACTAGAACACAACTAGTTCATCTACCTAAAATTTAATGGTAGGAGCCTTCTCTGTTCTCTGCACTGCTTTGTAGAGAGCTCTTGACCTGCTTGCCAGGGAATATGAAGTCTCAAGTTCCCAATTGCTTGTTATGGCTCACTGCGAGACTTCATAGCACTGTTTTCTTGAAGTCACTTTAATTAGATTATTCAGAACAGCATAAAGTAAGCAATGTTGTAGGGACAGTTTAATGCAGGAGAAGTCTTCATGGGCAAAACGGCAAACAGAGTGTACCAGACTCTATACTAGGCAGTTCCAAGCTGAAGACTAGACTTGCCTGTACTGGTGTCTCAACTGCTTCATTTCTGAGATTGTGCCCATTACCTATTTAGGCAGATACTTAAGCCATTAGGTTATAACGGGAGGGGGAAGCAAGTAGCTCTGGTAGCTGTCTTGCCTACAAGAGCTCAGAGAACATAACGTGAGGGGAACCTAGGGGATGGGGACAGGTCTGGGCCTTGGAGCATGCATTCAGTTCTGTTCCGAGTGCTCTGTGTGTCCGCCAAGTTTTTGAAGATACTTGAATGCCTGAACTTGGTTTAAACAGGCTTTGAGACGGATCTAAAAGACTTCTTAATGGTCTATGAGTGCTTAGAGAAAATATGGTTGTGCGCTTTCCCCTTCTAGAAACCAGATCGTGATGACTGGGAGAATGGACTGACTGCAATGGAGTGTGCCCTGCACCTGGAGAAGAATGTGAACCAGTCACTGTTAGAACTGCACAAATTGGCAACTGAAAAGAATGACCCACATGTAAGTAGATGCTGAAGCTGAGGATGTGACTGTGCAATGAGGGAGCTTGTATGTATCTAATTGTGTGGGTTTAGGGTGGAGTTGTGTGTCCCTGCCATTCCTAAACGTGAAAAAAGGATGTGAGCTAGTGGTGTAGCCTTCCCAAAGGGAAGGGCCCAGCTGCCATCCTGTACCTCAGCTGTTTGGTAGGATTACTGCCATCTTTTTTCCAGGAGGACCAGTTATAGTGTGCTAGGGTGGCTGGGGCCCGCCTTACAGAACAGTGGGTGCATCTCTTTTTTCAAACCCTTCTGTTGCTCTTGGGAGCAGAGGGCACTCATGTGGACAGCACTTTGAAGTGAAGAAATGTATTGAGCTGTATGAAGAAGGCTTATTTCTGTGAGGGATCAGTTCTTCAAACCAATGGATGCCTGTAAGGCTGCCATGAAACTTTGACAGTCACTCCTTTGGAACGTTAAAAGCCCTGACACTTCAGAAGACAGTATCTGAAAACACAGGTTTCTTCACAGATGGAAGTTACTGGCAAAGCTGGATTGAGGCTTCTTAGTATCAGGAAGAGAACAGCAGCTGTCAGAATCAAAGTACTCTTGGACGTGTCCTGCATGAGTTAAAGGGATTTCTTTTAAAAGAAAAAACATAACTGGACCATTCTACAGGTGTAAATCCTCATGGTCATGAATTGAAGTGCCATGCAGAAGGGCTTTCTAAATCTGTTCAGAAACTTCCCTGTTGCTCTCTAGTGAGGAAGAGGGGAGGCTTTCTGAGCTGATGCTGTACTGCAGGGTTCTGGAGTGAGTGTGTCCAAATAAGCCTGCCTCACTCTGGTCTTGTTCTGGCATTGCTGAGGCAAAGCTAAAGGCTGCTTCCCCTCGGGCATCTTCTGCAGCTTTAAAATTGTCGTTCTGTATCCTTTCCTTTCCCTAGAGAGGACTGGTAGGATTTCAGATGCTGCTTCAACAGGATAAGCTGTGTCTGGGCCTAAATGTAAACTCTTTTGTCTCCCTTTCAGTTGTGTGACTTCATTGAGACTCATTACCTGGATGAACAGGTGAAAGCCATCAAAGAGCTGGGTGACCATGTGACCAACCTGCGGAAGATGGGGGCACCAAAATATGGGATGGCAGAGTACCTCTTTGACAAGCATACCCTCGGGGAAAGTGACAATGAGAGCTGAAGTCTTGCCAGGAGCCACCCTGTGGGTTTCAGTGGGACTCCTACTTTACTGTCCAGCCATGCATGCATCTTCAGCTATCTAGATAAACAGTTCTCATACTCTGTACCAAATATCACCCCTACTTTCTCTTGTGTTTTGTGTATTGCCCTCCATCCAATAAAGTGACTTGGCTCAATTTGGCTTTTTCTGTTTCTCTCATGAGCGAGAGGCTTGCACTTGCAGGATTGTGCTCCATAGTATCTCTTGTGGCAGCCCTCTGAAGTTGGGCATGTTAAAAGGATTAGGTTGTACTTGCTTAGTATTTTTATAAAAATAACTTTTTTTCCCCAAGCCAGTGGTATCTACTGGAGTCACTCAGTGACTATAAAGTTGTGTTTTAAATGCCTTTACCACCAAAGCTGGTGCTCTAATGGATGTGCATGGAAAGGAAGGCTGGAGTATCTGAGTGGTCCCTGTGGATTTAGATGAGGCTATTAAAGGGTTAGCACCCCACTAGACATCATGCCTGTCTAACGAATGGCACTACACTTGTGTATGGAGAAAATATACTGTGAATCAAGGCTTCAGAGCTGTGTGCTGTAAGGAGGTTGGACTGAAACAGCAGAGCTACAGGAACTGCCTCAAGGATGCTGTGTCAGGAGTTGCAGTGGGTGGTGGTGATGTCTGCCCAGGTCTGGCAGCTGTACTCAGAAGGCAGAGGTGTTGTGAAGGCATTGGAAGGAATGTGGGAGGTAGACTTAAGTTTGTCATGTGCCTCCTGTGACACAGGAGACTTGCAGCTGTTTCTGAAGATAGAAGAAGTAGGAAAACTGTGGTTTCTCTAAATTCCTATTGTTGCATGGAAACTAAAATGAGGAAGCAAAACAGGTGGTCCCAGACTTCAGCCTTGCTTTTATTAGGGAAGACAGTAAAAACTCGTAGCTCTACAGTGTCTGCTACCATCCGGATGCCTTCTCTCTGATCACTGTCAAATCAGTGGCAAGCGTGATGTGGAAGCAATGTGCTGGGCAAATACCATTGGCTGTGGTGACCTGTTCTAGTAGACACTTGCCCTGCCTTATCCCGTTACTTTTTCCAGTACTGGAAAACACCACCTAGGCATGGTTTCAAGAAGCACTGTAGGTCTGCGTCACAAATGATGTGACTTGCTTCTGTCCCTTACTTTTCCCGGAGTATCTTGTCAGTAGTGCAAGTCCTGCCTGAGACTTCTAATGGATCTTGTGACAAATGTTAACATAAAGCTCAAGTTCCAATTCTTGCTGTGATGAGGAGGGGGGAGGTATCCTCATTAACTACATTCCCCTTCTGTTTTATGCTACACCTGCTCTCCAGGTTCTTCAGGCTGGTACTTGCTGAGATACTGCTCTGCTGTCAGGTGCCTGCAATACCTAACACTCCAAGTCTTGTTTGTTCTTTTGCTAAAAACAATGAAAAAAAAAAAAAAAAAGGGGGTGTCTTTTGTTTGGTTTGTAATTGTTGCAACACTGAAGTTGTACCTGCTGCTGTACCCGAGGCCGGTAGCAGTGTGTCACTAGGGCTGCCTTTAGCCTAGGCTGGGCTGCGTGGTCCAGCAGTAGGAGGTTTGGCCACACTGCCCTTCTGTTTGGGTGGGTGCCAGTGTGGCCCAGGTGCACAGATACTGCAATATCACTAATATGGCAGGTATCAACAGAACCATGTGTACCTCTTGGTCTCCTCTAGCTGTACTGATCTATCTGCTCTTCACATGTGCTTTCGCTGGTCTCCAGGATGACCTCCATCAGCCCGACGTAGTCTCCTTCAGCTAGAGAGATGCCAGAGTCATTAGGGGATGGACTCTCCGCTCGTCTTGGCTCTTTTGTAGGAGGAGTATTCGTGCTTCCGTTTCCAGTATCTCTCACAGTCCTGGAAACCTCTGCTGGATGCTGGTCTGGAGCACTGGCTGCATCTTCTAAACTTAGGCTGCGAGCATCAGGGCCCATGTTGCCCATGTGGGATCTCTCCAGCACTGGAGATGTTACAGGAGTGAATGAGAAGCAGAGGGAGGTGCTGCCTCCGGGGGTTTTGTTACTGGGGGTGTGAAAGGCAGTTGAATGCTCCGAATTGGGGGTGGCTGATGCTGTGTTCTCCAGGGTTAGCCAGTGCGGGTGGGAAGCTTTCAAGCTCTTCAGACTCTTGAAGCTACCCTGCTTCTCGTAGTCTGGGGACTCTGCCAGGAAGGGGAATTTTGGGCTGTCTGATGCTGTAGACTGTGCTCCTGGACTCCCTGTGGTGGCAGCTTCTCTGCTTTTACTGTTAGAGTTGCTCTTCTCTTCTTCTACTGTTAAACACAGCGAGTCAGGACCTTTGCTCCGATCTGTGGGCCAGATAAATGTTTCCTTTGCACCTGAGCCAAGGGAGCTCTGGCTTTTGTACATGTCACTGACCCTGGATGGTGAGGCATTGACAATGACGTCCCTAAGAGAAGTTGAGCATGCAGCAATACTGGAGAGTGCAGGAGGCTTCTTGCGGCCTTGGCGTCTAGAAGGGAAGATCATGGGGATAGAGCTGATCGGTGTCTGTGGAGCACTGTAGAAACCAGGTCTCTCATAAAATGGGGTTGACATGAAGGCGTCAAACTCCCTTAGTTTTCTGTCTTCACTGTCCCACTGCTCCTGTGAGCTGGAGCCTCCCCTTGGCTGATTGATGCTGCAAGGGCTTCCAGACTTGCCCATGTCTTGGTAAGTATAATTGGAGAAGGGGGATGCAGGGTCTCCTCGCCTGCGCAGCAGGTTCATCCGGGAAGAGGACCTGGAGAAGGTCGGTGACTGGACACCGAGGAGGCGGCCCAGGTGTCCCAGTAACGGTGTGGAGTGGTTTGCCTCCTCGTTCTCTTTAATTTGCTCCAGGGGCTGGAACTCCATCTCCTCTTTCTGCATGCTGGGGAAAGGCAAAATGGGCTGTTAGGTGGTCACAAAAGAAGGTGGTTTCTGGTGGAGAGGCTGCTGGTGACAAGCCTCTTGCTTCCTGTATTGCCATTAGATATGTGTTAGGTCCTCCACCATATGGATGCTCATAGCAGAGGGGAGGGGAGCAGAGGGGCAGAGGTATCCTTTTCCGTGGGTGATGTTGGCTGTTATCCTTGGATGAGCCTAGAAGTATCTTGGAGCAAGATTTCACAAACTATGGAGAAAGGTGTTACTGCTCATTCTTACTCTTCAAATATAATATCCTGCACAAGACCTGATCCAAGGTGTAAAGGTGGACTGTTCTGACACCCTGTGGTTCCACTCACCTGATATCAAAAGTTGAGCCAAGGAATGATGGGCGCTTGTACTCAGCGGTGGCTGCGGTGTAGGGTGGCTGGGGATCGGGCTCGTTCCAGTATAGGTCCTTCTCCAGGATGGGTAAATCCTGATGCATCTCATCCACTGCCATAAGGGAGACCTGCAGCAGACAGCAGAAAGGTCACACGGGACGAGCAGCGATACGTGTGGACAAAGGAATGCAGGGCAGGAGGAAGTGATGTAGCACAGAAGAGGGGCAAGTGGCGGAGTTTGCTGTGTGTTTTCCTGGCACTTGGATTGTTTTTCACACGGAGAGATTTGATTAATTGGAAGGACAGTGATGCTGAAGGAGACAGGAAAGCAATATGCTCACTAGGACAGAAGGGTTCAGTGTTAGCAAAGGCAGGAGGTGGAGAGTTACTGCATGGAAGAAAGCAGAGGAGGCAGTTTCAGATACAGACACAGGGTGGAAAAAGCTTGGGAGAAGCAGGAATGATGCGTCATTAAAAGGTAGCGAGGGTACGGAACAAAGTCTGGATCCATCATGTGTGCCAGAGCATGGACTAAAGCTGCAATTGGTCTCGGTGTGCAGGGTACGCCAAATGCCCTGCCTTCCATGGTGTGGGGGGGTCTTCCTGGCACAGGCCTTGCCGCACATTTTTTCTGGAGCCTGGGATGTCTCCTTGACTACTGAGGGGGAACATTGAGCTGGCCACCTTCGCCCTTATGTTTGTTGGGAAACCTGATGTTCTCCTGCTCTCCTAGCCACCTCCCCTCTGGAGATCCTTGCTAAACCCTCAGGCGTGGTCCTGCCTCGGTGTTCTTCTGCAGGTCAGGTTCATCTGGAGGATCCTGCCTTCACTTTACCTGCAGGTTCCTGTCGATGAGCCAGTTGGTTTCAAAGTCGTCATCGTCCTCCCCAAAAGGGTTGATGAGTTGCTCGGCCACCTGCATGTGGAGAGCAACACAGCAAGGGTCATCCATAGTCATACCCGCCCCTTTCCCTGTGGGGAGAAGGCCTGTGGGGCAGAGTCAAGCGTGATGTCGTCTCAATTTAGAGCAATGCTGTTCCTCCCAAGAAAAGGTGGATTAAAAATGGAGGCCTGCCAGTGCCTTGGAGATGTTGGTACGCACAGGTGAGCCCCTTCCTCACATAGCCCTCCTGCAACTGCAGGCCACCGCTGTAGGTAAAGTATAGTCACTCTTTTTCCTAGTCAGGAACAAAGTTTAGGAGAAGTGGAGCTGGTCTCCACGGTGAGACGCTCAGAAACAGAGAAGGTCTTGGCAATACCCTCAGCCCCTGTTGGCTCCCTTTTTGTCTGCCAGCACCTGGCATGTTGCCCATAGACCAAAGAACACAGCTGGGTCCCTGGTGAGCACATGCTGGAAAAAAAACCTCGGCTGGGTCAGATTCTAGCTCCAGACATATTTTTTTGGACTTACCTTTAACCAGCCAGCATAGAAGAAGAACTGCAAAAACGTAAAGACGGGCACAAAGAGATCTAGTTCATGGCCAGGATATGCTTTTTCTGGATCCAGGAACTGCCGCCCAATCAGACAGGCCAGGAAGAAGCTGTAAACAGCCACGGTCACCACCTGGGAAAGATGCCAGGGGACACATCAGAGGAGCTTGAGTTCCCTGCTTGCTTTCCCAGCATCTCTCTTCACTTCCACCCCACACATGTCCCAAAGAGCAGCAAGCTGCTGCAGAGCTGCTGGCTCTGTAGCCTTTTGAAAGCCTCGGATTCAGTTATGACAGGCTTCTCCTCTGCTTTTTGCAGGAAGATGCACTTCCACTGCAGAAAGCTTTAAATATGCCCTTTAGCTGTTAAGTACGCGGTATTTCGTTCCATGCTGTCCCTGGAATGACGTCTCTGTAGGTGTCACAGAAAGATAGTGGCAGAAGAAAGCATGTGACATCCTGGATTTAAAAGCTTAAACGACTGACACGTGGCTGTGTGCTTGTTCTGCTGCTGCAGGAAGGGGTGCTGGGAGCTCTTTTCGTTCTTGCCCTTGCCTCTCCTGAAAGCTGTTTCCATCCCCTGGCCACTTCCAAGACAGGGAGGGGAACTTGCTGCCAGCTCTGAACTAGCTCCTTCCTTCCCGGTCCTCACGCTGGGCTTTTTTTATATTTGCCTGCATCCTTTCCCAGATTTCAGGCTATGGTGAGCTTTTCTCTGTAATCATGGGACTAGAAAACTTCCCCTTTTCAAATTAAAAGCAGCTGAGGCTCTTGCGGGATCTCTTGACGCAACAAGCAAGGCGGGGGGGATTCAAAACAAACACCCAGCATCACAAGACTCTCCAGCTAGCCACGCAGTTCCTTGTCAACAGCGCAGGGCTGTTTCCTGACGGGCAGGACGTAGAGTGCCTGGAATGGCAAACTGTGCATTGTGGATGGGCACCTATAAAAACAAACGGGTCATGGACTGCAGAGGGGGTAAAAGACACGCTACGATACTGCTCTTGCTCCCAGTCCGTGCAGGAATATAGTTTCCCAACGTGTTCCCCGTTAACCTTCAGCGCTGCGCGGATGGAAGCAGTTCCTCTTTCACGGCGGGGTGCATTGGTGTTATCTGAGCAGCTGGACTGTATGAGACAAAAGGAGCAGGGCTGGTGCCGAAGCGTCTGGCTGGGTTTGCATTGAGGGAGCTGTTAAACAGCTGAGGACAGACACACAGCTCTCGCTTACACACGTGGCACAGCCCCACCGGAGCTGCCCTGCCGGAGCAGCTTTGCTGGCAGACAGATCTCGGCTCTGCCGAGTCAGAAGAAACTGCTTCAGGGATGTGCTCGCTGCAAGGGGGTGCGGGGAGTGGATCCGTGTTTATCTGTGTTTTCCGTGTACCCGTGTGGCTCGCATCACGGCTAGTTATCCCCGGGCAATGTGTGTTTCGGTAGAGGTGGCTGTGTCTGAGTTATGGAAGTAGGGATGAGGCGTCCAAGGGTACCTCGCATCGGCATGGTCCATGTGTGGGTCAGGTATGGGCGTAAATGGGGGTGTCTCTTCTAGCATGGATCACTGTGTGCAGGCAGGCAGCGGAGCAGTAGTGGGGGGGGATCCCTTCTCACCTGAGTGTAGACCAGGGGGATGCTGATCCAGTCGTACCCGTAGAGTCGCCCGCACTGGCTGCGCAAGGTGTTGAGCTCCTGCAGTGGGGAAAAGGAATGGTCTGTCACCCATTTGTGTCATGTCCTTCATTGCTCCAGCCCATTCCCTCCTGCTCGCACCTCCTCTGGAAGCGGGGAGCTCAGCCAGGACTCCTGCTCCCTCGGTGCCCAGCCTCACCCCAGCAGACCACCAGCAGGGTCTCACGCTTGCCCTGGAGGAACTTCTTGCTGCCTGGATGTCTCCATCTGAGCTCAAGATCCCTTCCTAGCTCACTTCATAGCAGTGTTTTGCGCCTCACAAAAAGAGCAGCCAACAGGTTAGTCAAAGAATGTCTCAGGAGCATGCATTTCTCTCTCCTGACTATATAGTGAGTCTAGATAAATAGCCCAGAGGGAGATCTCTTTTCCCGGGCAGATGAATCTCACTCCAGGCAACAGAAACAATGTGACTTTCTCTGCACATGAATACCAGGAAGGATGAGCTGCTCTGGACCTTTTTTCTCCGCAGCTGGGCAGGGATTGTTGCCAGGTCTTGCCTGTGGCGCATGGCCTGCTTCCCAGGACTATCTAAGGGTTTTCAATAGTGAAGTTTTCTACAGGGATCTTGGTTGTTGTTTTGACCTCTCCTGGTCTCTTGCAGATACAAGCTTCCTTGTGCTTCCTTGCGGCTTTTCATCTGTATCCTAGAGACCTCCACTGGCCACTCTGGAGTGTGTGAAGGCTGGAGGAAGGTTGATCAAGGACCTGCTACACGCGAGCCTCCCATTACCACACCTAGATGGGAGTCCCCCGTTTCCTCCCAGTCCCCCATTTCAGAAAGATGTCAGTTTCCCCCTGCCTCTAATATTTGTGACAGTGCTACCATGTCTGTAGGCCATGAAAAGCCCTGTTCCGTCATGAGCTGGAGAGTGGCAGCGGGGTTATTTCCCATCAAAGTTAATGTAATATCCCCAGGGACAAGCTTGGCTCACTGTCCTACCTCACCATTCCTGTTCCTTGCCTGACCCCTGGAAATCCCTGTAGTTCCGCCCAGAGGACTGGACGAGGATCTCAAACAGTTGCCTATTGCCTCGGTCACTCACATTCAGGATGCCTTGGAGTAACACGCTGTCCCGGATCCTCCCCTCGTTCCTTGCCTTCACAGCCAGGTTGGAGAACCACACGCATGGGATCCAAAACTTGTTGTGGGGGGAATTCAAGCTCTCAAACTTCTTGTGCTCTTCTGGTGTCATGAGGCCTGGGTGGAAAAGAGTAGATGGGAGAGGGATGGCCATAGAGGGCAGAAAGAAATCGATCTGGTCTGAAATTAAAATATCTAAATCTCAGGTGGTCACCTTCGCTCTCCTTAAAAATCACAGGAAAGACTCAGGCAGTCAGCCTTTGGGAGTCACATAAAAGGAGGACAAGTCTTCTTGTTAAAACTTTGAGTTACAGAAGCGTGAGAGGCAGGCTTTATCTCATTTCACTTTGAGTGTCTGCAGCATATCTGACCTGATCACGGTCAGCAGGGAGATGAAGTACTGCTGAGGGTGCAGTTGCCTGGTCTAAGTAGACATTTGTTGAGAATGGGATAACTCGTGTCCTAGAAGTGCCTATTTCTCTCTCTGGATTGCAAAGGGAACCCAGTTGACTAGGGCAGGTGTGGACATCTCCATCTGGGCAGGCTGGGAAGTGTTGTGCCTTGAGGAGCATGTTCAGAGAGGATTCAGGGAGCCCAGCCGTTAAAAGTCAGAGGTTTGAGGCTCTTATTCCCACCTGCCCAGTGGAAAACTGTTGCCCTGAGGGAGGACAAACACACTACTTGGCAGGGGTCTGCTCTGCTGTAGATCTGTGTATAGGGTCGTTTACTACAGAGAGCTCTTCTCATCCCGGGCACAATTTCAGTTCAGGGTGAGCAGCTCCCAGGGAAGTCGCTGCACCACAGTTACCCTAATCTGATCAGCCAGGGCTGCCCTGTGGCCGGCAGCGCACCTGCATTCACAAACTGGATATTGACACTCTCCTTACGTAAAAAATTTGGGCAGAGACCCATCATCTTTCAAACATGCCTTCCAGACAGTACTAGTAACAAGCATGCTGGGAGAGATAAACAGTTGATTATTTCAGAAGAGCAGAGCTTGAGGGCATTTCAGAGGGCAGGAGCGGATGCTTAGCACCCTCTGCAGACATCAGCTGAGCACATTGCTGCAGTCTGGAGGTCATGAGGCCCTTTCCAAAGCTCTTTGCCCCAAAACCAGTAGCAAGGTGCTGCTGTCTGCTTCGTACCAGAGCTGTGCAGAAGGGCGTACCGGTACTGACCTGCCCTCACGACATGTTCCATGCTGGGAAAGCGCTTGTAGACAGCCGTGCTGACTGAGCGCAGGATCAGCACGCTGCACAGGTTGCTGTAGCGCATGAGGGTGCGTCGCAGGAGCCGCCCGTACTCATCTTCTCCATCCACGTTGCAGGAGACCAAGTTCATGATGCGGTCAGGCCACGGGATGCTCTCGTACTGAGCCCACCAGCGGGACACCACCAGAGCCACGTAGAAACCTAGAGGTGAGCTGAGCGAATTAGCCATCCTAAAGGAGTGGGAGATGTAAACGCTCATGGGTAGGATGTCTGGTACTTCTCATAAGGGGATGGGCGCAGGCATGCCCGGAGGGCAATTCGGATCTCCATGTTAGAGTGTGGGTTTGTCCTGGTTTGAGGTTTCACGGTTTATTTGGTGCTACTTGGTGCCTGCCCTCCTGGCAGAACCCAGAACATGCTAGTACGTCTGGCCAGTGCAAGCTGTGTGCTGGGGGCGTACCTTACAGCTGCAACGTGGAATGATGTATTCTGAGTTTTACAAAGGCAGAGGGAGGGATCTGCTCAGCGAATCTTGCCTGCCTGCAGAGCTATGTCAAACCAGAGAGAAGAAATGCTGCCCCTTTCCCCTCCCAGTGCGTTCCCAGACAGAGCTCCTTACCCAGCACAAAGGACACGGGGATTAGCTCAGCATAGCTGTTGCAGTAGAGCGCCAGCTTCTCAAACATCAGCCTTTGGCTCTCGCTCAGGATCAGCCTAAAAGGGAGAAACAGAAGCATCAGCCTCAGAGAAGAGTCTGTGCCTTGTTGCGCCTGTGGGGTTAGGAATCTGGCAAGGGAAGCCAAGGATGGACACTGCCACGCTGCGAGTCTGGGGATGATGTGAGCGAACGGCCCCCACAAGCCTGGGACATCAGCCCACCTCCCCAAAACACCCTGCTGAGCAGTCCAAAGGAGCCAGAAGTGGTCACTGACGGAGAGTGTGGTAAGTGATGCAGTCTGATGTCAGGGACTACCCCTATTTTTCTCACTCGGGACAGTGCCATGTGGTATCAAGGGACTGATACAGAGCTTGAATATGCACCACAGTTCACTTAATATCCTGCAAAATGTCCGTCCAAGCTCTGCTCTTACGTGAGTTCCTGCCTTTTTCTTAGAGCTGCTTCCCTGCTTGTGTGCAGCATCTCTGGTCGAACCAGCTAGGGGAGCAACCTGTCTTTCCTCACCAAAACCAGCCCAGCCATAGACTACGGTTGCCTTATTACAGATTTGTGGTCCCAGAGCTAATGTCTGCTCTCAAAAATGTACCCAAGGTATTGCCTGTTGTGTACCAAGGGAAACTCTCTCCTAGAGCTCCCCACTGTGGGACATCTCCAGTACTAGTTCAGTCTTGGTCTCCACTGATCTACACACTATTATTCTGTAGGTAATCATCAACTGCAACTCTTAATTCAAGGGAGGCGAAACTGTGTTGCTTCCCAGACAGAAAGAGGAGATTTATCTGTTGCTAAGCCGCATTGGAGCAGTGAGGAAGGACCTTTCCTTTCCTCCTGTCAGCAGAGGCTGGTGGGTGGCCGGCCAGCTCCTCTTCACCGGGATCACTGTCCCCATCCTGTGTTGCTCAGTTGCCCTGCTCCAGGACAGGCTGAGAGTGAGGGGCTGCGGTAGTGGCGGGGTGTAAGGATACTTACCTGTAAACAAGACTGATGGTGAAGTAGAGAGAGATGAAAATAAGGAACTCGGAGTACAGAAGTTTGTAGATACTTCCTTTCCATTGGAGCAGGAGCTGTGAGAAGGTGCCTAGGCGGGCGTCAGCCACACGGTTGGTGTATGTCACTGTCATCACCGATCCTAGTGGAGACACAAAACGAGCAGTTGTTGAAGCTGCCAGCAAGCTTGCACAGAGGGAGGGGACAGAGACAACTCAAGTGTGCTGGCATGCAAGCCGGATGGAAGGAAGGAAGGACGGAAAGGAAGGATGGAAAGGAAGGACGGAAGGAAGGAAAGGAAGGAAGGAAGGAAAGGAAGGAAGGAAGGAAAGGAAGGGAAGGAAGGGAAGGAAGGAAGGAAGGAAGGAAGGAAGGAAGGAAGGAAGGAAGGAAGGAAGGAAGGAAGGAAGGAAGGAAGGAAGGAAGGAAGGAAGGAAGGAAGGAAGGAAGGAAGGAAGGAAGGAAGGAACAATGAGTTAAAGACAGGTAAGATGAAGTCAGTGACACGGAGAACCAGGAGGAAATTTATGGTAGGCAATTAATTTGATGAGCTTGCCATCTTTTTCCTCTCTTCGAGCTGCATGTGAGCTGGTTACAATGACAGAGGATATATTTTCAGGTGGAGCCCTTGGTTTCTAGTGTTTGATTATTAGCATTCAAGTGGGGTTGGTTGGTCAGAGCGGACAGAGCCCACGTGCCACTCCTGTCCACAAGGCAGTCGGTTAAGATTAATTCTCAGGGTCACAAACTCCGAAGTTGCTTACTGTATTTTTTTTTTTTCTTGCAGTATTTGCTTCAAATACGTTGTTTCTGTAAATCTGCTTGTTGGGAAGCGTCTTCCTGGAATACTGCCAGAAAAAAAAAAAAGAAAAAAAAAAACAAAACAACAACCAGCCAAACAAAAAAAGACCCAAACCCAAAGGAAAGCAAAAACCCAGAAAGGGGAGATTTCTTGGTAGTGATCCAGATGAAGGTACCCCTGGAGATCTGACAGTTTTTGTAGCACTTGCCCAACAAGAATAGCTGTCCTTAAATTCAGGCTGGGGGCCATATCTGGACTGTGCTGGTCCTAGTCCCGCAGGCAGAACAGCCCTCCCTGTTAGAGAGCTGAGGGATGGAGTTTGGCCAGGCTCACAGAACACAAATTCCGACAACTCCACCTCCCCTCTCCTTCAACCATACGTTGCACAATAAATCACGCTGCATGAAAAAAGGCATTCAGGCTCATGAAATGCTTCTCAATCATGCAGCATCCCCATTGCACGTCTTCTAGTCTAACCCTGGATAAATAATTCTTTCTCATCAATTAATAATCAGACTCACATTCATATAAACCTAAATTTGTTTAAAAAAGCAAAACCAGTGTAATCCATGCCAGGCAGATAGGTCAATGATCCCTTGGTTCATAAATAATTATCCAATGCGAGAACTATCGGTGTTTCTAAATCAAAACATGCTACCAGGATGTTGCACAGACGTTGCTATCTAACAGAGGCAATAAAGTTAATAGTGATGGGGCCTTAGGCTCTTCCCTGAACAATGGAGACAAAGAAGCCCTTCAAGGGACAAATCAGACCTTACTGCTCCGTAGCAGCAGCTGAAGGCGGGTTAGTTTGTGTCCATGCTCCTCACTTATACGTCTCAGTGAAAGATCTACAGTTTAGGTGGGGACAACTCCGGTCTCGGTGAGCTGGTGCTGCGCGGAAAACCAGCAGACTCTGCTTTGTTGGCTACTTCAACCAAATCGCATGTTTGTCCTGGCTTTGGCTTTTCGTTGCTGCTCTTCCTTTGGGTTTCCCTGTGATAATTCTCCCCGAGTCCCCTCTCACAGGTTGTATCGGAGGAGCAGAGCTGGCACCTGCCCTGCCAAGGGCCCCCCAGCTGCACAAATGCACCTTTCACTAGAGCCTCGAGGACATCCGTGCGCTTTCCATGTGTATTTCTGGCCCGCGCGCAGGACCCAAAAGAGTGGTTTTTAGCTGCCCTAGGGACCGCACACACATGGGCTATACAGATGAGAAATGTATGCAAACTCCCAGAAATTCGTTGGGGGCTGCTTACATAAAGCTCTCTGTTTTCTCTCCGCTTTGGGTCTTGAAAGCGCTCAGGGAGGCTCTTCGTTGCGTAATTCAAATACAGATTCACTTTTTACCAAACATGGAAAACTTCAGCTCTTGTCCATGTAAATAATGGATGTCACCCACCTCTATGCAGTTCTGCTGGGGCACGGGATATGGAGGTTTTCCCAGTGCTTTTTCCTCCGTCCCTGAATGGTTAAGGCACTTGCCTGCCAGCCTGTGGGACTTCCCCGGGATGTCACTCGGCAGCTGGCACGCTCAAAGTACCGTTTGGGGTTGAGGTAGGTGGTGGGAGGTGACTCACCGCAGCACCAGCACGGGCACAGCAGATTCGATATGGGAGGAAAAGCCATCCCCTGTGCTGTACCCCCAGGGGGCTGCTGCCTGCCACTGCCTGCCTCCGCCTGCCTGAGCCATCCGGACTAACCATCGCACCCGGAGTTCGACTGACACCAATCAGACTGTGGGAGTCCACAGCAACCAAGATCCCTCAACAGCAAGCCTGCGTCAGGTGCGTTACCCACCGTGCGAGACGGCAAACAGACACGAGCAGCTATTGCAAAGAAGATGGAGAGCAAGCAGGTAGAGTGGACAGACGGAGCGAGACGAGGTTACGGAGAGGAAGGAAGACAGATCTTTGAAGGAATCGATCTGCTCTTGGGAGGACTACATACTTACAGTCATGGGCTCCTGAGCGGCGCTGGAGGCTGTGGAGGTTTGGTCCCGCACGTGTCCTTGCTGGGTCCTTTGTGGCCCACGCCACGGCCCGCCTCCTCGTGCCCCCTTGGCTCATGGGGGGATTGAACCTGACAGACACGGTGTGCTAAGGAGCCTGAAACCCACTTGGGAGCTGCAGCCGGTCACTTGATGCCGTAATCCTTCCTCATTACAAAAGAGACTCTGTTGTCTTTTGCCCCGTTCCCTTCTAATCTTCTGAGTAAGCCCTGCGTGTTTATAGAGGCGGCCGGAGGAGGGGGAGGCAGGGCTGGCTGCTCCGCAGCTGCTGCTGCTGCTAACTCCTGGCACAGCCATGGTGGCTGCCAGAAGAGAGGCATTTTTCCTCTAATTCTTTCCTGTTTGGTCCCTTTCTCTGTGTCACAATCTTACAGGAACGCCAGGAGATTAAGTAGGGCTGGAATTTTCCACAAAGGCTAGAAAATGTGTCACCCCTGGGGGCTGCACAGCCCTCTCTTCCCTGGGGAAGCTCCAGTGAAACACCTGGCCCGTGCTCTGCCTGGCTCTCGGAAGATGTTTCTCTCTAACTCTGCACTGTCTCTGCTGTTCCCTGGATGAGTTTGCCATCTCTTCCAGATGTGGCTTGGATGCTGGGGACTTCCACCCTGCCACTGGCTCCCCAAGACTCTTTCCATGTCTTCACTTCCTTTTCCACTTGCTTCTCCAGCAGCGCTCGGGGGCTGGCTCTGCTCTTTCTTGCATGCCATCCTGGGAAACACAGATCCTTTTCTTTGTTGTCAAGCCTCCACCAAGCCAGAGAACTCCTTGCCTCTGTCTCTCCAGGGTCCTCAGTCCCTTTTCTGTTCCAAGTTGACCCTCACAATTGTGACCATCCGTCTCTTCCACCACCTCCTGCAATCTCTCCTGGCAAGTCTTTAAGACTTTCCCCTTTCCATGAGCCTCTGAATCAAGATCCTTTCTTACCAAATTAGTCTTGCTGTGGCGTGCAGCCTTCACTGTCAGAAGGCTTCTGGGCAGTAACCATGTGCCCATAGACACGGGACTTTGCATAGCCTGCGGCTCTTCAGGAGGAGCTCCATGTCTTTCCATCTCCTTTCTGCTCACTGCTTTAGGAAGTTGTCTCTGTTGCCCAAAGTAATAGCATCTGCCCCTTAAACACTAATATTTCCTCCATTCAGCTCTTGCTGAGCTGCTACAACATTCCATGTCCTGGAGACAAGGAGCTGCTCTGAGCCTTAAGCCAAGCCATGGCCCTGTCTCACCACCTGGGCCCAACTTCATAAGCATGCTCTGACTCTCCTGACTCCATCATTTAGCCAGCTGTGGGCGTTGTGGAGGGGGAGCATAGGTCTGGTCCCTGCAGGTAAGAGCAGCTGGAGACCCATGCTCCTCGGTGAGGCTCTGTGGGGTTGCCACGTTTGTGTTTTTTCGCAGCTCGTTACAGCAAGCAGGCAGCAAAGTCTCCAGTGAAATTAAATGAAGAACTAGTTCTTGTAATAACCTACTTTCTCTTGTGCTGATCTATGTGTCTGTGTCTTTGACACTTGTTTAGCATCAGCAGTGGGGATCAATTTGTCCAAACCGTAGGTTTCTCCTTCCTGTGTGGCTGAGCCTAGACAAGGGAAGGGTGTTGTTCCATGGCTTCTCGGAAGCAGGTGCTGCCTGGTCCCTGTCTAATGTGGGGTTTCTGGTGCAGCCCTGGGAATTACTGTCAATAGTGGGGAGATCATAGTTTAAAACATGGGACTCGGTGCCAGCATCTGAGATTTTAATTCTGGTGTAGGCTCTGGTGTGTTGGATTACCTCTAGTCTTGATTCCTTTTGGACTAAAATGGGGGGAACAACCATTGCTTCTTCTGCTTGCCACCAAAACCACAGAGATCTGACTTCTGCTAGTCTCTGTGTGGAAGGTGCTCTGTATTGGATCACGATATGCAGAAGGACATGGGCACACATCTGGTGGGAGTAAGTTACCACATCTGGGAGGCTGCCACACTGCGTGTTAGGAGAACAGGTATAATTGCCGGGGGAAGAGATGGACCTGGAGCACTTGGCCTTACCAGGGTCCTCCCTGCATGAACACTCGGCATCCCTGGGTGCGCTGCAGCTCCCTGGCCATGGAGCCCCCTGCCAGGGGTGACTTGCTCGGGGTAGGTGGGTGGGCAATAGAGAAGAGAACAGGCAGCATGATGCTTCTGCAGTCTGAGATACAGACCTGGCAGGAGAAGCAGGGGCACATGGAGGGACACTGGGAGACCCTTACATTCAAGGTGTGGAACTAGATAAGGGCTCTTATCAGTGGCCAGAAGCTAGTGAGTACGGGGTTGCCTCACTGGCCCAACCACAGCGAACTCATCGCGCTGACTGAAGGAGCACGTAGCTTTGTGCCTGCTGTTATGAGCAGCACCTGCCAGCTCAATGGGAAAGAGAAGCATCCACCAGGACCAAAACACCTTGGCTGTCCTCCCTTTCTGAAGCCTTGCCCTGGGCGAGCAGCGAGGCAGGGGTGCTGGTTCAGACCCTGGGGTGGCTGCTCCTGTGGGAGTGGCATCTGTCTGGGACAGGAGGTGGGATGCCCTGGTTTTTCTGAGGCTCTGGGCTGACGTGTACTCAACTGTGTGTGATATCTGCTCTGTTATGGGGCTGGGCGCTCTGTGAGGTCCCTGAAACTTTGCTCCTAGGTTGCGGCTGCTCCTGGTGAGGATCACGGTGTTGGGACAGGGTCCTCAAGTGATTCAGGATCATGATAATGTCTTGAAACACCAAAGAGCTCTGTGTATGGGGTTAAGAGCTGAGAGAGCACAGGGATGGACTCTCTCTGAAGGCAAGGGGGTCCACACAAGGGCCCTGCTCCATGGTTTGGTTCTCCCCTTTGGGGTGGCATCCAGAGAGAAAGAATTAGCGGACAGGCAGGCTGAGACAGTTCTTGAGGGTCTCGGTGCCTCAGTTCTCATCCCCATATGTGGCAGGGGGACAAAAATGGTTCGGGTGAGACATTTACTGGAGCTTTTCAGGCCCCTGGAGACAAACACGAAACAGCAAAACCTCGAGTGTCCTGCTCTTTGTGGGAGGGATGTGCTGGCATCTGGGGGACTCTGCTGCCCTCCTCTGAGAGCAGCTCAGCTGGCAGCTCATGTGGTTCCAAGCTGCTGTTAGGACAGCGTAAAATATTTGTGGAATTTAATATGAAAGTAAATAACTCGGGGGCTACCAGCGTGCCAGCGCTGCTTGGATCTCTTTTCGCATCCCCTGCGGCCTCAGTCCTCGCAGGCCTTGAGGAAGACGCTGGTCCGAAAGCCTTGCACAGCAGCAGAGGAGGAAGCAAGGAGGTGCTGACATCCATCCTCGGTGTCACAGCCCTGGAATCATTCTGATTTTCTCCATTTTACAGATGCGGAGATTGAGTTACTGTGATGGGAAGGGGAGCACTGCTCCGGGGAGCCCGAAGGGCCGCTCTCTGTGCTGAGTTAGCCGCAGCTGTCTGGGAGAGGCACGGTGCCCTCCTTGCTGGCTCCCAGAGAACAAGTGCTTTTCTCAGACGGACGCCATGGGTCCCAAAGCTTGGTGAAATCCCTTTCCCTTCTCCAGTTTCGGTGCTGAGATAGACACAGAGGCAGCTGGCATCAGGGCTGTCTCTCAAACTGACGTTTTTCCCTGGAATCTGATGTAATTTAAAAATAAAAAAAAAAAAAAAAGAGAGAAAAAAGTGGAAGGTACTCCAGAGGGGGTGCTCTTTTGCACAGACAGGATTTACTCCGAGGTTTGAGCTGGCCGTGAATGTTTGAAGAGGATGCGGTGACGCTCAGTGCTTTTGTGAGGACCCCCAGACTTCTCCCCCTTATGTTGCAGGATTCATCACTCATTCAGCACCGTCCTGGGGGGGCCCTGAGAGCTGGGGGCACACTAAGGGTGCTGCCTGCCCCCCGCGTAGCCCTCCAGCTTTTTCTTTCCTCGCGGACTATGTGCCCTTCTGCCATAGGGAGGGATAACTTTCTGCTCTCGTGGAAGAAGCCGCGTCCCTGACAGCTCTACTGCTTTTTCCAAGTGTCTTTGTATTTTTTTTTTTCCCAGCTCTGTGGGAAATCATGAGCCATCTGGTAACACTGGGCTCCCTTCTCCTGTGAGGCGGAGTTGGCATGTGTGTATATAAGCAGCCATTTGGGATGGCACGGACCAAGCTGCAGGATGCCTGGGAATCCCGGCCAGACACCTCAGTATGCAGACAGACGGACTGCACTGGACATTTTTTTTGCCATCGCTCCCCAACACATCTAGATATGTCTTTGCCCAGGAGAGATCAGCAGCGTGTAAGCATGACATTCCTCTATTGCTTTGAGGTTTCCGTGTCTCCCTGCAATCCTGAGTGTCAGTCTCTGCATCTTCACTTTCAGGAGCCCGGAGGGTGACATCTCTCTCCCTCTCCCTCTGATGTTGCGTAGTTCAGTTTGTAGAGACACGAAAAGAAGGGAAGCATCCTTAGCGAGGTCCCCCTTTTCTTGCCTTAGGCATCGTGGTGGGGATTAGGTTCCAAAGGGAGGACCACATGTTGGTCACTTCTAGGGACTGCCTGCTGCCTCCTTGAGCAGATGTTGCGGGGATGCAGGACTGAGAAATTTCTGGTTGGATAAACAGTGACCAAATCAGCCAAGAGAAAGAAAGACCTTCCTAAAAAGCTCAGGGACAGTCCTCCTTTCCCTCTGAGTTTCCCAGCTGCTCTTCTTCCTTTTCCATCTGGTGTCTCTTCCCCTGGGTTCAGGCTGAACCCTTCCTTCAAAGGATGCTGCGGAGTGGGAGGTCGCGCTCTGTCAGCTCTCTGCAGCTGAGAACCAGCAGGAACAGCAGCATCTCTGGTGGGTCTCTGCTCAGTGCCACAGCGTGACTGCTCTTAGCAGCATCTGTCTGAGCAACACAGCCCTGCTGCTCCAGCAGGCTGACCCCCCCCGGCTCTCCTGGCTCTCAGTCAGGAGATAAGCATGATGCTTTTCCAGTCTTTTCTTTTCACACCAGAACGGAGGTTGCACTTTGTTGGGTGATCAAGGCAGATCCCCTCCATGAAATTGGAGATCTTAGATCCAGAGATCCCAGAGGATCCTCGCCGAAGCCCTTCCAGCCAGTTGAGCAAATATGCTGCACAGCTGGCCGAGACAAGCAAGAGGGAAGGGAGGGAGTGGGTGGATGAAGCCTGGAATTTTAGGCCATTTGTTTTCATTCTCATTTTCCTGGCAATAACATCCGGTCTGGGTTTGCTGGGTCTGGGGTGTAGTCCTGCTTTCCAAGCTCTAAAATAATCCCTGTTCCTCCTTCCCTTCCCAGCCTGGGTCTGTTGGTTTTTTTTTTTCTTTTTTCTTTTTTTTTTTTTTTTAATTGTAGTAGGAACTGAATTCATGAGCAGACAGGGCAGCCCAGAGGAGGCTCGAGTCCTCTCCCACAACAGGGCAGCATCTGTGCTGGGCAGGGTGTCCTGGCTGAGAGCTGCTTTTCTCTGCAGGGTGGTCTTGTACCTTGTTTGAACTAAACTCCAGATTTTGAGTCCTGCTCTTCATTTGTGACCCATTCAGTGGAAGATGTGTGCGCTCTGGGAGGGAATGTGAAGGATATGATGTGGAGGCAGAGCTTGTTGTCTAGAGGAGGTCATCAGAACCACCAGAAACAGACCCTACCAGATGGGAGTCTCTGCTTTGCCCTGGTGGTTCCCCAGTTTCTCAGGACATGTGCACTACTGTCTGCCCTCCATGTAGCCTGGGCTGAGAGGAGGTCACTGAGGAATGGTGTGGAGGGACTCCAGAAGTGACAGGGGTCTGCTCGGGGTGCCAGAGGAGGTGTTCAGGCTGGAGATGCAGAGCTGGGTCAGAGGACCCAACGGGGTGCCACAAGTGTAACCCTGCATCTGAGAAACCCAGAGGAAGGACTGGGGTGGGGGGGTCCTTTCCTTTGTGAACGAGCTGTGGGGAACAAGGGACGTGACTCTCAAGAAGACACAGAACGCGCTCGCAAGATGTTTCTTTGCCTGGAGGAAATGGGAGGATGAGAAACAAAAGGTGAAGAGTCAGGGAGGTCAGCAGTTTGGCACGGTGGATCTGCAGGAGGGACGTGAGAGGAGTCGGGGCGGGTGAGTGAGAAGGAGCAGAGGCAGTGGCAGTGGGGAAGATATGGGGGGAAAAAGGGTGACTTGAAAATGCCTGTGGCAGTAGGGAGGTACCATGTCAGGGCCTTCACAACAGGTTATGTGCCTTGCTGGGAGACTTGCAGGAGGCAAAGTTGATTTTACGACACTTTATTGCCCAGAGGTCAGTGATTTTTTTCAGCTTCCATTAAATGTAATGGGAAATAATGTGGGAGAGAGCAAGGTACTTCCCAGGTGTGAGACGAGGGTGCTGGGTTAGAGCTTCCAGCTGCACTGAGACTTTAAGGTTGTCTGGTGGTTTGTCGTCAATTAAAACCAGAGGTGGGAGCTGGGTCTGTGTCTCTCCAGCTGCTGGGTTGGACACCCTGGGACCCGTCACAACACTGCCTGGGGGACAGCTAGCCTTGTGCAGAGGCCACGGAGAAGGCAGCAGCTTTTCCTGCCTCAAGGCAGCTTGCACGATAATCCTCAGCTCGGGAGTGATGCGTGCTGAATTTTGCTCTGCTGGACCAGCCCACTCATCTGGTTATGGAGAAGTCTCAGGGTCTCTCCAGGCTTCCTCAATAGCTTTGGGGCTGGGGGTAAGGGGGAGCACACACCACTCCCACCTTGCGACCAGTTATTTCTGCAAGGGACAGGGATTCAGCATCCCCAACACATCCTCTCTTAATGCTTCCCGTCTGCATTATCAGTTCTCTTTCTTCCTGCTTTTGTTGGATCCTGGAAGTTTTACCTTTCTAATCTGAGGACCCTCCGTCCCTGCCAACCAGGCCTTGGGAGTTAATAATTACAAAGACTAATTACTTCTGGTGCTGGCTTGCAAAGCTGAAGATCTTTCCCCTCCTCCCAAAAGTTCTCTGAGGATAACAAAGGTTACAGCCATCGACAGAAATCTCTCAGACACTGAGACTTCAGAGCATGGGGTCGGCCTGTGGTCACCGTGGATCCTGGCCATGAGACAGGGCAGGGCTGTAGATGACATGGACACCCGGGAGAAGCTGGGACAGGGAATTGCTCGCCGTGTAGTACCTACAGTGACGCTCTACAATGGATACGAGGATCACCGTGTCTAACTTGCCTGCCTTTGGCGTTGTGTCTGGCTGTGAGGCAGAGGATGGGGCAGCTGAGACCAGGGGAGAAGCTGCGGCTGTGGGCGAAGGCTCGGGGGGGATACCACCGCCTGGAGGAACGCTCAGGGCAACGGCAAGGTAGGACGCAATGGGAAACGTGGGGGAAGGACGGATCTGGAAAACACACTCTGTCACCAGAATTGCAGCACTGTCAGTCCAGAGGTGGTTGTGGGATCCGCTGTGGGCCTGGGGTAACAGCAGGAACGGTTTTGTCCCAGCGGGTAGACAGCATGCCCTGGGGACAGGGACAACGTGCTGCGCATTCCCTGGAGCAATTTCTGGGGAGGTGGGAACCCCACAGTGCTGTGTGTGGCAGTTGTCTCTCTGCCTGGACGTAATGCCCCAATGAGATAGTGAACTTTCTAGAACTGTAGCTCTTCTGGATTTCAGTGTGGAGTGGATCGGTCATTTCCAAATGCCCCAGGTGATTCCTGGGGCTGACCCTTTTTGCCCCTCAGAGTAGAGTAAGCAAGGAAAAAGCTTTCAGGATGAGGACGCCCTGGGCAAAGGGGCTCCTCCCTGCACAGGTGATACAGGGGGAGGAGAATCGGTGGAAAGAGAACGGAGTGTTCCCACTGCTTTGCAGAAAGGATGTAAATCAGCGCGGCCACATGACGGCTGTCATCTACTGGGAGCGCTGCCCCGCTCCCCCAGCCTCCTGGAGGCAGTGAGTGCAAGGATGAGCTAGCTAAATATCGGAGCCACAGCATCCAAAGTCCAAAGCTCAGTGACAACGAGACCAACTCATCGCACTCATAGAAGGGTACGGAAACCCAAGTGCTTTCCCTCAATGCCAAGTTTAAAAATCCTGGTCCAGTCCCACTGTTGCCCAGGACTATCAAGAACAGTCATCTCTCCCCCCAGCCAGGTTTCCCCCATTCTTTCATGTTCTTTTATATTATCGCTTCTTTACATCTGTTATGGTTTGAGGAACCCACAACAACTTATTGTCATTTAGACAATTATTCTCTCACCCAGTGATCCCTCCCCACCTGGGAAGGGGAATCGGGGAAAAAACAAGGAGACCCGAGGGTTGAAGTATAAACAGATTTAATAGAATAAGAGCAAATAATTAACAATACTGAAGAACCAATATTGATCCCGACAGCAATATAAAATACACAAGGACTATTCCCAGCCCATTCTATCACAGGAATCTGTGGACACCCGGCAGGGACAGCCAATGTGGGCCCCTGCGAGCGCTGCGGCTGCGGGAGGAAGGGAAGGGCTCAGGGCTCCAACGCTGGGGCAAGGAGTGCTCAGGATGGCAGCCAGCAAGGGGGAGGGAGAGAACTCCTCGGCAAACTTTCTGATTTATATCGAATGTGACATTCCTGATCTGAAATAACCCTGTTGGCAGCTTGGGGCAAGCGCCCGGGTCTCGCTCCTCCTCATCCCCGCACCTGGCGAGCTCGAAAACGCTGAGACCTTGACACCCCCATAGCACGGCTGGCTGTAAAGTAAATATTTCCACCAATTCGGACACTAGAGTCTTGTAAAAATGCAGTTTTCCCAAGTGTTAGACGAGTAAAATTACCGAAAGAGAAGCTCAGACCAGGACAACATCCCCAGCTGAGTTCATCCCAGGGAGCTGAGAGCTGCGTCAGCAGCAGGCTGAGGGCAGGCTCCGTGCCAGGGAGGGACCATGTGTTTATGGGGAGCGTGAGGGCGTTATCAGGTGCTGGCACCAGTGTGCATCCCTGTCTGCATCCCTGTCTGCACACACCTTCTCCCAGGGCCCCGGGCTACACATGGCAGCGACATCCACTTGCGTGCGCTGCCTGCCCTGTACCAGCCCCGTGCCGGGGCTGTCTCTCCCAGCCTCAGCTCGGGAGGAAGGCTCTTTGCTCACCCCGGCAGCGCGCATCGCGGCCACGGCGAGGCCCAAATCAGGACAGAAGTTCTGAGGTTTGTGTTTCTAACGTCTCTCCCCTGGACCTTTCGCAAGGGCTTGCAAACTCCTCCATGGACTCGCAGGTCTGGAAACACCCCTGGTTTGATTGCTCAGAGGGGGAGAGCGCTGTGATTTCCACTCGGGCAGCCGCCGCCCTAAGGAAAACACAAAGCACCGTCGGGATCGATAAAACCATCACGCTGAGGGGGACGGGACGCCGGGCCCAGCGCAGCACCGCCCGCCGGAGCGCCTCCGGTCCCCCACCCCCCCCCCCCCGCCCACAAAGGCCGCAATGCCGCCCAGGGGCCGGGCTGGGCTCCACAACCCGGGACCCGACAGCGGCGGGGCCTCGGGGCGGCCCCCGGTCCCTGCCGCCATCCCGCTCCCCGCCGGGCCCCGGCCGGGCGGCAGCGCGCAGGCGCGCCCCCTAGCGCGCGAGCGGCGCCGGTGTCACGTGGTGTCCCCGCGGGCGGCGGGAGCCCGTCCCTCAGGCGGTGCCGCAGCGCCGGGCACGGCCCCGGCTCCGGGCATGGGGGCGGCGGCGGGCGCTCCTCCGCCTCCTCCCTGAGCGGCGGCGGCGGCAGCGGCAGCGGGACCCAGCTATGCGGCGGGGGTAGGTCCGGGAGCCCGGCCCCGCCGGCTTGGCGGGGTGAGGCTGCGGGCGGTGAGGCGGGGGCCGGGACGCGGGGCCTGGCCGGTGGCGGGGGAAGGCGGCAGGGCGCTGCGGGCCTGCGGAGTGTGGCGGCCGGACCTACCCCCCTCAGAGCGGGCGGGGGGGGGGGGGGAGCCGACGGCGGGTCCCTGAGCCTCGCCGTCCCGGGGTGCTGGGACAAGGGCCGGGAGAAGCCGGGCTGAGTTTCCCCTCGGAGTTCCGTTGGGTTTGCTGGTTTCCCCTCGGAATGAGTTCCGTTGGGTTTGCTCGTTTTGCTGTTAACACCTCGCGCCCTTGCAGCCGAAAAACTCACGGGTCAGCCCGGTCTCCAGGCTCTGCAGGCGTGTGTTCGTCCGTGCAGTCGTATGGAAGTCAAGTAAAGAGACAGAATAAGGAGGCACCGTACCAGCGACCCGCGGACATAAGGACACAGTGGGTGATTGAGATAAACACAAGGAACACAAATTGTTCATTATGCTGGGATAGAACAGACCATATGCTTTGCAAAAGCTTTTGAGAGCTGGCGGGGCGGTGAGCGGGCTGTGGACCGATGCCGCTTCGTGGCAGTGCAGAACGGCGGCGGTCAGGCTTCTGTCCTGGTCAGGATGGAAAAGCCGGGTCCTTTTCACAAGCCTGAGGGTAAGAGTTTAACCTGGAGAGACCCACAGGCTGTTTGCATGGGAAATAACCCTGTCGGATCAGCTCTGCAGGAAACATGTGGGGCCCGCTGGAAAAAGTGCAGATCCTGCACATTTTTTTGCCTTTTCTACAGAATGCAACTTTAGAAGGTTATGGGGTGTTGGTTTTGGGTGGTTTTTTTTTTTTTGTTTTTTTTTTTTTTGTGTAAGTTTGCAGTTCTTGTGTCAGTGTGGGACCTTTAGGATATGATGCATTTTTCTGAGAAAGATAGCCACCAGTCAGACAGGCGATAGCGAGAGAGCGGGAGCGTACGTGGTGGTCCTTGGGTCTCTGGGGGGTGCATTTCAAAGCCCCAGCTGGTCACTGCAGATGGGCAGGGGCAAGCAAAGCCAAGGTTTTCATAGGGATTCTGTTTGCACGGTGCGGAGAGTGTGCCGTTCTGTCGTAGAAGATAGGATGATTTTTCAGCATAGGTTTTTAGGTCCCTTGGCATTACAGAGTGTGGGTGAGACTATTTCATTCCTCCGTGTCCTCCAGTTTTCTTCCGTAGCGTGTGGAAATACACTGGAATACCTGTCTCCCAAGACAAACAACTTTTGTCTGAGAACTTGAGACTTATAAAGAAACGTTGGTTTTTTTCTTTCTGTTATGTATGGGTTAGATTGGCTGTCTTAGTAGTTTGGTGAACTGTTGAAATGTTCCTTTTCCTTGCTGCTTCTTTATTTTTTTTACTAGCTGCTTAGGTTGGAATCTAATTCTTTTTCTGTGCTCTGTTTTTCCTCCTGGTCACAAAAGTTGGAGGTGCTTGGAGTGGCTGGGGCCTGTTGGGTGTGTTTCCTCTCTAATGCAGGAGAACCTGGAGACACGTGTTCTCTGCGACTTACCCTGTCTAATCTCAAAAGTCCACAGCAGAGAGGGCTTCCACTATGCCACCTGAGAAATGGTTTAACTGTTGAACAGACTTCTCTGTTTGGCATGCTTCCCCTGCTCTGTGGCACATCCATTGCAGAGAACCTCCCCTGATCTCTGGGATGAATTGGTCTCATTACGTCCCCACCTTCCTGTAATGGATTTAATTCCTTCCTTTGGGTCATTCTCTTCCTCGATCCCTCCCCTGCCTTAGTGTTTGGAGCCTTTGGAGACCTCCTCATCCCGTTAGCGACGGCCCTGTTTAGGTGAGTGATCCGTGTTAGCTCATCTTGACCTTTCTAAACCATTTTATTTCTTCTGTGCAGTTATGCCTTTCCTCTGATTAACCGAATGTGCCAACACAGCAGCCTAACTGGATGGAGCAGGCATTGCACACTCTGAACACCATGTAGTTTGCACTACTGTGCTCTCTTGCACCTCAAACTGTAGAAGCCTGCCTGGTCTGGGAGTTCCCGTTGGTCGTGGCTCACTCAGTCGGGTGTATCCCTCCATGTTTGTCATATTTCTTTTTATCAAGCAGCCCCAGCATGCTGAATAGCTCAAGATGAATTATCTTTGCTTGGCGGCACTGTCTGTCCTTTTTCCTCTGGCCAAAACTAATGTTTATTTTCTTGCCCTTTCCCCAATGCACCCTTTTATGTTATTTTCCACACTTCCAAATTTAGTAGTATCACCAGGATGAGCCTCCTTTTCTAGGTCTTCCCGGTGAACGTTCAGTAAAACCAGGTGAAGTCAATGGGACACCAGTTTGTTTCTGTCTTTTCCTACCTTCTTAGCACTGCTGTGTGACCATCCTTCTGCTGCTTTCACTTGTTCTTGCTCAACAGAGAGGTCAGAAAAATCTATGATACCAACTGCCTGTCCGCCTCCCCCAGTTCTGTAGTCAAAATGCTGTCTAGTTGGCATGGCGTGGCGATGATCTTGTGCTCTTCATCTTCCAAGGGTTCAGAGTTTTCCATGTGTGCTTTACCACATGCCAGCTGGTAGCTGCTGCTTCTTTTCTGCTTTGGAAGGTGACTGCGGACAACTGTTGCTCATGGGCAGCTTTGGGGGGGCAGAAAGGGAGCAATTTGGGTAGAAAAGGTGGTAGCACCACACTGTTGCCAGTTGGCATAGCCGAGGAGAAAAAGGCCTGTCAATAGTTGGCCTCATGGTTTGACTGCCTTTAGTGTTTGAGTGAGACGAAGGAGAACGAGGAAGGCTCTTTTGAGGTGCACATGGCTGAGGAGATAAGCCCAGTATGGGGCTGGAGTCAGAGCAAGGGGAAAGAGTGTGGCTTGGGTGGAATACAGGAGGTAGGGCAAATACAGAAGAGGAAAATACAGAGATTAGGAAAAGGGAAGAAGAGAAAGTGAACCTAACCAAAAGAAGGCGATAGCTTCTCTACAGGAGAAGGTGGTGGGCAAGAGGCAGTAGCCAGAAAGAGTGTGTGGGAGGAGGGTCTGGTGCTGTGCATGGAAGAGGGTAGCGCCACAGCTCATCTGAGCCTTGTGACCCAGAGATAACTGGCAGCAGGTTCATCTGTTGTGTGGTGTGTGCTGGACATGATAGAAAGCTTCCGTGTGTGCAAGGCTTGATTGCGCTCCGGCTGACTTCAGATGGCAAGTGACCACATTAGGACACTTCAACGCATGAAGAAGGGGTGATGCATGTGCTCTAGGCAACTCTAAGATGGCAATACCCTGTCCTGCAGGTACTTAAGCCTACGTTTTCCTCTTGTGAGACCCCAGCAGCTGCAAATCCTACTAAATTCATCAGCCTCTTGCAGGGTCTCTGTTACTCTGTGGACAGAGTCCTGCTGAGCACTGGGGAACAGTGTCCTGGGTGGCTCTTCTGGTTCTCTCTTTCTAGTACATCTCTACTTGGCACTGAAATTAAAAAATAGGTCTTCATCTCAGCTCAATGGAAATACACTGTTTTAGACAGGTCTGTGGAGAACTTTGGTGGGAAACCGGTAGGTTAAAAACAGATTCTCCCCTTTGGGATCAAGGGTTGGGGGGAGAGGAAGGCTGGGTTTGCAGCGGAGGGGATTAAGGTCTGTGTATTGCTAGAGAATGGAAGAGCTGTACTCACTTTTTCTTGCTCATCCTTCAGTTGGGGAAGCAGTGTCTCTGAATTTAGGTCTACTGGGTGTATACCAGAGTTCCAAACGAGCCAGCTGCAGTCTGTTTCTGTCTGAAAGCAGGTGAGAACAGGATTCCTGGAGCAGCTGTCTTTAGTTCTCCTGCTTTATACTGAGATAATACTATCTGTGACGTGCCGGTTGAGAAGGGTAAAACCAGGAGTTACTAATAGCATTGCTTTGCCTACTAAGTTTTGTGTATTCAGAATTACCTGTGAGGGAGTACTTGCTGTTGAGAAACCAGCCCTCCCTAAAAGGAGTGCAGGCTGGGCATCTCAAACTAGACTTGGTCTGATTCTTAAAGATCCCAGGACGGGAGTGGAGATTTCCCTCAAAGTGTGTATTTTAGACTGTCGTCTCCATTTCTGCTGGTCTGGAAGCAATCCATGCTAAAAGGGTGAAGCACTTCAATAAGGAGGCAGTGCCTGCATGGAGGGTAAAGAAACTGGTGCCGCTGGCACAAAGCAGGTCCTTTAAGCCAATCCTGCCCTTTTCATCCACCATCACCCTCCCTGCTTCACTTCAGTGCCTGTGAGAGGCTGGAGGTGGATGTGTTGCAAGTGTAAGATGAAGGCTGTGAATCGCCCCCATATAAAGTTTCACTGTGCTGGAACCCCACAGCCAGGCCAATTTTGAGGAAGACGGCCAGAAGCAACCCGCTGTAGGACACTGGAAGACACTAATGCCATCCAAAGGCAGCAAGGAGGAGCCAGAGACAGGATGCCAGGATGCTGGAGGTGCGGATGAGACCCAGTCCACTGAGCAGCTCAACGTGTCACGTCTACGCAGCTCTTCAGTGGAGATCCGTGAAAAGGGGTCTGAATTCCTGAAGGAAGAGCTACACAAAGCACAAAAGGTGAGGCCCAGAGTTTTTGAGAACACCCGAGGATTGTAGCATAGATTTGGGCAGTTGGGGTTTTCCTAGAGGCGGTGCTGGAGGGAGCAAGGTCTGGATGTGGCTGTGCCGCAGTCTGAAGCAGGCAGAAGAGGAGTGAGATTGAACTCAGGTGGCCATAAAATGCTTTGGAGCAGGACATCAATTGCCAGGTTGACCCAAAACCTCCATGCCAACATCCAAATTAGTCCTGGAAACTTGCTGCAGTAAGCACTGCAGAAAGCACTGCTTACTATGGAGCCTCCTTGCTAATGGCGAATGAGCAATTCCAGCCTGAAAAGCCTGCTACAATTTCTGGACGGATGCCTTTGGTGACATGGAGTGTGGTACAGAGTTTAGTGACAGGAGTCTTGGGCCAGGGATCCGTGCCGTGGTGGGGAGGAAAGGTTGTGGTTGACAGGTTGGGGCAGGCAGGTGTCAGCGCTGCTGGGGCCAGCTACGAGCTCGTGCGTCCCTTTCCATTTCCTCAACAGGAGCTGAAGCTGAAGGACAAAGAATGTGAGAGATTGTCAAAAGTCAGAGAACAACTGGAGCAGGAACTAGAGGAGTTAACAGCTAGCCTATTTGAGGTACCACCCTCTTCCTTTTCCCATAATTTTTTAAGCTAAGCTTACATCCAACTCCTTTAAGACAGGCTTTCCCTGAACTTCCAGCCGTCTCCTCCCACAGCTTCCTCCTTTCCCCTGTTGTTCTTTCCCACTTTGAGAAGCAGTGCTGCAGGCGGAGCCTCAGAGCAGGGGCTTCTACCTGCTTCTGGGGAGCATTTGCATGCATTTCTTTCTCCTTCTAGTAGCTGTGGGGTGGCATAAAGAGCACGGTAGTTATGGGTCTGTACAGCTGGTAGCAAAAACAAATGTGGGGATGCCTGCAGCTGGAGCTAAGCATAGCTCCCTGCCCCTCTCCCATGCCTGCTCTGCAGTCTGGACAGCAGCTGCTGTGCAATAGAGATGATTCCCTGGCTCCTGTCAGCCCTTGCTTGGGGTGGGAACAAGCTGGATGTCCTCATATACTCTGCTCCAGTGAGTGTTCAGGCGGCCTGTTGGTTGGTGGTTTGTTTTTTGGTTTGTTTTTTTTTTTTGTAATGTGATTCTTGCCAAGCTCTATCCTGGCAAAATCCCATTTACCAGCAACTCTAATGTCTGGGTCTGCCTGGGCAGTGAAGAAAGTCAGAGCCCATCTGT
Source organism: Larus michahellis (assembly GCF_964199755.1). Lineage (NCBI taxonomy): Eukaryota > Metazoa > Chordata > Aves > Charadriiformes > Laridae > Larus > Larus michahellis. Next base: position 92,091,295 of record NC_133899.1, on the reverse strand, counting down.
ACCTTTGAAACACAGGCTGATGGTGAGTGTGAGAGCCAAGAGAGCATCCCCCTCCTGGAGACTTGGCTGCCTGGGCTCAGGGTGAATTTAGAGATAATGTAGCTGAGGGCTGTCCCCTTCCTTTGGTGGCCTCAGACAGTGCTGTGGGGAGGCCCCAGCTGAGACTCTCACTGCTCCCCTCTTCCTGTGGGAGATGCTTTTAAGCTGGCCTCTACCATTTGGCCCCCAGCTGAGCTACAGCTTCTGCTGTGTTGCAGCCGTGTGCAGAGCAGCGAGGGCTGGCTGCTCCGCACGGGAAGTGGGAGCAAAGTGCAATAACAAGTCAGGCAAGAGCAGTGACCTCACCAGCCAGGAGCCAAGACATGGAGCAGCAAGTCTGGATCAAGATCTGTGCCACAGACAGCAGTCAGGGTCAGAAAACAGTCCAGTGATCAACCAGCAAGCCTGCTGCGACAGCGCAGGCCTGAGGTCAAGTCAGGAAGCCAAGCTAGTAAGTCTGAGTCAAGGTCAAAGTCACAGAGGTATTGGACCGGGCGCAGACACAGCTGCTACACAGCTGTGATGTAGCACAGGTGGGTGCTAGTGTGAAAGCCTCAGCTTTAAAGCAATTCCCAAGGGCAGGGAAGGGCAGGCCCTTGCTTCTAGCTTTGTTCACAGCAGCCCATATCAGTGAAAGAGATGACCTTGGACTCAGCCAGCTAAACTCTTTCATTTAGCCAACCACACTCCTAGAAGGGGGATGCACTCCAGGCTCTGGCACTGAGAGCCTTCTCTGGGAAATTCTGGGGGAAGGCTCTCCACAGCTGACACAGTAAAACCCTTAGATGCGTCAGAGATGTCTGTCCCCCTGCTTGCTTGCCCTGAGCCTGCTATATGGCAGAGCTTTGGCCTGCCATGGTGACTTTATGACTTGGAGCTGCAACAGGCAGACTAAAATTCTCTCTGGTCCAGGAAGCGCACAAGATGGTGAGAGAAGCAAACACTAAACAGGCGGCATCAGAGAAACAGCTGAGGGAGGCACGGGGGAAGGTGAGAACTGCGTTCTGTGTGACTTGATCTCTGTGCTAGGTTGGTGCCATCCCTGCCCAGCCTGGCCATGGTGCGGTTTGTTGGCTGGAGGAGAGTAAAGTGCCTGCAGCTCAGTCTCTCTGAGGTGCTGCATTTACTCTGTTCCCTCTCCAGCAGATAATGAGAGGGGAAAAAGGCATCCTCGCAGTCTGCTGCTGATCCAGCTCCCCTTTGAGAAATGGATGCCAGAGGAACCATGGAGAAATGATACGCTGTTTAATTGCCACGGCTGTGGGGATGGTTAGAGCGGGGAGCTGGGGAGTTGGAATTTCCCGACAAGGCTGCACCACAGGGCTGCTCAACTGGTTCCTTCTTGAGGAGAGAGACATTTCTTCTGGATTTTTTGGGTCTAAAAAGAGCCTGAAGCAAAATGTGCTCAGATTGAGGAGCAGAGGGATGGGTTCCTGAATAGCTGCTGATTAACCTTGTTTAAAATTCTGGGTGATGGTGGGTGTTTGGGAGAATGGGGAGAAGTTGTGGCTGGGCCTGTAGCTGGTTCCCTATGGGTTTAGTGTTTGGTGGGGTGCGGCAAGCTCGAGCTCAGCAGGTGCGATTGACTCTTGCCTTGTCTCCTCAGATCGACATGCTGCAGGCAGAGGTAACAGCTCTGAAGACGCTGGTGATCACATCCACACCTTCCTCTCCAAACCGGGAGCTGCACCCTCAGCTCCAGAGCCCTTCTAAAACTGTCTTCAGGAAGGGCCATGGCCGAAACAAGAGCACCAGCAGCGCAATGGTCTCAGCTGCCAGCCAGAATGTGACTCCAGAGCCAGTCAGTCATGAGCGCAAAGAGGTGGGTGAGGGCCATTCACTGCATTGGCCTTGGAGCCACCGCTGTCACCGTGCTCAGGGAGCTGTGCAGCTTCTCACTTGGGCTTCCTGGAGAGCTCTGTGGTTTCAGTGTTGGAAGAAGCTGTCCGTGCAGCTTGTTCCCTAAATTTGTGCTGAGGCAGGCTCTGGAGGGTTTCCATTTGTGAAGATTTCCCCTTTTGGGAAGTGTGTTCAAGGTTGCATCAGGACAACTGCTAGAGGAAGCAGTTGAGGGATCCCTGGAGGCCATGGACAGATCCAGGAGTTACCAGTGCAGAGAGTGGATATGTCAGGAGTTGCTGAGGAGAAGCCAGTTGTTCTGCTGCATCGTAGTAGATGAGTCCATGACCTGCTCTGCCGTGACTTGCTGTTGTTCCTTCCCTCTACCTAGTTTGGACTGGACACCAGGACACCTCCTTCAACTTGTAGTCTCTGTCACTTGTTCTGTGTTCTTGGACATGTGCTCTTCTTTTCAGAGTATATGTTTAATGACATTTAATTCCTTCCTCACTGGAAGGAATGTTCAGAGAAGCATACTGAGCATTTGTGAATGTCTTTCAGACAAACCCTATTTAATTCCCTTCTGTGATCCTTTGATAGTCCCCCACCTGCTGTGACCATGAGTGAAGTAAAGCTTCTTCCTGCTAGCAGGACCTTTTCGTCTGGGAACTTTCCACTAGCCAGACGTGTACACAGCTGTCCTGGGGAGCAAAAAAGAGGCAGGTCAGGAAGAATGAAAATCGGTGAGAATGCGGTGGGGGGATATATGTCCCTAGTGGATTTTCTGGGAGCTGTGGCCTCTGTCATGAAGAATTGTTGAGGGAACGTGAAGGCACCTGGTCACTTGGCTTGTGTGAGAATGTATGCACAAGAGCCACTTGTGAAATTAATACTCTCACCAAACAGGACTCTGCTGGCAACACGGGTAACCTCTGCTTTTGGCAGTGGATTCAATGAAATGTCCTCTTGTTGCTAGAGTTTGGATGGAATGCTTCAGGCAACATTGGCTATGGCCGTTGTCCCAAGACCGCAATAGCAACAAGAGATGAAGATCTTTAACTCTGTTCACAGGCAGAGAGGAGCAAAGGCTATGCCAGAAAGAAAGCCAAAGGAAAAAATCAGCTCAGTAACCGTGAAAGCCTGATGCATTGGTTTCTCTTGGTCAAGCAGGGAACAGTCCAGATATGCTGGAAGTTGGGGTCAAGTACAGTCAGCTAGAAGCTGCTTTGAGGGCCAGGAAGAAAAAGTTTTTAATCTTTTTAAGGTCCTGTGACCTCTCCCAATGCTAATAATTCCTCCGGTCAGAACAGAGGAGCTCCAAACTTAGAGCCCAGTTTGGTGAACTACTGTCTACCCTGTAGAAGTTGCCCTCTGCCCACAGTAAGCAGAGATAACTTTTGCCTACTGGGGAGTTCATTTTGCTGTTCTCGGTTCAGTCTCAGCAAAGCTCGTGTTGACGATCTACAGAGAAGTGCTAGCTCTTGTAAGTGACTTGCTTGTTAAATATTTGGACCTGTCGATTTCTTTGTGTGGGTAACTTCCACATGGTGCAGATATCCTGGGGCTTACAATCCCAGGGCTACAGCTTCCAAAGTGACAAATAATTTTATATATCAAGGGTGGGGTGGTTTTTTGTTAACTTGTTAATTTCCGTCTCTCAGATTCTTTAGTGGTCTATGCGAGAGGTGATAAAAGGGAACTTGGTATTCAGAGAGTTGGTGCTCTATGGAAAAAAAAAAAACAAACAAACGTGCCCCATGTTAAGTTGAGACTAAAAATGACAGAATTCTTGTTCCCTTTTTGCACCTCAAGCTGAAGTCAAAGGGTGGTGCTTGTGGCCCTGTGATGTCTTGAGCAGGACTCTTAGCTCTCTGGAAGGGAGGACTTGAGCCTTTCTTTGTATCTTCTGTTTTGTCTCAGGTTTTTTACCTCCCTTTCTTGCCTATCTCTCTAAACCTTTTCCTTCACTGTCTGTCTCTCCCTCTGCCCTCAAAGTCTGGGTTACCCGCTCTCCTCTCTCTGCTCCTTTGTATCATCCCTGGGAAGGCTATCCACATCACCTATGAACCAGGCTGGCAGGCCTTGGGGGCAGATGCTTCCTCATCCTTGCGGCAGGTAACCTTTCCTGACAACATCGGGGAGGGGTGGGACCCATCTGCCTCTCACACTTCCAGCCTTTCAGTTCTAGCTTCCTTGTATGCTAAGATCCATTTTTTTGTTTTCTTTTGTTGGGGTTTTTTTCCGTTGGTTTATTTTTCCATCTTGTTGCTCTGAAGCTGTTTCCTGGTAGCAGGTGCACAGTATCCATAGAATACAGCGGGTGTGCTAGAACCCAGACCTTTTTCAGCTTTCTTCACTCATGTTCTTCATGTTGCTCAGCAGGGTTTCTTTAGTTTTGCTTTTCCTTTCAGCAGCTTTAACAGGATTTGCTGGCCTTTTAAGGAGGCGCCCTGTCAGTCAGGTTGGTGGTTTGGCTAATGGTCCATCTGGGGTTTAAATGCCAGGTCCCAGAGAATCTCCAGAACTGAAGTATTTTCAGCCAGACAGAGATGGAGGGAGTGACCGTCCTGTTGGCTCAGGGAATGGGAGTAAGCTCTATCCTGGATCACTTGCTGCTGAGGAGCGATAATGCTTGCGGACCCACCTGTAAAAGGCAATGAGCAGACGTTAGAATGGGTAAAGCTATTCCTAGTCTTTGAGTTCCCTTTGAGAGACCTCCTTTCCTACACTCAGCTTGCGTCAGCCAGCCTGCGTGGCTGCCCAGTGTTCCCATTACTTCTGTGACTCCCCAAACACCAGAGTTCTGGGCTTGGAGTGGTCTGTAAAGGAGCGGCATACCCTGTGAGTTCATACTTGGGCTCACTAAATGTAGTCCTGCTGACGGCTGTTTATTAATAGCTTTTTCCAATTCATTGTTTTTTGTAGCAATGCTTTCCTTACAGAAAGATTCTGCCTCCTGGGTGCCATCGCCACACTGCTTTGCCGTTCAGCTGCTCTTGTCATTCCTGCCATGGGCCGAGGGGGCACTTACTGTTTGTGTGGTGGCCTCCTGTCCTGGAGGAAGGTCAGAGAGCTGCCTGCAGGTTTCTGGCAGAATAAGCCCAGCATGGCTGTGTCAGTCTGGCATGGAACTGCTGATGGGTGGGAGATGAAAGATCCTTGGAGCAAGCCACCTTCCCTCAGACGTTTCTGTGATGTCTGAGCCTTTCTAGATGCCAAAGCAGATGTTTCGTAGTTAGGTTACCTGCATCTCTCCCTCCACCCACCTTCCCTCTTCTTGTTCCTCTTGGACACTTGGTGCAGGTCGACTCCATTTTATTTGCTGAGTTCCAGGCCTGGAAGGAATCTCCAACTTTGGATAAATCCTGCTCCTTCCTGGACAGAATTTATCGAGAAGATGTAGGACCTTGTCTGGACTTCACAAAGCAGGAGGTGAGTGCTGGAGAAGGAGGACAAAAACCGTACAGTCTGGCAGCACCAAAGCTGCAGCTATACAGAGGTGACCTTTGCACATTCATATCTGCACTCACTTCTCTTTGCCGCAGCTGTCGGAGCTGGTGCGAGTGGCTGTGGAGCAGAACACACTCACCATTGAGCCGGTTGCTTCCCAAACGCTGCCTGTGGTGAAGGTGTCAGCAGAAGAGTGTGGTGGGCCAAAGTAAGGAACTGCGCTTGTGTTCTCCTTTCTACTGGTTGTTTTGTACCACCTAGTGGAGTTTGGCCGGGCCTTGCTCAGTCAGCTGAGTTGAATAGTTCAAAGGACTCAGCTGAGTGTTCTCCTAGCCTATGACCAGTGGTAGTTTAGCTTAACTCTTTACATGAGAAGGGGAATCATCTCAGTTCAACTGATGTGCTGTAGTTGACTGTTTTGAGGGATAACCTCATGATGTGTTACTGCCCTTGGCTTGGAAGAGGTTTGTTTGTTTTGGTTGGGTTTTTTTTTTCCTTAAGGTAGCAACTTGTTTAATGTTCTCTGAAGGTGTGTTTATGCATAACCTAGGGTAAAAGGATTAAGTCAGAGCTGCGTTATCTCATGTTCTTGCATGTTGTGAGGTCGGAGCTCACCTTGTGCTCCTGACCTCGCTGGTGCACCAGGTGGGTTTGAGCCTAGGTCAGAAGAGATCTCCTCTTGCCACATATCGTCTTCCCCACCTGATGCTGTGAACTTACCATCAGAATTGGCACTGCAGCTGCTCCAGAGCTTGTGTGACTGCATCTGATGTGGCAAGCAACTTGAGATTGCCTCAAAAAAGAGGTGCACTAGCAGGGGTGGCGTGATATTTCAGATGAAGATAGGGGATTTTATTTAGCTACTGAATTTAAATTCAGTCAGGGCTTGTTCTCTTCATTCTTCCTTCTCTGGCCTTCAGGCAGAGCACCTTCTGTGTTCCTGTAACAGTAAATGCTGCTCGCGTGCAGGTTTCCTACAACTCTTCTGCGTTTTCTGTCGCCTCTCGGCAAATTGTTCCGTGAACATGTGTCAGGCCTGTTCCAAGAACGACCCATCCTGTGTTTATCCTTATCGGTTTCCTTTTGATTTTTTTTTTTTTGTGTCTTCACAGTGGGTTCCGGTCACAAATTGTAACGTAAGTGAAGTATTTATTTTTTTTTAGTCAGTGATCAAAGATCTCTAATCCATTAACAAGTTACTAACTTAGTGTAATTTAGCAGCTTTGAGGCTAGAGCTGAACTAAGCTAACTTTTTAACCCTGTTTAATCTCCACCCAGACAAGATGGTAAGGAATCTTGCTATTGGCAGTAAAGGACCCAAAAGGAATTTGTTCCCTCTTGCTTCCCAGGTGCAAACCACTCATTTTTATGGCAACTTTGGACATGCTGTGGACCAAAAAGGAGAAAGCTGGGGACCTTGCTGGGACCTACCAGACCTACTTCTCTGTACCTTACTGTACAGACCTCAGTGCAGCAGTTTGAGGAGTCTAGACAGGCAGGGAGCGCGTTGGCCACTATGTGACACTGCCTGTATAACATCAGAGCAAAATGCTGCCCAGGAGGTGCTGAGGACAACTGGCTTTCATGGTGGCATGTCTGGCAAAGTGCCCTGGGGTGTGTAGAGTGACAGACAGGTGTCCAAATGCTGTGGTTTAGGTTGCTTCTAGCTACAGTTGTGATAGCTGGGGTTACACCAAGTGGTATCAGCCAAGCCAAGAGTGACCAGCAGGAGTCCCTTTTTATCCAGTGCGTTACAATGCTCAAATTTAGCACCTCTTAAAAGTGTCTCGTTTACAAAGGTGTTGGTCATCCTGCACCTTCTGAGGATTTGACCCCCATAAGTTGAATTAGTATTTGGGCAAGGATTACTTCTCATTGCATCTGAAAACTTACAGCCCACGCTTCCACTCCTGGCTAATATTTGCCTTGATAGCAGTGGAAAGCAAGCACAGAGACATGCTCAGAAGCTCTCTGAAGCATCTGCTCCTGTGTCTTGTCATCTTCCATGGCCCACAGAGCAACTTTTTGCAGCTGGGGAGTGATGTCTCCCTTCCTACCATGAAGGCTTTAAGTCTCCAGGGAACGTGGTGACAAGTATGCAGCAGAAAACTGCTTTACTGCTTTAAGTGGTGATGAAGGAAAGGCAACGGGCTCGTGCTGGGAATCAGTTGTCTTGCAAATAACAGAAGGAAATAGCAAGAAAATAGAGGCCTGCTGCACCGTTGCTGATTGTGTCTTTTGGTGGTCTCCTTGAGACACTCGGTCTGGAATCTCCTTACAGTTGTGAAGTCAAGCTTCTTCCCTGTCTGCACAAGGGGTTGGCTTGTTCTTAGGAACTGCAAGCCTTATCTAAAGCCCCTTGAAGTCAGTACAAAATCACTCCGTGTGGCTTCAACTGGAGTAGCTTCGAATCGGGCCCAAATTAATTAATAGGAGCCTAGCATAAAGGCTGCAGTGTGGCTTGTTTTGAGTTCTCGGCATGAGCAAATGCTGCTCAAATGCTGGATTTACCTGTTTTGAGACCAGGTTTGGTCCCCAACAAGAATGTTTTCATCCCATCAGGAAAGCTGATAGACCTGAGCAGAACTTCTTCAGCAAAAGCTTTGCCTGGAACATGGAGAAGATGCACAGAGACCAGATGATGTTTGTTGTACTCTGTTCCAGCCTCACCTCTTTAATATTTTCTGTGGTTTTGTCTTGGGCTGTCTGCCAGGGAAAGGGTACAGCCTTGGTTTGCTTGGGCATGGAATAATTCATGGTTCCAGATATTTAGCCTAAGGTCTCCTAAACTTGCCATTTATGGAATCTTTGAAGGAGCAAAAGGCTCATAGCAGCCAAGGTTTTTTTCTTCCTCACGCTGAACTGACACAGGGTCTGGCTTCTGAGCTGCCACTTCCATCTCTTGGGGATAGTGTTGAGGCTGTTGAATTGCTGTGCTCTGCTGTGCTACTCGATTGCGGAAGGCTGAAGTGTTTTTTTCTTTGTCTGCAGGAAATGTGCTTTGAGTGGCCTCCCCAGGACCTGCAAGCACCGCATCATGCTGGGGGATTCTGGGAGTTACTACTACATTTCACCATCCTGCAGGGCCAGGGTGAGTCTTCTGCCTTCCTCGGGTGCCTCGATCCTCCAAAATTGTCCCAAGTCCTGAGATGGAGGAGCTCTTGGGTCAGCCCTCAAACAAACCTGCAGGGCTTGAGTTGGATCCTGAAGTTGAGCTGGCTTTTGGTCTGTGTCTAGGGTGCAGGTCTCCAGCCCTGCCTCAGGCTCCAGTGCTCTGCCTTACATTCCTTCAGGCAACCTGTCTTCAGTGTGTTTGCTTCTCATGGTTTTGCTTCAGTACAGGGCTTTGATTGTTTTGCTTTAGTATTATTTTTTTAATTCTCCTTTGTAAAACACAGTAATTTTCTGCTCTTTAAATGCTGGCTCTTGTTACTGTTCCGGTACAGATCAGTGACTCAAATGGTTATGAGAACAAGCTGTCCTTTCTTTGGAGGGAAGGGAGATATGATTTATTAATGTTGCTACTGGGGCCCTGATTCAACAGAGCATTTTAGAAGATTATGCTTTCCTGAGTTACATATCAGAAGAGCTGATCCTGCAACATGTGACTCTTTCTGAGCCAAAAAGTTGGTTTTGTGCATGGGCTTAAGTTGACTAATTTTTGTCACTTGCACCAAAGTACTCTGGGTCATGAGCACCTTTTACCTCCCTGCATACATGCTTTCTGCATAAATCGTTAACACCAAAGACTTCCATTCCGTTGGAGAACAGTGTTCTTTGAAGGAAGATCATAGACTTTGCTGCCATATTAAGTAGTGATTACTTATGTCTCAAATCTGCAGTAGGCTGGAGTTCTTCCACAGTGTGTCTCATGGGTATAGTATCTTGGGGTGGGATTGCAGATGCCCAGATTTTTTATTTATTTATTTTTAACCAGCTTGCTTCCCATCTCTTTTTATCTGGTGGTATGTGGTACTATGTCTCAGGTGCTGATCACTTGGAGCTCTCCTGCTGGGTGCTGTGCAAGCCTCTTGACAGGAAAAGCAGTTCTGTAGCTGACCCTTTTTCTTTTTTTCCCCTTTCTCCCTCAGATCACAGCGGTGTGCAACTTTTTCACATACATTCGCTACATCCAGCAGGGCTTGGTGAGGCAGGACGGTAAGAGGGGATAGAAGCTGGGCTGCGGTGGGGATGCCTTCTGTGGGCCATTGGGAGGAATTAGGAGGTCCTATTCAGCGTGACAGGAATGGGGCCGGCTTGGGGTACCCTCAACTCCCTCTGTCTTTGAGAAACAGTTAAATGACAAAAGAAAGGCGTGAGCGGGAGGAATAGATGCATCTATTCCTTGCTCATCAGCTTGTTGGGACCTTTGCCTTGGGTTGGAGCTGGTAAGGGGTGACCTTATGGGCCTGTCCTCTGCTTCCCTTGCTTTGGGGATGAGCCTGGCTGGGCTGAACTGAGAGCAAAACAGAACATGAGGTGGTGTCCAGTTTTGTCTTGCTTAGTGATTTCTGGTGTGTATTTTTTTCCTTCTCTTCCCTGCACCCATTTTGCTTTGCAGTGGAGCTGATGTACTGGGAGGTGATGCGGCTCCGGAGGGAGATGTCTCTGGCCAAGCTTGGGTTTTATCCCAGTGAGATGTAAGCAGAAGCCTGAGCATGGAAGGAAACTGCTCCTGTAGGAACGGCTTGTCAAACGTAGTCTACCAAACAGATGAACGCGGTGCCTCTCCTGCAGTGGGCCTTACTCCCTCCCTACCCTCCCTCTGCCTGAAGCTGATCAAGGAGCAAGAAGCACAAGTTCCACCTTCAGCTGTCCCACTTCTCCAACTGTGACTGGAATGCAGCTTCCAAGCTACCCCCTCAGAGCCGGGCTGGCCCTGGCTGCTTTGGGGTGGCCGTCTACAGACTGTCCTCTATGGAGTCTCCTATATGCAGTGTATATCCATTTTTTTTAAAAAAAACTTTTGTTTTTATATGCAGTCTGCTTTGGCATAGTCTGAGGCCAGGCCTGTGCAAGGCAGGAGTCCTGGACCTTCTTTGTAAGCAAGTCTTTCGGGACAGATGCTGGCTGTCTGTCCATCTGTTCCACTTCTCCTTTGGAGTGGAGGGTGCTGTGCCCAGCCGTACACCTAGGTCCTGCTGACCATTGCTCCTCTGACGGCCCTGTAAATGCCAGCAGCACACAATAATCTTGTGGAGAGCCATGAACAGCCTGTTTCCAAGTACTTCCTTGCTCCTTTTAAAGGAGCCTGCGAGAGAAGCTTTCTGCCAGCTGCGTCACAAAGAGGGATTTGTTTCTGGTTTTAGCTTGCGATTTGGCACTGGGTAATCCAGGCTGGGGGAACAGCCGGAGCAGAGGCCAGAGCTGTGCACCTGGGGCCTTCAGCAGAAGAAAGCGAGCAGGGAAGTTGTGTAACTCACAGCTGGACGCAGCTTGGCTGCAGCATGTTTTCTCCTGGTCTAAAGAATCTGCTGCTGTTGTCACAGGCCGATGTGGACTGTGATGTGTGGTGCCCTGTGACAATCCTTGGTGCAGAAGTCATCCACAGTGCTCTTAGATACAAACCTTACCCACAAACATGCTTTAGAGCTGTTCCAGCTCTGAGGGAGCTTCGGGCAGGACTGTTCCCACTGTTTAGATAGAAACCGTGGTCCCAGGCTGAATTCTTTATGTCTCCTGAAGAAACCGTCGTCCCAGGCTGAATTCTTTGTGTCTCCTGAAGGATCATGCCCAGGCTGGGCACAGCCTTGAGGCCCTGAGATTTCCTCCCAGTATTACATCAGACCTAGAGATGCATGTCCACTGGGAAACCCAGCTTCTCCTGGACTCCCACCCCCAATAAGGAAATCTGAGACATCTTTGTGTGCACATGTGAGGGACGAGGCTCCTGTATGCCTCAAAAGGTGCTGGGAAGGGAGTTGCTAAAGCTGTTGGAAGGTGGAGGCCCACTATAGCTTGAGCTCGGGTCCAGGCTTGTCTGTACAGAACTGGGCAAAAACCATGACAGTGTTTTGTAGCCAATTTAGCCTTTTTTTCAGTGATTCTGGAATCAGCTCAGCCACCACCCACCCTGGGTTTTTCACCTCATGTGGCACTTCTGCACTCTTGACTGGCACGTCACCCTGCTGTCATCGTAACTCTTATCTTAGCAAGTTGGTGCCCGGAACCAGATCACCATCCTCAGCTGCAAGAAGTTTCATCCCCTTCTGGGAGATGCTACAGTAGGAACTCTGTACTGTCAGTGGAAGAGAACTAACTGAGCTGCTCTGGATTTTTCCGGGGTTGGAGGGGGCGGGGGAGGAGGAATAGACGGGGAAGGCAAAGGTTTGGCTTGGAACCTAACACAAGGACAGCTTCACAGAAGATCTGAGAAAACCTTCCTGTAGAAGACCCCCCTAAGCACAAGCTTTCCAGTCACTGAGCACGCTCACAGTATGCTGCCGAGTTGCTCCTCAGGGGACTCCTTTCCGTATAGCTAAACTGGCATAGGGTATTGTTTGCCAAGGGTTAGTAGCTATTTGAAACATGAGTTGTCATCCCCAGAGCTGGGAGAACGTGTACCTATGGGAGAACAAGTACACCCTGCCTAGATGAGTACGTACATCTCCTACTCTTCACCAAAGGAATATGTTTCAAACGTGGAGTGAAAGCCTGGAAAATACATCTTTGGGCGAGAGCCCAGCTGGGTCTTGAGCTAGCGATAAACCTGCACCTCTTTGGTGCCCGCAGGCTTGCAGCAATTTGACATCAGCTTTTTCCGGAGGGGAAAATAGAAATGTCTGTCCCCAGCTGCAGATTTCAGCTCAGGTAAATTCTCTCCCTGGCAGTTTCTCCTTGTAGCTGTTCCCCCCTGACCTTTTGATGTCTACATGTCATCCTGTGCCATTAGCTGCTACATTGCACAACAGACGTGGTTGTGTTGCAGCACTGGGAATGAGATGATTTCTCTATGTAGGAGATGTTTGGGTTTGTGGGATTCCCCCCCCTCAGTGTCACTTTGTAAAGCACTTTGAGATGAAAGGAATTAGGGAAATGCGTTGTATGAGGTTGTCGTACGTTTAAAACAAAGCAGAGAGAACAACTTGTAAATTAGTATGAAGTCACTCCGTTAACAGCGGGATGGTTGCACCCTGCTCTTTATTAAAGGAAAATAAACATTTGCTATTAACCTCTTTAAAGGTCTGATTGCAGTTCTAGGGTTGGGTTGGCTGGGGCGCGTGTTCTCAGTAGCCGAGAGAAAAATCGAGTTTCGCTGGCATTGTGCTCGGTGCTTCTCTTGCCGTTGGTGTGTCCTGAGGGACTGGGGTTTTAACGCTTTTCTTCATCAGTCTGCCCCTCCTGTAGCTGGCTGCTCCCTGGCTTCACCGGGGACTAAGTGACAGTGTTTTGATAGCAAACAGAGTTTTATCGCAGGTATTTCTTGTGACAGGGCAGGCCTATGTGGTTCTTGCTCGAGGCTGAGCTCTCTTCCAGCTCAGATGTGGTCTGGTTCAGTTTACTGGTGTGAAGCATTGCGTGGGATATGCTGGCTATCCCAAAGGCTGGTTAATTCCAGGATTTGCTTCCTTTTCCCTCGCAGAGCTGAGCGGCCTCCTGCTTTTCCTATCAGCAGGTGGACGCAGAATCGTGGTGGGAACCTTTCAGAAGCTGCGATTACCGATGATCCCTTAGTGGTGTAGAGTGAATGTTTCTCTTCTCTGGAGACTTTTGGGTCATGGACTCTTCTTTGGCAGGTCTTCCCTTGGCTGTGGGGGCCTGGGGCTTCGGACACAAAGGTGGGAGCTGGCAAGCGTGAGTTGTAGCAGCGCTGGGGACTGAACTTGCTCCTTAGTTAATTCATGCTGCTTTTAGATGCAAGTTGACTTGGAAAAGGCCGCCTTTTCTTATCAAAAGGTAGATCCAGCTCCTGCGGGCCCTTGTCCTTTATTTCTGGAGCAGGGGGACTGTGGCTGGGTTCCCCTGGCTCCAGCGCATGTGCAGCTCTCCATGCCCCAATGGAGGCAAGCACAAGTGAGAGGTGCCAGCTGGTTGAGGGCACAGCGTGTGTCTGCCCTGCAGCAGCTCTCAGACTCTTCAGGTTGGGAAGTTGGGTCGCTCTGGTTTCACTAAAATCCTTTGCTCTCCTCCTGCATTTAGCTGTGGACGTTAACATGGAAGATCTCTTATCGTCATCTCGTGGTGATGGCAGTGGAGGGAAGAAGCAAAACATCAAAGGCCTTTGGGAAATGAAACAGAGGTACAGCCAGAGCAGAAAAGAGCATTAGACCTCATGGTAGCAGCGGTTCTGGGACCTAGGGCTTCTCTTTACCGTAAAGGTAGACTTGCACGAGGATGAGGAAGACTGGCCTCAGGGAACCTTGTGTCCCTGGGTGAGGCAGGGTGAGTGCGCGGTGCTGAGGTTCTCCCCAGCGTGGGGTAACGAAGCACTGAACCCCCATAAGCTTCCTCTGGATTCATGCTTGATGCGAGGGTGGGCAGGCCTTCACCATTTTTCCTGTTTGCATGCCATCCTGAGACCCAGTCACTGGTGCTTGCTATGACAGCATGATAGAAACATCACCATGACCTTCTCCACACTGTGTTTAAAGTCAGGAACTGGGCTCTTTTGTCCTCCCTACTCAAGAGTGCCCTGAAACACTCCTAGGCAGGCCCCCAAATCTCTCTGTTATCCTTTTCCCTTTCATTCCTGTCTAAACGTGGGCATTATGAAACCTTATGAAGAATGACTGAGGGAGCTGGGGTTGTTTAGCCTGGAGAAGAGGAGGCTGAGGGGAGACCTTATCACCCTCTACAACTACCTGAAAGGAGGTTGTAGAGAGATGGGGGCTGACCTCTTCTCCCTGGTGACAAGTGATAGGACGAGGGGAAACGGGTTCAAGTTACGTCAGGGGAGGTTTAGATTAGATATTAGGAGACATTTTTTCACTGAAAGGGTTATTAAACATTGGAATAGGCTGCCCAGGGAGGTGGTGGATTCACCATCTCTGGAGGTGTTTAAAAAAAGGGTAGATGGGGCACTGAGGGACATGGTTTAGAAGTGGCTCTTGTCAGGGTAGGCTAAAGGTTGGACTCGATGATCTTAAAGGTCCCTTCCAACCTCAACAATTCTATGATTCTATGATTATTGCCTTCTGCTGATGGGATGAGCGGCCCCTCTCTGCTGTTCTTCAGGTCGGTGAGGGTGCATAAGTTTTCGCTGTCTGGATTCGCACTCGTTGGCATCTGGTGTCACGGGACAGGGAGAGGAGGACACTGGAGGCAGCTGCATTTCAACAAGTGCCCAGAGGAGGGGGCTGCCACCTCTGGGATGTGGAGAACCCCAACAGATATCAGCGATGCTTACCCAAAGGTCATGTGTTTTTTCCTTAAATGATGTTAGCATTTTCTCAAGTGGTGTTACCATTTTATAGGACAAGTTGTCTGAGCATGGAGAAGGAAACCAACTGGCGATCACAAAGCAGGAACAGAGCTGGTGGTTTCTGCCTGTCCTTCTGCCCTCCATGCCAGCGCTGCAGTAGAGCAGGGGTGTGAGCAGAGGGGAGCTGCCAAGAGAGCCAGAACAAATTCCCCTGGATGGATGGGGGCTTCCAGGAGGAGATGGCAGGGCCATAAGCAGATAAGATGGAGTAATTAGAAGGGTTGTCCTCTTCTTGCCAAACTCAAAGCTCTGTCCGCATATCCCTTCCCTGGTGGGTCCGGAGTGAGCTGTTGTCTGTGCTCCAATAACTGTAAAGTTGCTCAGCGTTTTTTTTGGCTCCTGAGCTGTCCTGTGTTAAGCAGCTAAATTTTGAATTGAGAGTTGTCTCTAGAGTGGGGTATCAATTTTTATTTTATTTATTTTTAGGATCCTACAGAGTCTGTATTAAAAAGTCATACAAGAATCATCGTTCTCTGCAAGGGAGAGTAGTCTCCTCTCTTTCTCCGGAGGTTTGGTCCTACCCTGTGCAGCACAGTCAGGCAGCCACAAGAGGGCACAGGCAGACCAGGCAGGGACTGTCCACCCTGCGAGAATGGAGCATCTCCAGATCCTGGCTTCAGCTCCTGCCTCTGAAGGCAGCCCAGCTGCTGACCTCTCTTCTGCAGCCTCTTCTCGGGTGTATTTCTAAAGCCTTCGTCCGATGCTGGCAATGAGAATTGGTGTTAGATGGGTGCTGTTCTCCTTAGGCAACTGGAGAGTAAGTCTGTGATAAGGAAAGGAAGGATCTGGATTTCTTCAAGGGATTCTTGGTTCAGCCTGAGGAACGTTGCAAAGTAATGGGGATGGCCAGGTGAGAGACTGTGAATGTTTTGCTGTCTGGGTCTTTAGTGTAATGTCCTCACTAGAGTCAGTAGGGATTGCTGTTCAGAAACTTTGCTGTGGCTGGGAGCTGAGCCATGAGGTTGGCTTCTAAGCTTCTATGGTCTGAGAGGATACCAGCCCTGTTCCTTGTCCCCATCTGCCCACCTCTTCCACCAGAGCTTTCCTGCTGTTTTCCCTCTCAGCAATAAACCACAGTCCAGTTGCCAGACCCTCTCCAGGTCCTTTGAACAGAGTCTCTGGGTCCTCTTGTACCTGCTGCTGTGTAAATAGGATTTCTCCTTGTGCCCATTTGCCCCACAATGTAGGGCCTGCTAGCCTGTCCTGGGCCAAAAAAGCTTCAAAGGGACGGTAGTTAAAACATCAGCCTTGGTAGGTGTGTTTGACTTGCTTGAAGGACAAAGAGCAAAACCATTAGAGATGATTTTGTTTTCCTCCCTCTTCCCTTCTAAATCCTTTTTCCCCTCCCAAAAAGCATATAAAGGTTGTTTTATGTCATGTTTGGAGTTCCCTGTCCATAAATCAGCCTTTGTCCATTCCCCCTGACAATCTTTTGGTCTGTAAGCAGAAAAGCGTGTGTGTGACCTCGATCTCTTCTTGGAGCTTATGAGGGAGAGGACAAGTGGGAGCTGACGCCTGTTTGCCCTGGAGATGCCCTACTAATGGTAGGACCAAGAAGGGTATGCTGTGAAGGAACAGCGGTCATCAGTCATCCCTGTGACAATTCATGCTGAGGCTTGGCCAACTTGGGTAATGATGTTTTATGGTAGTCTGTAGATATAGGGATGTACCAGGCCAAATATACTGTAGCTTGATAGTATGTCCATTGTCCCACCAGCATCTTCAGCAGCAGCCTCCGATGTTTGTTAGGATTGTCAGTAACCAAATTTGCAGCATTTTGGTATGACACCAAAACACAAATAGTCTGGCAGTTAGAGCAAAAGGGACCAGAGATATTCCTATGGGTTTTTTTCCTGCATCAGTTTTCCTGCATCACCCATGCTGGGTGGTATCAGTTCAGCCACCCATCTCGGAGCTTCACTTTCCCCATCTGTCCAACTGGGAGATGATTAGTTTCCACCATGAAGTGGATATTTCGGCCATGCCATTTAGGACAGCTTCTATCTAGAGCTCTAGTAGGAGTGATAAGGGCCGGGGGAGGGGGGCGGAATGTATGCCTGATATATTTGATCTACCTGTGTTTGGGGCTCATAGCATTTGTGCATGTCTTCACGGTTGGAAGGGATAAGGCTCTGCAGATCTCGAATGAGGCATCTTAACCTGGACTGCAAAGGAGCTTGGGTTTGGAAGAGAGAAGGGATATTTTCTGTCTCTGACGGAGGTTAGTGTCGTGCACAATGATGTGCTTTTGGGTACTTGGATGTTAATATATGTTTAAGTGCAGAATCGAGGAGACTTTGAATGGCAAGAAGAGAAAAACCAGGATAAGGGACCTAGAGATTTGGTCGCTCGTGGCAGTTCCCTGGATCTGCTGGTCCTATCTTTTACCCTGCCTTCAAGGTTTGCGCAGGGCTGTAAATCAGGCTGTCTTTGCACAATTGGTCAGGCTGTCCCCACAGGCACGCGGAGATGTATGTTTCCAGGAACCAACAAATGAAAGATTTTTTTTTGTTTGTTCGTGTGCTTCAGGTGCAGACAAGGAGAAAGGAGAAGGTAAGCAGATGCCCTCAAAAAAAGTCAGCTATTTCAAAGCTTTCATGATGACTAGTAACCTTCCTTCATGACAAATGTATCAAACCAGTGAGGGTTACTGCAGAATAGGCAGCACTGTATCAGCTGTGAGGAAATTCCAGTAATTTCGGACATTCAGGGAGCGTGGCCCTGCTAGGAAGAAGTCAGTGTCCTGACACAGCTCTAAATGTGCATGTGGCACTGAGGGCTGGGGCTGGTCAGCTCTGCCAAGGCAACACGTTCCTTATAGGAGCAATCCCGGTGGTGCCACTGGTGCTGGGAGCCAAGAGGTCAGTTTTGCTATTTATCATGTCAATATCCCCATATTTGTGTGAGGGTTGTTGGACGGAGCTGAAAGGAGCTGGAAGGTTGACTTTAGCCAACCTGTTAAGGCAGGTGGACCTTGTGCTTGTTTACATAACGTTCACAGGGTTGTCAGAAGCCAGAACAGGCTCCCAGGGGGGTAATTCCTGTTTGCAAGAGATAAATTGGATAGCAAGATGCCTTCTAGCCTTGCTTGCTCTGTGGCTGTAATGCTTCAAATTTCGTTCAGTTGTGAAATAGAATCATTTAAGTTGGAAAAAGGACCTTTAAGATCATAGAATGATAGAATGTGTTGGGTTGGAAGGGACCTTTAAAGGCCATCTAGTCCACCCCCCCTGCAGGGAGCAGGGACATCTTCAACTAGATCAGGTTGCTCAGAGCCTTATCCAGCCTGGCCTTGAATGTCTCCAGGGATGGGGCCTCCACCACCTCTCTGGGCAACCTGTTCTGAAGATCATCAAGTCCAACCATAAACCTAACACCGCCAAGTCTGCCACTAAACCGTGTCCCTAAATGCCACATCTACACATCTGAAATACCTCCAGGGATGGTGACTCAACCGCTTCCCTGGGCAGCCTGGTCCAGTGCTTGATGACCAATGCTATGCCTGTTGCTGGTGGGGCTAGGTCAAGCAGAAGTCTGAAGTGTGCCATTATCTACTTTGTGGTGAGGTCAACCGGACAGGGCTCAGTGGCCAGTGAGGTCCCTTCCAGAAGGGCTGATGTGTGCCACAGGGAACTGTGGTAAAGCAGCTGCAAAGCCTGTGAGCTACAGAGCTTGGCTAAGAAGCAAAGGATCTTCAGCATCAAGCAGATGTCCAGAGAGACCAACCCCTCGTCAAGTAATAGTACATTCTGTGGGTCCCTCTGTCAGAGGGGATCTGGGCACGCAGGGTGGCAGAAGGCACTGAGGTGAACAGGGAAAGCTTTAAACAGGGTATTTAGTGGGCAGCGTTGGGAGGCAAGAGAGGGAACGTGAACAGAGATGAAGTCGGAGAGAAGCAGCAAGGCATATCCCCTTGGAGGGGAACTTGTGCTGGGTCGCTGGTGTGATGGGAGGTGGTGGGAGCTCACAGGAGCTTGGTGTGATTTCGGTGGTGAGATGGCAGGTATGCAGTGCACAGCCTGGAGAAGAGAGAAGTGAAAGAGGTGGATTAGAAGGGAAAGAGAGTGTAGAGAAAGTGAGACTAGGTCTAGTTGTGGGCTGGATGTGAGGGGAAGAAGGGCAAATCTGCCTTGGCTCGGGAGATGTGATAGCACTAGCTAGTATGATGGAGCAGAGAGACAGCAGGGAAAGTCTGGGAAGGTAAAGGTAGTTCTTAGTTTTCTTTTGGTCAGGTTGAACTCAAAATGGTTCCCCTTGTAGGAGAAGATATCAGACTGGATTAGCCGAACAGGAAAATTGAGTCATTGGTACACGTCTGTTTACTTAAAAGTAACTTCAGTGATGGAAAAGCGGTTCACAGCAATTACGCAGGAATAGTTGTAAGCCCCAAAGCAGCTCCCTGTGGGGGTGTCTCGGGGAGGGGAGCTGCGAAAAGGAAGCTGAAAGAGAAGTTGGAGGGGTTGCCTAGAAAGCTTTGCAGTGAAAACTCTAGCACTCGTTCGTGTGCTACTTAGAGCGCTTTCAGTGGTATTCACGTGGGCACACAGAACCTCATGAGCTTTTTAATTCCATGTACAACACCAGTGATTTCCTTAACATTCCCCATTTATGCTTCCACTTGAGTTCTGGGACTGCAGGTTTTCCTCTGGCAGATGTAGACATGGTATTGGCTCAAGGACAGCTCTTTGCCCTTGATTCCCCTGGCTCATTGTGCTAATTCTGCTCTGTTAATCACCTTAGAGTCAATTTAAGATGCCTCATGCCAACGGGCACGTATGTCAGTCGTGACTGAAAGAGGCCTTTGCTCTTTCTGCATCAGAATTGCAGCTGGGGCTGGGAGAGGTGACTCGTCCTTTGCCTTTGCTGACCTTCCGCAGGACATCTGCTGAATGCCCGCTGACAAAAATGGTAAGGAATGAAGCACGAATCCAACCTTCAGTTAAACTGAATACAGTGAGCTTGACAAATAATGTTTCAGGGGGAATTGCAGCAGTGTCTAGTGGTCCCATGAGTGGACGGCAAAAGTGCTTTTGGGCAGGTGAAGTGTTGAGAGCACCCAAAAAACCTGACAGCTCTGGCTTGCATTAAGCCTAAAGACTCTTCTATGCCAGGAACACTAACAGAGGGGACGTGAGGACCCAATCTGGTTGATTTGGCACTGAAATGATACGCACGTGCCTGAGAGAAGACCTCTTGTTTAACCACCAGTTTAGGTTGTCTTTGCAGCCCCCTGTTGCATTTCCATGGGTTTAGTGATACTTCACTTCTGGTTTGCAAAGGGACTCCTGGTGGGACAACTAATTTAGACAAATCAGACGCTACAACAAGCTCCTTAAAATCCTCTGTGACTCTGTGCAGACTTGGGAGTTTCCCTGTAGCTCACAGCCCTCCAGATATTTGGGCTTGGGCTGGTGCTACTGGGTCCATGATGGGATACAACTTACCTCCTTTGCAGCAGATGGTTCAATAGAGACCTTGAAAATTGCCCTCTTCTGTTTAGAGGTGGTTACAGAGACGTTGCGGAAAGGAAATTGCTTCTTAATCGCTCTCCCCCATTTTGTGTGTGATTCATTTGTTTGGTTTGGGTTGGAAGGGGCCTTTTGAAGACCATCTAGTTCCTGACTTGCCCAAGGTGAGAGGCAGAATCTCATGCTGCAACATTCAAGCCCAGACACTTTGTTATTAGGCAGACTGTTGATTTTTTTGCAGGGATGTGAAAGGACTCATGATGCCGCCATGCTGCTGCGACAAACACTGTAGCTTTGAAGTCATCCTGACCGTGCCTTGCCCTCTAGTGATGTTGGGCTGCATCTCAGTTACATACCTTTACCAAATCCGATGTTTAATTTTAGCGCTTTGTGAGCTTCAGCGTGATCAGGAGACAAGAATGAGCAAGGGTTTGGGACTGGTATTGGCACCAGGACCTCCATTTATTTTCACGCTTTATTTCCACCACCCCCAGGTGATGGTGAAGAATTGGCTATGCTGCTTAGGTCCATCTGGGGCCATGAGTATGGCCTAAAGCAATTACTGCAAAGGGCAATAGTTCCTACTCAGAGTGGTCGATCTGGAGTTGCTTTATAGGACCAGGCAGAAGGAGGAACTGGCTTCAGCTGAGAAACCAACAGCATCTTCTGCAGATTCAGAAACCAAATTTTCAGGTTTTATCAGGTATCTGTAAGCAAGGATTTTTAAACTTTTTAAAAATGTATTTTTTCTGGACTAATTCTAATGGTAATATCAGTTTAATTATCCTGCTAAGCATGGGGTTTTTTGGTCTCAGCTGACGCTTTTACGTATTCATGGGCAATGACTGCCCAAATCACTCACAAATCTCTTCACAGAGGTGCTTTCCAGATCTGTCATGTTGTTTGGCACAGAAGGGACCTGAAACCATTTCCAAAGCTGCTACGTAGACTTCTGGTAGAAGGGCAGTGAAATGGCACAGACGAGGGGGCACGTGAAACCCGTGAAGACTCCCAGTGAAGTAGGTTGATGTGGGCTGGACCCAGAGACTGTCTTTTTAATTAGACCCATGCACACGGGCTCTGGTTTTGTGCTGGTCGCTACGAATATAAGGGGGAAAATCACAGAAGAGAAAGTGCAATATGGTTCCTATGTTTTATATAAAACGGGTCATTGCTTAATGCAACGGGGTGCAGATCTGAGCGCAAGATAATCGAAGTCAATTAAATTAATCAGACGAGTAAACCAGCCCCACCCATTTCAACTAGGACGTGTGCAATCGCGAGCGATTACTCTGATTAATCTTTGCGTTGTCATATACAAATTCAGCACCTGGCTGTAGAAGTTGCATAGCTGACTAATTGCGCTAAGAACGATGCCTCAGGCAAGGGTGGCGCTTCTGGGCGAGCATCCTTCTCCTTGACCTCTTTCCCACTCCTTTCCTGAGAGTCTCGGATTTCTGCTGAGCCTCCCTTGGCTTCTTTGGCTTGACCCCAGTAGCCTGTGGTTGAGATCCAAATAGTTGTTTGGAGTGGGTGGTAGAGCTCTGGTACAAGAAATGAGGGGTTTTAGGAAAACAGTCATCATCCACACCAGTGGAGCTCCTCGTATTTATGACCAAGCAACCTCCACAGGGGGTTAGGTGGCACCTTTATTTATAACACAGCTTGGTGGCTTGGGTGGAGTCCCCAGGTACAGGTACAGCCTAAGAATAATAATGGGTTTGTCTCAGGACCAGCACTATGCGGAGGTGTAGCTGGATACCCTTATCTTTTAATCGCTCACAATTAAAAAAACCCTTTTTTTGGGGTTTGTTTTTTTTTTTTTCTCTTGGGTTTTCTGCTTCTCACCAAACATCTGGAACCGGATACACACGCTGTCTAATTCTGCAGCAGGCTGATGGACAGTCTGTCTCCCTGGGGTGCTAGGAAAGGCATTTCGATTCAGAGCAAAGCTGTAATCCAGGATTGTTCCGCGACTAGGGAAAGCTTTGAACCTAATGCCTGATTGACAGGACTCAGCGACGGACGGGAACTGGATTCCAGATCTGGATGGTGTCCAATGTGGGGCTCAAACCCACAGCTCTCCCCAAGTCTAGAAAAAACACTGAAGGTAAAAAGTTGGAACATCTTAATTTTATGGTTCAGTTTCATATATCTGTCAACACACGGCACTTATTACCCTGAAAGTCAATTGATCATCAGTAGCCCATAAATCACAACTGGCAATCATCAAACCTGCACCGTGGTATTTCAGGAACCAACGTTAACTTTCCACGTACGTCACGAGCTGGCCTGCAAACCATAGAATGGCATTCTGCGTTTCATCTTGCTGGTCACAGCTGGATGTTTGTGGTCGGGTTTTGCTGGAATGCACTGTAGTAGCTGTTTCCCTTGCCAACAGGCTTTCCCTCTCTGTTCCCATTTCCAGTAGTTAATTGGCCTGGGCAGCACCAGTATTTCTAACACTGGTTCTTAGCACGGGGCTGAATGTTCTTCTGCGAGGAGCTGGAGTGAATTCATCCAAAAAAACCCCTCATTTCAAGGAGTGCACGGTTTGATAACACGCTACTCACAGAGGAAATTATGTGTTTGTTAATAGAACTGATAGTAATATATATATAGTTCTCTTTATATCATACAGCTAGATATGTAATATATGTAATATTTCTAATAGTATAGCTATATATCATATATATATATATAGATAGCTGTGTACTATAGCTATAGTAATAATTGGAATGACGCTTTGCATTGTATTTTGTAGGGAAAAGAGAAGTATATGGTAAACAGACTGAAGCCGTTCTTCTGGATCTGTGAACTTTTGGACTACTATCACTCTACTTGTCTATAAATCCACATCGAAATGGATGTCTCCCGCATAACCTTTATTCAGAATTATGGAGCACTGCTTTTAGATGGAAGCTTTTCTGCGACTCGCGTTCTTACCTTAAGCACACTGCGCTTGCTCGAACAAAGAAGGTGAATTCAGACAATTCCTGGACGAGTCCGTAATCCATGTAGAAAAGATTATTTTGTAGAAAAGACAAATGACTTACACTGCAACCTCAGCAGTGTATTTATATTCAGACTCAGTAGATGTCTCACTCTGAAACGGGAAATAAATGAGCTTATCCTGTAGCTCTTAGCGCAGTAATTATTCTCATGTTGCTTCTAGTCAGTGTTTAGGAAACAAAGTCCACACCTGTCCTAATTCTGTCAGCAAACAAAATGTGAAAATAATCACTTCTGTACACAAACGAGACCTTTTCATAA
The DNA here is from genome assembly GCF_964199755.1 of Larus michahellis. NCBI lineage: Eukaryota > Metazoa > Chordata > Aves > Charadriiformes > Laridae > Larus > Larus michahellis. The sequence goes on along the minus strand of NC_133899.1, from coordinate 92,067,805 downwards.
TTACCTACCTCCTCCTTGTCTCATTCATTCAAGCAAGATGCTCATTCATGAGCATCATAAACTTCATGCTGCTTGAAAGGCTTCTTACCACCTTTCTGAAAGGACTCTGGAATGTATTACTCTTTTTTTTTTTTTTTTTCTTTTTCTCCCTCTCTTCTCCCTCTTTTTTCTTTTTTTTTTTTTTTTTTTTTTGGCAGTGGCGTAGTCAGAATTCTGCAACATTATTCCTTGTGTGTCTTGCTTGCCCTTCCTGGCTAAGCTCCTGGCTTAGTGACTCCCTCCAGCTGAATCGCTGGATTCCTGCGGTGGCTGGGGATGGTGGTGCTTCTGAAAACACAGACCTTCGGTAAAAAGTGACTGCGGCTTGTTAACCAACTGGTGTGCCTGGGGATCTGAACGTCTTCCTGAAGAAGAGGAGTAACATCTTGATTCAGACCTTAGGGTGCTTGAACGGTGAAATTTCCAGGCTGCTGGAACGGTGAAATTTCCAGGCCGCTGGAAGCGTTGCGCAGTGTTTCTTGCCACCACCATGCTACGCAAAGGAAAATCACGTTAACAGGACAGCGTTAGGGTTGCCACGGGGAAGTGATTCACCTCCCGGCTTGGTTTGTAATTCTGCAATTCCGCATTATTCCCTTCATGCTATTTATAACACAGTTTTCAAACAAATGATGATTCTCTGTCTGGAAATGTGAATGAAATATTTGCCTTGCAAGAGGCCAGCAACTTCACCTAAACCCTATTCTGTAGAAACTGCAGAACAGCCAGGAGAGAGGGACAGTATAAGTAGGATGCCCTATGGAAATGTTTCTATATTATATTTGAGGAATTCAGACAGAGATAGATATATAGATAGATATATATATATTTGAGGAGAGGCTGAGGGAGCTGGGCATGTTTAGCCTGGAGAAGAGGAGGCTGAGGGGAGACCTCATTGCCCTCTACAACCACCTGAAAGGAGGCTGGAGAGAGGTGGGTGTTGGCCTCTTCTCCCAGGGGAATAATGACAGGACCAGAGGAAATGGTCTGAAGTTGCGGCAGGGGAGGTTTAGGTTAGATATTAGGAAGAATTACTTTACTGAAAGAGTGGTCAGGCACTGGAACAACCTGCCCAGGGAGGGGGTTGAGTCACCATCCCTAGAGGTGTTTAAGGAACGTCTAGATGTGGCACTTCAGGGCATGCTCTAGTGGCAGAGATTGTAGGGGTTTTGTTTTTTGGGGGTTTTTTTGGGGTTTTTTGTGTGTGTGTGTATGGTTGGACATGATGATCTCAAAGGTCCTTTCCAACCATGGAGATTCTATGATTCTATGATTTTTTTTTTTTTTTTTAAGCTGCCCCCCCCCCAAATGTATGATAATATAACATAACCGCAGCACAAATACTGAACTGAAAATTGAGTTTCTTCAGAGGCTGAATTTGTCATTGGCTTTTCTGAGCAGAAATTAAAAAAACCTATCGCAAGGAAGGAACTATGCGACAAGGTACTTTCTTGCACTATCTGGGTAAAAACTGTATGTATGAGCACCATGGACACATTTCTTCTCAGGTCGATGCCACACACTAGGTATGTTGTGAAACATCTGGTTTCCCGAGACATCTGGAATTGGGCCATTGCAGAGTAAGTGAAATAGATTTTTATTTTTTTTTTAAAAGCAGTATTGTTCATGGATAAAGACTTCTTTATAGACCTTGCCAATCATAAATCTCTATCCTTTAGGCCATTAAGTGGCTTAAAATAGAGTTGGAACCGATGAGCTCGATGCCTGGCATATGAATGTTTAACGTAAGGATATTAGGCGCACTTTATGTTGATTTCCTGCCTTAGATTCCTTGCTATCCTTACTATTCCTTGCTAAGTTCAAGGGAGGAAGGGAACTGAAAAGGCGTAATTTCAGCGAGCCCATGGAAAGTTTAGTTTGTCACAACTTAAAGTCAGATAAATTAAAAAAAGGAGGGGGGGGGCGGGGAAAAAGGCAACCACTTGTACTACTGGGTCCACAGGGACGTTGTGTTTCCCAAGTTCCCAGCTGAAGGATGGGCTGAACTTCGGATAAGCTGAGCCTAAGCTTGTGGGAGGTGAAACTCGGAAAACTGGCCGGTTTGCCCCATTTCAACTAATGCCTGTGCATTCCCGGCAGCGGGAGAAGCCCTGTGTAAAAGCAGAGCGGGTTTTGGCGTCGCTGGAGTGTCGGCATCTTAATCCAGAACGTGAACCCAGAACTACCAGGTCCTTGCTCCCCTTCAAGCCTTGTTGCCTGGGGATGCTCAGGGGTTCTGGGAATGGTTGTGCTTTCCCAGGCAAGAAAGCCAGGGCAACATATCAATTTGGAACGGTTTATTTTCGTGTAAGAGCTCCCTGTGTTTGTACTAGGGGAATGTGTTTGTTCTAGGATCAAATAAAAGTCCTAATAATGGGGTAAAGTAGGGTCATTTTCTGTTTTGAGTTCTATGACCTCTTATAGAGAGCTTTCTGTGCAGAACGAGTTTACCTATGAAGCAATTAATGTGTACTCTGGAAAACTGTGGTATTGATTTAAGGTAACAGATAACCACAGACTGGCCTTTCCTGGACTATCGTTTTGTCTCCTGACCCAGGACAGCCTATGCGCTTCCTACTCACAGCCTCTGGACCCTCTGGTGTGCTCTTCTGTCTGGTGACATGGTTCAAATGGGTTTATTTGCAAGAACTAACACTCGCACAGTTCTGTTAAAGCCCGCTGATGGTGTTGACCCAAAGCCCGCTGATGGTGTTGACCCAAAGCCCGCTGAAACGGATCAAGTTATCAGTTAGCAAAGCTACAAGCTGCTTACCATACCTCTGGATAAGCCATTAATGGGCAGAAAATTGAGTTTGAGACAACTTCTAAGGAGTTTTCACATGAGTTTTGCTCTCAGCTGCCTCCCTAAATGGCCTGGAGACTGAATTTCAATGGCCGGGCAAATCCTTTTACAGGAAGATCTTTTCTTTGGTGCTTGTTCCCAAGACGAGGGTAAGCAGCGCCACCGTTCCTGGGCTTTGTGAAGGGTGATTAAAAAAAAAAATAAATCTATCTACGCTGTAAAAGTCAATACTATAAAGGTAATTTCACTAATTTTGCCCTGTGAAGTGGAAAAAGGACTTTCCGCAATCGCTACTTAACAGCTCCCCTGTAAAAAAAAACAGGAAAAACAAAGGAAGCCATAATCAACAAATCTGATCCCAGATCCTTTTCTAGAGCTCGCTTCGCCCATGGTGTTCTAGTTCTTGGTCTAGGATCTGATTTTGAACTGATGAGAACAGCAATTACAAGACTAAAGCTGAAATTCAGACGTGAATCACCCTTTATGCCAAACCCTACCCTGACCCTTTAAGAATTCTGAATTTGAACGTATGTTCTCGATCTCGGAGCCAGACCTGGATGGTGACCTTCACGCCCTAGCAATGTCCTAGCTAGCTTAGTTGGCTTCTCCACGCTACCTGCCAGTGGGTTTGCGTTGCAGAAGGTGCCCCAAAAGGAAAGAGGTCCTTTGAGCACTGCAGCAACTCTGGATGCCACTGGAAAAAAACACATAAAGCATTTTTATGGTCAGCAAATTGTTACGATTTTATTGAGTGGTTGAATACACAAGAAAAAAAAAGATTGTTCTTTTTGTGTTACTGAAATATTTTTTTTTAAAAGAGTGAAATAATCAGGAGCTGTCCTAGGAGGAATGTGGTTTTGATGTTTTAGCAACTCCTAGAAAAGATTTGCGATGTTAGGGCTCTGTTAGGAAGGCTTGCTTAGGAAAGCGTCTACTAAAGAGGCCGTGGCCAGGACACGGCAGCTTGTTACAGACAGAAAAGGATGTCTTTGCCCTAACGAAGACCTAAAATCCAGCCAGTGTGATCAACCCCTGTAGCAAGGAGTGATGGTGCCTGGAGATACGTCCTGATGGGGCTCTGCTGCTGCGCCGAGCCTCCCAAGCCCTATTCCAGTAAGGAGCTGGCATCTTAAGACTCCTCAAATCCATGCTTAAAGGAAAAAATCTCAATGCAAATCCCCTCATTCCCGTTGTGCCTCTGCCTGGAAACATGGGACTAGATTTCGCGATAGTTCACAAAGCTGGCACAGACCCACGGCCTTCAGCGGAGTTAATTTTTGTTGCTGAAGGTCTAGGCTACAGCTTTAACCTGCTTTAGCCGGAGCGCGGGAGAAGCACGAGCTTTGCAGGGGACCGAAATGCACAATCGAGGGGCACCGTGTGTGTCACCCCTGGGCTGCCCCTGCTCTCGGGGCAAGATCCAGCTCCCCACGAGGCGCCTGGTGATGTTGCCAGCCTCTGCCGTCTCCTTTCAGCCTGTGCTCTGCCCTTTCTTGCCTCGTGCCCCCAGTGTAAGCTGTTGTCCAGGCAGATGCCACGATGAATGGGAGAATGCGGGCACCTGACTTCAAGCTGCCTTTCCTTCGCTCTTCCATCCCCTCGGTATTTTTTCTCCCACTCCATTGTGTATCCCCCCCCCAGCCTGCTCCTTTCCCACGTTTCTCCCATCTCTGTACTTCTCCTCCCAAAACACGTGTCCCCCTCTCTCCCGCCCAGAGGCTTCTCTTGCCTTCGCTGCACTTGCTTCAGTTAATGCCTTTCTCTGCCAACTGTCTTTGACCATCCTGGTCCGCCGGCTTCCCCAGTCCCCGCTAACAAGCGACTGTAGAGGAGCAAAGCCAGTGCTTTCCTGCCTATTGTTTTGTTATCTGCCCTAAAACAAACTCTGTGCTTCCAACTCGTGGCCTCTCTCCGCTGCCAAGTGCTCACGTAGCCAATAATGCGGTTTAGCTGGGTTAAATAAACCCTGGCAGGCTCTCAGCGTGTTTTACAGATTTTTTTTTTTGTGTGTGTGTGTTTGTGTCTCATTACAGTGCGAATGAACGACCTTTATCAAGAGAGCAAGCGAACAAGATTTCATCTCATTATTTTCAGAGAAACTAGTTAGTTACGGTCCTCGGAAAGCTGGGCAAAGCTCCACTTAAATTTCTGTTTGAAGCACTTTCAGGGCTAATTGTAACCTGGAAGGGACGGTCATCTGTGATTGACTGCTGCTTTTTGCCCAGGTTGGAGAAAAAGCCGAGCAAGGTCACGTGAACTTTATATCCACCTAAGTCTGCAGTTTTACTGAAACTTCTGGAACATCTCCTAATTTCACTTTGGTGCTACTTAAAATTATAACAAAGCAGACTGCTCCAGACTTCCAGGGTTCTTTGTTGAGGGATCTGTTTGACCTGCTCCAGTTAAAGGATGGAGAACTTCTACGTCAAGGCACGTACGGATCAGCTTGAATTCCAAGACTGGGATGTTTTTGGAGGGAGGCGAAGAAACATATATGAGCCAGAGAGGCTTTGCCTGAAAAAATAACCAGCATCTTACGTTTTCACCAGACAAACTTTTTTTGCGCGTGTAAGTACAACGAATATGGAAAATACACGGCCGGTTACAAAAGGTTGGTGACCTGTCCTTTGCAGAACAGATGTTTTTCTCTCACAACAGCAAGGACCACGCATGACGCTTGGACACCAGTTCTGACCATAACATTGCACAGTTTTTATTATCTGGATTTGAGCAACTGAACATTTTTCATGAAAAGAGAATTTGTTGAAGAGTCTGAAAGAAGCAAGTAGCTGGGGAAGGGTTAGTATCAAGACCTCTCCTGGTCCCCCCCTTTCTTCCCGTTGGTATCTTGGGGCAAAACTTGCCCGTTTGCCTAAGAGCTGGCCTTTTCTTCTGCAGGCCGTTGCAGCGTGGTTGTTCTCCTTGAATGTTTCCAGTTCTTTCCGCCATCGTCAGTAGGAGCTGCTGCCTCCTAGGCACTGTCAGGCCAGGCTGTTGCGTTGGCAGTACTTTGAGTTTTTAGTAGAAAAACAGTCCTTCCAGTAGACTGGTCAGTGGCAAAAAGGAAGGCAAGCTGCTAAAGCAGGATTATTTACCCAGGCTGAGCTATCAGCTGCCTGCAGTTGCTCTAGTTGTTAAAAACCACTTTCCCAAGAAGAAAGGTAAGAGAGAGAAGAGGGGACAGCACTACAGAGGAAGAGGCATCTGTATTGAGAAAAATTTGCTCTGGAAATAGGAACTGGAGGGGTGAAAAAATATGAACTGTCCGAAAACCAAGCTGAATATTTAAAAGATTGCATCGCTGCTGCTGTGTGCTGGTGGTCATCCGTGCTGGAGCCGAGACAGGGAGATACATTCAAAGAGTCAGAAGGAGATGCAGATATTAAGGCAGTCTGTACGACGCTAGCCACAATCCCAGCCTGGCCCGTTACCGCCTGTCTGGGAAATGACAGCTTCCAGAAGGACGTTATTGTTTGTGCTATTAGAAATCAACTGTAACAATTTCTCAAAATCTGTTTGAGCTTCAGACACCCCGGAGACGGTAGCTTTTAATTCTAACCACTCATAGTGCCATTCGGGTATTGCCAGCCTAGGGGTGAGCAAGAACACCAAAATAAGCACTTTTTAAAACTTAAGTATTGCTAGCTAGGTTAAGTTGCAGCCCTGCCTATGATTTTTCCCATCTGTAAGCAAAGAAATAATCTCGTCTTATTCTCCGAAGAGGGGGGTGGGAATACATCATTTATTTTTTTTTTTAAGTCCTGGCGTTGTCTTTGTCCACGCAGAGCCGTGCTGATTTTCTGGGACGCTGTTAGCATTCGAGGGTTCGATAGAGAGGATCCAGTTTCAGAGCTGAGCAAAATAACGAGGCGTGCAAAGTCATTGCCTAATAACGAGCATCCCCATCGGGTTTTTTGAGACAGCTGTTGGAACTGGAGACTACTTTTGAAACCATGGCCCTTTATCATAAACTACAGAGCATGTCGCTCCTGTATTACAACTGAATCTAAAGCCCTTGATTTATTTGGGATCAGGTTGCCTGTTAGAAAAGCACCTGGAAGCTGTTCAGCCGTATCTCCTGACCCATGGGTTGTGGTAATTAGGTGCTGGGCAGAAAATAGAGTTTTAGACAACTTGTAAGAGGGTTCTCCAGAAGGTTTCTGATGGCCAGCACAGCCTGGTCGGTTCTGCTTTCAGCTGCCTCCCCGAAGGCCCTGGGAGCCAGGTCGAGTGGTTGGGCAGCTCCTTCTCCTTGGGCAGGGAGAACTTATTTTCTCTGCTGATTGTTCCCAAGAGAAGGGTAGGCAGTGCCATTGCTCCCGGCCTCCGACAAGCAGGAGGGGGGCTGGTTTCCGCCAGGCGGCTGCAGGCAGGCGGAGCCGGGTGTTTTTGCGGCCCGCTGCCCAACTGCTCCGCTGGAAAGAGCGTTTGTGGTTACGCTGGAGCACTCCGGAGCAATCAGTTAAGTTTTGCTGATGTGATTTACTTTGGTCTTTTGTGTAAGTTACTGACAACCATAACGCTGTGCCAGACCTGTCGCTCGTTGCAGAGAAAACAGACCCTCTCCTAAAGGAGACGTTTTGTTGTTTAAGCCCCAAGGTCTTCCCCTGGAAATAGGGGCTGGTTCTAAAAATACAGCTCTATCAAGCCTGCTGAGAGGCGGTTAGATGTTAGTTGTGCGGGGTCGGTATCACGGCTTTTACCAAAGTGATGCTATGATTAGAGAAAGAGAGGAAGGAGGGAGAGGAAGGAGGGAGCCCGCGGCAGCCGGGGTCTGGGCAGGGTTGGAAGCTCCCTCGGGGTACGGCAGGAGCCGGTCCCTGTGGGATGCGATTCCCGCAGGCGCTGACGGGCGTCACAGCCCACCTGAGCTCCCTGTTGGGGTGGGGATCATGGACCACCTTATTTTTTTCCTTGATAACGGAACTCCGTGCTGAGCTCCTCTTCTACACAAATATGGGGAAAGGGAAAAAGGCATAAGTTGACTGGGGTGTCCTTGGATTGCAAATACCCACTGAAGCCTCATGAGTCTTAAGTGTCTGTGACTCAGGGGCTTGTGTGGTTTAGGCGGAATTAGAGTGAATCTTGTGAAGAGAAGGTCAAGGTCGGATATTAATGCCCCTGTTTTTAAACATTCCTTCTCTCCATCCTCTCCCAACCTTCTGTTTTGTGCCGTACAAATGCACAAACGCTTTGTCCTCTGAAGCGCATTTAAAATCTGGATTAAAGAGATTGCCTGAGCCCCTACCAGCGGCAGTTCACAAGACAGGAGACTCCCCTCCACCCGCGCACGTAGATATAGACTGAAATCTGAGAGCAAGAGACACACGCGTGATTTCCCCCCCGCGCACCCCCCCATCCCTCCCTGTCACTCACGCCTCCCCATTAAGATTCGCGTTCACTTATGGAGGTAAGCGTCCAGCCATAGATCTCCAGATTTCTTCAGGGACCTGGGGAAAGAAAACGAAGAGAAGTTTGTTTGGCACGTGAATCTTCCCTTTGTCGCTTTAGTCCCACAGAGCAGCTTGTTACTGAATTTGAATATTGACCCTTAGGGCACCCGATACCCTTTGCCAGCGCAGCAGATACAGCAAGAAGAGCTACTTATTTTGCTCTTTAGACCCCCAAAGTGATCAGTTTGAGACTCGGTGTGGAAGAACTTCACCCGATGCCCAGTGTGTTATTCGTAGTCCCTCCGGCCCTGAATAAACAGCAGAGGGGCATTGCCCGGGCTCACCATCTTGCACCTCTGAAGGAGTTTCCTCCCCCCCCGGGAATTCTCACGCGGGATTCCCCATCTGCATCAGCTGCGCAAGCATTACGTGGCAGATCTGAGCTGGTTTGTTCCCAGAAGTCCTCCAACGAACAGAACGCGGTTTGGAGGCTGGAAATGTGGTTTCATATGGTTTATAGGAGATGACCCTTCTATCGGGAGGGCAAGAAATCGCTGAGGCGGTTTCTGAGAACTTGCGTAGGGACGTGGGCACCGCATGGTGGGACACCGGGCGTCACCCACCCCGGGTCTCAGGGTGGCATGCATTTTCCTGTGCTAACTGGACGAGAGGTTTTGAACCAGTTTGCAGCCCTTCCGCGTGGTGGGGCCAACCTGCTTTCATTTGCGTTGGCTTAGAATGGTTCGAGAGTGGAGATCCCTGGGCTGCAGAACACTTTCTCATGTTCCCTGTCATGAATTATTCCCCTTGGAGTAACTGAGACAGAAACATTAGCACAGAGGCTGCCTGACGAGGACTGTCAGACTGGTCTGCAACGATGCCTGTAGGGAATAGCCCTTGGCTGCTGGCAGGGCTCAAATGGGAGGCAGCGTGGGCTGTAACCTGACTCGCTCCCCTTTGATTCTTCTCACTTTGCAGGCCGAAGACATGCTGCCAGCTCCCGAAAACCAGAACCGCCAGCTGTCAGAACAGCATTTTGAAAAGGTATTATTAAATATAGCACGTTAAAAAGGTATTATAAAAAAACGTGTGATAATGTTATAAGAAAGGTCCCTGTTAGATCAGGTTGGTACCCATCTAAATGCTCACTAAGCGCTTTGATAACACTGCTCTGGTTGCAGAAGCTGCTCTAGGGGATAGTTATTTCTTTCCCTCCCGTGACGTAGTGAAGCAGCTTCCCGTCTGTTGTCACCCGGCGTTAGTCTGCTTTTATTTGTCATAGTGTCATTTCTGCTGTGGGTCGACATTTCTGCAGGTGTTCCTTGGACCGCGATATAAAGATTATTGACGCAGTGACACCAGATTACACCATATCGAGATGGTATTTCTGGAGGGTCTACAGTGTCCTGAATTCTCTGTGCTAGAAGACATAGGATGTTCGTGTCACAATGAATTGCAAGCTGCGGATGATGCTAAAAGGACCTTACCCAACTATGTCTACGAATGCTTTTCCAAGAGGCTTCTCTTCGTATGGGACTCCGTACTTGGCACATAATGACTTCACCAAAGGTTTCACCTTCCAGAAATTGTGCCGTGGCATTGTTGGAAACAGGCTTGAATAGAGAAAGAGAAAACAAACCTGAGAAAACTCGAGAGATTAACCCCAAGGGATGGGCATCTCCGTCTGCCTCCTCAGAGGGGCTAATTATTAATGCCTTCTCCTCAAGCTGCGCAAGCAGGCGAAAGAAAGAGAGGCACCGAGTGGTATCATAGAATCATAGAATCATAGAATTGTTGAGGTTGGAAGGGACCTTTAAGATCATCGAGTCCAACCTTTAGCCTACCCTGACAAGAGCCACTTCTAAACCGTGTCCCTCAGTGCCCCATCTACCCTTTTTTTAAACACCTCCAGAGATGGTGAATCCACCACCTCCCTGGGCAGCCTATTCCAATGTTTAATAACCCTTTCAGTGAAAAAATGTCTCCTAATATCTAATCTAAACCTCCCCTGACGTAACTTGAACCCGTTTCCCCTCGTCCTATCACTTGTCACCAGGGAGAAGAGGTCAGCCCCCATCTCTCTACAACCTCCTTTCAGGTAGTTGTAGAGGGTGATAAGGTCTCCCCTCAGCCTCCTCTTCTCCAGGCTAAACAACCCCAGCTCCCTCAGTCGTTCTTCATAAGGTTTGTATCCGTGATTTACAGTCCTCTGTTTCAAGAAGGCTTGTGAAAACTGAATGCATTGATTTCCCACCTCTGCAAGCTCACGGAACAGCGAAGCAGGTAACGAGTAATTTGGGATCCCTTCGCCCTGCGCTGTTCAATGGAGATTTCCAAATTTCGCTTCCAAACCAGCCAGCTTTACCCTAAATGCCATTTCTTCTACATTTTGTGTTGTCATTGGCAACAGACTGCCCATGTGGCCCCGGACCCTGGTACCCAGCAGCGCGCACAGCCCCACACAGCTTTCCCAGGCTATAAACCACTGAGGTGCTTTTAATCACGGAGAGGAGATTTTTGAAATGGATAATCAACTTCAAGTAGTTAGCTTTAGGGTATAGAGTCCATCGCCACGGTAACTGGTAGGCAGGTACTGCGGACTCCTAATGAAACCCCAAACTAAAATTGTGAGAGTGAAAGTTGAAGTAGCCGGTAGCAAGGGAGAAAGATGCCATGCTGTCGTAGAAGCAGGCTGTGATTCTGGATTCTCTTTCCTTGGCATACGGTAGTGCTCCAAAGGTCCTGCCCCATCCCCTACCCGCGCCTTTATCGGACTTTCCCTCCCCTCGGGTCCAGTGCTGTGACAACCCGGTAACGGCCAAATGACTCCGGCTCCGTACTCACTGGTGCTCGATCTGAAAATTCAGGTGCCCGGTGAACCAGTCGTTGAAAAAGGACTGCTCGATATTGCAGGTGGCTGCCAACTGTGACGGCAAGAAAGCAGCTGTGAAGGTTAGTGAATTCACCTTAAAATCAGAACCAAGCTCGTCTTTGCCTGTCGCAGGGGCTGGTACCTGTCGTACTGCACAACTGAGCTGAGGCAGCTGGTTGGAGCAAGGGGAGCTTTAATCCTCCTTCAGGGCTTGCTGTCAACCGCTGTGCTGACCGTGTCTCCACGGGCTCGACCGGTGGTCAAGGGGACAATATAAGGAGGCAGTTTGTGGATATTTCGTGACGAGTCACGTACAGACTCCTAAAGCTCAGCAGAGCTCAGCCTCTCTTGGTATGACAGTACCAAGGTGGAAAAGAGGGAATGAAAAAGGCATGGGCGCAGGAAGCCCATGTTCCCCATCCCAGCTGGTCGTTGCCCAGTTTGCCTTAGGAGCGAGGTCTAAATATTCCGCAAATATTTCTTAGCTACTCTTGCCATTAATGATTGTAAAACGAGGTAGTCTTTCTTAAAATCCTCTTGCACCCTGAAGTAGCTAGGCTGTGATTTCTACATAGTACCCATGGGAGACGGGCTCTCCTCGCCCCCCCGGGATGCAGCGCAAAACCACATCAAAGACTCGCCTCTTTCTCCCTGTCGGACACACGTTTTCCCTGTCTCTCCCTCCCACCCACTCTCCCTCTCTTATGATCCCCCTCCCCAAATCTCTCACTCTCAAAACCCCTCTCTGCCTACAAATTCCGGTTGCATAAAGTGCTTAAGCAAAAGCTTAAGGTGAACACCTGAACGCTCCCAGGTGCTTTCCCGGACAGTGCTTTATTTTCGGTGCTTTAGTGCTTTTAGCACAAGGGAGGGAAATTGACTGTCAGGCTTTGAAAGCTCACATTCAAGGCCCCAGTAACAACTACAAACACTAATTATACTAATTAACGTGAGATGATTTCTTCTCTCAGCTCACTTATACCAAATTCATGTGGCCAGTGTCAAAGTTGCTCTCGTTATCCTCTGGGTCTCAAATAGGACCGGGGCCACCGTAAATAAGGGGTGCCCTTTCAGCAGGGTGCATCTGTCCGCCCAGGCGTTAAAAAGATGTAGGAAAGCAGCTGGTTTTCATTTCAGCCCTTATTGCTGAAACATAAACTTTAGAAATTTATTAAGCTCTCTTTTCAGGTTTGATTTTGATCGGGGCTCTTCTTTTTCTCCTATGTGTGTGCCAACATAAGCCGCACAGGAAAGCCAGATAATGTTTCTTGAACCTGATACTGCCTCAAATCTGAAGGAACCTTTTGATTGTCAAATTAATTACAGGCGTTTGGATTTCCGTGTCTTGACTCGGCCTTACTGGCTCTGGGGAGAATATCTTCATGGGATGGCTCGCGGAGAGACACCATACGCCGGTACCTGGGGACAGTGGTAACCTGTCCGCTTTTTAATTTCTAATTCGTTTTGGGGTGAGTAGGGGTATTCTTTCCCGTGCCGGTTACCTGAGAGCTAAGCCAGTCTCTGTGCTTCTCGCAGTCGATTTCCATCGGAATGTGATTCATCTGGGTGACCCACACAAACCAGTGACTCTCCAGAAACCTTCAAAAGGGAACGGGCAAAAAGGGCGACAATCGATATTGCAGATCGGGAGAGCGGGTGAATAGAGTGGGGTGTACGGGCAGCAGCAGGAGACGCAACCTGTCGGGAAGGTATTTCTCGGCGGTATTGAAGCAGATACCTCTCTCTCTCTATGGAAACCAGACAGAATCACTTCTGTGATGAATTTCCCTTTCCCTCTTTATACCTTTGGGAATAACCCGGTTATGATTAAATACAAGCAGGACATCCTGCTGGGCTATCCCTCTCCCTCACGAGTGGATTGATCTCTCATGCTACTTTTGCAGTTTGGTAAATAAAGGCGAGCCAACTCCTTGGGGGGAAAAAAAAAAAAAGAAAAAGCCCCGATTTAGAAATTCCCAGAACCGTTTTCATCTTTCCCCTTGCTTGCTGGATATACGTTCATTTCAAACGCCGCCTGCCCACTTGTGTTAGCTTGCTTTGCAATTTTGCTGACTTCGGATTTTTCCCTTTCTTCTTCCACTTTTAGCTTAATCAAAATCTGGCAGTTTTGGAAATAACAAGTTGGTTTGTCTTAAGTTTTTTTAGCTTGACTTCAGACCGAAAATGTTGGCTGGGCACTTACACGAACGTACGTCTGTTGAATGTCCTCTTTTCCTAAGGCCCAAAGTGTTTTGAAACTATGAAAACTGAAGTTGTAAACAGCGACATTAAATTTTGTGGAGGCAAAAGTTCTAATGTTGTAAAGGGGTTTGTACGTCTGGTGCCTTTTCTTCTTACTCAAGAAATTAATTTATTTTTTTTTATTTTTTTTTTTAGAAAACGTTTTTCACTGTAATGAAATGTTTTCCTAAAACTAATGCTGACTGTGGGACTAACTGCCATCCTCTGGTACCAGCCGATGTTCAGGCCACGCAGTCTTCCGCACTGGGAGAAGTGGTGAGCATTTCACTTACTGGGAAGCACGGGCAGTGCTCAGGAGGGCTCATGAATTACCTTCCCAGTCAGCTGGGAAGAGGGTGGCCTGAGACACTCTGGAAGGGTCCAGCCTTGACCAAAATGGAAAAAATGCATAAACATGTTGGGACTGGGCAGCGTGTGAGAATGGGGAATGAGCAAAGGAAGGAGAATCCTGGCTGGACCATCACAAGGGCAGGGGAAGATGCTGAGGACCAGAACCAGCTCTGCTGGGGGGAGGTAGGACTGGGAGATGATACGAGGAGGGTGAAGCAGTGAGAACACCCAAGGTAACAGAAGTGAGGTCAATGATTGCGGAGAACCTAAATAGGGAAGGCCGGTGGGGCACAGCAGAGCTAAGACTTGATTTGTCTGGCTCTGGAGGGAGGGGAGAGCAATGAGGATGCCCGTTATCTCCTACCTGACAAAAGTGAGGAGAAACAGGGATCCCAGAACGCCATAGAATGGGATGTATGTGATGAAGTAGCGCATGTAGTAGCTGATGGCCCAGGCTAGGTCCTAGGGGAAGACAGAAGACATTAGGCATCGCTTTGCCTATCTCATATAACGTGTCCTTGCGGATTATGTTAAGGATGGCGGATAACTAATACAGCGATCCCTGCCACCCTCCCTCTGCCAGCTCTCTTGCAGAGGTGACTGACCTCCCTCCCTTCTCAAGTGTGATTTCTTACGAGCCAACCAGACCCCGTAAAGACCGAGGGAACGTTTCACTCACCGCCCAGAACCTGCGCCTGATCATGGTCGAGATGATTTGGATTTGGAAATACACGGGGATGAGCAGAGGTGGGAAGACTGCAAAGCAAAGGGAAATGTTTTGGCCATCGGAGGGGTGGAAAGGCGTGCGAGATGAGAGTGACACGGTGATTTAGGACTGGGTCTAGGGAAAGTCTGCCGAGCGCTGGTGCGAGAGGTGAGGTGCTGGTGATGGGGGGTGGTTGCCTTTCTGTGAAGAAAGGATGCTCTGCTTTGCACCCATCATCTTGACTTATCAAAGAGCATTGCCTGGCAACGTGCATTTTTTCCATGGAGCCTCTCACGCAGAGGTTATTTCCCACTCTCGGGTGTTGGCCTTGCTTTAGGTGACCATGCTGGCCATGTTCAAGGTGCTTGGATATCATCAAGAATACACTGAACTGATTTTGGGACCTGCACAGGGAATGGCGGTCCTGAAGAAGGGAAGGATGGGTTGAGACTTAAGGAGTCCCAGTAGGGGCTGGGAAGATCAACTGGCATTCAGGGAAAAAGGAAGAGTGTGGGGCAGATACTCACTGAGGAAGAAGTACTCGTGCTGGTGGTTGTAAGGCAGGTACTTCAGCTTCTTCTTGCCATACTGCGGGACACGGAGGAGAAAGCTCAGGCGCGGATTATGACACTCGCATGTAAGAGAAGAGTCTCTGCAATACTTCTTTATTTATCGACCGGGGAGTTTTGACTGAATTCCCGCACCAGTAAAGGTACAAAGTGTTTTGGTATGGTTAAATATCTTCGTAATTGTGCTACGTGTAAATTCCTTTTTAAAGTTTTCTGGCGTGATATTCAGATATTCTTTTTTCTTGAGAGCCTGATGGCATTTTAATGTATTTTTCTACCTTCTGCCATGCCTGTGGCTGTGCTAAGAGCTGTTGTCATCTCCATTGTTACCCATACGAGTGCGATAGGCGCGGTAGAACCACGGAATGGTTTTAAACCCTGTTATCAGGCACAAGATTTTCCAATGGCTGGTACCCACGCATTTAAGAGCGTGATATCGATTTACGTCTTCTAGATAATGGCTTTTTTATACCCCAAGAGAAGGCTTTCATTTCAGTCATATATAAGAGCCCTTCTGCCTCTTGAAAATCCTGTGTGTGCAAGACGTTCCCTATACACGTCCATGTACCAGTACGTATGTCCCCTACAGGTGTCTGGAGTTACTTTCTCAATGGTATAAAAGCTGGCTGAGAAACCGTTAACTTTTTGATGTTGTATCCCCCTGTGTTTTACTTGCTGCAGATGTTTCTTTGTTTGTTTTCTTTGGTTTGTTTATTTGTTTTTATAACTAGAAATCCTTGTTCCATTGTCAAACAGAGCAAGGATGGTACATGGTTTATGTCCTTTGTGTGGGTTTTTATACAATAGGCAGTAAATACTTTGGCTCTAGAAGGGCAGATTGAATTAAAATCCCTTAACATAGCCTGTTATTCCATGTGCAGCGTGACAATACATATTGAATGTAAGAAAGTATTGCTTATGGAAGCAATATCCCCCCAACTGCATGGCAAAGGCTCCAGTGGAGAGGACCTTGTACAGGTCGTCTGGCAGACGACCGGACTAACTAGTATTGGAAGATATTTTCTGTGGAAATGGAAGACCGGTTTAGAAATGCTCTTGATGAAGTACCAAGGAACACCATATCTTCCCCTCGTGTTGGTATTTCAAGCCAGCAGGATGAAGTTGTCTTTTAACAGCTTTCTATCTTTCCAATCTCATCTTCATTGCTTTTTCCCAAGCTATCCCAAAACCCTTTTTCCTGTGGTCAGTATAGGAAATGGATAGGGAATTGTACAGTCAATCTTGCTCTTCAGCCCAAGGTCTGTGAGGGTGTGAGAGCCAAACTCCTCTTAGACAACACAGATGAAATCCCTGGATGTCGCATTTCCTTTTTTAGCGTCCCTGGAAGTCTTGACTGCGTAAGTCTATCTACCAATACTAGCCAGCTCCTGGTATTGCGCAAGCATTCTCCGAAGCCCCTTAGGACAATGGTTTTCCATGTTCAACCCACTTTGCCTTACCTCAACAGGCTGTGTATCTCCGAGGACAAAAACATGCAGCATGTTCACATCTGGGTCCTTCTTGAATATGTTGGGCTTGGCATGGTGTTGGAAGTGACGATGGTTCCACCAGTTTGCAGAGGCGCCCTGGGCAGATACAAGAACAAGGAGTTCACCCATGGGAAACTAATCTGATGGTAGGATTACCCATTCGTTTACATAAACTAAACAAGTGCAACCCTGATTATGGCCAAACTGTTATTTGCTTTTGAAATAGCAATAAGATCATCCAGTCCAACCATTAAGCTAACCTAACACTACCAAGTCCACCACTAAACCCCCTTCCTGCCTTACTGATTATTATACTGGTTTCCCTCTATTGCCTGTGAGGAACCAGATGAGACAAAGTGGCTTTGGGAGAATGGGCGAAGCTGTGTCCCGCCCCCCATAAGCTCCTACTGCAGGTGGATGCCGAAATGCCTGGACTGCACTGGGCCTTGCCCAGGAGAGAAGTTCTGAAGGCATCTTGAACAGACGGGAAGTACCAGGATGGGATGTTTGAAAAATACTATACTTTAGTATGAAGGAGGTGGAGGCCCTGGCAAAAATATCATGTTACAATAGGGTTTGGGGCAACTTAATAAGCTTTGTCCCCATGCTATAAATTGGTGCAGTTCCACTGAAGCTTGTGGAACCGCTGTGTTCTCTAGCAGCTGTGATTATGCTCTCTTATCTCTTCTGCGCAACAGCTCCATGCGCAGTGGTCACCAGCTTCTCCTCTGCGCATCGGCTCACTGTGGAAAGGCTTAGAGCTGCTTAGAGTTTCCTACTTTGACATTGTCAAAGTGACTGCAGCTGTTTCCACAGTGCCCTGGGGCCATAATGTCCTTTACCTTCAGGTGTCCAATGACAAACTTGTGGACGATGTGGTTCCAGGAAGACTTTTTAAAGACAGAGAGGTGTCCAAAATCATGTTGCAGCCACCCTGCCTGGGCCTGGGATGAAGGGAAATCAAGTAGTTAGGAAGCTGTTTGAAACCAGACTTAAGCGCAAAAGGAAATGGAGATTGAAGGCAAGTTGTGAGTGAGAGGAAGAGAGGGAATTAATTGAAGTGAAAAGGTGAAAATCTCCGTTTTCATTCTGGAGGGGAACACAGAATCAGTCAGGCTGGAAAAGACCCTTGAGGTCATCAAGGCCAACCGTAAACCCAACACTACCAAGTCAACCACCACGTGGAAGGAAAGGCCAAAGAGGTGAGACAAATGTGTGAGCCTCAGCAGTGGGTAGTGGCAGGTATATTGTGAATATTTTTCCCTGATGTGAATGTTTTGCACTGGTAATTAATTAATCTGACAAGTTCAGTGCACACTGGCCTGCTCCTGAGTGATTTGTGTAGCCAGTATGCTCTGCGCCTCCTGCTTCTCACCTGGGAAGTTGTAAGGATGCAGGCGAGGATGAGAGTTGTGATCCAGCCAGTGCCGAGGTATGACACCATTAACCAAGCCAAAACTTCCATTGCAATAATATGGCCCAAATAAAGAGAGAAGAACAAAGGACTTGCTCTGAACAAGTTCATGTCCTCTGCTGTCTTCCTCAGCGTCCGGAAATCCTCCACCAGCTGGGCCTGCAAAATAGAAACGCAACACACAGTTTCCAGCTTGTGAGTAAGTCTGAGTGTGTCTGAGGAAGGAAAAACAATTTCTGTACCAAGGACCCCCCGCTGTTTCTTGCATTGGTTGGTTACTCCAGAAGTAAGGAAGGACCTGCCTCCGCGTCCACCCTGTATTCTGGCTTTTCATAGCACTTTCCTATGAATAAACACCCTGGCTGGCCTGAGCCCGCGTCCTGACCTTTTGCACCTTGGGCTAAGAGAGTAATTCAAGCCTGTTGCTGTGAACCAGCAGCATCATCTCACTCTGTTGGGAGTTACGTCAGCTGCTGACTCTCGTCTGAATGAGCTTTACAGGTATTAAAGGGGCGGCTGGAGAAGGAGAGCATTCAGTCCTCTTACTTATGCATAACTCCGGAGCTCCGACAATGAGCGCCCAATATCAGAGCACCCGTCGTCTGTTTGATATGTGGGTCAGCTACCGTGCAAGCGTTCATGAAGGGCGTTCCCGGGTTAACGCGGGTGAGCATCGTCTCCTCTATTGTGAGTGACACAGATATATCATAATCATGGCCGGCCACAAACAACGGGACGGGATTGAGTTTCGTGGCAAGAGCCAGTCACGCCATGCACCGTGCCTGAATAATGAATGAACAGACTGTCTGGGAGTGATACAGAGCTGCCCTGAGGGTGCCGAGTGGATGGAAAAGGTACTTGCTGGGTTGCTGCTCCTTAAAAACGGCCACCGAAGTGAGACATCTGGTTCACCTCACCCATAGGTGCCTACTGCTCGTGCCATGCGATAGCTTTGCTGGTACTGGGTTCAGCAGGATAAGCCAGTTTGTGTCTCAAAGAGGTATTTCCCTGGGAGTTAATTTGTCAAAGGGAACTGGGGAGCAAACAGTGAAAGAGATTCAAGTCTTTTTGAGGTGGCGAGCCACTTGTTTGGAAGTCTTTTCGGCCTACTTTGCCTACCCTTCTCCTTCCCCCATAACAGGCGAGTGGTGACATGTGTTTGAGAGCTTGGTCACCAGAGAAGGAATAGCAGAAGGGACACCAGTCACGAGGGCTGGTGCGCATTTCCCGGTCCACACGTCCCAGTTCCCATTTCCCTTCAGGATGGGATCAGTCCAGCCTGGGCACCTGGAATGGGCTGCTAGAAATGGGATATGATTATCATAGATAGATCTGTTGGTGGCTTGGTGGGACAGGAAAGGCTCTACAGCCACTCTGAATGTGCCACCTCCCCCCTACACCCATTTTAATCTATACTGGGACGCGCACATTGCTATATGGAGGTGTTCGGATAATACTGAGTATTCTCCCTCTCCGGAGCTGCCTGTAGTGAAGAGACCTTTATAATCTGTCCACCTCTGACCTGGAGGACATGCCACGAGGAAAGAAATGGTGGAACATAAACCCCAGCTCAGAAAAAAATACTCACGTTTTTATCTCGGTCCTGGCTGGGTTCCCCTGGAGCAAGCTCTCCAATGAGTAACGGCTTGAGAAACTTTTGCACCAAGGTGGGGTTGATGTGGAAGGCCTGGAATGCATCCTGGAGTGGAAATAGGAGTAATTGTGTGAGATTTGGGAGCAAGCTGTTGCTTTCTACTCATTGTGTCATTCCTGTCCATCTTCCAGCACCGTCCTTCTCTGCAGTCGTCCCCACCATGTTACTGTGACAGACGGATTCCAGACTTCCACCTCTCTGACCGGTGTTCAGAGGCCGAGGAATTTGCTCATCTAGCAGGAAGCGCGTGGTGAGAGCTGGGATGCTATCTAGACATATGGTGAAAGTCACCTCGAGAAATTTTTTTCTCAGCAACTAAATACCTAAATCCTGTTAATTCGCTTAGAAGGTAGGCAGAGGAATTTGTGCAAATCCCCAGTAGGACATAAATACCCTTTGAAAGTCTGCTGCCTGGAGGGAATTCAAGAGAGGGGGTGACTGTGCTGACTGAACCTGGAGAGGACTGCAGATACAAAAAGTATTACGGGATGTTTGGGCCAGCTGGGGCCAGCTTGCTTACATATTTTCAAGACTTCTTCTAATATGGAAGGACAATGCTTCGTTTGCAGAGTCTTTTTGATCCTGGCATTCATGAGTTTGCCTGGCTCTTCTTTTTCCGTACTCCTTCCCTTTCCAGGTGTTTTTGTCTACCTGTGTCCTACAGGCGCCAGATGGGAGCACATATTTGATGCATTTGCCGCTAGGAGTGTGATCTTGCACACCCTCCCTTTCACGTGTCCTGGCTTGAATTGTAATGCCAAAGACATTTGGCATGGTAGGGAGAGGAAGTTGACCAAGATCAGAAACCCTTACCCTGTCCTTGCCCTTTTCTTACTGCACAGAACTGGAGTTAACTCCAGAAATTCACCTAGGAGAGGTGTGAAGATGTAGTTCCACAAAGTGCTAAGACCGGTACAGAAAAAAAAGTCAAAAATAGAAGTCAGGAGTACCACGCTTCAGCCTTTCCACCTTTGTGCCATTGCCTAACAACAGTAAGGACCAAGTAAAATCTCACTTCTGGCTCTAAACAGAAAGGGCAGGCTGGAAAGCGCTCGCTGTGTCCAGCTGACCCTTCTGGGAGCTGACCTCCATCAAAAGTCTAGGTCTGGCGTTCAAAAATACCAGCCGACAACCTTGGTCCCAAAGTCCACCAAAATCAATAGAAACTTTCACCCAATTCCAAGACTTTTGATTGAGCTTCGAAATAATGCCCTGGCCGTAGACGTTTTGCCGTGGGAGGCACAGGAGGAGGGAGGGTGAAAGCTGATCTAAGCCATTCGACCTGCGGTCAAAGAAACGATATACGAGAAGTTAGAGATGCAGCGCTGCAGGGCTGGGGGGAGAGCGGAGCTAGCTACAGGTGCGGGGGAGAATTAAAACTGTGCGGAACGATTTACAGATTATAAAAGCCATAAAACGCCCGAGTCTCTGGGGGAAGAAGTACGTGGTGGGGGGGGGGGGGGAAGTCAGTTCAATGGGGGAGGCAAACCAAACTGCCAGAAATGAAACTGAAGTGCGCTTCTCTTGCAAAACGCCGGAATTTCCTAGTTAGGCCCAGCTCCGCTCTCATGCCGGTACCCAAGTGCCCAAACTTGCCCCTTTTGTAACCAATTTCAGGGACAAAGCGATCTCTGCCGCCACAGGGGGCACTTCGGATCAGCTTGCCCGCGTCCACCCCTGAAGACTGCATCACCGGCAAAACTTGTCGCAGCGGGAGCGAGAGCAGCGCTTTTCGACTGCATTGGGTTAAGCCACCGGCCTTACTTTATCGGCGCCAACATGAAGACAAAACCCGAGGGCCAGCAGACCGCTGCAGGCGGTTTGGAGTTCCCCACGCAAAGAAATACTAGTCCTGAATATCAGCAGCTTCCTTCTCGGAGGAATTCGATTTGCTTTACCGTAACTTCGGCACACTTCCCCCTCTCTGGCCTTACCCTCGCAGCCCATCCGAGGTCAAAAAATACGGTCCTCTCCCTTCTCCACGGGGAGCGATGCGCTGAAGGACTCACTTGCCCGAGGTTAGAGTGCAGGGCCGCAGCAGAACTGGTAGCCTTAAGCCTTTTTTAGCAGTGCTCCAGTTATTGTAGCGTTTTTTTCCACTCTTGGACCCAGGAATGTGTCACTGAACGGTTAGGTCTGGCTGCTGGTTTCCTTCCCTGGGGCAATTTGCAGGTGGTGTAAAAGGGTGGGGAGGGGGGGGGAAAGCAGAAAAGGCAGAGAAGCGAACAGCTGACTGTACCTGCTGCGAGGTTTTGCAATGTCAGGGAAGAAAAAGGGGAAGAAGAGGAAAGAGGGAGATGGTTAACACATAACAAGCATTAAAGAATGTTGACTCAATATTATTTAAGCCAATGGGGAGGGGGGAAAAAAAGTGTTTGGAGATCTGACCGGGTACTGCCTGATCCAAGCAGAGGAGAGAGTAACATCTCCTGAATGCTTTTACCATCATGAGACAGAAAGCTACAGTGACGGAAGCATTGCCTTTTTATTAGCTATATCGTAGAATTGTAGACTGGTTTGGGTTGGAAGGGACCTTAAAGGCCACCCAGTGCCACCCCCTGCCCTGGGCAGAGACACCTCCCGCCAGCCCAGGTTGCTCCAAGCCCCGTCCAACCTGGCCTTGAACACTTCCATATCTCATGCGTCTCCTTTACTAATAGGTCCCAAATGTGAGATACTGCCTGGATTTTGGAATTATTCTCAGTTCTGTACTAGAGGAGATAAAAAGCAAAAGGCAAAATACAGTTTCTGGGCAGCGCCACGTGGTATTTACACCCGACCTCCCAACTTTGTGGCCCACTGGCCAAATAAGCTGAAGTGTCTTATGGGAAGTGGGCAAGTGGGGAATTATTCCAGCTGCTTTTGGTGAAAAAAGCTTTGTATTATTGAGGTGTGAATTGTACCAGAGCGTTTGAAGCACTTAGTGCTGTCAGTACAAGGGTGTTTTTTCACATCCTCGAACATCTCTGAAACAGAGTGACTGCAGGGTGCGTTTTCTGAAGGCAACTGTGCGTGATGTGATACCAGAACAGGTTGCCCCAGAGTAGGATGCTGTCTCAGCACGTTAAAGCATGGCCTAAAATGAATGAATGCTCAGTGTCGTTAGTATCCGTAGGGGAAACTCATGCGTAAGCCAGCCTGGGCGCTCCTAACCTGACTGGCATGAGGTGAGCATGCCCAACATCAGAGTCGTGGAAGCTTCTCGCTTAGGTGTCTTGTGAGCATCCCGAGATGAATTAGCTCAAGCTGCACCGAGCAGGGTCTCTTTAGGGCGGCCCGGCGTAGATGTGGAGTTCAGCGAGCGTGTCAGCGGGCAGCTTGTGGAAGACGGATACACAGGGATCCTCTAGAGAACTGGTCCAAGATAAATGGACGAGACGCTGAGGTTCCTTTGGTGCGTGTTTGGGGGACTGGAGGTCCCAACTCCAGGTGGTGCTAAGGAGAATCTGAGAAAGGTGGAAGCCACGTACAAACCAGGAACGTGAACGTGTTAAACTGAATTTTTATCACTGCCCGTTCCTTCTCCTAAACTCTTCCAGTCGTGATATCTTGCGACACAGAACAAAACTTGTCAGTTAAGCCTTGACAGGGTCAGGGCCAAGGCTTTCTCACCCTGAATGAGAGATATTTTTTTTTTTTTTTTATTTTTTGACAGCAAACTGTTAATTCCCCACAGGGAAGCTGGAAACCAGCTGTTAATTCTGATTCAGTGCTCGGAGTGGTGATGAACAATTTCAGAGCGCTCTTAAGACCGTGCTTTCATGGAGCAGGCCTGAGTTTAGTGGGTGGGGGAGGTGGGAGGAGGACCAGGAGCAGAGTCACGAACCTGTGGTTCAGTCTCCCTGGTAAGGATTTGAGACAAACGCAATAGCAGAAGCATTTTGCTTTCTAGTGGAGATATTGGTGTTAAATTCTTGGGGATAGGAGTCAAACTCCTCCGGATTCAGCAGGCCTGCTTTATGCAGCTGAAAGTAAAACCTGGCCCATCTTTTTGAGGGAGAAAGCTATTAATTCAGGGGATTTATTGGAAGGGGACAGGTACACCGAAACGCATCTCAGCGCTTCAAGGAAAAAGCATGGAAAACAACCACGGAGACGGACGGAAAGGAAAGCGTTAGTAATTCTTGACAATTAATTCTGCCACACACAGACAGACGGAGCCTCCCTCCCTCCTTGCTGAGGTGTCAAGAGCGGCGGGAGGCGAACAGTCAACGCTACAGATCCGTCTCTCCTGCCCTCACCATACAGTGTTCGGGAAAGCTCTGAGGCAGCTTCAACTTTATTAATTATGGGTTAATGCCCTGGGGAGAGAACATGCTCTCTTGGATGCGCTTCTGAAGCAGGCGGCTTTGAGGGAAACTGCAGACAACAATCTGGGAGGCAATTTGTTCCTTTTTAAAGGTTTTTGTTTGTTTAGGGGTTTTGGTTTGTTGGGGTTTTTTTGGGGTTTTGTTTGTTTTTGTTTTTTTTTTTTTAAAAGTTGCTGAAACGTGAGAGGTAGCTGAACCCAGCTATGAAGTGCAGGAGCAGCTGTAGCAGCAGCAAATGCTTTGGGGTTGTTTGTTTTTTTTCTCTCCTTTGCTGTAGAAACCTGTAACTCAATTCCCTAGAGAATTCTCTCCTGGGGGGGAAAGCAGCTAAAAAGCTCCTTGTTTTAAAGCCTGGAGCTCACCCTCCTCACAGAAGCGACTTTGAAGCAGAGACCGGCCTCTCGTTAACCCTTTTCTGGGACTCCGCCGTGTCACAAGCTACGCGCTGAAGAAGGGGAAGATTTGGGACACTTTGCTCCTGAATTCGGAGCTCCGGGCACGGCGCAAACGAGAGACAAAGACAAAACAAGCAGGACTTAAGCGGAACCCAGCAATCTCTGCCGGACCCATCTTCCAGAGGCTGGGAACGGCCATGGCTCAACGGAGTTGGTGGCCAAGGAGTCGCATCCATTTGGACCAAGATTTTTTTTTCGCTTCTAAAAGCAGGGAAAGAGAGCAAACGGAGCGGGGGGGGGGGGGGGGGGGAGCTGCACAAGAGCTGGCTCAGCGAGCCACCAGGAAGGCAGGGGGGGACCTGGTGGGGAAGGTGGGGTGGGAGGGGGTGGGGGGTGGTGGTCCTTACCGTGGCATCTTCGCCGGCGCAGTGGCTGATGACTCGCTGCCCCCCCGGGTGCCTGTTTGCCCACTTGGTGACATTGTACACCTTGCGCTCTATCACCAGCCACTTGTCCGTCCTCAGGTTGTGCTTCTGGATCTCCTCCCAGGTGTAGAAGCGGATCTGCGCCTCCGGCTCCCCTCCTTGCTCGCCCCCTTTCCCCATGGGGCCACTTGCTGCTTTGTCTTCTAGCCCAAAGGCGGGGGCGGGGAGGCGGGACGGGACCTTTCCCTGCGCTTCTGAGGGATGTGTCGGGTGGGGGGAAGAGCTTTTCTTGGGTGATTTAACTCAGCTGATCCCCTCTCCTCTCCCTTTCCCTTCCTTCATGCCCTCCCTTCCCTTTGTCTCCCTTGCGATCCCTCCGCTCCCCTCCCTTGCTCGGAAGTGCCCCCTAGGCTGGTTTTCCCCGGACTGATGCGCTCTCTCCTCGCACACAGCCCTGTTTTGTGGGAAGCTCGGCCCCTTCCACCCCCCCACCCCCCCCCCAGCACCCTCCTCCCCCCCCCCGCCAGCATCCTCCCCCCAGCACCCTCCTCCTCCCTCCCCAGCATCCTCCCCCCAGCACCCTCCTCCTCCCCCCCCCCAGCATCCTCCCCCCAGCACCCTCCTCCTCCCCCCCCCCCAGCATCCCCCCCCCCAGCACCCTCCCCCCCCTCCTCCCCCCCAGCATCCTCCTCCATTCAGCCCCCGGTGAGGTTTCCAGCGGGATCACCAGAGCTCCCGCACCAATCCCGGCGCTCCCGCCGCCCCGCCGGCCCCGGCCATTGGCCCCTCCGCGATCTTTCGAAGCCCAAAGCCGGGCCCGGCCGCCCGCTGCCCCCCCCCGCCCCCCCCCCCCCCCACCTCGGCTCCTCCGCGGGGGCGGTGGGACGGGAGGTGCGGGCACCCCTCTCCTCTCCTCCCTCTCTTATTATCTTTTCCTCGGGGTTTTGGCTCCCGCTTTAAAAAACTCCCCCCCTTTTTTTTCCCTTTTCTTTTTTTCTCCCCCCCCCCTTTTTTTCCCTTTCCCCCTTTCTTTTTCCTCTCTATTTTTCCCTTTTTCCCCTTTTTTGCCCTTTTTCCTTTTTTTCTCCTTCCCTCCTTTTTTTTATTCCCCCTTTTTTTTCGTTTCCCCCCATTTTTTCCTTTATTTCCCTTTTTTCTTTTTTCATTTCCCCCCTTATTTTTTACTCTTTTCTCTTTCCTCCCCTTTCCTCCCCTTTCCTCCCCTTTCCCCCGCCTTTCCCCCCCCTTTCCCCCTTTTTTTCTATTTTCCTTTTTCCCCCTCTTTTTTCCTTCCCCCTTTTTTCCCTCCTTTTTTTCCTTTATTCTCTTTTTTCCTTCCCCACTCTTCTCTTTCCCCCTGAATCTCACTTTACTTCTTAGCAGCAGACTTAAAAAGGAGATTTTTTTTTTTTATATATATATATATTCTGCCTGTAACTAGCATTGTTTTGCTCTATTTTGTCATGCTGAATTACGGACTCAACGGCTGTCAGACTTAACAGTTTTCTCCCGTCACTGGAGCGCTGTTTGACAGCAGGCTCCGCCGGAGATCTCCTGCTTAGGGCGATGTTTTTCTGGACGGGTGGGACAGTGCCATCTTTTCTTTGCCGTGGGGCACTTTCTGTACAAAATAATCCCCGTCGTTATGTTGTGCAAGGTGTTGTGGTGCAAGGGCGAAGGCAATGGCAGAGCGTGTTCGCCACCGTCTTTCTCATGTCCGAGGGTATCCGTGGCCGCTCTTGCAGGGCAAGGCAGTTGTGACCCACGGCTTTCCTGGTGATAAGTGTCTTTTCTTGTCCCCATCTTGCGTTAATAAGTGGAAGCCTTATTAACGCTTTCTGCAGAAGTTGGCTGATTCTAAGCAGGTATCACATGAAATGCTTTAGGGTACAGACAGCACTCCCTGAGTTACAGCATTCTGGTTTATGATCAAATCTTAGGGTTGGAGCAACTCTGGCTTCCAGTACCTCAGACCTTGATTTGTCTCGTCTTTCAACAGCGCTGTGTTCTGCCCCGGTCTGGAAAAGCGGGGGAAGCAACCCCCATGGTTAACCATCAGCCGTTTTCGTTCCCAGTGCTTATTTGCTCTCTAGCCAAGGATGGTATCTTGTTGCTGAAGGACAAGAGACCACCTCCTGCAGCGAAGGCGAGAAGTGCCTTCACTCCTGGTGCTTATTGTCCTCTCTCCAGCCCCAGCCGTGGCTCAGAGCAGGCGCAGACAAGGGCGCTCCGGTCTTGCCTGCTGCCACTTGCCAGACAAGAGAAAAATATCTGAAAAATTCTTGCTCCTCTCCTTTTCTCTACCCGTGCTCCCTACCCGGGCAACAGGGCCGGAGAGAGGAGTGAAACAACGTACCCCACGTCTGTATCACCGAGAATCACTTTTTGCCCTAGGTTTCCTCTGTTTCTGCCTGGTTGTAGGGCTGCTCAAGGACTTCAGCCCATTAAACAGCCTTTTCCTGTGGTGTGGGGTGAGGAAAGTCAGAAATGAAAGGAATGTTTTCCTAAGACTTGCTGGTTTTATTTAGTTTGGTTCAAAATAGACCTCTGACAAGGCTAATCAGAAGCGCCAGCAAGGCACGGCATTAAGGTGGAGATGAAGCTCGTTGCCTGTGATGAGGGGAAAGTTTTCCATGACACTTTCTGTGCCGAGTTCTTTGAGTTTCAGGATTTTTAACCCCGCGCGTGCGCCTGCTTAGCATGTTGGATGCTTTAACCTTTGTAATGCTCGGGGCGTTCCCTTTGTATCCTGCCTTTCCTCATGGTGCCACACACCCGGAGGCTGCTGTCCTGGGGCTTTTCCTGTGGTACCCAAGTGCCCTTATCCTCAGGGCCTTGCGCAGATGCATTCTGATGCGTTCTTCTGTCTGATATGTCCAGTTTCTCCAAAAAATGGATTACCAGGGGTAAGCGAATCATCCTTTATTACCCAATTTTTTTTGTTTCCCTTTGTCCTGTAGCTTTTAGTTTATAACCTTAGAGCCTAGTGGATAAAACAGTAGATGAATCATTGACATGGCCAATAACTGCTGTATGTTACATCTGCATTTCCTGCAGACCATGCAATTCCTGCACCTCATCAAGTGCGCTCCGGTCGGTGCTAACATCATCCCAGGCGGGAGCACCCAGTAATGAGTTTAAGTGGCTTTTGGTGAAAACTCTCATTACTGTTGGAAAACTGCTCTGTGGGCTCCCTGCCCCACTGGAGAGGGCGGCCAGAAGACGACAGTTGTCTGGAAGACCGTATTGCTTTTGTTCCTGGCTGGTCACCAGAAAGGTGGTTTTCCTGCTCTCTTTTTTTTTTTTTTTCCTGTCTTTCTCTCCTTGTCTTGGTTGTGGGTTTTTTGTTTTGTTTTTATTTGTTTTTTTTGTTTTGTTTTGAGTTGGGTTTTCTGGTTGCTTTTGTCCTCGATAAAATAGCTTTGAGGTCCATGCATGCCATAAATTGCGGATTCAGCCGATAAAAAAAAAAAATTGTGTATATAAGCCTGTCTCAGCCTTCTTTGTGCATCGTCCTTTGCGAAATCATCCTATAAGCAAAATGAATCCGTGATGGTTTATAGGAAGAAACCTTGTCTACAGGGATGCAGTGTTAAAGTTGTACTTAAAGAACTCCAAATGCAATGAAGTGAGAAATTTTATCTAAAGAAACATAAACACTTCCAGCAGTTAAAGTTACGGACCCTTGTCGTGAACATACAGCCTTGCCTTTTTTTTTTCCCCCCAGGTCGTCATTTCTCCACCTTTGCATTCTATAGATCTTTTTACAAGACAGCACAATCAAGGAAGGTGAACAGAAGGAGGTAGAGTAGGTAACACGGCAGGATATTTTTAATTTAGGTGCAACTCTGAGACACCTCTAATTTATTTTTTCTTCGATCCTGTTGCATGATGTATCTATTGATACTCTGCTGCTCTGGTTGTTAAGGTAGTCTTTTTGCTCTGCACTATTTGAATTTCCAGTCTACAGCTCTGAAGCAAGGGCTCTAACTATGAAAGTCAGCCTCTTCTAAGCTCTGTTTGTTAAGAAATACCGTGGTACCGTCCCCACACCAGAGCTTGGCTCGTGTCAGTCTCTGTGCTGCTCTGGTGGAGGAGAAGGAGGAGAGCGCCGCTTCCAGCTGCGAGATTCCACGTGTAGAAGAAAATCCCGAGGGAAATCAGGCTGGCTGTCAAATCTCCATTGACTGGCTCTGCGGGGCAATAAACGGCTGCTTTGATTTGTTATCCCAGTGAGAGGTCCATGGCTAGTGAATTTAAACTCCTGTGCTGTAGGTGTTTTTCCCAGTCATCTTTGTGGAACCCCTACGCGGTGGTTCATGGACTCCCAGCAGCCCGCAGTCCTCAGTTTGAAAATCATTGCATATAAAGGTCTATTATTGTTTCTCAGCTGTAATTTCAGCAAGTTTGCTGATGATACCAAGCTGGGAGGGGTGGCCGACACTCCAGAGGGCCGTGCTGCCATCCAGCGTGACCTGGACAGGCTGGAGAGCTGGGCAGAGAAGAACCAAATGAGGTTCAACAAAAGCAAGTGCAAGGTCCTGCACCTGGGGAGGAAGAATGCCAAGCACCAGTATAGGTTAGGGGCGGACATGCTGGGAAGCAGCTCTGAGGAGAAGGACCTGGGGGTCCTGGTTGACAGCAAATTATCCATGAGCCAGCAGTGTGCCCTTGTCGCCAAGAAGGCCAATGGCATCCTGGGCTGCACAGGGAAGAGTGTGGCCAGTAGGTCGAGGGAGGTCATTCTCCCCCTCTACTCTGCACTGGTGAGGCCACACCTGGAGTACTGTGTCCAGTTTTGGGCTCCCCAGTTCAAGAGGGACAGGGAACTACTGGAGCGAGTCCAGCGAAGGGCAACCAAGATGATTATGGGACTGGAGCATCTCCCTTATGAGGAAAGGCTGAAAGAGCTGGGACTCTTTAGCCTGGAGAAGAGAAGGCTGAGGGGGAACCTGATTAATGTTTACAAGTATCTAAAGGGTGGGTTGAAGGAGGACGGAGCCAGGCTCTTTTCAATGGTTCCCAGTAACGGGACAAGGGGCAACGGGCACAAGCTAGAACATAGGAAGTTCCGTTCAAATACACGGAAAAACTTCTTTACGGTGAGGGTGACAGAGCACTGGAACAGGCTGCCCAGGGAGGGTGTGGAGTCCCCTTCTCTGGAGATTTTCAAGACTCGCCTGGATGCAGCCCTGAGGGATGTGCTCTGGGCAATCCTGCTCTAGCAGGGGAGTTGGACTAGATGATCTCTAGAGGTCCCTTCCAACTCTGAAGATTCCGTGATTCCGTAATTTATAGCGTATCTATTGGATGATGTGAATTACTTTAACTTTTCCAGTTCTGGTAGTAGTTCAGAACAAAGACCCAGCAGCACCCCTTGCTCTGTTGATTCTGCAGAGTAGAATCACGTACAACTGCAAATTGGTGAATCCCGGTGATTTCCCTGTTAATAGCGGCTGAAGATCTGGTCCTCGAGTTTCGGTGACTGTGCCGTGAGGGACAGCAGATCCGCTTTGAGCCAGGAGGTTGTACTGTAGAGGTCCTTTGCAAACCACATTACTTTATAATTATATACAGAAGATGACTGCAAAGCTGAAGAACATAGAGATGCCCAAGAAGATGGAGAGGGCCACTGGGCAGCGCAGAGAAAGGAGTAAGAAAACATACTGGAATTGATTATTTTAGGATGCACCTCTTCAAGCTTCACTAATGATGTTTTACTCTTAGAAAGAGGGGGGGATCCACGGCAAAGCCAGATTTTTTGAAAGGAAATTAATTTCCAAATTCATGAAAGATTTTAACGTGTTCTGTGTCCTAACTGAAGGTTGCGCCCTCGCTGTCCACAACGGGTCGAAAGCCGTGACTTCTTTTGACACGTAGAGATAAAGATAGGTATTATTGGTAGCCCGCAGTATTATCTGGTGGTCAGAGTCCGCCAGGTGGCTGCTCCGCAGCAGGAATGTGTTAGTGCTATTGAAATTGGTGGTTACTGTGTATACAAAAAGCTTTATCAATCAGTCCATGGGAGTTCATAGTGCAGATCCGATGACTTTAAGCAGTGGATAATCAACGCAGGGCTGGCTACATACACAAACGCTGGGCTTGAATGGTATGTTTGCCCGAGCAAGTCATCTCTCCTGAGAAACGAACTGGTAAGGAGGTGGGGACACTTTGGAATCGGCTCTTGTACCTGTGAAATGGGCATAAACGTAAAGTCTGCACGCTGAACTCCTCATCTGGGTGTTTCACATAGATAATTGTGTAAGAAGGTAATGATGAGTCGTTGAAAGGTGCCTATTAAAAAAAAATAATAAATAATCCAGGGCTATCACCCCATCATTTTCTTGCAGCGCAGGCTGTCACGCTGTCAAGGCTTTCCATGGCACTTGTTCCGAGGTTTTGTTTGGCTCCTGGAGCGCAAACCAGCCACGGCAATGGGAGGAGAACAGACTCTCTTCTGTGGCCAAGTAGGTGAAAGGCTGCGTTTGTTGCCCGGTGTAGCTTTAACAGCACAAAGAGCTTGTGTAAGGGACATAAAAGCCCTGAGTTTAATTGGGCAGTCACGAGATGGGGGGGGGGGGGCGAAAAACGTGAGAAATGGCAAAGAAAGCACGGAAAAGGGGATATAGAGAAGCGCAAAGCGGAAGGGTTTTTATAGGGGGCATAGATAGAAGGGGTATGTCTGCTCTTCAGGGTAATATAGAAAAGCGTAAGCTAATGAGTAAGTGAAGGGCATCTTGCTGGGTTAGCGGAGAACAGGGTAAAATGAGGGCAAATTGGTAGTTCAGGTGTCTTTCTGCCGTGTCACGCATTGATTTGTTAATGTAAAAGAAAGAAACTGAGACCCTGAGAGAAGTATTTTAGACATGTACTAGAAATCACAACTTTTGAGTTTGTTGTCCCATCCCTTGATAGCGTTTTATGTCGAAGTTGGTAAGATCAGATAAGATGTTTTTAATCTGCCTTTTAGAGAGGAATAGAGTCTCCAGTAATACCTGGAGGATGATTTTGATAGCAGCACCCAGCATGTGGAAATGCACTGCAGCTGTGCAGTGGTCCTCAGGGATGCGGGGAATATCCTCCTTCTCCCCAGTTTAATAAGCCGGAGATCCATCAGTGGCCACCTGGTAGGGCTGGCTGGCTGACTCCATGGCACGTGGTGGGCAGAGGAGGCAAGCAGGAGAGAGTGGTGGGCAAAGGAAGGAAGGGAGCAGCGGGAAGGACATGGAGCAGGGATGTGAAGGGGAAAGAGGAGGCAGGAACTGAGGACATTGAGAGAAAAATAGAGTGAAGATCCAATTTAGCCGCATCGTTAGACTTTTAGCTACCTTCAGTTACTCTGCCAAGGAAAAAATACACGTAAAGAGAGAAAGGACCTCAGGCTTTCCCTCCCTTTCACTAAAAGGAAAGGCTGAGGAGGTCAGAGCTTGGGTTGAGATGGTGAATAATAAATTCAAACACAGTGGGGAACAGCTAAATGACATCCTGACTGGGGAAAGGGATGCTGGAGCATGGAGCCTGAGGTGAGGGAACCCAACGGCTGGGTAGGGATGCCGTTGCCGCATCCCTTCAACAACAAAAGTAAACATCCCTTAGGAGCAGACACCAAACTCTTCCTTCTGTCTCTTCCCTGAAACAGATTTCTAGTGCTTGAGCAGCAATCAGCTAATGGCTCTGAGGAGGCAACACCCTTGGCCATCACCGTGCAGAACAGATGGGTGCATGAGGGATGACGCGGTTCTGCATATCACCAAGAGAGAAGATTCTGCACCAGAGGAAGCTGATTCAAGCAGAAGGATACCCCAAGACACTGAAGTAACAAGCAGTAATTTATCCAAAGGTAAGCAATAACTACTGTGTACTTCACTGGGTGAAGAATGGATCCTTGGCCCGGCTTTCAGGATGGAGTATTCTTCCCCTGAAGAAAGAAAAAACAATAATCAGTTCCATACATGGCTGCACTTTCTTTGAAATCTCAACATTTACGTGTACCCACAAGGAAAACTCCATTTGCCTTTTTCAAGCGAAGGGAAAGACCTTTTTTCTTCATGTGAATATTTAAAACGGGGATCCCAGGCTACAATAAAATATCTCAACCTCTTTTTTTTCTCTCCGGATCTTGGGAAGAGTGCTTCCATTTTCAAAACCATTTATACGTTGTTCTTAGGTCAATATGAAGCCCTTAAGAAAACTGGCTCATTAATAACACTGTGCTCCCAGTTCAGAGTTTAACTGTCCCTTACTAACACATCTGACTGCTGTTGTCCCCTCGTTGCCTTTTGTTCTTCTGCCAGCCACCAAGGAAGTTTTTTAAGAGCAGATACTTATACAGCGCTCTGTAAAACAGGGCTGTGGACAAGGCTTTTAGGTGTTAAAATATGAAACGAATAAATAATAATTCGAGAGTGATGGTTTCATACCAAACATAACAGTCTCTTATCCCCTTTGAAGTCCTGTTGTGTCTCCACATCACTCCTGGTAGAACCATTCTATTGCCACCCGTGTCCGTGAGATTCCTTACTGGACAAAAGGTTTGCGTAAATGTATTTCTTAACTTGGATGTTTAGTTCCAGGTGCCTGAAGACCGGGGATGTGGGAGTTTCAGGATGAAACGTGGGTACAGAATATGCAGCGTTAAAGCGCAAGAACCCCCCCTGAAAGATTTCCACTGTTGATCAACGCGTCGTGAGTCTCTCTGCAATTTTTTAGGCTACAAAAAGTTAAAATAAAAATCACGAAATTACTTGCTTATGAAGTGGAAGTACCCCCGTAGAGAGGAAATACCAGAACCGATTGATTTTTAGTCTAGGAGAGACCTGTAAAAAAAAAACCAGTAAGTATTTTCTAAGTCAAAACCTAGACAAATTAAACTTTCAAGGCACAACATTTTAGTAGTTAAGCAGAATATATACTAGGAATATTAATGCATTATCTTCAAGTCAAGGCTACACGCTTTTCAGAAGCACATGCTTTAATCAAACGCTGGTTACCGCGGCAAATAAATTATTTTCTGTTCCTCATCATACAGAGCATTAGACTATTAAAAGCCCCCTGACCTTTAGAAATCTGTGAAAAGGAAGAAACGTGAATTTCTTGGAGTCACTGTTAAATCTTCTTTAAATTTCCTTTGCTTGTAACTTTAATCGGAAAAACGTCTGTTGGAAAACGTAGGTTTTGATCTAATTCTTTTCAGGTATTCTGCGTAGTGTTGGTCATTTTGCTTCCTCTGCTCTCATACGTAGCTCATGATCATGTTGAACCTAATGAGGTTCAACGAAAACAAGTGCAAGGTCCTGCACCTGGGGAGGAAGAATGCTAAGCACCAGTATAGGTTAGGGGTGGACCTGCTGGGAACTAGTTCTGAGGAGAAGGACCTGGGGGTCCTGGTAGACAGTAAATTATCCATGAGCCAACAATGTGCCCTTGTTGCCAAAAAGGCCAATGGAATCCTGGGCTGCATAGGGAAGACTGTGGCCAGTAGGTCGAAGGAGGTCATTCTCCCCCTCTACTCTGCACTGGTGAGGCCACACCTGGAATACTGCGTCCAGTTTTGGGCTCCCCAGTTCAAGAGGGACAGGGAACTACTGGAGCGAGTCCAGCGAAGGGCAACTAAGATGATTGAGGGACTGGAGCATCTCCCTTATGAGGAAAGGCTAAAAGAGCTGGGACTCTTTAGCCTGGAGAAGAGAAGGCTGAGGGGGGACCTTATTATGGCATACAAGTATCTAAAGGGTGGGTTTAAGGAGGACGGAGCCAGGCTCTTT
This sequence comes from Larus michahellis, assembly GCF_964199755.1. Lineage (NCBI taxonomy): Eukaryota > Metazoa > Chordata > Aves > Charadriiformes > Laridae > Larus > Larus michahellis. Next base: position 92,033,379 of record NC_133899.1, on the reverse strand, counting down.
TCAATGGTTCCCAGTAACGGGACGAGGGGCAACGGGCACAGGTTGGAACATAGGAAGTTCCGTTCAAATACACGGAAAAACTTCTTTACGGTGAGGGTGACAGAGCACTGGAACAGGCTGCCCAGGGAGGGTGTGGAGTCCCCTTCTCTGGAGATTTTCAAGACTCGCCTGGATGCAGCCCTGAGGGATGTGCTTTAGGCAATCCTGCTCTAGCAGGGGAGTTGGACTAGATGATCTCTAGAGGTCCCTTCCAACTCTGAAGATTCTGTGATTCCGTGATCATGTGCTACTAGAGGTGGCTAGTTAAGTTGATATATTTAAAACGAAGACAAAATGCCATCAAAGATGTGTTTGATATTTTTTTACTCTGACATATCTTGAGTTGGTGACGCTTTTTCCAGTCATGGGAGAGTGGCTGAGAGCCGACTGACTTTACAAGGCAACCCACCAACAAACAAACAGAAATTCCCTTTGTGCTGCCATCGCTGGCATGAATTTCTCATTCCGCAGTGGATCTTGGGTTGGCCGTGTGGGATTATCAGGGTCAGGGCACAAACTGGTCCGGATGCCAAGGAAGCAGAGTACATAATCCCATTCGTTTAGCAGAGAAAGCAGCGGACGTTGCACGTACCCATCAGGGCAAGAATAAGGAGAAAAAAAGCTCCGTTCTTGCCGCTGCCTTGTCAGTCTAGTCTCATCTGTAATAAGTTGTAATTACAAGTCCATCCTACGATGGACAATTCCGCTTTGAAACGTGAAAAACTCTAAACAATCACTGCCTTGCTCCCTCAGTTACTGATCTTAATTTTCACCTTCTGGAGGACAAAAGAATATGCTCATTTTAATCTCCACCAACCCAGCCCTTACGGATAGTGATTCCTGGTTGCTTTTTCTGGCAAGACGTGAACTCCTCCCAAATCCCAGTCTTCCTCTGCTAGTCCGCACTAGCATGTATTCATTCTTTCCCTCTTGGATGGTTTTTGCATCTAAGTTCTAACAGTCAGTTGTTAGGGCAGAGTACTGGAGGAATTACTCCACGCAGTTAACGTGGGCTGAAGAAAAACTGTTTATATGCAAAGAAAAAAATAATTTTTTGTCGGTACGAAGCGTTAGCAGTTCACACAAGTAGCGCTAGGTACAATACTAGCTCATTTAATCCAAATTATTCAACTATTACAGCTCATTCCCAATAATGCGATGGTCGACAAGAATAAAGGAACGATTTTTCCAGTATCTACCCCTTTTTCTGATGTTATTTTAATCCTTCCAATGCACCTGCCCAAGCCTGGTGCGGGAGTGGTGTTACAGTGAGCTCTCCACAGTTCCAGGCTCTTCCCTGTGAGGAGTATGATGCTGAAATTGGTGGTTTCCTCCTGTGTTTGCTTCACCAGCGTAGGCGTTTTAATTGCACTGGCGACCAAGCCTGCCTCTTGTAAATCTTCACACGGCAATCCCCACGCAGCCTGTATCCCAAGCTTTTCTTGGGCTGAACAAAAGCCCAAGGGCTGATTCTTCTTGTTAGACTTTGCCATTTTAAACCGGGTTTTTTTCAGCATATTAGTTTTCTTTTAAAATCTCCTATTTTCTGTGGGTTCAGCCCTCACCACCGATTGTTGTAACTCATTTTCCCCTGCTTTGAGATGGCAAAATAAAGGCTGCCATCCTTGCAGTCCATCTCTTCTGTTTCTTTTTATTACTGGTCTGGTCACCAGCTGCCTGGGTACATAGTGATCCCCCATCGCCCAGGTCACTCAGGTGTTTGAAAGTATGTTACAACCAAATCATGGTGGTGATGTAAGGAGTTTTAATATATTTTCTCTGTTTTTTGACGATCTCTAGTCACCTAGGATGCTCAGAATGAATTGCGGCCAGATCAGAAGATTGAGTGAAAGAGCATCTCTTATCTCCCCTCGGATTTTCGGTGAGCCTCAATAGCTTAGGGAGCTGGGTCACAGCTAGATCGTGACAATAAGGAGAAATGGAGACGGGAGCAGTGGAGGTAAAAGAGCCAGAACACTAAGAAGAAGAAATGCTGTTGGAAGAGGTCTGGCTTTACCCAGTTCATTGTCTTCCAGCAAAGATTGACTCTTTGTTAATGCCACCGGTTGCAGCAGGATGCTCAGCAGTGTGTAAGGGCAGCTGGGTTTCCCTTGCGGTCTTTATCACAAAGACATCCTTCTTGCCTCTCCGAGACCCGCTGAGACCCTGCGTATGGCAACGGCAGGAGAACCAACCACTGCGGACAACTGGCAGCTTGTAGCCAGACACGGAAACCTCCACTGCTTGGGAGGGCGATGATTCAAGTAGCCTCCACAATGTCATATCTCAGGCTGAATTGTCTACTGAGGGGAAAAGAAACAGAGCCACAGATTTTATATCAGAAGAAGCTTTGTAAGTAATTCCAAGGACTGTTGTGTAATTTTGCCGGGGAGAATCCGTTAACGAGGTGTGAACATCCCTTATAGCTTCTGGTCCTGCTGAAATCAGAGGAGGCATATGAGGGGAACAAGACCGCAGTTTATCAAGCTCAGTGATGCGTTTTGGCTACTGTTCAGACCCCTTAAAACAGGTTTCCGAAGGTTTTACTTGTGTAGGAAGTTAGACTTTTTTTTTTTTTTTATGTGGTATATGAGTAAAAGAAAACTGACCAGTGACTCCCTGTATTCATGATGAAAAATCAGCTAAAATTTAGGATAACTGTTCTTTTGTGCAATAGATAATCAGAAAAAAATAGAAATCGAAATAATTACTGCACCGTTCCGAATGTGATGGTTACATTTAAAAAGACGCTAAACATAATTTATTAATGTCTTTTCTGTTTATGTTTGTGAGATGGTCAGCAGTCAACATACAAAGTAACTTCATTTTTGCTGAGATCAGGAGAGAGCCTTGTCTTTCATGGACGACGGTGCAAATGTGCAGAAGCAGGGGTGCCGCACTCAATGCAGTAGCTGCAGCATTGCTAAAGGGAAGGGAATAAAAGGTGTTCGATCCAGTGTTTTGCAGGCATAGAATTCCAAGCTAGAAAGATGGGAGGTGGCAATCGGGTGATGTTCAGAGCAAGAAGGGATGCAGTCTGGTGGGTCTTCGTTTCTATGGTTACCTTCAACCGGAATTGCTGTAACTAGGTCAGATCGGAAGGTGTGAGTGAAAACAAAGAAATTGGGAATCCGTAATGAGGGTTCAGAGAGAAGACTGTTGCTGCTGGGGAAAGCAAGAAGGGAGCTGGATGCGGAGAGAGGCATTTTAATGTACATTTGAAATGTATACGTATGATGTATGAAGTCCCGCACAGAGGGATCTGTGTTTTAGCATCATTCGCTCTTCTAGCATTATTCAGCACCCTATTGTATGAAGAATCAGCCGCAGACCGCCATCAAGCAGACAGATAATGTGATATACCTGCCGTGACACCATTCCTCCCACTGGCTGCACGTCCTGGCAGAAGCTGTAGAGATGGAAGAGCGCAAGGATTTTGCTGGAAAGGGGAAACAAACCCAAGGGGAGGGAAGATGAGGCATCCTCAGTCCAGAAATGAGGAGAAACAGGTTGTAAAAGTGATCTGAAAAGAAGCAGCTTGGGTGCGGATTGCACTGCAGAGCCTACGCGCCGTTCCTCCATTGATGTCTTGGGTCCTTGGCCTTTTCTGCTTGCTCCAAACCCTAAATCTGGTTCATGATATAATTTTCCAGGCTGTGTCTTTATCTGGCATATAACATGGACCACCACGCCTCTGTCCTTTCCATCCAGGACCAGCCGCTTGGTGTGTTGGTCCCTTTCCCACGTTTCTTACCTCCCCAGCGCAGGACGTTTTGCTGGGCGTTTACTGGTGCTGAGCTCTGTGATGTTGGATTCAAACTTGAAAAGGGCAGATTTAGCTTAGATATTGGGAAGAAATTCTTGGCTGTGAGGGTGGTGAGCCCCTGGCCCAGGTTGCCCAGAGAAGCTGTGGCTGCCCCATCCCTGGAGGGGTTCAAGGCCAGGTTGGACGGGGCTTGGAGCAACCTGGGCTGGTGGGAGGTGTCCCTGCCCAGGGCAGGGGGTTGGAACTGGATGGGCTTTAAGGTCCCTTCCAACCCAAACTGTTCTGTGATTCCATGTCCTCATCAGCCTGCCCCCTCTTTCCTACCTTCCGGCGCCCCAACTGCTGCCCCCAGTTTGATACCATCAGCAAATCTATATAAAGGTGCGTTTATCCCATTCCCCTGGTTGGAAGGTGAGGCATTTAAATAGTCCTGGCACCAGTGTCGATGCTTTGAGGAATGCATCTTGTAACCAGCTACTTTTTGAGGGAGACAAGATGATGAGGTCTATAGGGAGCCCTCAAATATGCCCGAAATAATTCCATCCTGTGCCTATGGCTGCACCAATGGGATGTCACGGCCTGTAACTTATCACGTCCGGAGATGCCAGGCAGCTGCCTGTTGCGGGGGCCCCGATTTTCCTCCTTTTCAGTGATTTCCATCACCAAACCGCAGCCCAGCCGCATCCCCGGGGGACGCCGCATCCCCGGGAGCGCGGCGGCCCCTCTGCCATCGCCTCCGGCCCCGCCGGGGGGGGGCGGGCGCAAGGCGAGCGGGGCCCAATGGGCGTGGGGGAATCGAGGGGAGGCGTGGCTTGGGGGCACCGGGAGCCAATGGGAGGGCGGGGTTTCGAGAGGGAGGGTGGGGAAGGAGCGCAAAGGGTCCGGCGCCGGGGGCCGAGCGGGGCCGAACCGGGCCGAGCGGAGCCGAACGGAGCCGAACCGAGCCGAGCGGAGCCGAACCGAGCCCAGTCATGGAGGACCCCGAGCCGGGTCGGCCGCTGCGGCGCTTCACCTGGGAGGAGATCCGGGAGCGGAGCGGGCGGGGGTCGCCGCCGCAGGAGCGCTGGCTGGTGATCGAGAGGAAGGTGTACGACATCAGCCACTTCTGCCGCCGGCACCCGGGGGGGTCCCGGGTCATCAGCCACTACGCCGGGCAGGACGCCACGGTGAGCGGCGGCGGGGGGGTGTCGGTCTCCGGCGGTGGGAGGGGGATGCTCGGGGCAGGGACAGGCCTGTGTTCCCCCCGCACCGGTGCTGCAGGCAGCGCCAGGGGTCCCGGGGGACTGGTTTTCCGAGGTAATATTTCTGAAGGAGTAGCTAAAACGTGTGGAAATAGGGTGTCCGCAGCGGGGCGTAAATCTGGGGGGAAAACCAACGATTTTTGCACGCTTGCAGTAAGTAGGAGTGCTCCTGTTTTTATACATGTGTAGCCACAGAACAGAACTGAACAGAAACTCCGAGGTATTGGTAGCGACACCGGTTGCGCGCAGATACACTTATTGTGAATAAGCACGAATAAGTATATGTAAGTATATATAAGCACGTGAATGAGTGCATTCAGCCTCCTCTAACTTTAAAAACCCAGCACGGTGTTTCCAAGCGATGGCACTAGTGCAGAACGTCGCTGAAAGACGCGTTTCAGTCTCCAAAGAAATATAATCATTCATGTCTGAATGCAAATGGCGATCGCGAAGCGGAGCAAGTGATGTTTGAATTGGCAGCAGGGCGTGGGGTGATTTTGGCAGTGTACTTCCTTCCTTTATCTGCTTATGCCTTTCACAAAAGAAAATGCATTTCTCCAAATATAGGTGTTTAGTCCCGAGGGCGCGTGTGGGGTGTTGAAGCTACCTGTAGGGTGGGCCAAGTTTCGTTGCAGTCTTGTCCCTGAGCAGAAAGGGTGGAAATTGGGATCTAGCGCTTTCCTTCACTTCCTCATATGCATGTAATGCAAAGCTGACAACAATAAGTGAATTTGCTCATACTTCACGAGGTCAGGGTGCGCACATGTGCATTTCTGAAGCCCTGCCGGCGTTGCGTGGTCAGAAGGGGGTCGGTCGCAGCGGCCGGCACATGGGGCTGAACACAGTTCGATGGTCGGATAACTGCATTATTCAGGCATTATCACCCGCGTCGCTGCTGGCTGCGACCGAACTGCTGACCGCTCAGGAACCCGAGCCAAGTAAATTCCAACTTTTCTAATAGTTTTGTCCTGTAAATGGGAAGAATCAGGCTCCGCAAAAACAGGGGGGGAAAAAAAAAAAAAAGAGTAAAGAACACTTTTAGTGCGGTGAATGCCACTGGAGTGCTCTGATTTCTAGGAGGTGAAATCAGCGGTCCCTTAACCTCCATTTAGGATTGCACTGCCTCCATGGAAAGGATTGGTCTAAACCTGTGGTACCATCCTCCTCTGATCTGCCCACATACTCCTCCCCATGTTTTTCCCCCTCTTCCAATGAGAAAATGCAAACGTACCCTCCCCTCTCCTCTTTCCCTCCTTTATTCCCGTAAGGCTGAGCAGGGAGGATGCTCCCTCTGAAGTACAATGGCCCCGAGCTGGCAACATCAGCTGTTTTTTTTTTTTAACCCCTTTCTTGACTAGAGATCTTTTAAAAGGGCAATTTATTTTAAAAGCGTGCAACGATGTGCTAGTAATGGTAGCGCTGAACAGTGCGTAGTGCGGGAGGCTTCCACGCTGACGCACAGCGGGCAAATACTGTCTCAGACAAGGACAGGCATCCTTAGGCTGAGGGAGATCGTAAAGTATGTGTTAATTGGGACACCCGGGAGAGAAATATGCAAAAGGAGGTATATGGGAGATCTCCAGTAGGAAGTAGATGTCAAACTGCCATGTGTGCTCAGGGGCTTTGTAATCTAAATATAGTGATAGAATCTATAGTGATACCAATCATGAGTGATTTTTTTTCACCTGGCTGCCTGGTTTCCATGGAGATAGACATTACATTTAAATGAGAAAAGTAGCCGATTTCCCTACCAGGGATCTTTTGAAAGGTAAGGAGGGAAAAAAAGGCCTTTTCCGGGGGCTCTTCGGAAACATAGAGGGGAACCAGATAGGGAACAGGAGGCAGGGAGCAAGAAAACAAAGCTACTCTAGGAAGATGTAGCTTTGGGGGTTGCCAAGGAAGCACATTTGGAACAACCTGGGGCGTTTGAGAGGTTGGTGTGGGTCACCAGAAGCTGCCGTCCCCTCTGTGTGTCCTCCTTCTCCCATTATTTTTCCCACTTCGGCTAGTTAACATCTCTCCCTTCTCCCTAGTCAGGCTTTAATTTTAGGATATGGGGGCTGAGGAAAAATAAGGTGGAAGCTAAAGACAAAAGAGAGACAGAGTCGTTGAGGTGATGTATCTTGAGGTTCAACAGGATATGAAATTTTCAGATACAGAAGTAAGACGGGAGTGAGCCCATGTTTCTTGGTGACCTGTACTTAACAGCATCAAGACAGAAAACGATACAGAAAATTCAGCTTCAAATGGCCATTTACGGTGTGAAAAAAGCAGTGAGATTTGTGACAGTAAAATCTGGTTCAGCCAGCTCCATTAGTTGGGTTGACTTGACTTGACTCAGCTTTCTGTGGAGTCCAGGAAATATGAAATCATGAAATATATTTATTTTGCTGCCACCTGAACAATCGTTTTTCTTCAGCCTGTTCTTGTATCATCTGTATTTCAGGATCCTTTCATAGCATTTCATCTCGACAAGACGCTCGTAAGAAAGTACATGAGCCCACTCTTGATTGGGGAACTGGCACCAGATCAGCCCAGCTTTGAGCCCAGCAAGAATGTAAGTATCTTAAAAACTTGATATTTGGGTTGAAATAGTGCTGTTTAAGGTCTCTTACTGGCAGCCAGAAGTCCCTGTACATAAAGTTATAGGATCTTCTGAAATCACTGTGTCGGTTTGAAGCTTCCCCTTGACTTCATGTCGTTATTCGTAGTCTTAGTGAAGATTTGTCTCCAGGAGACCCTCAGTTTTTCCCTATTGCCACAGTAGCTCCTTGAGAGAGGGGGAACTGAGCTCCTCTTTGCGTTCCTGAGGCATTTTCAGACCAGCAGATACTCTCGGATCTCCCCACAGAAAAAGCTGGTAGAAGATTTCCGTGAGCTCCGTGCAACCGTCGAGAAGATGGGGCTTCTCAACCCCAACCGCATCTTTTTCATCCTGTATCTCTGCCACATCTTGCTGTTGGATGTTGCAGCCTGGCTCACCATCTGGTATTTTGGAGCATCCACGGTGCCTTTCCTCTTCTCCGCAGTGCTTCTGGGCACTGTCCAGGTAAGCAGCTGGGCAAAAAGAAGCCCCAGAAACACCAACATCCAGTCCTTTGAGACTTAGGTGCTCATTGCCCTAAGCACAGGAGAAATCTTATCTTTGTGGACTTCCCAAAATTCTGTTTCTCCCTGGATTCCACGGAAGGGGCAAAATTACAGCGTCACAACGCGCTTCTTTGGTAGAGCAGGTTTTGCCTTGCTTTTTCCTTCCCGTAGCCTGTCAAAGCTCTCCTTATTCCCAGCCTTCTTCGTACGATGAAAGCCATGCTACGCTTCTCGGGTCCCTTGTGCCAGAAGTCCAGGGCACTGTGCGGGGGCCAAGCCGCCGTGTTCCCATGGGAACTTCCAGCGAGTTAGAGGAGGGGGCAGAGCAGCTCTCAAAGCCCCAGCTATTCCTCCTGTGGCCAGATGATCCCCTTGGAATTACAAGTACTCGGAGGAGGCAGCAGCAAGCTGCTCCTTAAAGGAGACTTTGTTGCCTATTTCAGTGCAGTTTTGTAAGAGAAGAAATGCTGTTTCTCAGCTCCGTGACTTCTCTTTTTTCATTATTTTTTTTTTTTTATTTTTCTTCCTTCCTCATGAAAACGACTGTCTGGGGCTAGAAGTCATTAGGCAAAGTCTGGACTGCGCTGCTTTGTAGTGAAAGAGAAGTGTTTGGATTGGGTCTCAGTAGGAAATGCTCTCGCTGTCCAGGGGTATGTTGCGAGGAGCGTGGGAGTGGGAGAAGAGAAAGCCCTTGTCAGAGGCAGAGCCTCCTGACTCCTCTTTTTCCCCCAGCAGCACTGTTGTGGTTTTGTGTTTTTTAATTCCAGGCACAGGCTGGCTGGCTCCAGCACGATTTTGGACACCTTTCTGTCTTTAGCAAGTCCAAATGGAACCACTGGGTGCACAAGTTCGTGATCGGCCATCTGAAGGTGGGCATTCAGCGCTGAGAGGGACTGCCAGAGCCTTGCCCGTGATGCTCTGCAGTCAAAACCAGTCTCAGTGTAAGAAGAGAGCAAATGCAAGGAGCTACTGGGGAGGGAGGACTGCGGGCAGAAGGTGCAACTTCGTTACGGCACTCTCTTCTCGCCCTCTTCCTGCAGGGAGCACCAGCCAGCTGGTGGAACCACCTCCACTTCCAACACCACGCTAAACCCAACTGCTTCCGAAAGGACCCTGACGTTAACATGCATCCCTTATTTTTCGCTTTGGGAAAAACGCTCTCTGTAGAGGTGAGACCTGGTGGAGGCTGGGAGGTCGCAGCATTACCATTCAAATTTGGAAAGCTGCAGAGGGCTCGGAGACTGGTGACCAGTTGGGTTGGTCAGTGAGTTGTCTCCGTAATCCAGGAATTTAGAGAAGGCGCAGCTTGGCATTAGGGGCCTTTGAAAGCAAGAAGGAAAAAGATCCTGGTGCGTCACTAGCTTCCATATACTAAACATTGCAGCAGGTGTTTTAATGTTTTTTTGCCCAAATACAATCTTGCTGTGGGTTGAAATTTTCCAAATTTATTCTGAAGGTTTAAAACAACCCACCAAAGCTGCTTCTGTAGGATGGGAAGTACCTCCGGAAAATGCTTTGGGTTCTTGCTGTTTTATATAGTGCTGCTTTGCCTCCCAGTAGTCCCTAATATTCCTTAGTAGCACTTCAATACTTCTGAGATTTTTGTGTTCTTAAAATTTCAACAGAAGTTATTTTTGCTATGTTTTAAAATAAGAATGAGATATTTATCACAAGCTCATATTTCTCTGATGAGAGACTTGCAGCTGTATGAGGCTAAGATTGCAAGTAGTTCTCCTTACCAAGATCAGCTTTGACTAATTTTAGCGTTTTGGGAAATGAAGCAGCGGTTGGCAAGCAAGGACTAACTGGAACGTTTACAATTACTGATCAAAGAAGGTATTTCAGCGGTCTCAGTCTGACGGTGGGTGTCAGACCGCGTCCCATCTGGAGTCCAGACCTATTTCTGGTACAACTCCGAAGTTAATTGAACCGGCTTTAGCATTTGCCGGTCCTTTAGAAAAATAGTTATGTAAATTCATAGTGTCAGCTGGCTTAAATGCTCTGATTTGCATTGAAGTTAAGGGAGGGCTGCTATTTGGAATTGGTTTGGACATGTACCGGGATATAATGGAGTTCCTCAAGGAAGTCGGTGACGTGATCTGTTATGCCTATGCAGTGAACGCTGAAAAATTAGCAGTCTCAGAGGGAGGATAATCTATTCACCCTTGTTCCTGGGGACACGGTTTAATGTCTAGATGCTCATTTCTCTGCTTTGGAGATTAATTGCAAGTAGGCGGGGAGTTCTACACACCTTTATTAATAATACCGTAGGTTTTCCTTTTTTTTTTCTGAAGCTGTATTGGCAGCAAACTGTTGCTCTCAGTGCCTCGTGTGGTTTTCGTTTTAAGTGGTGTTATGCGACGGTGCCCTCTGCAGGGAAAGAGCTTCCAGCGCACGTTGCTGTTGGTGGCGCGAGGCACTACCCAGCCTTTCGTGCATCCAAGGCAGGACGAAACCTTAGCTTAGCAGTCATAGGTGGAAGTTCCAGGGAAAGATGAAGCCAATGGCATGGTGGAAGCTGGCATGGCTTGATACGACATCTCTTCCAAAGGTTAGGAAGTATCCAAGTAGGCATTTCTTCGAGAGCATAGGTAGGAGTGTATGCACAGATGTCTTTAGCTGTCTTCACGGCCTGAGGACTTTGCTTATTTTAACAGCTCGGTGCGCAAAAGAAGAAATTCATGCCTTATAACCACCAGCACAAGTACTTCTTCATCAGTGAGTAACCCTACCCTTTCGCAGTTCTATGGACGGCGTTCGCTCAACCCCTTCCTTTTCCAGTCCACTTTGCTGGGATAAAAGGGCACAGCTAATGTCTCTGCAATCTATTTCTCCACTCCAGTCGGTCCCCCAGCTCTGGTGCCTCTTTACTTCCAGTGGTACATATTCTACTTTGTGATACAGCGGAAACAGTGGGTGGTAAGTCAGCTCCGAGGTGCCAGTGGTGACTTCTCCTTGTTTTACGGATACGTTTCAGCGCAAGAAATTACTGGGAGGAACTCTGGGCTGTGTGTCTCAGTGCAAGGGGTGTGTGGGTATACGAGCTGGGAAACAGTGTCTCTGATGTTCTGCGTTAGTCCAGGGTGTGCGAGTGTCTGGAAGTATTCCTTCTTCTGCAGAGTTGGTGTTCGTGCAGCACTTGTCCTTCAGGTAGCATGAGAGTCTAGTTGAAGGTAGAAGTGGTCATTCTGGCCACTCTTTGTTCTCCCAAGCCAATACAATAAAAACCTACGGGCACGGAAAAAGAGGGAAAGTAGCAGAAATCGAGGGAGGCTGGAGGAGGATTCAGTGCACCCCCGTTTTGCAAAATGATGTATTAAAAATCAAATAGCTTTCAGGTAGCCTAAAACGGAGTCCTCACAGCTCAGTGTGAAGTGGAATAGGGGATGCGTAGTAGAATTTCAGAGTTCTTTGTCAGGGGATCGAGGAATAGCGTGGCTTTTAGAGACTTTAGAAAAAATGCAAAAAAAATATGTCTGTTCTCTGAGACGCGGGGCTCAGAGACAAGGCGTCTTGCTGTTTTGTTCTTGGCGGGGAGGTGGGACAGTCAGGAGAAAAGGAACGTGAGGGGAATCAGTGATTGCAAAAGATGTGAAGAGGAACAAAAAAGATGAGAGGGAGGGAAACCAGAGCTCTTTATTCTTTCAATTAGCTAGGTTTTTGGTTTTCTCACTGCTTGCTTTCTCTTCGGATCTGGAGGAAAACGCGATGCTTTACAGCAGGTCCTGTCTAGTGTTTGCCCTGTGCTGGGCTCATAAGACCGGGGTAATTCCCGAGCGCAGGAACGGCTGGGGAGTGGCTGTGTGTCAGATGGCTTTGCGATGGGGCTGGGGAGGAAAAATCCATCAGTAGAAGATATTACGAGAGGTTTTAAAGGGAGTACCGCATAGAGTGGATGGTAAATTTAGAAGCCAGTAATTCTTCCTCTTAATGAAGTTTTATCTGTTCCGTATACTACAGGATCTGGCCTGGATGCTGAGCTTCTACATCCGATTCTTTCTCACCTACTTACCCTTACTGGGGGTGAAGGGTGTCCTGGGCCTTCATCTGTTGGTCAGGTATCATTCCACTTATAACTCCTCCATTTTCTTTACCCAGTTTACATCGATCCTTCGTGTCTTTTCTTCAGTCTCCTGGTTATCTTTCTCATGGGCTCCCTGTTCTTCTGTCTCCTTATGGCTTTCAGCAAGACCGCGGTTGTTGTCTGTCAGGCGTGTGTCTTTAGGGGGTGTGTGTAGGTCAGATCTGCTGATCAGACCTTTGAGGTTCATTTTTTTCAAGCAACGACTGGCTTGTATGTGTGCAAGTGTTTTGTACTGACTTGTTACCGCATCAGTGCGAGATCAGTAATGGTTTTGCGTGTGTTTATACGCACAGGTTTATAGAGAGTAACTGGTTTGTCTGGATTACACAAATGAATCACATCCCGATGCACATCGATTATGATAAGAATGAGGACTGGTTCTCTACCCAGGTAAGACCTTCTTTCCAGAGACCTGCGGCTTTGAAGGTGAGATGTTACAGGTCTGGGTGCATAATGCCCAAGAGGGCTGATCGCAGAAGCGATGGGAACCGAGAGAGGAAAACGTAAGCGGCTTGTCCTCACCGTGTGAAGTGAGTGATTAGTGCAAAGAAAGAAAGTGGAGAAATGGGGTGGGGGCTTCAAATGCTGAGCACAGATGCCTCAAGGAAAATAATTAGAGATGCTACAATGCTCTCCAGATAGAGAGCTTTCCGTGCATGCAGGATGAAGATCTCTCTTGTATGCTCTGCCTTATTTTAGTTCTGAAGTCATTACGCAGTTTTTTTAAGTGAGGGAGGTGAAATTCTTGGTTCTTATGGCTTATCTTACTGGGGAATTCAACTCTGTTCTCCTAAATTATGTCCCAAACAATCGTGTGCCAAAGCATGGCCATCTCGTGTTGACTGGAGATAGCTCTTGGAGTTGCTGTATTCAGCCGGAAGGCACGTGGTGATTAGGAACTTGTACGTGGTTAGCGTTGTGTTTGGCACACGGAAGAGAAGTGATATTCCTAAAACAACACTTAACATGTTACCGTTTTTTCTCTCAGCTCCAGGCAACCTGTAATGTTCATCAGTCCTTATTCAATGACTGGTTTAGTGGACATCTGAACTTCCAAATCGAGCACCAGTGAGTTGAAGATTGGTGTGGGGATGTGAGGGAATTTCAAGGAGTGTTAGTTACTCTGGGTCTGAAGAGCCTACAAGGTCCCTGTGTTTCTATCAGCTAATGCAAGAACAAAACATAATGTGGGTAAATTTTACGCTCTTTATAATGGGGATGGAATGGGAACTCCAAGTGACGGGTCAGAAAATTTTTGGGGTACCGGTGAGCACCAGCACCACTTCAGATATGAGTAGCATGGGGCAGGAGTGAGAATTACCAGCCTCCTGGTTAGTTCAGGTACCGACTGAATGGGCATGAGAGGGACCACCACGGAGCACTAATGGCACAGGCACAAGGGGAGGTTGAGGCACTCCCAGGTTTAGGCACAGAAGAGGGGCAGGAATTTTGTGGGGTGGTGATAGATGCCGTTGAATCACCATATTCTTTTCCCACAGCCTTTTTCCTACAATGCCAAGACACAACTACTGGAAGGTGGCCCCTTTGGTGAAGTCCCTGTGTGCCAAACACGGTATTGAGTACCAGTGCAAGCCGTTGCTCACTGCCTTTGCGGACATAGTGCAGTACGTATCAACCTGCTGCCTTCCCTAAGTGACAGGTTTTCCAATACTTCAGAGCGAACAAGCGAGGGACGTGGGAAGGGGAGGGACGGGACAGCCAGCCTGGATCGCAGAAGTTCTGTGAAGAGCTGCTGATAGTGTAGATGACTGTGAAAGGGATCGGAAAACTGTCCAGCCATGGCGCTGGTTTCAGTAGCAGCAGACAGGAGGTGTCAGTAGGAACAACCTGATGGAGAGCTCCTTTTCTTCAGCTCTGAAGAATCAGAGGTCAGTAGGATGCCAGGTCTGGCGCCTCCGTCTCCGAGTATGCTTCAGGGAAAGAGGTGTTTTCATAAAGATGAGTTTGAACTGTCATTCATTCTTTCTTTTTTCTTCCTTTCTTCCCCTCCTGGCCCCCCAAATATTTCTTATTCCATTGAACAGTCATGTGTCTCTCTTCTGCCACGCTTGCTCCTTTTGTTTTCATTCTAATTAAGCTGTTTGCTTTACCCTTCTGGTCTTTGTCTGATGTAGCCCCAGTGGTTTGGTGGTTCTTCATCTTTCCAAGGAGCTGTAGTCTACACTGCTTAGCCTCTGAAGATCCCTGAGCAACCTGATCTAGTTGAAGTTGTCCCTGCTCATGGCAGGAGGGTTGGACTGCATGGTCTTTCAAGGTCCCTTCCAACCCAAACCGCTCTATGATCTCCTTTGCTTACTATAGAGGAGAATTCTTCCCACAAGGTTCTGTTCCCTGGACTTTTTATTTCCTTACCTTGTTTCTAAGGAAATGTGGTTCTCTCTTGGCAGCTCTTTGAAAGATTCGGGGGAGCTCTGGCTTGACGCCTACCTACATAAATAAGAAGCAGCGGATCCTTACAGAGGAATTCCCCACCCTTGTTGCCTCCTGTGGTGATCACCATGAAGACACTGCGCAGAGGAGAGCGAGCTGGCTAAGCCAGAGATGGGGAGGTGGCGCCGCTTAATTCCATTGATGAATGTGATTAATATGATTTTTTTAAAAGATATGCTTCTTGATTCTTCTTGTGCTTCTTTCATTCCTCTTCTCTGGTGCTGGGTTACAGGGAAAAGCTGAATGGAGGAGGTTGTGTTCCACCAAGCTGGAGGCAGCTGGGGGACTGGGAACAGGCTCCTTTCTGTCTGCCGCTACTTCGTCGGCTGAGTATGTAGGAGGGAAGGCTCTTATCTAATGTAGGCTTTTGTGAGGTGGCTCTCGTGAATGTAGTAAGAAAGTTGAGACAGTATGAAATCGGAGAACAGGGGAGTTGTTAGTGAAATGTGGAAGCGATAAGGAATTGCGTAGGTACAGTGTTTTCAAAATACCTATATGTAGTTAACAATGGCAATAGAAGCGCCCAAACCAAGGGGCAGTGGGGAGCACGTGAGCACCCAAACCCATTTGTGTGCACGTGGGTGAGGCAGGGAAGGTGCAGGCAGCAGTTCTGTAGGAATAAGCGTGAGGGAAAAGATCTAATTAGAGCCCTAATTAAGGCAGAGAAACAGAAGAGTGGGGGGTATTCCTCAGGCATGTGGATGGGGGAGCTCGGCATGCCGTATGCTGTGGGAATGCTGCCCTCCGCGTCTCTTCTGTGGTGAAGCCTCTGGGTTATTTGCCTGTTGGTTACCTCCCATGGAGTCTCTGCAAGTGGTTTCCACGGTGCCCTACTTCTGGGTGTTACCAGACCCGTTACCGAAAGTCAGAAGGGACAGAAATACGGCACGTCCGTCCTGGGGATCCCTAGAAGGGTGACCAAGGAAGCAAAAGGTAATCTGTGGTCACCTGAAGCTTCACTCTTTTTGGACTGATTTATTAAGCGGAGAGAACTCATGACTTCTGGCCCGTGGAGCAGGAGGCGTTCCTGTCTGAGCTGCAGGCAAGTTTAAAGAAGTTGTGGAAGTGTTAGGGGCCGGGGTACTGCTTAAATGTATTGAGCTTTTCAATCGGCAGAAGTCAGGGGGCTGCATACCCCTGGGCAGACATCAGCCAAGACACCGCTGGTCTCTCTCTGTTGGATCACGTGCCTTGAAAACACCCCCACGAGGACACATCCTCTGTGATTTATTGGAATGGGAATTAGCCTTACTGCATTTCCTGGTGTCTGTTCATTTACTACCCCAACGTTACGGATGCCAAACGGAATATAGCATCTGGCGTAAGCACTAATGAAGATGGCTCCATCGCCCTGTTACCTCAGTGACAGGTGGCTTAGTCTCCAGAAGGGCTGGGTTGGTTTTGAGGAAGAGACGGTGCTTTTTCTCGTCGACATCCAAAAAGAGGGTGGCTTGTGGGGGAATGGAAGAAGTGCATCTTCCCAGGCCAAGGGTGGTGTTAAGCACAGAATGAAATTGTGATGGAAATAATAAAATAATCATTAAATCATCGATACCTATTGATAAAGACCATAAAGAAAACGGGCCTTAGTTGCTCTTCTGCCTTCTTTTTTCCTGCTTTGTTTCTTTCGCTCTTACTATTACAACTGTTGATGGAGGAAAGTCTAATAATAAAATTCCTTGTCTTACCAATTACTGCTGTCCTCAGAGTAAAATATGTCTGTGCAAGACTCTGCACTCTCTAAAACCGGAGCCTGAGCTGCTCTGGTTGCTGGATACTCGTGTTCTAGCCATGGAGATGCTATAAAAGTGCGGGTACTTCCAACGTGTTTTGAAGGAAGATAGCTACACTTCAGCTCAGTTCATGAAGCTTTGAAAGTACTCATCAGAGGGATTGTGGCCAACGAGGGAAGTAGAAGAAACACCACGTGTAGGTCAAGTGGGCCTAAAGTGTTCAGCAATGTTGAAGTGCTCAGTGTTGCCCAGTAAGTGGCTTTTTTTTTTTTTTTTTTGAATGCCCAGAGTCAGAACCTTCATCATCTGGAGGTTTAATTTTCAAAATTCAAATAAATTTGAGCTACCCCCTGGGTTAGGATGATCTAGGAGTTAACACTTTTTAAGAGAATAATGTGTCTAAGTTCCCCTTTAGTGCCTAAGACTTTGCGGACCCTTGTGTTTTCTCTGCCATAATAAAGAGGAAACATCCATGATACGATAAACCGATGGCCTGTCTAACCAGGAAAAATAACGTGTATGAACTGATTCACCGAAACGGGTCCCGAATCAAGCTAAGCAGATCTGCGCGTGCTGAGTTTGCTAGAGGTTCTCCAGGCGTATGACCGCTCGAGAGGAGAAACAAGCTGTATGATGCGTCTTCGGGTTCTGTGGTTACTCCGGGCTGTTCATAGTCTGCAGTGGCAGGTTACTCTGAGACTTCTAATACTGACATTTTACAATAATATTCAAATGCAAGTCCAAAACCCCTTTCAGGTTCTTGGAACGTGTGCTGAAATACACCTTTTTGGAACACCACCGGCCCCAAATTTGCCGTTTAGTGGAAGTCCTTTGGCTTCAGAGTTCACCCTTAGAACATGGAACCTGAATGTTGTGAAGTAGCCACAGGGTGGCAGTCAGGCATCAGAAGGGAAGGAGGACATCCGACCTCACTGGGAACTGAAGCCTGAGTGTTTAAAGGCTCTGGTCTCGCTATTATCCTACTTTTCTGTTCACTTAAGGGAAGTAAAAATTAAATTAATGCACATAAAAATTCATTCTCTCAGAAGATCCCTGCGGTGGATCAGATCATGAGGTAGGGGAGACTCGTTAATCTTCCGCTGTTGATAATCACTCAAAGCCAAGTGACCGCTAAGATGGTAGTTCTGCATTTTTGAGTGTTGCATTCACATATTCTGTACCTGCATGCTCTTTTTCTGACGTGGTTTTGGCTGGTTAGGCAATGAAGTGTTTAAATTGCATGGTATAAGAAGAGGTTTAATGAATAGGGTAATTGATAAAAAAAAGGGCACCGTAGCAAAGCTTATTGAGGGATGAAGAGAGAGCATCTACACCCAAGGTGAAGCCTGTTAGTCTGTTAGTCTTCAGCCTCTCCATGGGATTTGGATGTTGGGAGAGGGTGTAGTCCCCAAAGACGTTCAAAGGAGCACACATCCATCAGGCACTTGCGTGGGGTCTTAAAAACTGCAGTCTGAGGCTCATAAGGCTTTGAGGGTTATCCAGTTAAGTGGAGTAACGTTGGACAAAGAGGTGGCCGCAGCCCGGAATAAATAACTTTTGAAATCAGGGAGGAACGTTCTGTGATTTTTCAGCAATGGAGTAGCTGGAATTACAAAAACGTTAGGGTGATGTTAAAACAGTTAAGGTTGACGGGGCAACGGGAAGAGGAAAATGCTGAAGTTTTCCCCTTCCCAACGCCCACTCGTTTTAACTTGTTAATGATCTGGACTCGCAATCCTTACCCAACCTGTGTGCGCACTTGCTTCCATTATCCTGAATTCCTCAAGAGGCAAACTGTGGTCTTTGTAGAATTTTCTCCATCTTTAGAAAAGAAGGAGAAATCTAGACGATTGTAGATCCATAGAGGATAGATAATGGATGCAGACGAGCCGCTCGGAACCAGGATTATTTGTTGCCTCCCAAGATAGGTTCTTTTATGAGGAATATAAAGAGATTTCTTAACAGGTCAGGTGTAGAGGACTAATGTATTAACGCAACACGACTCATGGGTGGGGAAAGAAAGAGGATTACATGACACTGGAAGGGAGTTCATTGGCATGAATGCGGTTTCTGTGCGATTTATGTCTGCTACAGAGACTAATATTAAGTGTTCAGAAAATGGTGAGGATTTTCTACAAAGGAACTTTTGAAACGGCAATAAAAAATAATGTACCAGTGAGTGCTTATATGAAAGGCAGATTATGATGGTGTCCTTTAGGCAAAATAATTTGCTTCTGCAAGAAGTAGCAGTTTCGTAGAGTTGGAGGATCAAGTGATGCAATGCTTTTTCTTCCCCCCCCCCCCCCCCCCCAGGAATATTAGCTAAAAAATATACCACGATAAATAACGTATCATCTAACAGTGCAATGTTAATCACTGTAATGCTTGTCTAAGGACAAGAGTCTTTAGAAGGTCAAGTTTACGTGTGTCTGACACCTCCAGTAGATGTTCTAGGAATACTGTGGGGTATTCTCGACGTTCTAGGAACACATGGTGAAAATTGCCCTTCCATTTTGGTTGCTGGAGGCTTCATTTCACAGGTTCTGCAACAATGGTAGCAGATGCGTGATGCTTGCCAGCCAGCAACAAAGTCTTTCGGCTCTTGTTGAGATGGGAAAGCTGGAAAAGGTCTCGCATGGTGAATGCAAAACAGCATTTGATCCCCAGAGGCAAAGATATAGAGGAATATCCTAATACAGAGGAAGCTGTCAGACCGTTTCCAAAGGTCCGACTGATCCAGAAAAGTCTGCCTTGTCTCTGGCTACAAGAACTAGCTTGGCTCTTTGATTTTTGCAGCTATTCCTTTGGGTTCTTGCCAGTTTGGTGATTTTTTTTTGTCTATACATACATATGTTACTTATTTTTTTGGAGGGGCAGTCCTGCATGCTTACGAAGAGTGCACGAGCATTTCAGTTTTCTAGAACAAATTCGTTTCCTTACTTGTCGCAAGTAGATGTCTTCACTGAGACACCCACAACAAGAAACAAGGGGTCTCTGCATCCTTTGAATCATGGTCACCATGTCTTGAAGGATAGTTTATTGCTGTTAATGCATAAAAAGGAGGTCAAATGTTTGTACCATTAAAAATAGAGAGAAACGTGCTTCACACAGCTCTGGTTGGTTTTAAGTGGATTTAACTTGTCCGGTGCTCAAAAAGCTACTTGATAGCCGAGCAAGTGAGCAGAAGCACATAGCCTGGTGCTTCCCCTGTAAAAACAGCAGGCTCTTAGCAGAGGACTTTTATGATTGTTCCTTCCATTTTGGAACTCTTTCTGGGTCTGCGAGAGGTTGGGTTTCGTACTGTTTTGCCTCTACTGACAATCTGGTCCTTTTTTCCCCTCTCTTTCTTCCCCCTTAGACCTTTTGGGATGAACATGAGTGCTTCTAAAACAATCGTTTAGATACATAGCCAGATAGAATGATAACTTCTTCTGGCAAGAAAGGATGCAAATGTCTTAACAATTGCGTCTGAATTCCTTTCCAAGATCATCTCGCAATCAGTTATGAAAAAGAAACAAGATGAAGTAATAAACACTGGTTGTTGCCCAAGTAAAAGAAAAGGCGAATGAAGATGCTGCCAATAAGCTCAAGTTATGTCTTGGTCATTTTGAGGTTCTCTTTATTTGATTTCCTCTTATCCCCTCATCCAAGAGGAAGACCAGAAACACCTGACTTCATTTGAAACTAGAAAGCTACAAATATTTCTGTCTTGAGCAAATATTCCAAAGAAATAGAGGAATAAATGAGGGGAAAAGGCCTGCTGGAGTCTAATTCAGATTCAAGAACAGATTCTGAGCAGCTGGTTCATGTTATCGTCTATGTCTTATAGATAACTTCTAATTCTTGAAGAAAACTCTTCTTCTGAGAGAACAACAACATCACTTTAACAAAGATAGTCACAACCTGTAACTGCTGTGAGGCAGAACATGTCAAGGCAGGGATAGACTAGGATAGATTCCTAAACCTTGTGTCATCAGACACAAGACTGGAGGCAGAACAGGTGGAAATCTTTTTCTGAATACAAAAAAGAGAGAATTTGCAAAATTGCCAAAGTCATATCAAAGCAATAGGAGTCAACAGGATTCGCTTCTGTCTTAGTTTGTTTAAGATTTTTGGACTGGAGGAACTGAATCCATGGTGTACTCCAACCTGTCGTACCCGTCAATGAAGAACACGTCAGAGAGAACCAGGATGATGTCTGGCCCAGGAGGAGAAGGAGTTGGGACTTTCTGTAATATGGAAAGAAAGCAGGATTGCCTTGGCAGTGCCTTAGTCCTCAAAGGCTGCCTTGGGGGTGTGTAAAATTCTTACTCGTGCTTTTGAAGAACGAATAAGGCTCAGACCATTTGCTGTAGAATTAACCGTCCTTGGGAAGCTGACTACCTGACAGACGGAGGTTCTAGTCTCAGGGTTAAAACGGGATCTAGCACGTTGCCTTCTTGATTAAAATGGGTCGTGGCTGAACTTCTCGTCATAAGACAGAGCTACGTGTCCCATATATGAATCTAAAAAGCCGTATACCTACTCCATGCTCCCTCAAATGCGAGGGTAGTACTGAAGCCTGAGTTTCTCCAGGGGTGAGGAGGTCTGTGCAGTCACGTTTACTGGATGCGGCAGCTACCCCAGGAAGCTACATACCTTATGGGGACCCTGGACGGAGAAAGTGGAAATAGATTGACATTGGACAGACCCTGCTCCTGCAAAAGGGAGCACCTGATGGTCTGAAGCATGGTCACTAGATTGCCTAGATGATGCCTGTCCAATAATGTATTTGATTGACCAGATATGAAAGCTCCTCGTAGCCATTCCAGGAGGCAGTGTCACACAGAGGTAGGATGCCATATGGTTTTCAAAATTTAGAGAGAATTGCACCATAGTTGTCAGAGACACATCCAGAACTATAATCAATTTGACGTTGCCTAAAAATTCTCTCAACAGAGGAAAGCTGTAGTCAATGAGAACTCAGGAACAAATGCAAAGAAGGTTGGAAACAGGACAGGAACGGGGTGTAACTTCCGTTATCAACTCCAAACTGGAGAGTTACAAGGTTGCTTACAAGGATTGTAGGTATTTGCCTTGAATATTTTGCGGCTGCTTGACCCTTTTCCTTTATCAGCCAGACATCTGCGTACGGATCTGGAGTATCCTTTGTCCCTTGAAATGAGCCACCATCAAGACTAGCTTGATGCTGAAGACCTGTGAAGCCATGCAGAGATCAGATGAAAGCACTCGGCATTGGCAATTCCTTCTCTTAAATATTGTAGTTTTGACAAAAAAGGGCATATGTTCTTGTTCTTGGAACCAGACTCCACCTGGAGTCTTCTCATAGACAACTCTTGACCAATGCTGAGCTGTATGTCAGCCCTCTTAGGCATATAAACACACAGCTCACCCGCATCTGAAAACACTTCTGCATGCTTCTCTTGTTTTCAGAGAGGTGCAGCCAATTTGCCTCGTTAGCCAATGATAGTTCTTACCAAAAAAAAAAAAAAAAAAAAATTAAAAGCAAAACAAATGCAACAGAAAAAGACCGAGCAGTTTGTACTGCTGCAGTCTAAGGTTCCTGGGTCCTGACCATGCATCACCTCTGCCCTTGCACGTTTGCCACGTACCATGGAGTATCTAGAAATGCATCCGGAACTCATTCCGTCTTTGCCTGAAGCGGTAGAGTAGCTTGTGGCTAAAAGCGATGATCTGCCACCAGAGGGAGATCATCCTGGCAGGCAGGAGTCTAAGCCCCAGCTTAGCTACACTGGACTTGAGCCTTTGCTGCTTTTATTGAAGAGCAAAGTTTGAAAAAGGAAAGAAACTCATCATTACAGTCAGCCAGAGTAAGGAGCTCTGACATGAGTGTGGAGGAGTCTCGGAGTATAAAATCTTCATGGGACTTATGTCCTCAGGTTTCTCCAGGGGAGGTTTAGAATGGATATTTGGAAAAATTTCTTCACCAAAAGGGTTGTCAAGCCTTGGAACAGGCTGCCCAGGGAAGCGGTGGAATCACCGTCCCTGGAGGTATTTAAAAGCCGGGTAGACGTGGTGCTGAGGGAGACGGGTTAGTGGTGGGTTTGGCAGTGTTGGGCTGATGGTTGGACGCAATGATCTGAAAGGTCCCTTCCAACCTGGGCGATTCTATGATTCTAAAGCAAGTAGCAAAAGCTTCTTCAGCCATATAGGTGAAAAATATGACTGACTTCCTTGTGGAGGGGGTAGGACGTAGAAGTTTAAGGCTGATGCACACCTCTGAGTCGAAATGCATATGTTGCCCTGCTAGGAATATACGCTGCAGTATGTGTCAGAGGAAGGAAGGTTGAAGGCCAGAGAACTGAATTATGGTCAAAGAGCGCGGGCGGCAAGTTGTTGCAGGATCATATGTTGCAGAAGTCGGAAGGTGGCCCAAGACCCACAGGAAGGACAGAAGGAAGGTGCTCTGTGCGTAGGCTGTGGAACCACTGTGGGTGTTTTAATCCCTGCTTATGCCACCTAGTTCCTAATTGGTGTTGCACAAGTCACCTATTAAAAAAACTTTCAAGCACAGTCACCTTTTGTAGAGTTTTTCTTTTGCAGAGGCACAATTTCAGGTGGCCAGAGCTTCAGAAATGTGGCTGTAATCAGTGAGTGCTCTCCACCGAACACAGAAAATGCTACCAAAATACTGACCGGTCTGAAAAAAACCAACCCCAAGTACATGACAGTGGGAAAATAAAATGGGTTTGTTACAGGCATTTAACCATTTTAGCCCAAAACATGCTGTGCTTTATTTCTTCTTTGTAACAATATATGTGTTGCTTGAGAGAGGGGCTTTTTAACAGCTGTTAAATTTTGAATTCATAATTTCGCATCAGCGGAATTTGTATCTTAAAGCCACAGAAGAGCCCCTGGGGTTCTGATTTCTTTGAAGTTGGAGGATGCGCAGGGTATATTTCATGGGAATTGCGGGTTAAACGGGACACACAAACCTGAAACGTACCCGGTGGTTGTTGAAGAGATTAATATCGGCCCCGCTTAAATAAGAATTTGGGGTGTGTAATTACAGATGATGTGTGTATGAGAAGGTCACATCAGAATTGCAATAGCAAATCGTGTCAAGTTTTACAGCTTCATTGTGCAGCATTGCAGCACCTTCTGTGTAGGGGTTTTTTTGTGACTTAGTCAGAAATACGAGAGACTTATATAATATAGTTCATTGTCTTAATGCAACTTATTGTTCCCTGGGGAGTTTTAGATGAGAAGGTTCACAGTGCTTGTTATAGAACCTAATTTTACCCCTCATTATAATTAACATCCATCTTGGTTTTTTTTTTTTATTGTTTACCCATAAAACGCAACCCAAAGCTAGGAGGGAAAGCAAAGTTTGCCACCACCCAAACGGCAGTATTTCGCAGGTGATTTTTTCTCTTTTGCAAAAGATCTGAAGGTTGCTTTCACAGAGGAAAAATCCCCTGTGTTAGTTTAGTATGGATGCCTGGGTTAAGGAATGAAACAAAGTTTATCAAGACTTTGAAAATCTGAGCAAACTTGAGGCAGTGAAGAGGAGAGGGCTTCCATTGCCAACTTGACTCAACTTGACTCTGTGCCCTACAAAAAAAAGCTTGGTTTCTCTTTTGGTTTCTCTTCCCATTTCTGAACGTACATGATGTTCCTGAAAAGTAGCCCCAGCTGAGATACAGGGTCATGCCTCATTAATTCAGAATATACTAAAAAAAAGGAAATCCCGGTCCTTTTCTCCTCCTGACTGACATGGCATCTTTTAATGTTTTTCTCAAGCAAGTAATTACTGAACTTTTTTTTTTTCCCCAAAACATTTCTGCAAAACAAAATTTGGCGGCCTGCAAAAGTTATTGTCTCTTAAAAAGATTCGGGAGGTGCTTCAGAATGTTGCCTTGTCCTTAAGTATGGGTTCTCCATTAAGTTTTGTCCTGGAGAGGAAATAATTTTAACAATTTCAGTTTCCTTTGCTGTTTGGAAAGAGACACGTCATAAAAGAGAGTCTTGAATGAGGATCCATGAAATCCGAGAAGGACCACAGGCTCTGTCTACAGGAGTGGGAGCAGATGGATGCAGGTGAGTGGGAGCAGATGGATGCAGGCTGAAGCCACTTTAGGGCAGAGCGTCCATGAGTCCTCCACAAAGGCAAGGTGCCGTTCCAGCACGGCTTCAGACCAGCCAGGGCAGGGCAGAGAGACTCAGGTTTGGCTATATAGATAAGTGCGGCTGTAATTGTAGGTGCTTACCTCCAAGGTCACGCTTCTCCAACTCTCTCTACTGTTGACATCTAACCCTGGAGACATGTACAACCCATAGCTGTCTGTCTGTCTTATGTCTAAGTTCTCCTTCTGGGTGGGACTGTACAGCTCGTAAAGTAGATGTTCTTCATCCCGTCTTGCCCAGGAGCCTCACTTGGTAGGTATTCTCACCGCACGTGTGACAGGCTCCATGCGAAATTTAGTTTTTGTAGAAAAGGTGGTCCAAAGTACCATAGGTGGCGTCCTGTCTGACAAAATTACTCAGAGGACTTCTCTAGAACAAGAGATTTTCTTAGAAATTAGGTGCCTCAGTGTATCGTAGTACTCGATTTTTTTCTGGACCACTCTGTGCCATGCCAGTTTATCTCCAGTGGATTAGTGCAAGCATTTATGCAAACATTTACATGATACTGGGTAAAAACGTTGCTGCAATAACTACCAGTTCAGCAGTCACGTACCGGCCTTCTGGAAATCTGGAAAACAGTGTCAAGTGCCTTTGCAAGGAGCCTCTTAGTCACAAAAGTGGCGATGTGGAAGAGCTCTGTGCACGTGTACTGCCTCCCAGGTGCATATGACATGGATTTTGGCAGGTGTGTGGGCAGATCTTGCAGAACACCAACTATGGTGTAAATTCACGTTAACTGATTTCTCAATAGTTTCCCTGGGTGAGCACGACTGTGGCTTTCACTATCTATCTGGGCTTTTCCATGCAACTCCAAAATTTTTTTGATGACCTGGATAATGTAGACGGAGTCAGCTTCTGCTTTCCGATTGGGAAAGGACTTGTCTGAGGCTTTTTAATGTAATGTGATATCGATGGGCATTACAGGACCCTCTGGATGGGAGATGATGCTAAATGAATTCAGACGTGAAATACCATGCACGCTGTTAATACGGAGGACAGTTACCTTTGAGATCCCAGACTTGATTATTCTAAGTAACGACAGTGGGTTGGTGGATGCCGGCACCCACCGTGTGCGTTAACAGTGAAAGTCAGCGTTACTGACTTTGTGTGTGTGGGCAGAGACATCCCGCATTTGTTCACTCCAATACGTTCCTGTATCCTCCCGCTCCTCGTAGACCAGAGTCTAAACCCACATTTTTGTCTACTTCTTTTCAGGCAGCTGCTACGTTTACAAGTCGGCACAGAAGACGGTAGGAAGTGGGGTTTTTTTGGTAATTTCAGCCAGCTATGGAGTCATTTGGAATTTTTTTCACCTATATAAAAAAAAAACCCACATATGCAGAAATTTGCAATAACTAAACTATTGCATATTTTATTACCACCTCAAGCACTGAACGTGATTTATGTAAGACTACGCATGTGCACGTCGTTAGTGTGGACACTCTTAACTTTTATTTAGAGCAAGAGAAAGGGTTACAAAATGCAATGTGACAGCACAGTAGAAATTATTCCTCCCATTTTTTTATCACTGCCTTCTAATGAAAGCCAATAGTCACATTTCTCTTTTACCTAGGGTGGTTCAACCGTTGCCACATGTCAGGGACTTTAAACGGTTGTTTTGAGCTTGACTGAATGATTTGCAAGATGCTACATGATTTAAAGAACTAGAATTGCATAATTTACAGTTCTGTGTCAGCCAGAGAGGCTACCCGCTCCACGCAGGGCTGAGGGCAAGGCACGTGTCTCTGCTGTGTGAGATCTCAGCTGCCTCTACCCAGCTGGTTTTGGGCTTCTGTAAATTCACTGGGAAACGCGAGGAAGACAAAACCCAAGACTCTGTTTAGCCAATGTTTGGCCAAACCTTTGCCACTGTGTTTGCAGTCTGAGACTCCAACAGTTTGCCAAGAAAGATCATTGTAAGCTGAGAAGCTTCACGGTCACTTATAGCACAAATACCCAACTCCATTCCAGAGTCCCTTAAGGACAAACTCTTCAAAATAAAGTTATTCTATAGAATTTAAATGGTGCTTTTCTCTCGATGCAGAGGCTTATCAGATCATCTCTGCTTTGATCAGCTCTCACCTAGGCTTCTTGCATGCCATCTGCTTGGGAGACAGGGAACGCGGCCATAACTTCACCTCACCCTGCTGACGTACCTTGATGAAGGACCTAGTTTTGCTTTCTTGTCTCTCTGTCCTTCCTGAAATCTGCAGCTCCAGCTGAGTTTTTTTTCAGTCCTTCTCAGAACTGGGAGCTCATCACAACAACCCCTTTTCTTTGAATCACAGCATGGGATTCGCCTGTGAAACTCACTGTCACAGGAGATAGTTGAGACCTAGAACTTGTTAGGTTCCAGGCAGGGACTGGGCATTGTTGTAGACAATATTTGCGGTTATAAACATAATATATTTATAAACATAAATACAAAGTTTGGGATAAGGTGGAAAACTCATTCGGGATTTAACTCAGTATTGCATTATTAAGGGATAGGATGGAAACCTAATGAGGACGGACTATACCCTATCTGCCTACTGCTCGTACCTTCCTCAAAAGCACCCAAGGTGAGTAATTTTGCGTTAAAAAAAATAATAATACAAGATTGGGAGGATCCTAAATCTGAAGTCGGGCAATATTTCACATACGTGGGCTTAGTTTTTTCTGGGTCACCTGCAAAATTGGTGTGACTTCGTAGGAAATGTAGCATTGCCTTCTCCGTGCTGTTTAGTACAACTGAGAACTCTTACCTCTTTACTGCACAGCTGATCCTCTCTGAACATCAGAGATGTTTAGACTTTGGCTCTACAAGACTAATATTTAAGTGAGGTTAATTATGTAAACAGTGCCATTAAACATAGTTTTAGAAACTCCTGATCTGCAGCCAAACTTGGTGTTAACAGTAGTTGTTGTCGTTATTATTATTATCATTCTCAACACCAAAATCTTTTAATGACGGTTGTTGACTTACGAATGAACTACTTGAACAATGAGATGACTGAATGATTGGAGTATACACAGGAAACTCTGAAAACAACTGTACGCAAAGTATTGCCAATGTGCAAGCTAAATTAGCTAGAGAGAAAGAATGTTTTCTTGACGTGTTCTTTCTTTACTCTCATCTGGTGCTATTTTGATCAACAATGCTTTTAGTTAAGACAGACACATGAATTTAGCTTGTCAGGGTCAACACAGAAAATTACAAAGACCAAGGCCAACCCGAAGTTTGGGTAGTGACGAGACCGTTAGAGATACCTCGTGGAGGGATTGCAGACCTTGGAGCACTCCGCTGTTTTCACTGTGCTAGCGTACAAGCTGGCCCGATGCCTCGAAGGCAGGAATTACAGCTGAATGAGAGAAGTTAGCAAATATATTTCATAGCAGCTTTCGGCTCTGCACACAAGCTCCCCTACAGCTTTGCATTTTGGCGCCGCGTGGCATGCTGAAGCTCCACTGTATGGTAAATGCAGGACTTCCTGATATTAACGACCGATTAAAGGATTACAGGATGCTGACAGTCCTCCATTTTTCTAAGGAGGTTACTGAATATTTGCTGCAGAAGAGCTGCCCACAGCCTTGCTCGGGTTGCTCTGCTGGCTAACCCCCATATCGACTCAGCTGTATGGAAGCAAGTTGACAGCTTACCTTACCCGGTTCCTAACGCTGTATGAAGGTGCTCACTTAACAGTCCTTTCTGTTATTTTGCCATCCCGTTTAACTGAATAACAGGTAATCTTCCTAAGTTTTTCTATTTGTGCATGTTTTTATTCAGTGAAGTATTCTACAGCTCTCATGAGTAATCAGACCTTCCAAAGGCAACTCAGAAACGACAAGAAGGAACAGGGCTTTTATTCAAGGGTGTGTCGGAGTGTCTGGTGTGAACGTGGAAGAGGAGGGAGCTACGGAAGGGTGTGTTTGGGCAAGGGGAGCCAACCAGCCCTGGAAGCACAGGGAGTGGCTCGGTGTGGGACTGTATAACGGGCAGGCGGAGATGGTTCACCCTCTGCCTGGACACAGTGCTGCAAAGCTTAGACTAGGGAATCTCAGAGCTGACTGTGCACCTACCAGCACAGATGGCTCCACAGACCGGCTCCACTGAAAAGAAGACGAGACCTGTTTCTGCCTTTCTACAGCTTTTCACTTGGGAAGAGATCAGAATCCACAACGGCCGTGGTCAAGGTCAGGAGCAATGGCTGGTGATTGACAGGAAGGTTTACGATGTCAGCAAGTTTTCCAAACACCACCCGGGAGGCAGCCGAGTTATTAGCCACTATGCTGGCCAAGACGCTACGGTAAGATGGAGGAGGGCAGTGGAGGAAGGTGGTTCCATTGTGAGGGCAGGATGGCTTGGTGGGACTCCAGTGGAGAGTGCTGGTGGTAGTCGGCACCGTGCTTGATCAGATAACGTGGTGGACATGTCTGTGCCATCTGTAACCCTTCTGGTTGCCTTCAGGGTCAGTTACCTGCTATGCAAAATGTAAAGCCGTGTTTTGGTTCCTCACACCCTGCTGTAAACAAAGCAATGCCCATGCAGGTTGTCTTGCCACCGGGCATGATCAGGCAAGCTGTCTTCCAGATGCCTGGAAAGTGTCTTTCTTGCCGCAGCGTGGAAGGGAAGAGGGTAGGAAGCAAAGTGCTCGGTGCGTGTTTTTACTTTAAAGGCTGCTCTTTCAGCGTAACGTGGATGTGATCCGTGATAAGCAATTGATAATGAAAGATAGAGCAAGGGTAGAGAGAGATGATAAAAAAGGAGGAGGTAATATTCAAGCATAAAGTGATTTTGTGAGCAGTGAAGCAAGAGAAAGGGGTACTTAAGGAAGTGACGCTATTTTGTACAGGCAAGTGGAGGAGAAGAGAGTCTTGAGCAAAAAGGCTGTTTCAAAGGAATGGGGAAAAGAAAAAAAATATAGGAAAAGATGGCTGAGAAAGCAGCAGAATGACATTTGGCTGCAGAAGAGGAGGAAAAAATCTGCAAATAATGACGATTTGAAAATAGATTTTCCAAAGGTTCCTGCAGAATTCTTTGGGTTAGGTGATTTCTCTGAAAGATATTCTTGCTCGTTGACAGAAATACTAATTCCACGCAGATCTTGCAGGCTATTTGCTGAAAGTAGATCCTGTGTTTCTGAATAGTCAGAAATATGCACATTAGAAACACGACCAGGATTAGGGCATTAGCTTGTGACGCGGTAGACCCAGATTTAATTCTTGTCACGACAAGGCTTTTTGACTTCAAGGAAGTTGCTTAGCCTAATTCCTCAGGTTTCGGTTTGTAAAATGGGATAGCGCTTCCAGACTGATAGTCCTCTGTCCTCTTCCAGGGATTTAATCCTGACCAGAGGTGCACAGAATTTTTTTGTGTCATAATCACCCACATTGATTTCCAGAGCCAAAACCAGCAAGTCCCTGGCTGCTCGGACACTGAGGATTTTGTTGTATCTGCCCTTTCTGGAAGACAAAAGAGTATGGTCAGCCTCTGTACTTTTTTTTCCCCCCCCCCCGGAAAATTCACCGAGGACATGAGCTAAAGGAAAGTTTTAGTTTATCTGGAATTTCATCCTTTATTCCGTAGTTTATAGTTGATTTCAAAAACTGGTATTTCAAATGGTTCTTGGACAGACCCATTTGTGTCACTAGTGTTACCCAATGCCCCAAAACATCAATATCAGTCTCAAAACTTACAGGGAATTGTAAGAGATACCCAGTTAGTCCTGCTGTGTATGGAGCTTCGGTTTATATTTCCTATAGCCCTGGTGTAATAAAGACAGGATTTTAAAAACATCGTCTAAGCATGGCAAAGACACACCTCATCCATTGACGTGTTTTCCTGCTCCTGGGTCCCATCCATAGGGCAGGGCTGCTGGCTGGAGCCTTCTAGGGAAGGACTGTGCTGAAACAAGCAGATGAAAGAGCATGTTTCCCTCTGCAAAGAGTTTTTCATCAAACACTTTCATGTTTATTACCAGCCTCGCCCAGGCACCTTTATGAAATCTACTTTCTTGAAACTCCTCCAGCTTCCTTGGGCCAAGCTCCAGCTGATGGCGAAGGACTACAGGAGCAACTGAATGGACAAAAATCCAAAAATCTCTGGACAAAGGAAACTGGATTATGTATTATATCAAAGACCTGGAAAAAGTAGAGGCTCAGCGCTTGGTGTTCACTCACATACCCTTTTCTTGTGTGTTTCTCAGGATGCCTTCGTAGCATTTCAC
Source organism: Larus michahellis (assembly GCF_964199755.1). Classification (NCBI taxonomy): domain Eukaryota; kingdom Metazoa; phylum Chordata; class Aves; order Charadriiformes; family Laridae; genus Larus; species Larus michahellis. The sequence goes on along the minus strand of NC_133899.1, from coordinate 92,002,621 downwards.
AATGATAAGTCCCTGGTGAAAAAATACTTGAAATCTCTGCTGATTGGGGAGTTGGCACCGGATCAACCCAGCTTTGAGTCTAATAAAAAAGTGAGTGTCCTAGAATCCAGCTGTGGGAATGGCTTGGGGTTCTAGCACGGGAGGAGAAGGAAAGTAAAAGCAGGAATACTTTCTGAAGCAGCACGCCTGACACGGTGCCGTAGGCTGGGTGGTGGGGAGGCAGCTGACAGTAGTCACGCATGGAAACATGCGCTGTCCCAGAATCACTAAATCCACACCTGGGTGTAAGGAATGAGCCCCAGAGCCCCAAATTCTGCTCGGTTCTTCCCACTGTGATGTCTCAGTTAACAGGGCCTGTCAGCAATTTGTTTTCCCCTGTCAAAGCAAAGCCAAGATCTGTTGATCTCGTGCGCATTTTCGCACAGAGATCCCTCTGATAGAACATCTCCACCAACTTCCATGGCTGCTTTGGGATTCCTGGGTCTGCTATGTTACATTTTCCAAGTAGACAGTGCATTAATACTCGCTTTACCCACAGAAATCACTTTTAGAGGATTTTCGTGAGCTGCGCTGCACTATTGAGAAGATGGGACTTCTGAGGCCAAATTACACCTTTTTCTTCCTGATTTTCCTTCACCTCCTGGTACTGGATGCTGCATCCTGGCTCGTGGTCTGGTACTTTGGGATATCCTTAGTGCCTTTCCTGGTTGGCATGGCGTTCTTCACCATTGCTCAGGTAAGCCCCTGGCAGCTCTTCAACGCTGCGGATATGTTTGGTTCTTCCAGATGGAGAGGACTGATGAAATGTTCATATTCCAGTCGTTGCTTTACTGCCTCTTCTTAGGTGCTGTAATCTGGCTGAAGACAACAAGGACGTTCCACGTCACAATTTGTGTTGCCTCCAGCAGATCTCGTTCTGCTGATAAGCTGCTCACTGGGGTTGGTGGGGTGTTCTGGAACAGGCAGTTTCACAAGATGGGCTGAGCCGATCTAATCACTTACCCCAGCAAAAGAGGGAACATTTCATTCTCTCCCCCACTTTTGGCTCCTTGTTCCTTCTCTGTGCTGCCTGACGGCTCTGGTGTTTGTTGGGTCCTCTGTGAGCCAATTACACTCACTGGCCCCTCTGCTGGATTAGTAAACTGAACCATAGAAGGGCACAACACATGTCAGGGTTGGTGTAGGGAAGGAGGGAATAGGACTTTGTGGCCCTTAGATGGGAGAAACTGGAGGGTGAGTGGAGGAAAAAAAGCAAGATTTTCTTAGTAGCGCTGAAACCTTAGGTTTGCTCAGACAGCTGTGGAACAAGTGCAGAGTAACTCATTTTTTAAAATAATCCGTTCTATTTGCCTAATATCTGCCAAGGCAGATATTCCTCAAAGAGCGTTCTTGTATTTCCATGGGAATATGAAATGCAACAAAGCCGTGGATTTGGAAATTCCTACACTTTCTAGCTGGTTACTTGGAAGTTGTATATTTGCGATGGGAGCGGAAGACTCCCATGCTGTAACAGTCAAATTAATCGTAATGATGCTTCTCTGCTTTCGCTTTAGCTGCTACAATAAAATCAATATCTGGTATTGAGCAGCTTTAACGGACAGTAGCCTGGAAGGAAGTTCTCAGCACTGAGCGTGTAAGGCAGCAGGTAGAGTTTCTTCCCCAAACCAGAAGGACAATGCACTCACATCATGAAGTGACAGTCTCCCAAGGCAAATTAATGCAATGCCACCGTCGTTCTGTTTCCTCAGTTACCCTTTTGTCTTCCAGATCCAGATGGGCTGGTTCCAACACGATCTGGGGCACTGCTCTGTCTTCAGGAAGCCAAAATGGAATCGACTTCTGCAGATCGTTGTGATAAATGTTCTGAAGGTAATTGCCTTATTGTGGGAATATTCTCTGGGGCAAACCTGGACTGAGCGACGAATGGGAGTGTCCCTACATGCAGGCAATATCGCCTTTGAGAGAAGTGTAGTGCAGACGCCAATAATAGATCAATAAATAGGGATATAATTGTTGATTTGGTTCAAGTTTGAATCCCCAGTCTTTAACTTTTCCGGCAGGGGTTACCTGCCAGCTGGTGGAATCACCTGCACAACCAGCACCATGCCAAACCCAACTGCTTCCGCAAAGACCCCGACCTCAACATGCACCCTCTCCTGTTCAGCTTGGGAAAGACACTCTCCGTGGAGGTGAGCGTGGGGACGGCTGGAGAAGCAAAGATTTCAAAGACAGGAAGCTGTAGAGTGAGGTATAACCATAACCCAGGTTGTGCATTCCTCCAGAAACTCGTGATCATTTCCAAAGTGTTCCAAGGTTTGAGAGTCTTGTACCGACTGGTTATTATGATGCTCAGGCACCAGCTCCTGAGAAGCAAAGTCTTAAAATCAGTGTTTAAATTCGCTGTGTTGCTAGAAGAGCAGGGTAAGCACCTTGAAGGCAGGCCAAAGAATGAGTCAATCCGCTTGCATGAGTGTCAGATGCTCTTAGTGATCCTGTAGATACTGACTCAGATGTTCCCTCTGGGAACATCCCTCTCCTTTTGGCTGTGGGAGCTGTTTGGCAGCTAAATCCTTCGGGACCAGTATAGCTGCTATGCACAACACACAGGCACAGCAAATTATTTCTTAATCACAAATGTTATGGCTTTCATAAAAATAAAAAAAAAAGCCAACACCATGAACTGACCCTCCCTGCATTCTCATGATTTCTGATATCATCAGGATAGGCAAGGTCTATTTTGCTTTTTCTTTCCCTGGCAATTCTGTTTACTCGTGGGGTGATGAAACAGCCTCTTTGGTAGATAACCGGCCTCTTGAAATAACGTCTTGCTCTCCTTTAGCTCGTAATAAGCAAAGAAATTACAGCTTTCCAAGGCACATGGAAAATTCCAGCTCTGCTATCTCGGAAAGACTCCTGTAAAGAGCGTTTATGCAAAATACTTATTCATAGGAAACTGTTAGCTGCGCCCAGGAAGGATTTTGTCAGTGGTCTTCTGAAAGATCTCTCATGGCTATATATTAGCATGAGCATCTAGAGCGGGTTGGCTGCGCGAGATTGGGTTTGATGGAAGTAAAAAATGTAGAAAAAGAGCTCTCATGTCTTCCTGCTTTTTAACAGAAAATGTCAGGCACACTGTGGATGGGGAAAACGGATTTCAGAGATTTCATTTAGTCCAGTTCATTTGTTTTCTTTCAGTTTTGATCCAATGAAGAACTCTTTGAGGAATTAAATTTGTTTTTTCCTCTATAATAGGGGAGCTCTGGAAATAGTTTGCTTTTACTCCTTATCATTTTATACTTTGAAGAATCATAAGCACAAAATTTGCAGATGATGTTAAGAATCCTTTTGTGCCAATAGTGAAAAAATACACTGAGAAGCAATAAGCTTATGGTGCTTTTTGTAAGTATTTCGTCCCTTTGCTGTTTCATGTCCTTGAAGGCAAAGTATTTGACAAAACAAAAAGGCAGATGTCTTTATAGGGTATTTACGACTTTGATCTTGCAGAAATTATTTTACAGTCATTTTAGGATAGTATCCAAATGCTTATGTCATTTCTGACCACTGGCTCAGCTATTAATCAAAAATCTGGGATGTCTGCACCCTATCTCACCTGATACAGAAATTCAGATGTAGTTTTCACATCAAAGACATCCCGTATTCATCACCCCGCAAGTTTCCTGTCTTAGTTTTCACGTTAATGACCTGTTCCTCCCTGAGCACTGATGGTGGAATTGGTTAGATCAGACTTTCATTACCACCACTAGAAACTTTTCCTACAAAATTCAAATGACTTGTGAGCATTTTCGTGATTTTTGAGCATTTCTGCATGAGTTTTGGAACTCTCTTTAAAAAAGTCTCTGTTTCTGACACTGGCATAGCGTTGATATCCACATACAGAGGCTCAAGTGAAGTCTGTCTCTCTCCATTGCTTTGGAACTTCAGCACCTGCTTTTCAAGAAGCGGAGTCGAATTAGAGAGATTAAGAGGTAGTTCTCGATTTGTTCATTAGCCAGGAATAAGAACGACCTTATGAAGGGTCTCGTGTCTCCAACTGGCCCATTACAATGTCTTTTCATTTTTCAGCTCGGAAAAAAGAAGAAAAAGTTCATGCCTTACAATTACCAGCATAAGTATTTCATCTGTGAGTATCCCGGCTTCCTTGCAGTGCTGTAGGAACTTCACTTAAAAATCATGACCGCGCCTCCTCCCCAGAACAAAGGTTTTTAAAGGTACTCCCATTGAAGTCGCAGCGTCAGGAAGCTTCCGTCACATTAAAGAAGGTTCACCTGAGGAGCGATTGCCCCTTATGTCTCTGTGAGGATTATGTGATGTTAGGTACTAACTAGGGGTGCATCAAGTGTGAGGAAGAAAGGGATGGGGAAAGAAATGAAGAAGCGGTGGGATGAAAAGAGGAAGAGATTATGTGGACACATAGAAGTGTAAATGGAAGACGGCAATTTTTCTTCCACTGGAAAGAAGAGTCTTTCTTCTTACGGAGGAATATTCTCTAAGATTTATGACGCAGTTATGTTATAAATGTCTCTCTGTTTTCATTCTTCTCTTCAGTATTGGCCCCGCTTGCACTTGTACCCTTCTTCCAGCTGTCTATATTCTACTTTGCGATCAAGAGGAAAAAGTGGTTGGTAAGCACTCCTTGCACTGTCTAGAAGACTTTCAAAAAATGCCGCCACTCTGTGGCTGTGCTAACCCTCACCTCAGGTCATCGCGGGGTTTAACATAGAAAAGGCTGATTCTAGGCTTGCTGCGGTAGGAATGCAGTCAACGGGTTCAGGGAAAATTGTTTAGAAGAGGCTTTTAAGCCTCTTAGCAGCTGAGTAAAAGTTAACAGGAAACTGCCAGAGGTAGACAGAGTGTGATTACAGGGCTGTTTGCTGGTCTTTAGTTACTGGGTAAAGTAAGTGCCGTGGGAATATTCCAGGGATACACTCAACTTGGGGCAGAATGATGGTGTGGCGCTTACTCTCGGTAAATAAGAGATAAATAAGATCAATAAGCAACAACATCTTTTTACGCTGCAGTTCAAGTAAAGGGGAGAGGAGGGAGCGGAGGCAGTTCATCAACAAAGGCTTATTTACATCTTTTTTGTTGTTGTTCTGTTTTGTTTTGTTTACAGGACCTGTTACTGGTTGTGTCTTTCAACATCCGAGTCTGTCTCATGTATATTCCTTTAATGGGATTTAACAATTTCATGGTGTACTACTGGCTGTCCAGGTAACACACAGCACACCCAGAGTCCCCAGGACTAATATTTGTAAACAACATTGAGCTTCAATGGAAAGAAATTAAAACTAGTCATACTCACTACAATTTTCTCAGAAATAAATAATCAGACAAGAAGAAACAACATAACTTCAGGAGGGTGGTGGTGGCTGCTCAGGGACATCCGCAACTGCAAATTGAGTCGTTCTCAAAAGAAACTCCAGAAATTAGGAGGCAAAGGGATGGCATAGGAAATCCTGAACTACGTAAAAGTGCTCTTTTACTTAAAATGAGACTCAGGAAAGTGTCTCGGTGAGTTCGGATGGGATTAGAGATATGATAAGTGTTCCTGTGTTTATCTGCCCAGGTACCTGGAGAGCACCTGGTTCATTTGGGTGTCGCAGATGAATCACATTCCAATGGACATTGATTATGATAGGAACAAAGACTGGGTATCCACTCAGGTGAGAATCTCCTTTCTTCTGGAAGAGTGGGTCTGCAGTTCTGAATGACAATGACAACATTGTTCTTCTCTCAGCTTTATTTATTAATGTAAATAACTTATTTATTAATGCAAATAATTTGTTTATTAATGCTAATGAGGTTCGCCCTTGCTGTTTGTTTGTTAAATAGGCATGCATTTCTGTAGTAGTCAAAATATTTAAAACTTTAGTTGGAAAACAGGATATCTAAATTAAAAAAAAACCAAACAACTATTCTTTTACTGAAAGGTTTTAACACATTTTTTCACAACAATTTCCCTTCATATTATGAAAAAGTACTGATGGAATAACAGTTAGTCTCCTTTTTAGGCCAACTAAAGAGAAGCAAAGTGGGACTGGATACTTCTATTTTTTACCCTACAGGATTACTGCAGATAAGATAAAGCTGACAAAATTTAGGTCTGATAAAAATGAATATGTAAATACAACTTTACTCACATCTATACTGCCTCCAGCAATATAATCCCACCTACTGCGTTCTAAGCATTTTTCCTTATATTAAGGGGAAAAAAAAACCAGCCTGGTATTCACCTGACCAAATCTGGATGTCTACATCTGAACACCTGCTACATTCATTGGGGAGAAAGAGCCGTTTCTAGAGTGTGATTCACCTTACTCTAAAGTAGACATCTAAATCAGGTCAGATGAATGGCACCGTAAAAAATTCTGACTTTCTCCATTGTTTCTAAAGCGATGAGCTCAGATGCAGATTTCAAACTAAAGGTGTCAAAATTAGGTGAGACGAAGCACGTGTACACAAATGTTTGCTCTCCTACTTTTGCATCTGACGCCACTTGGACTAGTTGGAGCAAGCCAGAAGAATGTCTTTTTTTTCTTTATTGGGCATCTTTTCCTTCCATCCAAGTGCAAGATGTGACGAGAACCTCTTAAAAGAATCGCAGCTGGGGTTGTGTGCATGCCTGTGAAGAAGCTTTTCTTCCTGAGCGAAGAGGTAGCTAAATTAACCTATTTCAACAACCTATTTCAATCTAGACTTTGTTTAATTCTTCAGGGCAATGATGGCTATAATCCCTGACACTAACTTGCCTTTCATGCTAGATTAGTGTGGGTAATGACTGCTGGAGTTCAATTACCAGACTTGCAGAAAAATAAAAGCTAAATCATGTATTTCTTTGGTCTTTTTTCCTCCCAGCTCCACGCAACATGCAATGTGAACCAATCTCTGTTCAACGACTGGTTCACTGGGCACTTGAACTTCCAAATCGAGCACCAGTGAGTATGACTTTGGGGAGAAGAGTGGGAATCATATGGGTCACTGAGAGAAAGGCCATGTAGTCTCACATGAAACCATCTCAGGAGACCCTTTGCTCTCCTTTTGGGGAAGGGCAAGGAAATCTTTTGAATGGAGGGAAGAGAGAGTGGTGCAAGCGAAATCTTACAATAACTCTCTCTCGTTCAATCCTGCAGCCTTTTCCCCACCATGCCTCGACACAACTACTGGAAGGCAGCTCCTCTGGTGAAAGCCCTGTGTGATAAGCACGGCATTGAGTATAAAAGCAAGACTTTGCTGACAGCCTTTGTAGATATTTTGCAGTAAGTATCAATTAACAAGATAGCTTTGCATTGCAGTAGCATGCAAGGGAGGGGTACAGGCAACCATTTCAAATCAATATCCATGAAGAGATCAAACCTACAGTTTATTTAGGTTTTTCTAAAGGCACTGTCATTTTCAAAAATTTTCAAAGTTTCAAAGATTTTTTTTTCTCTTCCTTAAATCTTCTTAGTTCATTCCCAGTAGCCAGACTTTGCTATGATATGTCCATGCAGTTTTTAAATCATTTTTTTCCATTTACTTCTTTTTACAGCTGAACTACAGTTTGCTTCCCATGAAGTTGATTATTGTCTCCCCAATAAGCAATTTTTTACTTTCTGTTCCTGCAGTTCACTGAAGGATTCTGGGGAGCACTGGCTTGAAGCATATCTGCATGGATAGCAACTCTCAAAGGGAACCTCTTCACCAGAAAATGGCTGCAAAGAGTCAGCACAGACCATCAGTGTGTGTGTGTGTCTTCTGGTATAGAAACTTGGGAGCTGGTCAAAGCTAATTTCAGTAAGAAAGTGTGGGAAAGTGGGTTAAAGATACATTTTTTTCTTGTTCCCAGCCACGAACCTCTATTTTTCCTGCTCTCAAACTCAGCATTTAGAGCCATGAGGAACTGGGCCTTCAAACTTGGGAGAAGCAGCTCTTGAATCAGCTTGGTCAGATTACTTCATTGGAGGTGCCAGCTCATTGCTTATGGAAAAAGTTTGAAAGGAAATTCTTCATAGAGTCATAGAATCATAGAATTGTTTGGGTTGGAAGGGACCTTTGTGGATCATCTCATCCACCCCGCCCTGCCCCGGACAGGGACACCTCCCACCAGCCCAGGTTGCTCCAAGCCCCATCCAACCTGGCCTTGAACCCCTCCAGGGATGGGGCAGCCACAGCTTCTCTGGGCAACCTGGGCCAGGGGCTCACCACCCTCACAGCAAACAATTTCTTCCGAATATCTAATCTAAATCTGCTTTATTTCAGTTTAAAACTGTTACCCCTCATCCTATCGCTACAAGCCATTGTAAAAAGTCTCTCTCCATCTTTCTTACAAGCCCTCTTTCAGTATTGAAAGGCCACAATAAGGTCTCCTTCTTGTGGAGTGGTTTTTGGCGCAGTGGATCAGTGAAAATGGGATAGGACAGAGCAAACTGCAGGAAATCTGGACACATTAGGTCAAGGGATATCTTTAAGGGATTTTCTAGATAGTTTGTAATGGGAAATAAGTTGAAAATGTACGTGTAAGAGCGAAGACCATGTGGAAGAAAAGTGGTTCTTCTCCTCTGCTGCTTGCATCCAGAACTCCACGCCCCAGCTTTCAGTGGAAAAAACACCCAAAGAAGGAAAACATGAAAAATCTTAAAATGAGATACCACCAGGAACAACATGACCCATCCGCAACCCACTGACGAGCAACTTACATGTATTACAAGCTACAGACAACAGCCGCCTTCTAGGTAACAAATGACATCAAGCCCAACACACAAAAGCAGGAGGAGTTTGGACTATTCATTTTTTTGCCTTTGTTTTTAAGAACATCTCCACCTATCTTTTTATTTATATTTTTTGTGTGTATGTGCAGGTACTAATAACACTGTTCTGCTTATTTCCTAATAATAGCTGACAGACGTCATTGAAAAGGATTGTGATTAAAAAAGCAGTTATTCAAAAACTGCTTTGAATGTAATTTGAAAATCCCGTCTAACTAGTACCCAGACCAATTCTGTGTTCCCAAATCCAAGGTCGGTTAGAATGGTGAGATCCACAATTATATGTCACAGTAGTAACATTTTATAAGTGTTTAAGTGATAGTACTGTCATAAAATGAATGCAGGGATTTCACTCCATGCTCTATTTTTTAATACACGAAGACATTTTTAAATTGATGTCTTGGTGAAGGTAATATAAGTATTAAGGATTCCTATATTTTTTTACCGGTGAGACTTGAAAGCTGTGCTGACTGCATCCTGAGTCCCATGGAAATCCTTTAAATACAAGACTGACACAAAACGGTACTTTCTGGTATCAGTATCATGAACCAAACTGATTATTTGTTGCGCTTAGTTAGCCTTCTACTCATTTGAGCGTAGTAATTTATTGAGTCTGTCTTTTTGAAACCTCATTTTAATTAAAACGTTTCCGTCTCTTTAATCGATTCAACAGTCTGCTCTGTGTGAATATTAATTTGTTTCTTTATGTGTTTCATGAAGGTTATTAACAATTAAGCTGATTTACCTTTGTCAAACTTCAAGGGGTCAGGGTAACACCTGGGGAGAAGTTGGCACGCCACTTCGTTTCGCACTTGCACTAATGCTGAGGTCTCTAATAGTCTGATCTTAATGAGTATTAAGTGGAAATTGCCCCATCTGTAACACTGGTGGAGGAGGAGAATAAAATGTGCTCAGCGAAAGCTTGTCCAAAAGAAAGTGTACATGGTAGAGACTAAGACTGAAATACAGGTTTTGTGCTTCAACAGGCTTCTGGAGACTGTCATCGTATTCGTCGTGTTTTCCTGTAATGTTTCCTGAAAGACGGTATATGCAATCTGGAATATCTGGCAGAAACAAGGAAATTAGGGAGAATCCTTCTTGCTTCAGGACTTTATACTGAGATTCTGCTAGAAGAGTGTTTTCTCATACAGGTAGACCAAAAGAGCAAAAGCAACGTGGCGCAGCCACCGGCAGCGCTTAGGGATCGAATTCTGCTCCTGTAGATATAGTGTGTCCTGCAGGGTAACGTAGCATGTTTGTTATTATGCAGCAATCCTATGCCCAGCTTCTTGCAGTAATTCGGTGTTTAATTCTAATTGAAATAATGAGAACTAAACCCCTCGATGTTGTCCAGCTTGTACACCCAACCGTAGTTGCATCCTCAAAGTTCCTTTGCCTTAATTCAGGGATTTAATGTAACTTTAAGTTCGTGATTAGTCAGCCTGTCGAACAAAAATGATTGTGTCGAGGCATTGCCTTTCTGAATGGTCAAAAATTTCAAAGAAACCAGAGACTTTTGAGAAAAAATATAATCAAAAGCCCGACCTCTACTAAAATCCAGTTTTGAAGAGAAATCAAACCAAAACCAGTCTCCTGCGTCCGACATTTCAGTAACATCACAGATAAGAGGGAACGTAAGAATGTGCAAATAAGGTTGAAGATCTAGGTCATATGTCTGGAATTCTTTCTGGTTTTAAGTGACCGGAGTGAAATGCAATATTCCAGAGGATTCTTAGAACTGGTATGTAAAGAGAACTAAACCACTTATACTCCTTCTTTTCCTATTCCAAATGCCAAGTCACTTCCTCAAGCCACTGTTCCCTTCACCTCTTCTTCTAGCTGACTGCTTCTTCTTCTTCCGACTGCTCAGGGTCACTTCTCACAATAAGCTGCTCTCTCAAATTGGTAATGGACACTCTGAGTCCCTCCCTCTCCCTCCACCACCAATCACTTCACATTCTTGATGATGTTAAGGCTTTTTTAATAAGAAATATAGACCATCTTTTATAGTAAAAGGAGGAAGAATGTCATAAATCTGTTATTTCTTCTTCCACATACTTTCTTGTTCTCATATTACACAACTCTAGTATTTTCCTTTCACTTCTCAGCTCTTATAGAATCGTAGAATCACAGGGTTGGCAGGGCCCTCTGGAGATCATCCTCTCCAGCCCCCTGCCAGAGCAGGGTCACCCAGAGCAGGTGGCACAGGAACGCGTCCAAACGGGTTTGAATGTCTCCAGAGTTGGAGACTCCACCACCTCTCTGGGCAGCCTGTGCCAGGGCTCTGCCACCCTCAAAGGAGAGAAGTTCCTCCTCATGTTTAGGTGGAACTTCCTATGGTCAAGTTTGTGCCCATTACCTCTTCTCTCGCCCTCCTCTTGGATAATTTTATTCAATGCCTCTTTTAACTCATTTCCAAATGGGTTTCTATCAACCTTTTTCCCACCTTCAACCTGTGGATATTTCCTGTTCCCTCATGATTAGACAGACTCAAGGCTTTCTACCCTGTAGGTTCTCTGAACGATTGGAAGGACGCTGACTTGGTGGCAGTTTGTATGGATAAGTAATATCAATGAACCTGCAGCAAATATACTCACACAGATCAAAATAGAGTAGGAAGCTTTGGGGACAAGGATAAGCTTAGCTTAACAAAGCTTCTTTCATGATGAAGGGAGACATATGCGGTTACATCCCCCCTCCTAAATTTGTGTCTTTGCTTTTGTTCTTCACTCAGGCTCTAGATTTAGGGATGCAATTGGCTAAGATGGTTCGGGTGGAAGCTGACTGGAAGAATTTAGAAATGGAAAGAACAACTCCCTTTTCTACTGATGTCTTGCTCTGTGTGGCAGGACCTGGGCTTAGCCCCTGCCCCCTCTCCTCCCACCAAAGGATAAAATGATTCCCCTGTAAGACTTGCTCCCTGATTCCTCTTGCCACTCACCCCTGCAAAAAAGTTGCTAGAGCTCTTCAGCGTTATTGCATACGCTCTTAAATAAGCGATTGGCGGCCAACTCGTTTGTTGCTTGACGTGAAGGAATTTACAATGTGTGTATATGTATATAATGTATATCAATTAAGAGACGGTCAATCAAAAATAGAGACGATACCTACAATGAAGTCTGATGACATAGGTGACTATATTTCACCTAAAATGCCTTTTCTTCAGGTGTTGCCTACAGCTGGCTCAGTAGGTGTGTTCTGCTCTTGCTCTAAAGCTCTTTAAATGCTGAGCTGTGCTCCTGTGCATGTACAGAACTGCCTCGGTCTGAGCAATTTTCATCTTATCACCCACCTAAGGGTGGGGCATATTCGATTTTCCTGTCTGCCATATCCCCTGAAGGGTCCGATCCCATAGGCATGCTCGGAACACGCTTGACATATTGGCAGGACTGTGCTTTTCAGAGAACGTTTATGTTTGTTTTCTTTCTAAAATGGGGCTGGAAGAGGTGATCCTCCACTTTTTCATAGGAGGGTGGTTATGCAGTTGTTATGGCAGTGTAATCGCCTAGGTTCCGTTCTCTCCCTAGCAAAAGTGTTTCAAAGCCATAACACCCACCTCTCGCCCACGTACGGACCGGGTGGTGACACGTTCTCCTCTCCTTGGAAGGTGTACCAGAGTGCAATGAATAATTCAAGACTGGCAGAGCTGGCCTCTCACTTATGGCATTTCTTGTCTGGTTCCCAGAATATTTCTTGGGCAGGAACTCGAGCCCCATTTTAGATGCTTTCTACGCCCTCGATTCAATGGCTACTGCTACTTGCAAGAGCAATTTCCATCCTTTGTAACTGCATTGATAAGAGCAATAAGGTATCTTAGCCAGCCTGGGCCCTTAAGTTGTAGTACCAGGCCTATCCTTGCTCAAACTCCACAAGGGACTAGAAAATGCTGTGCCAGGACTGAGTCGGTTGTGCAAATGTTGTTTTTCGGTATCCTTTTTGACGAAATTGCTATCAAGGGACACGGCCCGTGCACACACCGCCGTCTGAGGAGCACCCTGATGGGTCTCTGGTAGCAGGAAGTAGTAATTTAAAATCAAGATAGTGCTTCTCCTGTCCCCCCTTCCGCACTCATTACTGCCACCTAGAATAAAAGAGCAACGTGCTTTGAACACTAGAGGATGAATAGTTGTGTGCAGAAGTCCAGGACAAACTCGGAGTGAGAACTGCAGAGATTACTGGAGAGCCTACAGAAGCTTGTGCAATATGAAGTGGTAACTTTTATAATGCTGTTGTAAGAGCTAGTTGGGAACATCTGTTATGGTATGTGATGTCTTCTGTTACACAAGTTAGACTTTGCAAGTACAAGTTGGAATCTGAATGGAGCCAACGTGCTAATTCCTTGGTTCTCAACGACGTGTTTAGTGTTGAACTTGCCAACTTTGCCTTGCAGCATCTTCAAGAGCCAGTAACAGGCCCTTTAATGAACTGTTGAGTTCAAGTGGCCACCTGGACATGGGGAAATAAAGTGGGGAAGAGGCCAGCGTGGTGAGTCTACATTAACATGATATGTCATGCGACGTAGGCATTGCTTTAGGACTGGCAGTGCTGCTGTATTGAAAATATATATTGGGGTGTTGCCAAATGCGTTTCCATGAGAATAGTGTAATCTCTGAGCTTAATGTATGTAACTACAATAAGAACTAAAGATAAAGTCAGATATGCTTTCTTTAAGAGCTGTAAGTGTGGGTAGCTTTTATTTCCTCAACACTTTAATGTGAACTTAGGAAATTATCTAAACAGCGATAAAATGTAAATAGCTTTTACAAATGAAAACCTACTTTCACCACTGGGATTTTGCACGTTGAAGAAAGCAAGAAATATTGCCAAAACGAAGGCAAAAAAAGAGGCATTACTTGCTTTTCAGAAGGTGCCAGTATGCTTGAATTCTCTATTTTTCATACCAAGAAACACTCAGCTTGCAAAACCCTGTTCGGGAGGGAGAAATAATCAGAGATGATCTTCCCTCATGACTGAACGGAAAAGGCTACTGACTTACAGCAGCATTTGGCTCTTTATAAAGTCCAACCCCAGCCGCCTCTGCTCCAGAGTGGTTTTATTTGAGAAACCAAGGAGTATTATTAAGAGGATAAGGTGATGGAAAGACACATTCTTTCATAATTCAGTCAGTAATCCTGTAATAACTACACTATAATAGAGTAATAACTACAACACAGGTAAAGGCGGGCAGCTTGATAAGAAATCATCAAGCAATTCCTAACAAGTAAGAGTTTGTTTTTAGCTTCAGGTTGATTAGCAGAACATCTCTAACTGGTAGCGAGCCTAATGAACTTCTGCTGCTTCTAGTTAGACACAGATCAATGTTTCTCAGTGTAATTATCTTCTCCTCCACGGACGGGAGGTTTCCATTGTGGCAGTTTTATATGAGAATCTGAATTATGTCACTATGCTTCAAGTATTCTTTATTGACGAGCTGTGAAGATGTTCCCCATTTGGACCCTTGGTCACTTAAGGGTACTTATAGCTTATCAGAAAGATGGTATGCTGGTTATGGCTGAGGATACATCAGGAAAAACAAGAATCAAGTGAAATAATCTTCACTGATTTTACTGGCCACTAAACTGGATCTGGTACATATGCTCTGAAAAAAGCATTCTCCCCTGAAGGACCCACATTGCTTCTTGGAAGTAACAATTAACACTTGAAACTACATATACGTGTATGCAAAAATACATATTTTTGGGATCATTTATGTTCCTAGGGGATAGAATCATAGAATCGCCTAGGTTGGAAGGGACCTTTCAGATCATCTAGTCCAACCATCACCCTAACTCTGACAAACCAACACTAAACCATATCTCTGAGCCCTGTGCCCACCCGATCTAGACATCTCCCTGTTGACTGCCCTATTCTTAAATATATTTACCACCGAAGTAATACTTACCCTATCTGTATATTTTATCGGGGGGGGGGGGTGGTTATACTTAGCATAAGCAAATATGCTTACATTTGAGGTTTTGTTTTTGTGATATGTTGAAACATTGGAAAATGTTTCCGATATGTTCGAAAAATTCTAGTGGAAACTAGCACGGTGATCCATACTATCTTTTTGTGCCAATTAATCAAGTTTGTTGATTCAAGGGTGTTGAAACAAGGGTGTCCACTAGAGCTCTTATTCTGGTCTAGGATGGGTTAGAAGCGATTCAGTCTATATGTATTATGGAAATCAAAATAAGGGCTATTTTTTAGAGCACTATTCCTTTCCTTTTTTTTAGGTTTTGGGGGGTTTTTTTGTGTGTGTTTTTTTATTGCATATAATACCTCTAGAGTCCACAGCATCAGACTGCAGTGGGAATTAATCTGAGATTTGCTTTATAAGCCTGGTTTCCTGTGGCGGCCATCCCTGTATGGTGACTGCTGGTCATTGGGTTCTCTCACACGTAGGGTCGTGTTTGCTGGTCTGTATCAAACTTGACAGGAGAACAGCAGCATCAGCAATTGCTGCCTTAAAAAACGTGCGAGAAGTGTCAATTGAGCACAAAAGAGATGTGTAAATCCTTGCGTAAGGAAGAGCAGCAATAGGAACTTTGTTTCGTACATCTTGTAGTATCAGAGAGTCGCTCAGATTGATTCCCTAAGTGCCCATCTGCAACAGCAACTTCACTCTGCTTTGGTTTAAGTGTCATCTCATGCAAAAAATGTTCTATATTTTAGAATTGCCTATTTATCACTGAACAATTCTTGTGCCAAAAAATATAGTGTGCTGATACAGTTTTATATCAGCATAGTATGGAGGACATTGAGTAAGAGCAAGCTAATTATGCAAATAAAGCCTATATGCTCTGCAAGAATTGCCGCATACAGAAATCTGCAGGACCTTAATTTTCACTCTGACTCATAATTCTGTTTTTGTGAGCGGACCTGTGCATGGCAGTTGCAAACCATTCGGTATGTAACTGGGGTTTGCTTACATGGGCATTTCTACCCCTTTGCAACCTCTTACATTCCCGTGTCACACAGACTGGTTAAAGCTTCAATTACCTGTGTCTCTGGGGCTACCTGGAACAACAAATAGGTGTGAGGTGCCATAAAAGAGACCATGTTAGATCAGAGCAATATTCCAGACAGCCCAGTGTCCAAAAGGGGGATGCCTGAAGAAGGATATAAAACCAGATTCAACAGGGATTAATTGCAATGTCTATTTTATTATCATATATGCACTGAATATGCAGTGACTTATCGAGGGTGGGAAGGAGAATAATAGCAGCTCTGGCCACTGAGACTGTTGCTGGCAGGGATTTAAAGGGCAGCTCTTCTCTGGAATTACTCATTCGATTCCCACTGACCTACTAGGAACCTTTGAGATCCCACCCTCGTGCTAGATGTCCCAAGTATTCGTCTAACCTCCTTCTGTCCCTCTTGAATTACGAAATCGCCTAAGAGACTTTGGCCTGTTGCAATAGAAGTGGATTTACCAGGCTGCGGCTCCTCGTGAAGCTGAAAAAGGATTCGACTTAATTTTTTTAATATTTGTTGAAGTGGGCAGTAGAGCTACACACCTTGAGAAACAAATGCACACTAATAATATATATGAAAAAATCATCACCGTTTTGTTTCCATGGGATTTTTCCTTCCCTTGTATTCGGAGAATGCACACTCTTAGCTATAACTCGCTGCAGGAGCTTATCTAGAACAGGTAGGAGCTTACCTACTAGGAGCTTTCCTAAAAATAGAGCGCTATGCCATTAAAAAAGTGATTTCGGACTAAGATTCCCTGTATTATTCCTGTTATGTCAGGGTGATCAGAGTCAACCCCTTTTGGAATGTTGTATCTTGCTTTCTATCAGGGCCTGCCGGGATTTCTGATGCACTGTTTCGACACACCATGATGAAGCTCCAATTTGCTGAATCAGAAACGCTTTTATACGTCGGCCATGTACATGAGCGAGCAAAGCAAAGCAGGCAAGTACTGCCTGTAAAAATACTCATTATATTAGCTTTAAATGTCAGCTGTGGGACATGAGCTAGAAGTTTGATATTGCAGCATACCAAATTTGCTCAATGTATGGGATGATGTTGTAAGCTGCTTAACCCTATGAATAAAGTTGCAAGTTGTGGGCGTGTGAAAATGAAAGAGAGGTTCTCAGGGTACTTTTTAATCCTATTTTATTAACTCACTTCTTCTTTAGACTGCCCTTACCAACATTTAAATAAAAAAATACCTCCGCTAAGAAGCTGTGATGTGCTGACAGCCAGTGAGATAAAACTCAGCCTTCCATCACCATGTATAATTGTGTAAAGAGTGTAAAACGTCGGCGTCAATCACACCACCCAGCTTGGTGTCATCTGCAAATTTGCCGAGAGCGCACTCGATCCCGCTGTCCACGTTGTTGGTGAAGATTTTGAACAGTGCCGGTCGCAGTACGGACCCCTGAGGGACACCACTCGTCGCTGATCTCCATCCAGACGTCGAGCTGTTGGCCACTACTCTCTGGATACGACCATCCAACCAATTCCTCATCCACTGAATAGTCCATCCATCAAATCCATCTCTCCCTGATTTAGGGAGAAGGACGTTGTGGGGAGCCATGTCAAAGGCCTTACAGAAGTCCAGAGAGATGACATCCGTCGCCCTTCCCTTGCTCACTGATATAGTCACTCCATCATGATTTACTCATTCCTCACTCGCCAGCCTTCTACATTACAAATTGTTTAATATTTTTTGTTTACCACTTAAGGCAAAAAGCTACTAGTGACACAGGCAAGACAAAAAACTTCAAACTGGCAGCCTGCATTGTTGTAAAAAAAAAATAAATTCACACGCATAACTTCTTTTCCAGCTTTCTTAACACCGGCTTGTTTTGGTGGTTTTGCAACAGCATGGGTTGTCCCCACTATTTGCCTGCTGGCAGGTTTAAACTCGCAGAAGTCATGTTCATTCTGCTTAATTAATTGTGCCCTACATTTTATTTAGATTTATAAAACGAAACACCTACATTTTATTTAGATTTACAAAATAAAATGAAACATCAAAAGCTTCCAACTGAAATTTGGTTTATGCCCCTGCTTTTTAATCCTTCGGAGCACGCGGCAAGCCTCCGCTCTCATTTCGTGGTCTCTAACACCCGTTGCGTGAAGGATGAAAGAGGAGGGGTAGGCATGTGGACCCAAAGCAAGTGCAGTGTTGAGCCTCACAGGCGCTGCATGAAGTTTGCATTTTACAGCAATATCTATAAGTTGTTAACCTAAGCCATGTACGTGAATTTTATTTACCATGCAGGAAGACTTGTAAGCAAGGCTTTATGCAAGTTAGTAGTCAGCAGGAACAATTTACTGTCTAATGCACACAGCAAATGGCTGGGATCAGCATGGCATTGGAAAAGGGATCTTCCATTGCCTCTCCTCGGTTGTAGCTAAAACTCCGCCGTATTTCCTGCCCAAGTTGTCCTTCTTCGCTAGATTTCACCTGCAACAAACCGCTTATGTCGAGAGGAAGGTCCAGCTGCTGTTTTCGGTTTGGGACAGACTTTGTGAGCAGGGAAGAAGGAGCGGTTGGAGTTTGAAGGTAGGCCACTTCTGATTAGAAGCAGTACGAGCTTTTTATCCAGAGGATGTGAAGGCAGACGGCTGGTAGCGCACCCCGACTTCTGTGCACTCTGGCATGAGGTGAAATTTAGCAGCGCGTAACAGCATAGTAGAAAAACTACTGAGGAAAATTCCCTCACTCAAGTAATATGTTCTTTGGACTGTGATTTACAGTTTGACCATCCCTCTAAAATGTGTCCTCTCCAATGAACCAAGGGACCTGTGTTTTGTGAAAAATCTTAACTCCTTTTTTCTTCCTTTAATCCTTTTAATTCCCTGCGCCATGGGCATGAGTTCCTCATTGTAAGTATTTACATTTAAAAATATTTGGTGACTAAAGGCACTGTGTTTTATTTTTAACTAATGTCCCCTTTTTTCCTGTATGGACTGTTAATTTGCACCGTTGCTACCTTTACCAGTTCAAAATCTGAATATCCCTAGATAGTTTCAGAGCTGTAAATCTGTGTAAGTTATCTTGCCACCTTCATCTCTTGCTAATAACAACTTGTGAAGGGATTTACCTCTGGGCTACTACCTGCAGTTTTGTTACTCCTGGTATTTTGCCAGTCTTTCTTCCCGCTGTAAGTTGATTTGATATAAATACTGGTGGGGTATCAAGTATGGTGCCTGGATTGAGGCAGTTGGACCGTTTCCGTGTGAGCCGTCTTTCTCTACAAAAGTCTGTTGTCGTTTCTTACCACGAGTATGCCCAGCGTCTTATGTGCAGCAGAGGAGAAGAGATCCCAGCTAATTTAGTGCAAATTTATTGAAAGTAAGCCAAAAGTAACAGAGATAAAGGCAACACATCTAAGTAGTTGGCTCTTCCAGGGGGCTGTACAAGAGCCCCGTTCCCTACCCTTGTATTATGATGCCTTTCAGGCCTTGACCAGCATCAATTGCAGCCCTTTTGTGCTGTCCTCTCCATTCTAGTGGTTCTTCTCCATTCGCCTGCTTGCTGCAGCAGGAGAGAGACACCCAGGGTTGGTTCTACATGCCAGGGTGGCTTCCTCCTGTCTCACCAGCATTCTCCTTGAGTGATTGTTTCCCTCAGTCATGCTCCCTAAATCTGTATTGTCATAACCTTTCTGTGTCCACCTCAGCAATCCCCTTGCCTCCTTTTCTCTCTGCACCTCTCCAACACCATTCTACCTGGTTCCCTCCAGCTCCAGTCCTCCTTCTACTCCTGCTAACAGGGCATGACCAGAGTGCACTTGACCCTGGCATGGCCTGGTTGCCCAGTGTCAGTGTGGCTGGGGTTGGGCATGGAAATAAAAGCTTGCCTTCCATTTTTTTCTTAGCGAAAGTGTGACTTCCGAAAAATCTGTGGAATATAATTTCCTTCCCTGCTGCTTCTTCAGAACGGCAGTTCTTGTGGAGCAGAAGATTCCAGGAAAAGGAATAAGCAAGTTTTGAAATACAACCTCAGATATTAAAAGGATGGTTGAGGCATTGGTGCCTTGCTTATACGGACTATTTTATTGTCTTCCATGAGTGTGTCGTCACTGTTTAGTTGCATGAACCAGGGTGTGGCTTGCGTTCTTCTTGCTGTGGTGTCTGAATCTGCTGACAGCAATACAATTCCTCGTCTCTACAAAAAAAACTCTTAACATGTTTCCCACTGGCAGAGCTACTCTGGAGACAGGGTAAGGTTGCATGGCTTTTAAATAAAATCTATGGGAAGGCAACCAGGGATTGTCTGTGATCATAGAATGGTTTGGGTTGGAAAGGACCTTAAAGATCATCTAGTTCAACCCCCCTGCCATGAGCAGCGACATCTTCCACTAGATCGGGTTGCTCAAAGCCCCGTCCAGCCTGACCTTGAACACTTCCAATGGTGGGGCATCCACAAGACTGTTACTCGTTTTTGTTCCCAGACTACAGGCTTTGGTTTGTTAATATGACGATTTGTTAATATGAGGGTGTTAATATGAGAGCTCTACAGATGCAAAGAAAAATTAATCAGTGATCAGAAGCTTCTGTAACTCCACAACAGCAGTATCTGATCATCCCACACGTCTTTTTCATGCATTGATCTTCATAATCCTTTTGGGAGCTGGGAAAATGCCATATCCATGATAGGGAGAGAAGCGTCAACATCTGCCTCTACATGGTTTGAGTGTGTGATGAGTAATCTATTTTTATAAGAAGACTGTGGTGGAGAAGGTAACTAAGTCCAAATTTCTTGCATCACTGGACCCTTAGTGAAAGCAAATGGCCAAATAGATGTGTCTATTAATACAAAGGGGAAAGATTCAGATGTACAAAAGATGAGAAAGAAATGCAAAATGACAAGCTTAAAAACAGGTTGGCGGCCTTTGAAGATGAATGTTTGCATTAGAAAGAGAAGTGGGCTCAATCTTTTCTTGGCTCTGTCTTTGTCACTCTGTTTTGTGTCTCAAGTTTACCATGCGGTACTTCTATCATCTGTTTTCTCTGTATTTCACCATCCTTTGACAAAATTTGATTGTGATATTAATGTTGATGAAAGAGTACACGAACTTTGTGCTAACTGGTGAGCTGGCACCTGATATGCCCAGTGCTGAGCCCGCAGAAATTCTACATTTGTATTAATGAGAGCTTGCATGGTGGGACCGCCAGGAGAGGCCGAGACGACCCCCTTCTATTTACTGGCAATTGGGACTTCCCATTTACATTGCCCTGTAGCTTGGGCTCACTCTCCACTGAACTCATCTCCAAGCTGAACTTGTCCTTGGGGTCATTGCATGGTAGTTTTAGCGTCATCCCCATCTGGAACTGGGAGCAAAACCTACCTGTTCCGGTTGCCGTCTCGCTCGTGTGCTCACCAAAGCCAAATAGCAGCCGTGGCAATGTGCTCCCCCCAGTGGCAAATACATCAAAATGAAAATGAAATGCATGCCAGGCTTCCACCTTACATTTTCTTAACCCAAAAAGACAACCCTTAGTTATAGAAAAAAGAGGTCAGGGTGCTTAATAATTTCAACACAGCTGTCCACGTGATCTCATTTTCTTTGTAGAGATAAGCGTTTAATGCGTGCCTGGGAGAACGACTGCACCTCTTACAGATTTTCAGGTGTAAATTCTCAGGCCCTTCTTTGAGGAGACTATTTCTAGACAATATGGAGACACAGTTTTCAATGTGAAATTACCTTATTTTGGAGTGCACTCCTCTGCTACTGAGTGCATTTTGCCTCAATTCCAGAGTCAGTTTATAATGGATTGATATTGGGACAAATAATGAAAGGAAAGCTGGAGCAGGGACATCTTCAACTAGATCAGGTTGCTCAGAGCCCCATCCAACCTGACCTTGAGTGTTTCCAGGGATGAGGCATCTACCACCTCATAACCTCGTAATTATAAATGTCATCTCTTTCTCTTTTCTTTTTCTAAGAAAATGTCAACTATGTCAGGGCCTTGAATACACTAACAGGTCTTAATGGCCCTGACCAGCCTCACCTGGGACCCACACCCTGACCAGGGTCCCCATGTAAGCTCAGCTCTGGGTCTTCTGTCCCTCCCTGAGCTCAGTTAGGCCTGGCGATGGACCCCATTGACCCCGACCCGTGGACCCGCTTCATCCCCACAAGCTTTTTCCTGGATTTTGGGACTTGGTTGAGCCTGGCTGCCATCCCAGCCCTGCCCTGCTCAACTCCCAGGTACTGCGAGACAGGCCCCGGCTGACACGGCCCTGCTGTCTGTGGCTGTCCCGCTCTCCATCTTGTGAGGAGCCGCCCGCCTTGGCTTCATCCTGACAGACTACTCCTGGTCTGCAGCTGTAGCTTGCACCTCAAGTGCCGTCTAGATCTTTCTGTGACTAGCCAAAGAAGCTTCCCAGAGCATTTGCAGACTTCTGAACAGACTTATGTCCGGCTCATTTCACCTAGAATAATAGAATATCTTGAGTTGGAAGGGTCCCATAAGGCTCATTGAGTCCCACTCCCTGCTCCTCACAGGACTACCTAAAACTAAAATACACAACTGTGTAGTTTGAGGAAGAGGAGGCTGAGGAGAGACCTCATCGCTCTCTACAACTACTTGAAAGGCCATTGTAGAGAGATTGGTGATGGTCTCTTCTCACAGGTAATTAGTGATAGAACAAGAGGGAATGGGCTCAAGCTGCAACAGGGGAGGTTTAGGCTGGACATGAGGAAAAAATTCTTCCCAGAAAGAGTGGTCAGACACTGGAATAGGCTGCCCAGGGAGGTGGTGGAGTCACCATCCCTGGAGGTGTTTAAGACTCGTTTAGATGTGGTGTTGGGGGATATGGTGTAGGGGAGAACTTTGTAGAGTGGGGTTGATGGTTGGACTTGATGATCCCAAGGGTCTTTTCTAACCTAAATGATTCTATGATTCTAACTAAGACCATCGTCCAGATGCTCCTTGAACTCTGATGGGCTTGGTGCCGTGCCCTTTTTACTTGTTGAAGTGTTAGAAGAGGTGGAAGATCCTGGCATGATTTCCACAGGAGGAAATTTATTTGCAATTCGAATAGTTCAGAGGTATAGCCTCTCTCAAGGAGAAAAATAAGAAAGGATTAGGAAAAATAATCCAAGTTTGCCTCCCTGTGGTACTGTCTCGCTGCTACACCTAGAAATGGACTGCTTTTTCCTTTTCTTTGTATGAATTTCTCCCTGTTTGCTGCTGAGAGGGGGACAGGTGCGTTCGTAAGAGATTGCTTAGAGCATCCCTAGCATTTCTGGACTTCAGTTGTGATTTTGGAGACCCTTAATGCCAGACGGAATTGTTCAGCCGGGACAAGGACAGAATGCAGTTTTGCCTGATAGTATCCAATGGTGCAATGCAGTGCTCCTGCATTGAAGTCCTGTGTGCATAACACAGAAATGTTATCCGAAGAAGTGTAACGGTAATATGAAAAACTTAATGTCTTTCTCCTGGATGGCTACTATTATCATTTTTATTAGGTGCGTTTGAAAATGAAAAGGTGATGTGACTGTAGCAGTTAATTTCTAGGACACAGTTAGGCAGCTGGACCTATCCAATCAAAGCACGGTTCTGTGGGTAAAAGAACCCAAATTGCCTTAGCAAGAGGGTCTGGTACTGTTTGAGAAAGAGCAGGAAGCCAAAAAAAAATTTAAAAATATAGCTGAAATATAAGGACTTGCATGGAATTATAAGGAATTAGAGGGAAAAGTTTAGGAAACAGTTAATGGCTTTTCTCCTTAAGCAGCCCCCTCCCGTGGACGGAAGGGAACCTCGTCCTCTGGCAGTTTTATGAAAAATCTTATGCTCAGAGAGGACTGAAACAACATTCTCGGAGGCTGGTGGACTTATTCACCAGCAAAGCTTCAGCTTGCTTAGCAGGCACCACTGATCTTTCGTATCCTTTCAGCAATAAGCAAAACTGTGCACAACCAAAAGTAAAAGCCACACCAGGCTACAGACTTTTAAAAATTATTTTTGAATTACACATTGTTATCACTCTTAGGAAGTGAGAAACTTTCCAGTCAATGGTTGTAATAAACTCTAGTAAATGAACAACAGAAAAATCTTGGACAGCCTCTGATTCCCAGACTAAGAAAGCGCACGTTACAGAAAGACAAATTCTCTATTTTTTGTTTAGGAAGCATGATTTTCTGAAAGCAATAAAAAAAACCCATTCTTTCAGAATTTTGCAAAAAGTCTTCAATTAAAAACACTGACAGATGTCTGTCCCCAGGGCGATGGAGACGTTACAAACCCCTCCGTGGTGAGTGGGCAGACCCCAGGCTGGGTACGGTGCCAGCTGTGGCCACTGGGAAATACCAGTTTGTAAGCAGCTCGTAGAAGGGAGAAAAGATGAAAGAAGAAAACACTAACATTGTTTGTGGCTTAGTTGGTAACAGCGGCATATTTGGGAGCCAGGACTACATGGGACTTAAAATTCGCAACTTTAAGCCAAAAACTTTATATTTAGAGCAGCCGTTCCAGCACCCGTACAAGAGCAATTGTTCACATGGAAATTCATGGTGTGAAGTTCATAATAGTTCCTTGCTGTGTTTTTTTGCCCCTCTCTGTGTTGTGACTGCTCTGCATCTTGTGCTTTGAATGAGTTTGACTCACATGTTTTTCCAACAAATTGCGAGGGCTTGTTCATAAACACTTGCCTGCATACCTTAGTTGCCTGCAAGCCCAAACAAGGCGGTTCAGGATTCTCACCTCACATGTAATTAGTGTTGCTCTTCAACATGGTGTGGAGAATGGGGGAAAGAAACAGACATGTTTCCCCAGCACCTTCTTTTTGACATAGCTTTGGATACTGTAAGGAGTTTGCCAGTGTCCTGGAGGACACACGTCAATTTTGGGGAAACTATTTTTGTAACCACAGAAGGTGTTCTTTGCGACCAGCTTATGGTGTCTCATCTTCTGAGTGGGAGAAACTCAGGGTCTGGATGACAGCTCAGAGTCCTTGAGCCGCCCTCTGCACGAGAGTCCCCCAAACACTCTTCTCCAAGAAATGGAGTATGGCAATAGCTACATGGCCTCTTATAGAGGTAGCCTCTTCTTTCAATCCACCTTGCAAAAACCGGAAGGGGATTTAGTCTGACGGTAAAATCTTGATCTAAAGCTGCAGTAGCTAGCAAGACACAGACAAAGAATCAGCCTAGCTAAGGTGGATATTTAGTTATTCTGCCCGTTTTCAAATTCAAATAAATCTACAATCAAGGATATTACTCCACTCCAACGTGTGAAGTAAGTTAACAGAAGTCTAAAGAGAGAGCATAGCGTTTGAGTCTAAATAACAGAGCCTAGTTTCTCATAACTTTATTTTCCTTAACTGCAATTTCCAGTTGAAAGGGTTCTCTCCTTTTAATTTTTTTTAACCATTGTTAGTTTCTCTCTGTCCAAAAATAGCTGAACCCTCAGTGGAGACACCTGAACAAGCTTTCAGAACCAGCTGTCAGTTTATATGAACTTGTAGGAACTTATTCTTGGCAAGTTTTAATCAAATTTGAAATGGCATGGAGGTCCCACTGAGTTTAAAAGTTGTTGGCTGGGAGGAAAAGTGGGCTGAGAAACAGGTAGGCACCCCATAAATCTAATTTTCTTGGAAAACCAAGATGTTTGTGACTTACAAACTGTGATTTATTTTTCAAATGAAACAGGAGAGAAAAGCACAAAGAAACCAGTCCTTTCCTTTCATGTCCAGCCAAGGCAGTGAGATCTGCTCCTTTTGGCCTGTTGTTTCCTCAGGACACTCCCCACTTGCTCTGTTTTAATGTCCCTTGGCAAAATTGCATTACCTTAATATCGGTGTCACAGCCTCCCTGAAGGCTCTGTCTGGATAATGAGTTAGTGCAGCAAATACAGAAGAAGCTCAGGGCATGAGCAAATAGCGTGAATTCTTGGGGGTCCATGATCATTTTCTAACCATTTTCCACAGCCGGTCGCTATGTGTAAGCTCTGCTCCTCCAGTGGAAAAAAAGAGGTGAATAGAAATAGAAATACAGAATAGAATCATAGAATCACAGAATGTGTTGGGTTGGAAGGGACCGCTAAAGGCCATCTAGTCCAACCCCCCTGCAGTGAGCAGGGACATCTTCAACTAGATCAGGTTGCTCAGAGCCTCATCCAGCCTGGCTTTGAATGTCTCCAGGGATGGGGCCTCCACCCCTTCTCTGGGCAGAACAGACTAGACTAGATTAGACAAGACGAGACTAGACTTAAATATAGAAATTCTGCACTTGGGTACTTAGATGAAGGTCCTGATTGAGGCAAGGAGAAAGGGGAATTAAAGGGTGAGGTGACATGGGGCTGGGTCATGTTTGGGTCCATAGATTCCCTAAGGTGTGACACTGGCAGGGCATCAAAGCCTGGTCCACTGCGGAAAACTATTGACAACATCTCGGTGACTGCAGTAGGTGTTTGCTTTCAGGGCTGGTGTGGTAAAACTGTAATTTCTTAACCTGTTTCAAGATGGCTTAAGACTGATTTGTAAACCCGGAGATGTTCTTGTCAAAAGTGACTCCCACTTCCTTATGCAGGATGAATGAACCTTTTCTAGAATACATCTAAAACCAGATTGTCAAACCCCAAAATTCAAGTTACAGACTTAAACTAAGAGTATAGGGCTTCTTAAAGCCTACAAATACCAACAGTATTTTAAAAATTAAAAGAACATTTTAAGAACTTAAAAGGAAATGCATTCTTTTACCCTCTCCTACCCCTGCCCCAGTAAAACCTTCTCCCAGCACTCACCAATTTCTGAGTTGCTCTTATGCACAGAGGTCAAAGTTTCAAGCTTTTCTGAGAAAGGATAAGGCACTTTTTTCCCCTCCACTCCATGAATATAGGATTTTTATTTTTTTTTTACTTTTGTAACTGGTGGGAACAGAACAGTTAAGAAAAACACCCAGAACTGTGGGGTTTATGATAGACTAGCAAGTGCTGATACCACCACTGAAAATGCTTCCCAAAAGCAAACACCGTAAGTCAGCATCTTGGGATAAATACCAAGGCATTAGAAAGAGCAGAAGTTTTTCAGCCCTCTCCTGGTTAGGTTATGTCTAGGGGCAGTTGATGGGGAGAAGGGATGTGGTGCCACGGCCTCGGATTAGTCTTGCATCTCTTTTGCTTGCTCCATGCAGTATCCCGTGACACACTAGCAGTGGTTGGGACCGACTCCAGCAGCCTAGGCTAATGAAGCTCGTTCCTTTGCCTCAATCTGCAGCTCACAAAGCCCTTGTATCCCTCCTACAGAAGGAAATGAAATTGCATTATGTCCCTGATATAATCCCTTTGGTTTCAAATTCATTTAACGACGTTGTTCATAGCCTTTTTGTCCCAGGAGATCCTGCTCTATAGAAGGTCGTATTTCAAGATCCGGATCTCCCAGGCATAATCCCAGCTGCTGTCAAGCTTTATGTTCTGTGCCCAAAAGACAACACTTGCAGCACTGGGCCAGCCAATATATTGTGGAACGGTTTGTTCCACCTATCCGCCTCCTTAGGTTTATAATCTGTGAGCAATTAATACATAAACAACTAGTAGCTACCCGGCGCTAAGATTAAACAATTAGTACTCCGCTTGGATTTTCAGAAGTATCCCACAGGCATAGTCCAAGGCCTCTGGTTGTCTAATGGAGGATTAGGAGCAATTAAGAGAAGTAAAATGCAAGACATGCATGGTATCCACTAATATCCATCATGCCGGGCTGGAGTAAAACACTTAGGAAATATGTTTTTAAAATGCAATCTATTTCCTCCCAAGGAAATCCTCCAGGCAGAACTCGGTACATCTAAAGAAAATACCATATAAGAACCTGGTGTTTATATTCCATTGAGTTAAGCTACGTAACGGTAATCCACAAATCCAGATAAAGATCTAGGGTCTGTGCCTCCATGAGCCAGTTTCAGCTGGGAGAGGAGAGCTCTGGATCCATCAATTCAAGGATGTAGAACTGAAAAGAAACAGGCTGCGGTGCCGTACCTGGAATGCACGGAGCTATTTGAGGTGTGATTGAAGGAGCTGGGACTGTTTAGTTTGAGGAAGAGGAGGCTGAGGGGAGACCTCATCGCTCTCTACAACTACTTGAAAGGCCATTGTAGAGAGGTTGGTGCTGGTCTCTTCTGACAGGTAATTAGCGGTAGAACAAGAGGGAATGGGCTCAAGCTGCAGCAGGGGAGGTTTAGGCTGGACATGAGGAAAAAATTCTTCCCAGAAAGAGTGGTCAGACACTGGAATAGGCTGCCCAGGGAGGTGGTGGAGTCACCATCCCTGGAGGTGTTTAAGACTCGTTTAGATGTGGTGTTGGGGGATGTGGTGTAAGGGGGAACTTTGTAGAGTGGGGTTGATGGTTGGACTTGATGATCCCAAGGGTCTTTTCCAACCTAAATGATTCTATGATTCTATGCAGTGAAGGACTCGCTGTAAACTCTGATTCACGTTACGTGGGACGTAACATCAGGTAGTCTGTGAGCCTCTGCTGACAACAGAGAAGGGACAGGCAGCAAGGGAATTTGTGAGGACAAACTGGATTCTTTTATGTATAAGTTGTTTCTCCACAAATATTTACAAAGTTCAGGGTGTCCCTTCTCTCTGTATGGCAGCTGTCCGGGGAATCTCGGGAACTGGGAAACGGGATACTTCAGATGCGTGTGAAAATTCACCTCAAGCCCACATTATTTACCTCTTCTTTGTGCTTATGGGGCATTATCATTTTCCCGGTTCCTTTGTTGAGCCTGGGCAATACTTTCGCTTATCTCAGTAGCTGCTTTGCCTGCTTCAGTTGTAACATCTTTATCTTTTAAGGATGCCTTTTTTGGCTTTTTACCAAAACCTTTTTCCCTTCTGTTTCGCTTAGATATTTTTAAATTATGCGTACTCTGAATTAAACTCCCATGAATGGTTTCTCTTTGTTACCCTTTGCTGACCATTAATTTGTAAAAGCTGAAGTAAAAATCAGCTGGGAATAGTTAATAGTTTTGGCAATAGTTTTGCCAATTTGTCTTTCAACAATACAGGTCAGCTTTAACAAAGAGGGTGCAATAGTCTCCTAACAAAAATGAGCGGGCATGAAATAATCTAGTAGGCATAAGTAATCATAAATGAGGTTCTTGGACTCGGAGCAACTGAGTATCTACATCAAATAATTAGATTCTTGAGCTAACTGATCTGACGACATAAGAAAAGAAAAGTGAAATACTGTGCAGTTGATCCACGGAAGCTATGCAGGGATTATGCAAACAAATACAAAAGTAATTGTCATAATTTATGAATATTTTTTCTATTGACTGTTCGAGACCTGCCCTAATATGAAGATGTTTCTAATATAATAACCCTCTTAAAGGAGGTACTGCAATGCAACATTCACTTAGCTATGCTAAACAACTTAACGCCGGTTATATTGATTTATTGACTCGTATTATCTGTTCTTTGTATGTTGGACAACTACACTTCTACTATAAAGGAATTATAATTATTTTTATGGTTCCTTATCAACCTGTAAGAAGCTTTCAACAGATCCTGTTTATTGTTATACATATTCAAAGGCACAGACGAGGGTCACTTGCCTGTGATTTACACGGCATTGATTGCTTGAATTGTAGCCTTGTTTTACAACACTCAATTTGTAGTTAATAAATCCATGTAATTCCAGAGCTAGCTGCGCATCTGGGCCTGGGGACGTGAAGTATGTTGGCGTGTATCCTGTACCTATGCCATCTA
Source organism: Larus michahellis (assembly GCF_964199755.1). Taxonomy (NCBI): domain Eukaryota; kingdom Metazoa; phylum Chordata; class Aves; order Charadriiformes; family Laridae; genus Larus; species Larus michahellis. The sequence continues at coordinate 91,973,171 of NC_133899.1, read as the reverse complement.
TGCAAATTTACGTTTCCAAATGCAATTGCAAGCCAATGTCTCTGTTAACATGGCAAATTCTGTTTGGCAAGCAAGAATGATTTGCGCGGTTTGGCAAACATCGCATTAACTTCCCCATTCTGCTTCTTTCACCTTCGCGGGGAAGCAGAAGGAAGAAGATCTGAAAAGCCAGGATGAATTGTGATGAAATGTGGATCCAGCCACCTGAGGTGAAAGTAGACACCTGGGTAACCTCGTAGGTGCTAGGCACAGGTTGTGCAAGGAACCAGTCCAGCCACAAAATATAGATCCTCCCTTCTCATCTTGATAATGGTTCCTACCTGACAGAATGAATTATATGCTCTGCTCCCCCTCGTTTCCCTCAAATAAAAGGGACTAAATTGTTCTCACAGAGTGAGTGGGTGCCTAGGATTTTGTAAGACAATTCTAAGCGTGCAAGGTGCCAATTCTCGGTTGAGATTAGCTGAATAACTTGACTGTGATTTTAATATTCTCTCTCTCCCCTGGGGAGAATAAAGAAGAATCACGTCGACTTGCTACTAAAGGTGAGGGACGGTGACTGCGCCTTGGTAATTGTAAGAGATGATTGTAGAGAGTAATTCTGCAAAAGTTTATTTTAGTTGTTTGATTTTCTATTTATTTCAATTGTTTCTGAAGGCTTTTTCTGAAATTCGTTTCAATCGTTCAAAAAAAAAAAACCAACGAGAAAAGGTGGCGATAAGAGCTGAAAGTACAATTCCTTAAAGGACTCTGTTATTTCACTTAGGAAAGAGAAGATGGAGAGGTAAGTTCTTCACTGTCCATAACAAATGGAAGGAATACAAAGAAAATCTGAGTAGATCTCAAGTTTCTTCGGTTTTCTTTAAATCTTAAGCTTGTGCCGCCTCCAGCAGTGACTGTTTAGAAAAAGAACCTTATCAACCCTAACACTGAAGGGCTCATTAAATAGGATTCATCTTGCCTAGCTTTACAAAGTTAAGCATCTAGTCTAAGCTAGTGTCTAGGTTCTCTTGTCAAAGAAGCGAGATAGCTATCTCTAGATGTAAATTATGCTGTCCACTTTTCTCAAATTATTATAGAGCAAGAAAAAATAAATCATTTAGATGATGCCTTTTTAGACAGCTGAAGCAAAGCCAATGGATTAATTCGTTTTATCTGAACTATACTGACGCACACATCATCCTTTTTTGAGACAGAGAGATGGCATGGAGCACTTTCTATATCTGTACCACCATACAGCACAATCCTTTAAGCCGGTGATGACAAAAGAGGTTAGTTAGTTAAAGGAAATAATCTACTTGCAATATAGTGAAATAAAGAGGAGTTAAAAATACTTGTTTACCTACTACTACGTTTACGTCTTCCTTTTTTATTTATGATTTTGTAGTCACTTTTTCCATCCTTCATTTTCAGGTCATTCTATTTCTTTATTAGTCGGTCACAAACAGAGCAAAGGAAGCTGCTCAAATTAAAAGTACAGATTTATACAGTCTGCACATTCAGTATCCTGTATATATCGCCTGAGCACCCTTTAGTGTAAGCAAATATTAATATGACTTTTAAAAAAATATGTATTTGTAGTGTTGCCATATTGGGTATATTAGCCCAGGAAAATGTCACGTGGCTATACCGTTTCCAGTGCCTGAATTACCTGAAAGAGTTAAGTCTAGAGCAGTATGAGCTCAGCCTCACTCAATATAAGTCATTCTTGTTCATTTAGAGTGTCTAGAGTATGTATACATGGGCACTGAGTTTTCCTCTGTCAACACAGAGGAGCTGGACTCGATGGTCCTTATGGGTCCCTTCCAACTTGAGATACTCTATGATCTGGCTGGGATTACATGGGAACTCAAAGGCTGAGAAAGAATAAAATAAATTTCAAAATCCTGGAATAAAACCCTAAATGCTGTTTTCATTAATGATGTCTCGAGAGGGACAGTGCTACTGTCTGCTAGTCACCTACAAGCAACAAGGGGGGGGGAAAGCCGTGGGAGAGCAACGATGGCTACAAGCCAATGCTGTGGTGCACCTCTGAAAAAGAAAAAAACAAACTTGTATTAGTCAAGAAATTATCAATAGCGAGAGAAAAAAATTAGTGGGCTTTACAAGACTGGGAAAATCTCTTCTAGATGATTGTGCAAACTGTTGGTTGCCCATTCCACAGAAAGACTCATTCAAAACTAAAGAGGGAGGGCTACTTGGTAGATCAGAGGAATGCTGTGTTACCATATGATCATATCATATGATCGGAAGCTAAAAGAACCTAGCAAATTTTCAGGTGATGTTTCCAGTATTTTTCTCTAAATTAAAAGTCAAGAACCAACACAACTGTAATTCATATATATATGCATGTAAATTTTGTAGAACAGTATGATTTTTGGCTGTTCTTTGTGGGAGCCCAATAGGTGCAAAGAAATATTACATTTCCTCTCACTGATGTAATGCTTAAGGAAAGGAAGTACCTTTCATGAGATCTAGCGAAAGAAGCATGTTAAGCCCATATTGTTATAGAAACGACTCCTCAGGAAGATAATTTGTCATGTTGTGCAATGTGTTTTCACCTACTATTGGATGTGTCCGTACCTGTTGACATACCTCAGATGGGTGGATCTTTGTCTTATGAGGCAAGTTGTAATAACCAGTTTTCTCCAAATACGAACGCAGAGAAAGCTTTCTACAAATGGTACGTGTGAGCCCATGCTGAGTGTGGACACAGTCTATAAGCTCTATGTGCAGGAAATCATTGCTGGCTGCTTCATCTCTTGAAACGCACAGTTCATAGAATCATAGAATCATAGAAACATTTAGGTTGGAAAAGACCCTTGGGATCATCGAGTCCAACCATCAACTCGACTCTACAAAGTTCTCCCCTACACCATATCCCCCAACACCACATCTAAACAAGTCTTAAACACCTCCAGGGATGGTGACTCCACCACCTCCCTGGGCAGCCTATTCCAGTGTCTGACCACTCTTTCTGGGAAGAATTTTTTCCTAACGTCCATCCTAAACCTCCCCTGTTGCAGCTTGAACCCATTCCCTCTTGTTCTATCGCTAATTACCTGTCAGAAGAGACCAGCACCAACCTGTCCTTTGTAGGAAAAAGAGAGGGTGCAGTGGCATATACATAAAGAACACCCCTCTCTCTGTCTTCCTTTCCAGGAGAACATGTGCGGTTACTGTGGACACTGTCACAAGTTTCTCTCAAGATTTGCTTTAAGGATATGAAGGTGATTGCAAGTTTTCCTGCACTTCTCCATCCTTGCCACTGGTGTGATGGCAACATAATCACTACCCTTACAAAGTCTCTCTACTGACTTTCCATCACCAGTGTGTCATGGTTTCAGCTGGGATGGAGTTAACTTTCTTGACAGCAGCTGGTGTAGAGCTATGTTTTGGATTTGGGATGAGAAACAGTAATGAAAAAAAAAAAAAACCCTGACGTTTTTGGTTGTTGCTTGGCAGTCAAGGCCTTTTCTGCTCCTCACACCACCCCGCCAGCGAGCGTCCTGTCTTGTGCAGGCTGGGAGCGCACAAGAATTTGGGAGGGGACACGGCCAGGACAGCTGACCCCGACTGACCAAAGGGATATTCCATGCCATATGACATCATGCTTGGTATATAAAGCTGGGGGAAGAAGAAGGAAAGGGGGGACATTGGAGCTGTGGTGTTTGTCTTCCCAAGTGACCGTTACACGTGATGGAGCCCTCCTTCCCTGGAGATGGCTGAACACCTGCCTGCGATGGCAAGCAGTGAATGAATTCCTTGTTTGCTTTGCTTGTGTGTGCAGCTTTTGCTTTACTTATTAAACTGTCCTTATCTCAACCCACAAGTTTTTCCTCACTTTTATTCTGATTCTCTCCCCCATCCCGGGCAGGGGGAGTGAGTGAGCGAGCGGCTGTGTGGTCCTGGTTGCTGTCTGGGGTTAAACCAAGACACAATGAGAACCGTGTTTCACCTTCTATACTAGATCATTTGAAATTGGTTTTATTCCTTTCCTTTCATAATTCCAAAGTCTTTTGTTGCTTTTGCTAAAATATATTTAGAGTTGCTAAGCTGTTTCTCTGGCCCTCTCCAAATACTATCATCCTCAGAACATCACTCTGAAGATTAGGAAAGGAAGTAATTGTGGTTGTGGCGTATTTCTGAAAACCAAGGACTAAGAAATTAAGAAGTATGCAATATTAATCTCTCTCTCCCTCACAGATTGGCAAAGTAAAGCAGAAATCAGCCGAGAACATTCCAGATACACCTAATGTATGAGCAGTTAATGAACTGGATGGCGAGAGGTCAGTTCAGCAATGCTGTGATACAGGATTATCTGGAAGAGCCACGAATTTCGGAGGGATTTCTGCCTCTCTCTGACCCTTTTGGGCACAGAGGACAGTGTTACATGTATTCTTTCAAATACTTAGACGTAACTCATATCTGTGCTGGTTTGCATAGATTATATCAAGTAGCAGGAAATAGGGATTCTCTTGTTGTGGAGGTTACCCCGAGTAAAGCAGTCGTCGTTTGATCTGTGTGTTCGACGGTAGGGAGGTGAAAGTGTAGTGCCAGGATCCTGGCAAAGAGACTAAAAGGATCCAAATTTTGAGACAGCGTAATATAATCTGTATGAGGTAAGCTATGGCCACATAAAATTGAGTCATCCACTCGAAGTATATATGTCATTGCTCTGGCCGGGGAGACTCTAACTGGCCTTTTAATGTAGGCAATTAGCTGAAGTTAGACACTTAAAGGTAGGTATGATGAGTCTAGACCAAAATATTTGGGGCCTTGTAGGGAAAATGTAGGCAAATTCTGTTCACTGCAATTCTAAAACAAAGCAAGAGTGTCCGTGCATGCAGGGGGAGAGGGCAGAAGAGAGACTGGCAGATTAGGACGTCATTCAAATAACGTAGAGTTTGAAATAGTTTAGCTGGTTCCTGATTTTCAGGTGTTTGTGTTTGTAGAAGAGCTTCGCTCCTAAATGGAACGGGATAGCACAAAGGAAAGTTATGTAGGCTACTAAAGCTTTCATTTGCTGAATTTCCTACTTGGTGTTCTAATAAGAGAATAACATTTCCTGTGGGAGTAAGTGATCGTGCGCCTAATTTTATGTGTAGGTTTTATATAGAGGTGGTATGTGATTCCTTATTATGTCTTCCCTTTTGCAGCAAGGTAATTGCTGTCGTTGTAAAGACTGAGGTGTGAGAAACAAGGCTGATGAGAGAAATCACTTCCCCATTAACGTTACAAAATCTCTTCTATTATGCAGCAACTTTAAGCGTTGAGTACAGACATCGCTGTAACTTCTGTACCCAGCACCTTTCTCAAATTATCTTCCATTTATCCCGTTAACAGTACTAGAAGTCATTCCATGCTAACATACCCCAGGAAGCAGAGTGTTAGGTGAATGCCTTTTTCCTTTCCTTTGTTCCAGAGCTGTAGAGAAACTTGAAAAATTAAGTCAGACCATTTGGGCACTGAATGAGCTATCCTTCCCCACTTCCAACATGTAGTAATAGTTCCCACAAACTACCACGCCACCAAGAACATACATTCTTTGTCTATCCTGTTCCTGTTCTCTTCCCTGTTCTTGTGACATCGTATTCATAGCTTGGCTCAAATGACTTTCAAATATGTTTTGAGATTCCATGGCTCTCAGAAGCTTCTCCTTCATCTTGACATTCTTACCTGCCTTGTTCAGACCTGCAGAGCCACATATTTAGTGCCTCTTCAGCACTGGACTTGTGACAGGGAACGCTCTGCTCTCCCTTAGACAGAAGTACAGTCATCTGGTGCTTTGCAAAGCAAGTTGGAATGAGGTAAATGGGAATAATGCAAGGTCTTCTTAAGAGTTTAAGTTGTTAAAAGTTGGTGGGAGAACGCTTCCGTATGTTTCCATAATCTCTTCAAGGGGTTAAGGCATCCACCCCATGGCTGTGGGTGCAGCTATCACCAAAACAGGGCATAATAAGCTGTACTAGCCAAAAAGGGTGTAACGTGGTATGACAGAGAAGAGATTATATCACTCTTTCTATTCAGCAAGTCTGTGCTGCAAATCTTGAGTCATACCCTGGTGCTTTTTGGGGGGCAGAAGATAAGATCTGCTATTAAGAAAAAACACATTACATCATACGAAGACGCAAGGATACAGTTCTGTCAATGCCACCCTTCCATTCATACTGTAAAACCTTGCATCTGTGCTTCAGCATAGGTACCTCATGCAAACAGGGCAGCCGTAGCACAACTGTTTCTGTGACCGTCTTGAGTGGTGTGCAGCAGCATGTTACTAGACGTGAGCATAAGAAAACTTTTAGTCAGAAGACAGTGGGTTTTTCCCTCAGAACTTCCAGCTTTTTCACACATTCTTTGTCTCTTTACTGACCTCCGCTGGGCTACGTTATTTAACCTTTCTGAAATTTCTGCAAAGTAGCACAAAACAGAAACCAGCTTTGCTGTGTCGTTATCAAGAGGACCTCTCAACACAGGGCTAGTCAACTAGTGGAGCACGCCCAGATAATGGGGAACGTCTGGAAAGAATATGGTTAGCAGCAGCTCGGTGCCACATCAGTGGTTCCAATAAAACACTATTTATCAGAGCCTTGCTCACCTGAGTCTTTTCTAGACCAGTGTTCAGGACGATGAAGAAAGGGCAATGAAGAATTTATGAAGATTTACTACAGGTAATTGTTATTGCTCCAACAATGCAACTCTGGTGTGTGGCTCTAGTGGAAGTGTTCAGATTAAGCTACGTGCCACTGGTGATCTCTTCCCTAAAACACGATCTTCAGTTCATAGCAGAAAAGGGGGAGTCCCAGGAATCAACGACAGTTGCAATTTTTTGAACAACTGGAGGGGAATATTCAATTTTTTGAAGTGGGGAATATTCAGGCTGAAAGAGTTGGGGTCATTCAGCCTGGAGAAGAAAAGGCTCCGAGGAGACCTTATAGCGTCCTTCCAGTCCCTAAAGGGGGCCTACAGGAAGGATGGGGAGGGACTCTTTATCAGGGAGTGTTATGATGGGACACAGGGTAACAGCCTCAAACTGAAAGAGGGTAGATTTAGATTGGATATCAGGAAGAAATTCTTTACTGTAAGGGTGGTGAGGCGCTGGAACAAGTTGCCCAGGGAGGTTGTGGATGCCCCATCCCCGGAGGGGTTTAAGGCCAGGCTGGATGAGGCTTTGAGCAGCCTGGTCTGGTTGGAGGTGTCTCTGCCCAGGGCAGGGGGGTGGAACTGGATGATCTTTAAGGTCCCTTCCAACCCAAACCAGTCTGTGATTCTGTGATTCTGTAATATGGGTGAGCGTGCTTGGGATTCATTTTTTATGCACGTGGTGTGCCACCTCTAAGGATTTTTGCTGTGTTCTTCTAATTGACTTTCATGAAAGCTATAAAGAATTTAAGAGGTGTTCTATTTTACTTTTGCATGAGTCCATTCCTATTTACATTTGTCAACTTGATCCAACTAAGGAAAATCATAGAACCATAGGATCATAGAATTGTTAGGATTGGAAGGGACCTTAAAGATCCCTGGCTGAACAGTCCCACGTCAGAAGTCCACAGAGAAACATTAGGACCTTTCCAAGTCCCTACTATGGCAGTCTTTCCTGCTTGTTGCCATAAATTCCAAGAAGTAGCACCAATCCTACTTCTAGTTCCTCTAACATGTTGCACCACATGAGCAAGAAGAATCAGAAAAGAAAAAGGAACAGCAGTTATAGGTCGCAAATAATTACTTATGGATACAACTTGCATTCTCCTCCTATATATTGCATTTTTATAAATCATGATTTACAGAATCACAGAATCACAGAATCTTCAGAGTTGGAAGGGACCTCTAGAGATCATCTAGTCCAACTCCCCCGCTAGAGCAGGATTGCCTAAAGCACATCCCTCAGGGCTGCATCCAGGCGGGTCTTGAAAATCTCCAGAGAAGGGGACTCCACACCCACCCTGGGCAGCCTGTTCCAGTGCTCTGTCACCCTCACTGTAAAGAAGTTTTTCCATGTATTTGAACGGAACTTCCTATGTTCTAACCTGTGCCCATTGCCCCTCGTCCTGTCACTGGGAACCATTGAAAAGAGCCTGGCACCATCCTCCTTCAACCCACCCTTTAGATACTTGTATGCCATAATAAGGTCTCCCCTCAGCCTTCTCTTCTCCAGGCTAAAGAGTCCCAGCTCTTTCAGCCTTTCCTCATAAGGGAGATGCTCCAGTCCCTCAGTCATCTTAGTTGCCCTTCGCTGGACTCGCTCCAGCAGTTCCCTGTCCCTCTTGAACTGGGAAGCCCAAAACTGGATGCAGTATTCCAGGTGTGGCCTCACCAGTGCAGAGTAGAGGGGGAGAATGACCTCCCTCTACCTACTGGCCACAGTCTTCCCTATGCAGCCCAGGATTCCATTGGCCTTTTTGGCAACAAGGGCGCATTGTTGGCTCATGGATAATTTACTGTCTACCAGGACCCCCAGACCCTTCTCCTCAGAACTACTTCCCAGCAGGTCCACCCCTAACCTATACTGGTGCTTGGCATTCTTCCTCCCCAGGTGCAGGACCTTGCACTTGCTTTTGTTGAACCTCATTAGGTTCTTCTCTGCCCAGCTCTCCAGCCTGTCCAGGTCACGCTGGATGGCAGCACGGCCCTCCGGAGTGTCAGCCACCCCTCCCAGTTTGGTATCATCAGCGAACTTGCTGAGCATACACTCTGTCCCATCATCCAAGTCGTTAATGAATATACTGAACAAAATTGGACCGAGTATTGACCCCTGGGGGACACCACTGGTTACAGGCCTCCAACTGGACTCTGTGCCGCTGATCACAACCCTCTGGGTTCTGTCACTCAGCCAGCTCTCGATCCACCTCACTGTCACCTCGTCTAGCCCATACTTCCTCAGCTTCCTAATGAGGATGTTATGGGAGACAGTGTCAAAAGCCTTGCTAAGGTCAAGGTAGACGACATCTACGGCTCTCCCCTCATCCAGCCAACCAGCTATAACATCATAGAAAGCTATCAGATTGATCAGGCATGATTTGCCTTTGGTAAATCCATGCTGACCACTTCCAATAACTTCCTGTTCCTCTACGTGTTTGGAGATGACATCCAGAATGAGTCGCTCCATTACCTTCCCAGGGACGGAGGTGAGACTAACCGGTCTGTAGTTCCCTGGCTCCTCCTTCTTGCCTTTTTTGAAGATTGGAGTGATGTCAGCCTTCCTCCAGTCCTCAGGCACCTCTCCTGTTCCCCATGACCTTTCAAAGACGATGGAGAGTGGTCTAGCGATAACATCTGCCAGCTCTCTCAGCACTCGCGGGTGCATCTCGTCAGGGCCCATGGACTTATGAATGTCCAGATTGGCCAAGTGGTCTCTGACCCGGTCCTCCTCAACTGAGGGAAAATCTTCTTCTCTCCAGACCTGCCCCCTTGCCTCCAGGGTATGGGATTCGTGAGAGACAGCTTTAGTAGTGAAGACCGAAGAAAAGAAGGCATTCGATAACTCTGCCTTCTCTGTGTCTTCCACCACTAGGGCACCTGTCTCATTCATCAGTGGGCCTACATTTTCCCTAGTCTTCCTTTTTCTGTTGATATACTGAAAGAATCTCTTCTTATTGTCTTTAACTGCAGTGGCCAAGCTGAGTTCTGATTGAGCCTTGGCCCTTCTAATTTTCCCCCTACCCAGCTTCGTTATATCTTGATAATCCTCATCAGTTGCCAACCCCCTTTTCCAGAGAATGTAAGCTTTCCGTTTTTTCCTGAGGTCCAGCCAAAGCTCTCTATTTAGCCAGGCTGGTCTTCTTCCCCGTCGGCTCATTTTTCGAGACATGGGGATGGCCCTCTCCAGTGCATCTAAGAGCACCTGCTTGAAGTATGACCAGCTTTCCTGGACACCTTTGCTCTTCAAAACTGCCTCCCAAGGGACACTCTCGACCATGCTCCTAAACAGGCTAAAGTCTGCCCTTCGGAAATCCAAGGTGGCAGTTCTGCTGGCTCCCCGCCTTGCTTCACCAAGAATTGAAAATTCTACCATTTCATGGTCACTCTGCCCAAGACGACCTCCAACCTTTACATCCCCCACAAGACCTTCTCTGTTAACAAACAGTAGGTCCAGTAGGGCACTTCCCCTAGTTGGTTCCTTCACCAGCTGTGTTAGGAAGTTGTCTTCCACACACTCCAGGAACCTCCGGGACTGTTCCCTCTCTGCTGTGTTATATTTCCAGCAGACATCTGGGAAGTTGAAGTCCCCCACAAGAACAAGGGCAAATGCTCGTGAGACCTCTGCCAGCTGCTTATAGAATACTTCATCAGATGCTACATCCTGATTAGGGGGTCTATAACAAACTCCCATCACGATGTCTGCCTTGTTGGCCTTCCCCTTAATTCTTATCCATACGCACTCAACACTGTCATTCACACTGCTAAATTCTACACATTCAAAACTGCCCCTAACATAGAGGGCCACCCCGCCACCTCTCCTTCCTTGCCTATCCCTTCTGAAAAGTTGGTAGCCATCGATTACAGCACTCCACTTGTGTGTGTCTTCCCACCACGTTTCTGTGATGGCAACTATATCATAGTTTCCTTGCCGAACGATGGCCTCCAGCTCCTCCTGTTCATTCCCCATGCTGCGTGCATTAGTGTAGATGCACTTCAGCTGGGCTAACTGTCCTGCTACTTCCTTGGGGGGACAAGCCCTAATTCGCACCTGATCATGCTCGGACACTTCTGTAGTTCCCAAATTATCACTACCCCTCATGTCTTTGCTACCACACAAATCACCATCCCCCACCATCACTGAGACAGATTGCAAGACCTTGCTAACACTTTTACCCAGAAGCACTGGTATGCTGCTCCCAGGCACCACTTTTGTAATCCTGGTTTCATCCCCATCCCCTTTCAAACCTAGTTTAAAGCCCTATTTGTTTTGTTCATTTATATTTCGTTCTGGCTTACTCATCTTAATTAGCACTTTTTCTTTTTTTGTGTGTGCGCTGTTTTCAGAGGCCCCAGTTTATGGAGATCTGGGGGTATGTTTTGTGTCTGGCTGCTCTGATAATATCCTTTGGTGCTGTTGAAATTCATAGCGTCATCTATCACTGAAATTGTTGCTGCTGCCCACACAACTGTAATGAAAGAGGAACCCATTAAAAAGATTTTCTTGAGTTACAGTAACAAAGGAAGCAGCCTGTGCAAGCCACTGAATTGATTTTCTACCACTCCAAAATAGCAAACGGAGGAAGGCACATGGAGTCTGACACGCTGCTTATCGGCAAATCAATACCCTGCTTCCTTCCTTGCTATTCACCACAATTCAAAATATTTTTCAGAGGCAAAGTGTTGCAAATGTATTGGCAGCTGCCCCTTCTGCCAGGATAAAAGGACAAGCCTATGCCACAAAATAGTGTGTTAGCAGATAGGGACACACTGAGTCTAAAGCACGGCAGGAATGCAAGCACTAAACAACCCAAATCCCCTTGGATTACCTACTTGGACATTTCCCAAATGTGGGAACTGGTTATGGAGTCCATCAGTATTCAGGTTGTACTCCGTGTGGAAATATGAAACTCTAACTTTGCAGCAGTTGTGCAGGCTAAGGGAGGCGACAGTAAGACTACCTCATACGTTGGCACACCTAAGACTTTCTGAAACAAATTTGATCCTGCATTCTCTCTTCCAAATGCACATGGCACCCGTAATTGCATGTGGCCCCATCCCATCAAGTTTCCTAAATCATGGAAGATGGGGATAGGTAGCAATCCTTAAAACACAAAGGGTTCCTACGATTGGTTGATGATTCTACATCAATAAGGTCCCATCAACTGGAGCTACATCTGGGTGGTGACTGGTTGCCAGCGATGTTCCTCAGGACTCGATTCTAGGGCCGGTTCAGTTCAATATTTTTATCGATGATCTGGATGCAGAAGTTGAATGCACCATTAGAAAGTTTGCTGATGATACCAAACTGGGAGGTGCTGATGACTCTTTTGAGGGACAAGAGGCCTTGCAGAGGGACCTAGATAGGTTGGAACATTGGGCAACAATCAATGGCATGAAGTTTAACTTGAGTGCATTCAGAGGAGGGCAACAAAGCTGGTGAAAGGGCTGGAAGGCATGTCCTGTGAGGAGTGGCTGAGGACTTTGGGTTTGTCTAGTTTGGAGAAAAGGAGGCTGAGGGGCGACCTCATTGCTCTCCGCAGCTTCCTGAGGAGGGGACGTGGAGAGGTAGGTGCTGATCTCTTCTCCCTGGGATCCAGTGATAGGACGTGTGGGAATGGTTCAAAGCTGCATCAGGGGAGGTTTAGGCTGGACATTAGGAAACATTTCTTTACCAAGAGGGTGGTCAAACACTGGAACAGGCTTTCTATTGAGGTGGTCAACACCCCAAGCCTGTCAGTGTTTAAGAGGCATTCGGGCAATCACGGAATCACGGAATCTTCAGAGTTGGAAGGGACCTCTAGAGATCATCTAGTCCAACTCCCCTGCTAGAGCAGGATTGCCTAAAGCACATCCCTCAGGGCTGCATCCAGGCAGGTCTTGAAAATCTCCAGAGAAGGGGACTCCACAACCTCCCTGGGCAGCCTGTTCCAATGCTCTGTCACCCTCACCGTAAAGAAGTTTTTCCGTGTATTTGAACGGAACTTCCTGTGTTCTAGCTTGTGCCCATTGCCCAATGCTTTTAATAAAGTGATTTAACTTTTGGTCAGCCCTGAGGTGGTCAGGCAGTTGGACTAAGTGATAGTTGTAGGTCCCTTCCAGCTCAACTCAACTCAACTCAACTCAACTCATCTCTTCCAGTCTAGTCTAGTCCAGTCTAGTCTACCCTATCCTATCCTATCCTATCCTATCCTATCCTATCCTATCCTATCCTATCCTATCCTATCCTATCCTATCCTATCCTATCCTATCCTATCCTATCCTATCCTATCCTGTCCCGTCCCGTCCCGTCCTGTCCTGCCACCAGGGGAAAGTTCCTGCTTGTACAAATATCAAGGTGTTTGACCTCCCCATGTCTTTTGTGTCATTCATCTAGATAATGTTTCTCTGGTGTTCAAGAATCTGCCATGTCCACGATGTGCAGAAAGGGAACTAATAGAGTTCCTTTGAGAGTCAGCAAAAATCTTAATGTTCGGATTTTAACCTGCACACAAGATGCATTTAGCCCCACCCCAAGTCTTGTTGTTGTTGTTGTTGTTGTTTCTGTTAAGCTTGATGATGTATGTATTGACACAAGAGTTCCAGGAAGGACCATAATGCAGGTTTGCTCCAATTCACCCTGATGCAAGGAAAGGAAGAATGGATTACAGCACATAAAAATGTGGGATACGGGAGAGAACAAGTGGATATCAGGTAGCTACCAAGTCATAATTTGATGTTTATCTTTTTAGCAGCTGAGATCTTTTCTTGTGAAAAGAGACATTGCAAAACATCAAAGCAGAGAGCTGCAATACTGGAAAGGCCTAAGTTTAGCTTAATGTGGGGTTCCAGTAAAAAATTGAGTAGCTGGCAACTTGATGCAATAGCTGGGGTTTGGATTAATGAAGTGTTTGTTACCAAATGTATCGTTCCATTGTTAACACTGGCTGATACAATAGCAATTATTATTCCTATCAGCATTTCTATCAGAGTAATGTCTACAGGCTGATACAACCCCTGTGACAGACAGGTCCTTCTCTCAGCGGGTTATGTGGCTCCTTCTTGGGTAATTAAAGCTTCAGTTATCCAAGGGTTTGACATACATCCATGGAAGGACTTAAAATCCTGGCTACCATTTGAGGTGCTTGAGGGCAGTTGTTAAAATCGGAAGCTCCAGCTAAGCTGTTGCCTGTCTCCTGGAATAGCCAGGCTCTCAGTAATGTTCTCAAACACCAGTTTCTGAACCATGCAAAGAAGTCGTTTCTTGGTTTGGCTGTGGGCTTTTTCGGGTTTTTTTGTTTGGTTGTTGGTGGTTTTTTTAGTGTTTGTTTTGGGGTTTTTTGTGACCTCACCAGTGGCTGTCTAAGGGCACACACACCCTTCACCCGGTCAAGAAGCTTACCAGGGGCAGCTGAGCAGCCGGATGCTCAGTACACTGAAAACCACAGGGTGAAAAAGCTTCTCCCCACGTGGTTTACTGGTCCAGCAGTAGCTGCAGCTTTACCTCAAAGACAACAGGAAAAGAAGGTACTTTTCCATTTCATTCCGCAACCTGTGATTCACTGAAAAGGTAAAATATCAAGGGGATTCCAACTCATTTCTCCTGCGTGCTGCTAGATTGCCCTGGCCATCTGAACATCCTCGGAAAGGTGGGGAAAAAGATGAAACAGGAAACATCTCAGTCATATTGTTGAAGCTTTTTAACTTTGTGCAGGATTTTAGGGGCAGAAAAAGCAGCTGAGGAGGCGTGAACATAGGACAAGGGGGCTGAATTCTTCCTCCTTTTCTGCTGAATATTCAGTGTAAGAGGGAAGCTAAAAGGAACAAGACCTGCTGTACTGCCAAAGGTGTGTACTGGCGCACTAGAGATGGCTTATCTCAAATGTTATAAAAATATGACATTAAAAAGTAGCAGATTTGAACCTAAGGGATGGCAAAGCCCAGGAACATGAAGGAAAAGTTGCTTTCTGACTGCCTACTATGACAGGAGAGAAGCAAAGAAACAGAACGGTGACTTTGACAATTAAACTTCTTTTTAAGGCATCTTATTTCGTTGGCTGTCATTGGGAGCGGGGCTGAGAAATCAACTTTAGCCTTTTCACACCTTCTTATAAAGGGGAAGAGTCATAAACACTATTTAAATAACTTAACTGTGATAACTAGATGAGATTTCTCCTGGTTCTTTAGATCAGCATTTCTCACTGGAAGTACAGACTGCAGAATTATTATCAGGGTGAGAACTTTACCAGCCCAAGCAGCCTCAAAAGCAAATGAGCCCGGAGGAAAAAAAATGCAAGTAGGTGTGCGATTAAATGTTACAGATGTATAGTAATCCATACAAATTAAATACTGCAAACCATCAAAAGTTAGTAACTCAGAGAAATTCATTTCAGCTTTGACCGCACGCTTTGAAAACTAATTGTGAGCTTCTCCGCCTGGGTTGATGCTGATGTGGGCTTTAACATACGTTTTTCTATGGAATAAAGAAACCATTGCTGACATCCCGGAAGGCTGTGCCGCCATCCAGAGAGACCTGGCCAGGCTGGAGACTTGGCCAGAGAGGAACCTTATCAAATTCAACAGGGGCAAGTGCAGGGTGCTGCACCTGGGGAGGAATAACCCCCCGCACCAGGACAGGTTGGGGGTGACCTGCTGGGGAGCAGCTCGGTGGGAAGAGACCTGGGAGTCCTGGGGGACAACAGGATGACCATGAGCCAGCAATGGGCCCTTGCGGCCAAGAAGGCCAATGGCATCCTCGGGGGCATCAAGAAGAGTGTGGCCAGCAGGTGGAGGGAGGTCATCCTCCCACTCTGCTCTGCCCTGGGGAGGGCACAGCTGGAGTACTGTGTCCAGTTCTGGGCTCCCCGGTTCAAGAGGGACAGGGAACTGCTGGAGAGGGGACAGCAAAAGGCTACCAAGATGCTGAGGGGACGGGAACATCTCTCTGATGAAGAAAGGCTGAGGGATTTGGGTCTCCTCAGTCTGGAAAAAAGATGGCTGAGGGGGAACCTTATCAACACTTAGAATCATAGAATCTTCATGGTTGGAAAGGACCTTTGAGATCATCGAGTCCAACCATACACACACCAAAACAAACAAAGAAACAAAAAAAACAACAAAAAAACACCACCCCACAAACAAACAACCTACAATCTCTGCCACTAGAGCATGCCCTGAAGTGCCACATCTAGACGTTCCTTAAAAACCTCTAGGGATGGTGACTCAACCCCCTCCCTGGGCAGGCTGTCCCAGTGCCTGACCACTCTTTCAGTACAGTAATTCTTCCTAATATCTAACCTAAACCTCCCCTGCCGCAGCTTCAGACCATTTCCTCTGGTCCTGTCATTACTTACTTGGGAGAAGAGGCCAACACCCACCTCTCTCCAGCCTCCTTTCAGGTGGTTGTAGAGGGCAATGAGGTCTCCCCTCAGCCTCCTCTTCTCCAGGCTAAACATGCCCAGCTCCCTCAGCCTCTCCTCATATGCCCTGGTCTCCAGAGCCCTCACCAGCCTGGTAGCTCTCCTCTGGACATGCTCCAGCACTTCCATGTCCCTCTTGTACAGAGGGGCCCAGAACTGGACACAGCACTCGAGGTGAGGCCTCACCAGTGCCGAGTACAGAGGCACCATCACTCCCCTGCTCCTGCTGGCCACGCTATTCCTGATACAAGCCAGAATGCTGCTGGCCTTCTTGGCCACCTGGGCACACTGCTGGCTCATGTGAAGCTGGCCGTCCACCAGCACCCCCAGGTCCTTTTCTGCCGGGCAGCTTTCCAGCCACTCTTCCTCAAGCCTGTAGCGTTGCTGGGGGTTGTTGTGACTGAAATGCAGGACCCGGCACTTGGCCTTATTAAACCTCATACAGTTGGCCTTGGCCCATCGATCCGGCCTGTCCAGGTCCCTCTATAGTGCCTTCCTACCCTCAAGGAGACCAACGCTCCCACCGAGCTTGGTGTCATCTGCAAACTTACTGAGGGTGCACTCAATCCCCTCATCCAGCTCATTGATAAAGATATTAAACAAAACTGGCCCCAAAACTGAGCCCTGAGGGACACCACTGGTGACCGGCCGCCAAGAGGATTTCACCCCCTTGATCACAACTCTCTGGGCACGGCCATCCAGCCAGTTTTTAACCCAGCGAAGAGTACACTTGTCTATGCCATGAATCGCCAGCTTCTCCAGGAGGATGCTGTGGGGGACAGTGTCAAAGGCCTTACCAAAGTCCAGACAGACAACGTCCACAGCCTTCCCCGCATCCAGAAGGCGGGTGACATGGTCATAGAAAGAGATCAGGTTGGTTAAGCAGGACCTCCCCTTCCTAAACCCATGCTGGCTGGCCCTGATCCCTTGGCTGCCCTGCACTTGCCGTGAGAGCTCACTCAAGATGATCCTCTCCATGATCTTTCCTGGTACTGAGGTCAGGCTGACAGGCCTGTAGTTCCCTGGATCCTCCTTCCGACCCTTCTTGTAGATGGGCGTCACATTAGCCACCCTCCAGTCATCTGGCACCTGCCCCATTGACCAGGATTGTTGATCAATGATGGAGAGAGGCTTGGTGAGCTCTCCCACCACCAGCTCTCCCACCAGCTCCCTGAGTACTCTACTTGTAAATACTGAAAGGGGGGGTGTCAGGAGGATGGGGCCAGGCTCTTTTCAGTGGTGCCCAGAGACAGGACAAGAAGTGTAATGGGCACAAACTTGACCATAGGAAGTTCCATCTCAACATGAGGAGGAACTTCTTTGCTGTGAGGGTGGCAGAGCCCTGGCACAGGCTGCCCAGAGAGGTGGGGGAGTCTCCGTCTCTGGAGACATTCAAACCCGCCTGGACGCGTTCCTGTGCCACCTGCTCTGGGTGACCCTGCTCTGGCAGGGGGTTGGACTAGGTGATCTCCAGAGGGCCCTGCCAACCCTATGGTTCTATGATTCTATGATTGCCTTGGTTTTATAATGTTTTGAAATTTTTATGGTCTGTTTTGAAAAGAGAAAATGATGTGAATGCTACGACTGCTTTAGAAAGATAGGAAAAGCTGAACCAAGCGTTGTTTTGCAATTAACACTAATTTCCTGGAATCCACGAGTCGATAGTTTGCTTAGCAATTTTACAAACAAGAAGGGGGCAGGAGGGGGGCAAGAAAAAGCTGTTTCACAACCTGCCACCAGAACCTGGTATAACATTTTGTGTTGCCACCCCTGGCTCATCCCAGGGAACAGCAGCATCAAGCGCAGAGCTCTGAGGAGAGGACTATGGCTGTAAAGGGCACTGGGAAGCCTCCTCCACCCTGTCCCGTTCTTGCTGTGAGTGCTGGAGAACTGGAAATACAGAAATATGGAGTTTCATCAGGTTCTAAATATAATACTGATTTCTTAAGAGATTGGCTTGGTTTTGGTTGGGTGGGGTTTTTTTGTTTGGTTGGGTTTTTTGTTTGTTTTTTCTTTTTTTTTTTAACTGGGCATAAGAATGTGCATAACTTGTGTTTCTTCCAAAGGGTTTTGTGGACTGTAACATCTAAACCAAGCTGCAGAGTGATATTATTTTTCTGGTTAGCAGCAGGTTAATCAGGGGTGTATTTTCAATGTGATTTTCCCTGCGTGTCAGAGCCCAGTAAGTCCCTCTTGGGAACAGAATGAGCTACCCAAGGAAAAAAAACCCGAAGCGGCGAGATACTCCTTACCCGGAGTTACTTACAATGAGCACCTAAACAGGTAGACAACAACAAATCTGGACACGGACTTATTTTCTCGTGTCTTCTGTTTGTCCGTCAAGGGGAATTGTTACACCTTTTGGTGGCTGGAGGATTTTATCTCCCAGTGAGCAAAGTTTCTGTGTTGTACAATATCTGCGGCGTTCAGCCGGGAAGGAGGAGATGCTTCCATTCTAAAAAAAAATTAAATTGTTTTTATTTTGGAATGCACAGTGAGTATTGCCCTCATGTTTTAATGAGTGCTGGGCTGGCACTGCGGGGGACGGAGCGGGTTTTGGGGTGGAAACGCGGAGCGGCAGGAGCGATGCCGACGTGCCGGGGATGGGGAGAGGAGGAGAAGGGCGTGGTCTGGGCGTGGCCGGGGCGTGTCCCACCCGTATATCCCGGGGCGGGAGCGGGGCGCTGGGGCTGGCGAGGAAAGAAAGAAAGAGGGAAGGAAGGAAGAAAGAAAGAGGGAAGGAAGAAAGAAAGAAAGAAAGAAAGAAAGAGGGAAGGAGGGAGATGGCACCGCTGCGGGGGGCCGGGGAGGTGCGTGAAGAGCGGGCCGGGGCCCCCGCGGCCAGCCCGGGGCTGCGGCGCTTCACCTGGGAGGAGATCCGGGAGCGGAGCGGGCGGGGGTCGCCGCCGCAGGAGCGCTGGCTGGTGATCGAGAGGAAGGTGTACGACATCAGCCACTTCTACCGCCGGCATCCCGGGGGGGCCCGGCTCATCGGCAGCCACGCCGGGCAGGACGCCACGGTGAGCGGCGGGGAGGAGTTTGGTACCTGCTGGCTTGGAGATGCGGGGAGGAGGAGGCTGGTACCCGGCAAGCATCCTGCAGCGACAGCTCGGGAGGTGGCTTTGCTGGGCACTGGTGGGGCCGGGGGATATATAGTGTGGCAGGAGGTATATAGCACGGTGAGGAGCAGGACGTGGACCTGTTGGAGCGGTGCTAGAGGAGGCCGTGGAGATGCTCAGATGGCTGGAGCCCCTCTGCTGTGAGGACAGGAGAGAGACAACTGAGAGTTGGGGGTTTTCAGCCTGGAGAAGAGAAGGCTCTAGGGAGACCTTAGAGCCCCTTCCACTACCCAAAGGGGCTACAGGAAAGCTGGGGAGGGTCTTTTCACATGTAGTGATAGGACAAGGGGTAATGGCTTCAAGCTGAAAGAGGAGAGATTTAGATGAGATCTGAGGAAGAAATTTTTCACTCTGAGGGTGGTGAGCCCCTGGCCCAGGTCGCCCAGAGAAGCTGTGGCTGCCCCATCCCTGGAGGGGTTCAAGGCCAGGTTGGACGGGGCTTGGAGCAACCTGGGCTGGTGGGAGGTGTCCCTGCCCAGGGCAGGGGGTGGCACTGGGTGGGCTTTAATGTCCCTTCCAACCCAAACCATTCTATGTAGCCTGGTTGGGGATATGTGATGTCACTGCTACATGCAAGCTTTCCAACATCATGCAATGGAAACAGGCAAATACAGAGGCTTACTCAGTGGGGAACCACGTTGTCCCAAATCTGGGTTCTTCATCCAGCATGCAAAAACCAATTGATGCATAGAGTCAGGATATTTGCTCTATTCCGGTCCTGTGTGGGTAAAGGTGCTAGGTGATAATTCGCAAAGCTAGCGCACCTTTTGAGAAATACCAAAGGAGAAACTACAGTAAATGATTGGTCAGTCATTCTTCACTCCTAACTTTACATATAAAAGCAGAAATTTACCATTCTCTTATCTCGAGACTCCTGCCGTCTTCGGTTGAGGTCAGCTTGGTGCCACCAAGGTCTGATGCCCTGGGGCTGTCCCTTGCTGTCCCCCGCTCACCAGCTACACAAGCCGACCTGGATTTTTTGTGACTGATAACCCTTTTGACAACCACCAGACTGTAACCGTTTATCCAGCTAAAGTCTTTAGGAGTAGTCTTATCTCCTGATCTCGCTTCTGCAGCTACTGTGGACTGCAGTGATTTATTGCAGCCAGGGCAAGGTGGGGAAGCTGCCCCAAGCCCTGTGACAATGACAGCACCTGCTTCCAGAAATGTACCTTTAGGAAAGTTATCCCCCTGGTCATAACTTGGAAGGAGAGCAAAGACGGCTTTCCCAAGCAGTCTTCCAGAAGAGTTTCTGTAGTTACTGCATATGGTCCTTCTGACCCTTGAGATGAACACAATTGAAAGCATCAGCCATTAACAAGGGCCCAGTTGTGGGCAAAAAGACTTCTGCTCATCACGTTTCCTTGTCTGACTGCTATTTTAATGCCACAGAAAACTGTGGTAACGCACACCGGAACGTTCAGCAAATTCCCTGGAGTTCTTGCCTTCTGGTACATGCAGGAAGGGTGGAAAAGCGTGGTGAAGTAACACCTATGTGAAGATGTGGTAAATGTGATTGCTTCCTTGCTGTGTATTTTGGAAGAAAAAAACCCGAGGCGAGCATTTCCCTCATCTTCCATATATAAGGGATGCTTGAGGCTCATGGAAATAAAAACAAATGTCAATCCACAAAGTTTAAATTTCAAATTCTGTATTAGCTGCACTTTGCATTCTATATTTTCCATCATTAATTTCTCCAGTTAGTACTGTCCGTCTTCTTTCATTTTAGTATGCTGGAATACCCCAGACAATGGATGAACTTGGAAAATGCAGCTATTTTGTTTCTGGGATCTGAGCTGGTTCTTCTAGGTTGGTTCTGTGTCTGAGTCATTAAATTCTGCAAAACTTCAGCCGCTTTTGCGTGACACCAGCTCAACTGTCTTCACACGCAAGTGCGAAGCACGTCAAATAAGCTGTTCACTATAATGGAAAAATGCCAGGTTATTTCCCCCTCTCTCTTTTTAAGTATATATGATAACACTCCAGGTCAGGGGCTGTAAGTGAAATTAATAGGAAGGGGTTTTATTTTACTCCAGAGATGCTGAAGGAACACATAAATCTTCATCAACTCGGCGATTTTGGATAACAACAGCATCACCACTTCTGACGAGGCACGATACTCAGAATATATATTTATTCCAAGGCAAACTGATACACGTGATACTGGAGCATCTTGTCCTGTTTGAACTCTGCGCTCCTGCAAGCTGTGTATCCTGGCTTCGGCAAAACTTGTGGAAGGGAGTAAAAGGTGGAATATTTGCCGTAGGTTCGTGTAATCCAGCCCAGAGAAAGCCACGCTGGCACTGGTCGGCCTCTAACAGAAGCTGGCTAAAATAGCGTGTGTCGACTTCTGCGCTCTCCTGCGTAGCCTGGTTATGTGCGAACTGTCTGTTTTAGAGCAAACTTGGTTATATCCACATTGAGTTGCAGTGGGAATAGATCCAGGACGTTGTGGGTGAAGTAAGAAACTCCTCTTCGTTATTAAGAGTGGTTTCACTCTTAAGTCGCTGAATTCCCTGTGTGAATTCAACAGACTCTTCAGTTAGTCTGGGAGGCAGAGACAAAAACAAATCAAAGAAGCTTTTATTAAGAAAATCCATAAGACCTTAGTGAGGTCTTCGCATCTTGGAATAGGTCAATTGCCTAATCTTTTGAACATGTGTTATGAAAAATTTAGAAACGACCTTTGTTTGACTGGAAGATTTTACCAAGAGCATATAGCCAGCCTTGCAAGGTGCTAACATAGGAGAGGATGAAAAACACAGAAGGGTCTCAGTAAGAAAAGAAACCCGAGGAATGGAAAACTGAGTATAATTAATGCCACAATATTAGTAAGGGTGACACTGAAGAGGAGTCCTTTTATTGACGCTTTTTATTGCGGCGTTTTCTCACGAAAGGTGGAAGAGCAGGGTTAAGGAATGGGGTGACTTGGGAGACGGGAGCAACAATCTGGAACTTTTGGCTGAATTTGGCAAAACCTGATTGAATTTTGGAGACTGCAGAAACATCTGGTGTTGCAACAGCATGAAATAACCAGGTACTTGCAGTAGGTTATTTTGCAGAGAAACTGCTGATTTTTAGGTGCATCGGTGACAGTGATTATGTGCATGGCAATTAAACCCGCTGTATGTTACGTATGTGCCTCAGTGTTATGCAGTGGCCTGAACCTATGTCACTTTGGAGTAGAGGACAGGAATTCTGTAGCAATTTGCTCAAAGAGTTTAACTAAACAACTTCACTTCTTCGCACAACCATTCTTAATAAACATTTGCCCATTTGCTGGAATGTAGTAAAGTGCGGATTCTGGTCAGTTTAGGATGACTAAATTGAATTGGATGAAAGACGGCGCAAAAGCAGGCGTGCAAGCAGATCAATAAGTTGAAGACATGGATGTACAAAGGCAATTTTCCATGGCTGGAGAATCCTTTCTTTCCCCAGCCCTGCCTCGAGGCTGTCACACCATTGTTTTTCCATGCTCGTTATCTAGGAGATATCAATAACACCGGGCCTGTGCTTGTGAATCGTGTCCTTACATTCATTTCCTTCTGAATACTTCCAAGTACTAGAGAAAACCAGAAAGTTCTCTGGTATCACTTGGTCCTTGATGAAACGCTTCCTGTCTTAGTTAATTTGGGAGTGGAGTTCTCTACCCGGTGAATAATATGAACCACATTTTTCTTATAAGCGGTCGGATTTAAAGGGCGATTTTCTCTTTTGACAAATTGCACAACAAAAAAAGATTCTGGTCTGCTGATAAGAAAGGTTTTTTGGGCACCTGGGTGTCCAGGAATATGGAAAAGTCACTCATACTGGAGTTGAGAAGAAGGGGAAGAAGAAAGACAGGGGAACTAGCCTCTGCTTCAGGCATACGATGGAGATTCATTCAATTTTGTGTTATGGAGCTTGCACACCTGTAGTCATTGCAGTAGTGGAAGTCAGACCTCTTGTGTTTGCCACCTGAAATAAGATCTCGTTTAAGAGCATAGGACAAACACGAGAAGAAAGAGGTCAACAAAAGCTTGTGGAGATAGAAAGGTAAGCCAGGCAGCTTTGCTGTTGTGGATCCTCCACAGCGAATGTCTTGCTGTGCAGAGCAGATTGAGGTTACTAACATAGAATTTGTTTTTCTTACCTCTTCCTTTACTCTTGTGCATTTGCAGGACGCCTTTGTAGCATTCCATGTTGACAAGGTGCTGGTGAGCAAATACTTGAAGTCGCTGCAGATTGGGGAGCTGGCACCAGATCAACCCAGTATTGAGCCCACTAAAAATGTAAGTTTATCCTCATAAATCAGATCAAAGATAGAATAAAGGGAAGGATTCTGAGATTAGATTATGTTCTTGTATGAGCATAGCTCCTGGAACAATGGGATCCAGGTTCTTCATAATTTTTTATGCTACTATTTAGAAACAATACATGAATATTAGTCTAAATCCACATTACGTGGTTGAGAGATTCCTGGAGATGAATTTTTCTTATCACAGCAACTCCACATAAATAGCAGAGCCTTGTTTTGCTCTCATGAATATCACAGATCTCACCTTTTCTTCTTTCCCTTGCTTTGAGAAAGAGCTAACCAAAAATTAAGTAATTTTTTCCAGCTGATAGTAAATTTTCAGACTGTACTCCCTTCCGTGGTAGGTATCTGTAGGGAGAGGCTGCAGGTAGAGCGTTTTAGCCCTGAATTAAGTTTCACAGGGTGTATTGGCATTGCCCTTTTGGACAGCCTTCTTCTAGCAGTCTCAAGGTCCAATTGCATGATCATTCACAGAAGAGCTGTTGATGGCCCTGTTGCGAGTAGAGAGTCTGGTGTGTCAAAGAAAACCTCGTGGGAGAAACACAAAGAACAGAACAGGAATAGTCTTAGAGTACAAATATTCCCTGGGCTGTTTGGTCCTCATTGCTTCCCACTATCCCAGACTATCTGTTTTCCCCATTCCTCCCAGCCTGTCCCGACTTTTCCTTTGTGTAGTCCCACACTGCATGCTGAAGGGGGGAAAAATGATATATGGCCCATGTAACTCGGGCATTAGAAACACAATTCAGAGCAGTCTGGCTCTCCCAGAGTGGCATGGCCATGCTTCCTATGTAAGTGGGAACCCCATGAACCCTCTTACCCATCTGTGGCCATGCCTTGCCTTTTTCTCGATCCTGTGGTTGACCTGCACCAGAGCCTGCATGTGCCTTGCTCCATGCAAACTCCATTTCACCCCAAATGATTGGGAAAGTAGGCTGGCAAGCTCCTTTGTGGGTTGGGTTGCATGGAGACAGGAATCAGGCTTGGGAGGCACCTGCAGAGCTGGCAAAGCCAAAGGTGGTTGGTCTAGCTGTGATCGCTTCTTCCATCCTCCTTCCTCAGTGCCTGAGGCCAGCAGAGCTGTAGGTGCCATTTTCAGATAGGTATTTAACCCTCTCCTGTCAATCTTGGGAAGGGTAAAGTGAAAACACGTATTGGTCTATTGGAACCGGTCGCAGAAGAGGAATAAGTTCATTCCAAAGGCCTACCACAAGATGGCATGCTATGTTCATGTACCTACGGCACACCTGCTGCTGCACACAACTTCCACCTGAGCCCTGTGCTACCTGCCATAGAAGATGATGGAAGAAGCACCAAAGATACAGTCTTAGGGGTTGGGGGGTACAGGCATTGTGCTCTGCGGTGGCTGCTGCTTGCTCCTCTGCTCTACGTACCTTATCTGGGAAAGACACAAAGAAGCTGTAGGAGAGCGATGATGAAGTTTACCAGGGTACAAAGCCATCTCTTGCCTGTTTGGCCAGATCCTTTGCTCTTTCTTTCCTCCACTAAAGTGGTCCTTGGCTTTAGAGGCTGCCGCGCTACACTCTAGAAACAGGGAACATGTAACGCTGGTGATTCCCACAGAAAATGCTGGTGAAAGACTTCCGTGAATTGCGTGCTACTGTTGAGAAAATGGGACTTCTGGAGCCAAATCAACTCTTCTTCTTCCTGCACCTCGCTCACATCCTCCTGTTGGATACTGCCGCTTGGCTCATTCTCTTCTACTTTGGGACATCCTTAATGCCCTTTATTGTCTCTCTGGTGGTGCTGACCATTTCCCAGGTAAGCAACTAAGTCCACAGCACGTATGCATGGACTTGAATCAATTTTCATACACATAAATTGCAGTTTTCTGGTCCTCTGTTTCCTTACTTGGCATAGTTCTCCTTTGTCATAAGAAGACATCACTGTATGGCATGTGGTTACAGAAGATCTAGTAGATCTAGAAGATCTGATCTGGTTAAAGATGTCCCTGCTCACTTCAGGGGGGTTGGACTAGATGGCCTTTAAAGGTCCCTTCCAACCCAACACATTCTATGATTGGAAGATGTAAAGAAGGAATTCTGCATGTGGGGAGCTCCCACTAAACCCAGTCTGGGATTCTTTCAGTAAGATTTATTCTGGGGGAAACCTTAAGGGTATCAGGATTTCATAGTTCCTTTCTGAGAAGTCCCGTCTGAGAAATAAATCTTAATATTTCAAAGGAAAGGACAGGTGTGGCACCATCCTGATCTCAGTTCCTGCTTTTCTCCCCTCCTAATGTCTTTTTGCACTTCCAGGTCCAGGCTTCATGGTTACAACACGATTTAGGACATCTTTCAGTATTCAGGAAGACCAAATGGAACCACTTGCTGCATAAGTTTGTGATGTGCCATTTGATTGTAAGTACCCGATACTGGAAAAACTTCTTAGATTCGATGGCTTTCCTGTAAAAGTCTGTGTTCTGAAGGCTCTGTGGAGGATAGTGTGTTCAGCATTGGGCGAAGGAGGGGAATTATAGACAATCTATCTCTGGAAGCATTGTACTTTTCATACTTTGCTCTTCACTAAAACAGGGGGCATCAGCCAAATGGTGGACTCTCCTGCACTCCCGGCACCATGCCAAACCCAACTGCTTCCGGAAAGATCCTGACATTGATATGCACCCTTTCTTGTTTACTTTGGGGAAGAAATTCTCTGTGGAGGTGCGTGTGTGTGAATGCGTGCGCGGTCAGGTGCCAGGAACTGGGAAGAACACCCTAGTCAACAAAGAGCATGCTGTACCGTAAAGATCTAAAACTAAGACGTGATGGCAGTTTCTAAAAAAAGAAGGCTTTCACCTGTGTCTGCTTTCTTCAGCCTTTGTAAGCAGGTCACAGGGCACATTAAGTTCCTTTAAAAATTTCTAGAACCGTTGACAAGTAGTTCTAAATAAATTAGACATGATGTACGTGCACTGTATATAAGGTGGAAAAATCCATCAGGAAAAAGACTATTCATGGTTATAGCGACTTAGTGGCCTAGTAGGACAACTTGGTAATTAATGATTATTAGATAACTTGTAAACATTACTATAAAGCATGTCTGCAGTTGGCCTGGGATTACTACTTTGATATTCATGTCTGAGGCTCAGAGATACAGGTGGCTTTGGCATAGAATCGTAGAATTGCCTAGGCGGGAAGGGACCTTTCAGACCATCTAGTCCAACCATCAACCTAACTCTGACAAAAACCATCACTAAACCATATCTCTAAGCACTGTGTCTACCCAGCTTTTAAATACCTCCAGGCGTGGTGCCCCAACCACTTCCCTGGGGCAGGTCGATGCCTTCGAGGAGAAGGCAGAAGCCTTGCTGTGACAGGCAGCCAGCACGGCAGGACTGAATAACCAAGTCCTGTAGCTGTGTAGGACTGGCTGTCAGCAGACCCCTCCAGTGGGCAGAAGTCGCTTGACCACGCAGGATGTTCTCAGCTTGTGCTGCCAGGCCTCTTCCAGGAGCAACACCCTAAGGAAATGCTGAACCCCCTTTTGTTGTCCAGCTTCATCGGTTCTTGAGACCCTGTCAGAGTAGATACAGCAGGCAATTATTTTTCTCCTTGGAAGACCTTTGCTACCATGAAACTGTCACTTAAATGTACAGAATCAGAGAAGATAGTAGTCAGGGGAGAAAAAAAAAAAGAGAAAATACATATGACTATTTTTGACTGATAACTTAGCCTTGAAATACTAATATTTCACCAAATGAATTATGAATGTGGTAAGAACACAAACCCGAGGAAATTCACCAGTTAAAATTCAGCCCTATCCACCCTCAAAATAATTTTAATCATAACTTACAGATAACTTACACCATCTTTTAATGGATGAAATGTTCTGGCGTAGTTTCTACTACATCACTCCGTTTCAACCCAGACAGTGGTGGTATCTGGGACGGCGGTTTCCTTCCTACCAGATATCAACGTAGGTTTTTCTTGTGGGCTGTTACCTCTGTTTTGGCTTGTCATAAGCATATCTAGAACTGCTTTTCAGCAATCACTTATTTATTTTCCCCTGCCGGAGAAAAATCTCAAGCTTGCTTAACAGCTTATCTCTGAAGGACTTTACAAAGCTGTAAGTCATTTAAGCCTTATATTAATGGAATGAGTGTTTAGAGAAAAGGTGTATTATATATGTAAACTAACAGGATGCATACAAAAGAGGGAGACAGAAGGAAAACGGGTTGTGGGAAGAATGGAAGGAGAGTGTCTCTGGGGAAGAAAGAGGAAAACAGCAAGTTACCTGTGCGGGTTGCTTAGTTCCCACTCAGTGCTTTTTTTCTGCTGCCTCTGTTCACAGCTCGGGATCAAAAAGAAAAAATACATGCCATACAATCACCAACACAAATACTTCTTCATCAGTGAGTATCTCCATTCTCCTGCCATGAGGGACACCATGAGGGGTACTAATAGGGCTTGTAGGTCCTACTTTTTGACCTGTAGGACTTGAGCAGAACTAAGGTGCCTGCATCAAAGAACATAATAATCAGTTTGCATCAAATTTTTGGAAGAGCTGAAAAGCAGACTGGATAAAACCACAAGTAACCCGGTCTATCCTCATAGCTGCTACTGCTCTGAGATCCTGAGGTCCTTTCCGGCCTGAATTATCATACAGATCAGGTTTCTGTGCCCTTCTCGACTTGAAACACATTGATTTGCTTTGAGAATTTCTAGCCAAATGGGTTAAGTTTGTTCCAGGGTAGAAAAAGTAGGAGGGTATACATATCCCAGGTCATCTGAAAACCGTACAGCTTCGCAAAAACAAGTCTACATCTATTTGGGCAGAGAAAAGGAGAAAGACTCTTAACTTACTAATTAAGGAAGTTACTTGGGAGAGCGTGATGAGGGCTCTGGGAACTCTTTATGTGAGCTGTATAATGTATGGCTAATAGAGCGCGTAAACTGAGCGGATGAAAAAAAAATAATCAGAATTTCTCCACTGTCAGTGCCCTGATCTCTAGGCTCACTCCTGCCTCCGTCTTCCCACCATAGTACAGCTTTATTCCTTTTGTAAAGCAGCACAATTTCAACACGGGACAAGGAGATACCGCTTCTTGCGTCTCTCCGGAACAGTCTGTTCTGCTGCTCAGGACGCTTGCCTGAAAAAAGGACAGTATGAATTTGAACCCTAAAACCCAGCAGAAATGGGCACCTTCAAGGTGCGATTCATTTGACCTGTTTTTAACCCTGACCTCCGGAGATGGCAGGAACTGCAGTCCAGCAGCGGCCGTTCTCTCGGGTGGCTAGACACAGCCGGCAGGGTTGGTTCAGATGTGCCTATCCCAGGTACGCAACTCGGAGATGCCCAGCTAAGGAAGGTGATCCCATCTCCCAGGTCTTCCACATCCTCCACAGTGGCTCTGAGTTACAAGGTCATACCACATCTTTCAGTAGTATCCAAATTTAAAGAATAGTTTGTGGGGTATTTTTGTTTTGTTTAAGTACAAGTGAGGTGTCCATTTGGAAGGTTGAGCTCTTGCAACACAAAATTCCTGGTAGGCAAGAGATTTCGGATGTATTCCCGCTGTTCTCCTCCTTTGAGCAACTGAACGGGGAGGTACATAAGCTTTGGGGCCGTGGAAGCCGCTTCTGAAAATACTCCTCTGTGGCTCTTCCTCAGTTAAAAGCCTAAAATGAAATCTCGTGTTTGTAAGGACTATCAGATTAATGGGCAGACCTAAAAATGTTTAGAGGCAGCACTAGGAGAGCATCCTGACCAGTATCAGTCATCGGTTTCTTGCAAAGTGGTTACGGTGATGCTCAAAAGGATTATCAAGTTGCTGGGGTCTTGTCCTCCTTATTTTTCAGGATTCGACGCACCTCTTTTTGTTTTCACTCTTTTCTAAAAGAAGCTCTCCGTGAGGAAATGGTGGGCGATGCTACCTGTGTTGGCAGGTGCCGTAAGCAGTAGCAGGCTGTCGTGCTGAAGAGCAGGACCTGTCCTCAATCAAGCTCCAGAGAGCTTCTTGTCATACCTTCGTTTTGCCTCTTGAGGTCAGCAGGCTCCCAGATTGCTCACTGCTTGTCTGCGTTGATGCATACTGATATCATCCCGAAAATTCTGCACCCCTAAAGCTTCCCAGAATATTCTTCATGCTGAGCAGCTGTGCAGGGATCCTTTGCTTGAAGTTTGATTCCCTGTCATTCAGGCCATGACGTTACCGGTGATAATGAATTCTCCCTTACAGCTCTTCCTCCGCTCCTGTTTCCCACCTACTTCCACTGCCACACGTTTTATATTGCATACACCAAAAGGTACTGGGCGGTAAGTATTGCTACTTGTGCGGCCAAGAGGGGGGTCAGTTGTGGGCCTTCAAACTTTCTCCTGAATGTGAAGCCACCTTCTTTCCAGAGCTCAGTCCCTGCTGTGTGACACTGAATGCCATTCAGTTAGGTCTAACATGACGGTCGGTTTGTTGCAGTATTTGCAGTGGCTCTGCACGCTTTCTGCTAAACCCATTATGTTCTTTAGCTCGATGATAAAGGCCTGAAAACAAGCAACAGGCTGTTTGGCTTCTCCTTGCTCTGCCTCCTTTGCAGAACCACAAAGTGTACTGTCTTCTTTGGTTTGGGAAGCAAATTGGAAGGTCCGTAGTGGCCAGGAACAAGAGGATGTGGACTTATAGGAACTGCTGTTGGTTTGTTAGCAGTACACATGTACTTGGCATTACTTTCTATGCCAGGCGGCCGGAATTAATGCTTCATCCTTCCTCCGTTCGCGTGTGTTAAGCATACAGGAGGACAGAGCAACTTCCAGCCAAAACGCAATCGTTGGTCTAGCACTTAATTCACTGTGGGGTCCTGGGCAGTGACTTGATACAAGCCTCCAACTCATGTTTCTGAATGCGTAGTTATTTGCTAATATATTAGTCTACTTACAAGGTGTGAATGCTCAGATTCATCTCTATTGTAACAAGCCGTGAAAAGAAAGCGTTACTAGCTTATGTTAACTTGGATTGCTCCAGATGATTCAATTTGGCAAAAAAGCTACAGAAGTTGGAAGTAGATTGTTTTCTTGTACATATAACGTGAAGTTTAGAGAAAGATTTCTACAAATGTAATTTATAATTATTTTCTTTTCTTGTTGTCTCTGGCTTTGGTAGGACTTGGCCTGGATGCTGACCTTCTATATCAGATTCTTTTTTACTTATGGATCATTACTAGAAGTAAAGAGTCTCCTCGCGTATTACTTTATATTCAGGTGATACCTCTTTAGAAGGTTCTTCAGCCTTCCTCTACACATACTTTCCATCTATGCCTGCCTGCCTTTCTCTACCTTTGCTTATCTTTCCACGTTCTCCTTTATCATCTCATTTTTTTTGCTTAGATTTTTAATTCCATAAAGTTAAACTAAGACTCTTCTGCTCAATTGCTCAACTTGTTCAAGTTTTATGTTGCCTCATTGGCTCTGCCAGCAAAGAGACTTCACCGAGTGCTGGCCAAACTGAGGAATTGTCACCTTACACAACATTTAGGGCTTTGGGTGTTGGTTCTCTACTGGTTAGAGAAAGAGAACACTTAACAGAAACAGCTGAGCCTGGGCTTGCAAATGCGCAGGTGTTATCCAGCAGCATTGACTTGAATGGACAATAAACTCTCCGTTTGGATCATTTTACTGATTCTAATCAGTTTGGTCCTTGGATACAGATAAAACAAGATGAATATCAGGCTGCATCAGTTTCATCACAGAATCTATTAAATAATCATGAGTTTCATAAGGAAGTATGAAACTTCCAGGTGCCGGATCAGCAAGGCTGGTGTTCAGCCGTGTGTTTGTAAGTCTGGCTGTGCGGTTATTCCAATGGCTCAGCATCGATTTCCTTATTTGTTACTGAATTCTGGCCTCTTGTCTGATTGCACAGGATGCTCGAGAGCAGCTGGTTTGTCTGGGTTTCACAGATGAACCATATCCCTATGGATATTTACTACGACAACAATTTGGACTGGGTGTCTACTCAGGTAAAATGTTTTCCATTCTTAAGACTTGTGGCCATACAGGTTCAAATTCCAACCATAAGACAAGCAAGACCTCTATTGTGTTAAGGGTGAAAACCTGTTGGTAACTGGGAAATGAAGGTTAATAGGATAACAGGATTCAGTTACGGTTACAGTTGAGGACAGCAATGACAAGTTCATGAGCAATCTAAAATCAAAGCTAGGTCCCAGCTCTATTTCTGAAACATACCCACCTCCCCACTTAGAATCATAGAACGTGTTGGGTTGGAAAGGACCGCTAAAGGCCATCTAGTCCAACCCCCCTGCAGTAGCAGGGACATCTTCAACTAGACCAGGTTGCTCAGAGCCTCATCCAGCCTGGCCTTGAATGTCTCCAGGGATGGGGCCTCCACCCCCTCTCTGGGCAACCTGGGCCAGTGTCTCACCACCCTCAGTGTAAAGAACTTCTTCTAAATGTCTAATCTAAACCCGCCCTGCTCTAGTTTAAACCATTGCCCCTCGTCCTATCGCTACGTGCCCTTGCAAACAGCCCCTCCCCAGCTTCCTTGTAGGCTCCCTTTAGGGACTGGAAGGCTGCTATAAGGTCTCCCCGGAGCCTTCTCTTCTCCAGGCTGAACAACCCCAACTCTCTCAGCGGGTCACTTACTGCATTGTTCTGTCTTGGACCTTTTCCACTTAAGCGGAGACAGAAATTTGTGTCCTGCTCTTACTGAGCAATTTTGCACTAGTAGAACACCAGCGTGGTGTCCCCTCTTTGCAGAGAAACTTACTGGAGTCCAGCAGTAAAGTCTGACCACCACAGAAGTACCCTGCCATCTCTGCTTTTTCTGCAGACGTAGGTTTGAGAAGACCCAGGAGGAACTTTTGCCTGTCTGTTCGCACGCATTCACAGGAGCACAGATCCATGTTAGCCACTCTACGCACAGCTGCTGGTCCACAAAGCTGAAGGAGGGTTATGATCCCTGCCTTGAGGTAGCTCAGCTTAGGCTAACAGAAAACAATAGACCAGAGCAGCACGGCGTACTGTGCTTTTTAGACAAACGAGAAAGGCTGTAGTCACCACTCTGTACTGACTTTGCTTTCCTCTCGCCTCCTCTAGCTCCAGGCAACATGCAATGTTGAGCAGTCTCCGTTCAATGACTGGTTTACTGGGCATCTGAACTTCCAGATAGAACATCAGTGAGTACGCACCCTGAGAGAGAATTTTCATCCCTCTTTTTTTTTTTTAAAAAAAATATTTTTTCATGGCTCTTTTTTTCTTTTCCCTGTTCTTTGCTCTGAATTCTACAAATAGTTGTGAGGCACCAAAGGGTTTGTCTTTAAAAAGACTGAAAACCCTAGAGAATCATAATCAAAAACCTTCACCAGACACAGGAAGGTGAGAAGGACTAGTGAAAACTGAACGTGGGCAGGACCTATGAAACCAGGCAGACAGGAACAGGGTCTATCCAAAGTAGTAGCTTGTAAGCATTAGTGAAAATGTACGTGCTGAGGCATCCTGTTTATAGTCCGATACAGTATTTTAAGCCTGCCTGTACTAAGTACTTATGCTATTCCTGTAGAGACTGAGAGATGCAATGGCAGGATGGGCTCATCGCCTTTTCCCTGCTATGGAGATGGCTACTTCTGGAGAAAAGGGAGTGGGGGAAGTAGTTTCCTCCAGCTTACGGCATCACTTAATTTGGAGAAATGTCACTTCAGAGATGCTAGAGACAACAGTGGAAAATAACGGAGGGGGAAAGCAGGAAAGTCTTAAGAATTACCTGTGCTAAAAGCACACCAAAGGGAAGGCAGAGCCAGGAGCAGCTGGAGACGCTCCTTAATGTGAGCTGGGTGGTTCCTGGGAAGTAATAATGAATGTGAACATGTGAAAAGTGATATTCCTTATAGAGCACTGGAAGAGAATTTGTCTGTCTCCTGTTCACAGCCTATTCCCCACCATGCCAAGACACAACTACTGGAAGGTGGCTCCTCTGGTGAAGTCCTTGTGTGCCAAACACGGCCTGGAGTACCAGTGTAAGCCGTTGCTCACGGCTTTTGCAGACATTGTGCAGTAAGTAACAACGCACTGGCAAAAAATTGCAGAAGGACGTAGGGGAGACCGGAATCCTAAGAACAAGAGCTGGCTTTTTCTCCTCTTACAAATCACACACAAAACTCTCATTTCCCTTGTCCCCACCTACACTCCCTTAAGCAATCCTACATAACGTGGCCTCTTGCATTCTTTTTCTCTCTCTCAGCTCTCTGAAGAATTCAGGAGAGCTCTGGCTTGATGCCTACCTGCACAAATAAGAAGACAAGGCATTCCCAGCAAGCTGAGGAGCAGGGACCACAAGGGACTCCATGGCAGAAGAAAATGAATAAGAACTGAAGGATATGATTCCAATCGATATGAAGTAACCTGAGTTTTACTTCTGGTCTTTCCTGGTGTTTT
This sequence comes from Larus michahellis, assembly GCF_964199755.1. Taxonomy (NCBI): domain Eukaryota; kingdom Metazoa; phylum Chordata; class Aves; order Charadriiformes; family Laridae; genus Larus; species Larus michahellis. The sequence goes on along the minus strand of NC_133899.1, from coordinate 91,939,317 downwards.
GGTTCAGATATGTTAAGGGTGGATAAGGCAAGCAGGACATGACTGGTTGGAACAGAAGAAACTCTCTGAGAAAAGATGGCCAAGAGCATTTCTGAGCCTGAGTATGTGTTCAAGTCAGACTATGGGCTGCTGCAGCTGCACACACTTCATGTCAGAGTCCTCTGACGAGTTGTTTGGGGTTTTGTTGGTGTGTTTTTTTTTTTTTTGTACTCTTCATGTCAGGGGTTTAATGCTTGAAACAATGTTTACTTATTTGAAGTCATTCAAAATCGTACAGGATTTTGAATTAACAGGGTGTTCCAGCAATGTGCTGAAATCATAATAAATTATAATAAAGTACATATCACACTTAAGAGTAGAGCAATTGCAATCTGCAGTTGAATACCACTGCATTACTGTTCTCTACAGCATCCTCATCGTCACAGGGCCAGGCATCCCCTGTTGTCAGGAAGAAATACAGGGGCTGAAACCAGCTCAAGCCTGCTGCTCTCTTCTACGTTTCGCTATTTCTTGTTGGGTTTTTTTGCTGGTCTGGCTGAGTTATTTATAACCATGAGGTCTCCACTGTCACATCTGTAAAGCGCAGAGTATGCTGTCCTGTAACTTTGGGAGATCCAAATGGACCGTGACAGGCACTAACTCCAACCTGAAACTTAATAGGCCCAAAACCTAATGGCCCTGAACCTGGCCCTAACTTTAATGCTGATCATAACACTAATTCTAATAGGCCTTAACCCTAAAAACTCAAACTCTAATAGGCCCTAACCATAACACTAACCCTAAACCTAACCCTTACCTTAAGGGCCCAAACCCTAATATTAATAGGCCCCAACCAAAACACCAACAGGCCCCAACCAAAACACCAACAGGCCCCAAACCTTACCTTAACCCTAACTCTAATGTCCCTAACCATTATGCTAATAGGCTGTAACACTAAGCATAACTCTAACCCCAATGACCCTAACCTTCACCCTAATCCTAACGCTTATTAGCCTGAACCCTAATAGTCCCTAACCCTAATGGCTCTAGCACTAAACCTAACCCTAGGCCATTCAAAAGACAGATTCAAGGATTTTTTGACTGAAGTAACACACATGTTTAACTTCCTATGCCTTGATACATGGCGGGGGGGAGTTTATTTTACAATTTACAGAATCACAGAATCTTCATGGATGGAAAGGACCCTTAAGATCATCGAGTCCAACCAAACAACCTACAATTTCTGCCACTAGAGCATGCCCTGAAGTGCCACATCTAGACGTTTCTTAAACACCTCTAGGCATGGTGACTCAACCCCCTCCCTGGGCA